>NC_067475.1:90974387-91685683 GCF_947179515.1 Apodemus sylvaticus | reverse complement strand
ATGACACTCTTTACATATGGCTTGTCTGCAATAGTGACATGGGAGCAATTTTCAGCCTGCCTAACAGAGCAGCATTAGGAGACAGACCAATTACAGAGGTCAAAGAAAGATCCCACCGCATGTCTCCCAGTTACATCACTTATCACTAGTCAGAAAATCTATGAGAAATGAAACCATTTTGTTAGATTATGATATATAAACAAAAACTTGATTTTTGTTTTAAAATTTTCCATATGTAGGTGAAAATTATCACAAAAATGGATGCTAAAAATATAAAATTATGCATATAGAACTTTTAAACCCCCACACACAGTTTTGTGGTTTTCTTGCTTCTCTTTTTCATCTCAATTTTTTAAAATTTCTTAATTATTTTTAACTTTTTGGCAGCAAAGAAAAATATCGTGTTAGATATTCTTGGCAATTTTAAGAGTGTTATTTTGAAGCACATTCATCCCAACAGTTCCTGATGTATTTTGCTTGCATCTTTAGTTTGTAATAGGATCTGTTTTGTACACCGTGCTGGCCTAGAAGTTAATGTTTATCAATTTACATTTCCTGAGTTCTGGGAGTACAGGCATGTACCACCTGCCCAGCTCCAACAGGATTTCTAATACAGCTTTTTGGGAAAGACAGTTATTTTTTATAATAATCTTATTAATATATCCTATGTATTAAATCCATAGTAAATTATCATTCTTAATCATAATAACTACATTTCTTAAAAAAATATTCAATGCCAGGAATTTTTAATGCCATGTATACTGAATCTTCTTAGCAACTATATGATAACACTATTAATTTTGTTGCTATTTCTCTTATTTATTGTATTTAAGTAATACATACAGAATTCTATGTGTTATTTGATAAATAAAATGAGATTCAAGCAGATAATTAGCTCGCTAACACCATTCAGAGGGTGGATTGGTAATAAAATTTTAGATTTTAAGATCTAACCTACACTTACCCAGGTGAAACAAAACAAGTACCAAAGTCTTGGATTAAAAGACCAATTTAAAAAGTGTAAGATTAAATTAGTTTGTATTTGGTATAGTTGATGAAATCTTATATTATGTAAATGTTTTTAATTTGAGCATTGTTATTGTGTCATAGTTAGTGATTATAAGTGAACATGGCTTAGTTATTCTAGATACAGCTAAGTTTATTTTGCATATGTTGATTTAAGTAAGAATTGTGCTTTAGTAGACAAGTTTAAACTCTGAGATTCTGTTATTGAGAGACTAAAACCATTTTTTTAACCTCTTTATTTACTTCTAGACTATCAGATGAGCCAAAAATATAAGGTATTAGCAAAGATGTGAATGATGAATTGTTAACAAGAGTTGCTGCTAAATACATCTTACACATTAACATAACACATGATAGGAGGCAACACATGAAATAATGACACTAATTAAATGATGTGTTTATATTCCACATAATAATTAATATAGCTCATCATCATCTGTTCTTCTCCTTCTGCTATTAGCACTTCATATTTTGATCCTCTCCTTCATATCCTTTGTCAGCCTTCTGAGTGCTGGGATTACAGGCGTGGGCTACCACCGCCCGGCCTTGAATGCTTATTCTTTAAGTGTCTCAGTTATGATTATCAGGGCAATTATGACATCCAGTGGTGGAATCTTAAGTGCTGTATATCTTAATATCCTGTGTTCCCTTCACCAGTCCTCTAAATCTTTCCTACTAAAGTCCTATTTTATTCCTTTTGTAAGTCATTTGAAATGATTGGCAATTTTTTTTTGCATCCTGCAAAATAATATCACAAATTACACATAAAAATAAATGTATTTTCAAATGATTCACTCAATGTTAAGTATGTCCTGAATGGTATTCAAAAGAGAAGACTACTAGGACATGTCCAATCTAAAGTCTTAATAGCCTGTCAGCAACTGTACTGGGTGCTTGGGGTCCCATTATGGAACCAAGCCTTTGTTGGGGTGAGCTTTTATGTGCAAAAATATAAAATAAAATAAATAAAAATGATGTTCTGGGTTGACATACTTCAGTTAACAAGAATAATTAGCTAGAAGTAGAGTTACAGATGGTGAAAACCATGGCTAGTATATTTTGTAACATTCCCAGAACGATATGGACTTCAAAGGATCAGGTCTTTGTTTTAGATGTGGTAAGTGGTGCTGTCTAACTAAGTTCTAACTTTTACAGCCTGAATGGTACTTCCATTCAGTTGTGCTAAGTTCTGGAAGGCCTAAGATCTGGGGCCCTGTTACAGTATGTATCTTTTTACATTGAATATATATATATATTCATATATATATATATATATATATATAAAAGAGAAGTAGATTGCGAATCTAGGACAAAGATCTTTAAAATAATATTGAGTAAATCTGTTTTGTGTGACACTAAGCTATTTTTTTTACTTTTTAATTAATTAATTAATTATTTTACATTTCATATTTTATTCGCCCTGATCCCTGTCCACCTTCTGACTGTTCCACATCCCATACCTCCCACCAGCTCCTGTCTTCATGTGGATGTCCCCCCCCCAACTCCTACCCCACCTGACCTCTCAACTCCCTGGGACCTCTAGTCTATTGCCAATTAGGTGCATCATCTCTGAATGAACACAGACCCAGCAGTCTTCTACTGTATGTGTGTTGGGGTCCTCATATCAGCTGGAGTATACTGCCTGTTTGGTGGTTCAGTGTTTGAGCGATCTTGGGGGTCCAATTTAATTGAGACTGCTAGTGCTTCTATGGGATTACTCTTCTCTTCAGCCTCTTCCATCCTTCTCTAATTCAACAACATGGGTCAGCTGCTCCTGTCTATTAGTTGGGTGTAAATATCTGCATCTGACTCTGATACAGAGTGCAGCCTGCTAGCTCCCCTTTTGTGAGGGCTCCATAGCCTCAGAAATACTATCAGGCCTTGGGACTTGAGCTGGATCCCACTTTGGGGCTATTGCTAGACCTTCTTTGCCTCAAGGTCCTCTCCAATTCCATCCCTGTAATTCTTTCAGACAGGAACAATTATGGGTCAGAGTTATGACTGTGGGATGGTTCCACTCTCCCTCATTTGATGCCCTGTCTTCCTGCTGGAGGTGTGCTCTATAAGTTCCTTCTCCCTACTGTTGGTCATTTCATCTAAGGTCCCTCTCTTTGTGTCCTAAGAGGGTTACTTCCCAGGTCTCTGGTGCATTCTGGAGTATCCCCCCTAACATCCTATCTCCCAAAGTTACATGGTTCCATTCTTTTTTTTTTTTTAATTTTTTTATATTCGATATAATTTATTTACATTTCAAATGATTTCCCCTTTTCTAGCCCCCCCCACTCCCCGAAAGTCCCGTAAGCCCCCTTCTCTTTCCCTGTCCTCCCTCCCACCCCTTCCCACTTCCCCGTTCTGGTTTTGCCGAATACTGTTTCACTGAGTCTTTCCAGAACCAGGGACCGCTCCACCTTTCTTCTTGTATCTCATTTGATGTGTGGATTATGTTTTGGGTATTCCAGTTTTCTAGGTTAATAACCACTTATTAGTGAGTGCATACCATGATTCACCTTTTGAGTCTGGGTTACCTCATTTAGTATGATGTTCTCTAGCTCCATCCATTTGTCTAAGAATTTCATGAATTCGTTGTTTCTAATGGCTGAATAGTACACCATTGTGAAGATATACCACATTTTTTGCATCCACTCTTCTGTTGAGGGATACATGGGTTCTTTCCAGCATCGGGCAATTATAAATAGGGCTGCTATGAACATAGTAGAGCATGTATCCTTATTACATGGTGGGGAATCCTCTGGGTATATGCCCAGAAGTGGTTTAGCAGGATCTTCTGGAAGTGAGGTGCCCAGTTTTCGGAGGAACTGCCAGACTGATTTCCAGAGTGGTTGTACCAATTTGCAACCCCACCAGCAGTGGAGGAGTGTTCTCTTTCTCCACACCCTCTCCAACACCTGCTGTCTCCTGAATTTTTAATCTTAGCCATTTTGACTGGTATAAGATGAAATCTTAGTGTTGTTTTGATTTGCATTTCCCTAATGACTAATGCAGTTGAGCATTTTTTAAGATGCTTCTCTGCCATCCGAAGTTCTTCAGGTGAGAATTCTTTGTTTAACTCTGTACCCCATTTTTTAATAGGGTTGTTTGGTTTTCTGGAGTCTAACTTCTTGAGTTCTTTATATATATTGGATATTAGCCCTCTATCTGATGTAGGATTGGTGAAGATCTTTTCCCAATTTGTTGGTTGCTGATCTGTCCTCTTGATGGTGTCCTTTGCCTTACAGAAACTCTGTAACCTTATGAGGTCCCATTTGTCAATTCTTGCTCTTAGAGCATACGCTATTGGTGTTCTGTTCAGAAACTTTCTCCCTGTACCGATGTCCTCAAGGGTTTTCCCCAGTTTCTTTTCTATTAGTTTCAGAGTGTCTGGCTTTATGTGGAGGTCCTTGATCCATTTGGAGTTGAGCTTAGTACAAGGAGACAAGGATGGATCAATTCCCATTCTTCTGCATGCTGACCACCAGTTGAACCAGCACCATTTGTTAAAAAGGCTATCTTTTTTCCATTGGATGTTTTCAGCCTCTTTGTCGAGGATCAAGTGGCCATAGGTGTGTGGGTTCATTTCTGGATCTTCAATCCTGTTCCATTGATCCTCCTGCCTGTCACTGTACCAATACCATGCAGTTTTTAACACTATTGCTCTGTAGTATTGCTTGAGGTCAGGGATACTGATTCCCCCAGATTTTCTTTTGTTGCTGAGAATAGTTTTAGCTATCCTGGGTTTTTTGTTGTTCCAGATGAATTTGATAATTGCTCTTTCTAACTCTGTGAAGAATTGAGTTGGGATTTTGATGGGTATTGCATTGAATCTGTATATTGCTTTTGGCAAAATGGCCATTTTAACTATATTGATTCTACCGATCCATGAGCATGGGAGGTTTTCCCATTTTTTGAGGTCTTCTTCCATTTCCTTCTTCAGAGTCTTGAAGTTCTTGTCATACAGATCTTTCACATGTTTGGTAAGAGTCACCCCAAGATACTTTATACTGTTTGTGGCTATTGTGAAGGGGGTCATTTCCCTAATTTCTTTCTCAGCCTGCTTATCCTTTGAGTATAGGAAGGCCACTGATTTGCTTGAGTTGATTTTATAACCTGCCACTTTGCTGAAGTTGTTTATCAGCTGTAGGAGCTCTCTAGTGGAGTTTTTTGGGTCACTTAGGTAGACTATCATGTCGTCTGTGAATAATGATAGTTTGACTTCCTCCTTTCCAATTTGTATCCCTTTGACCGCCTTATGTTGTCGAATTGCCCGAGCTAGTACCTCAAGTACAATATTGAAAAGATAAGGAGAAAGGGGGCAGCCTTGTCTGGTCCCTGATTTCAGTGGGATTGCTTCAAGTTTCTCTCCATTTAGTTTGATGCTGGCTACCGGTTTGCTGTATATTGCTTTTACTATGTTTAGGTATGGGCCTTGAATTCCTGTTCTCTCCAAGACTTTAAGCATGAAAGGATGCTGAATTTTGTCAAATGCTTTTTCAGCATCCAATGAAATGACCATGTGGTTTTGTTCTTTGAGTTTGTTTATGTGGTGGATTGTATTGATGGATTTCCGTATATTGAACCAACCCTGCATTCCTGGGATAAAGCCTACTTGATCATGGTGGATGATCGTTTTGATGTGTTCTTGGATTCGGTTGGCAAGAATTTTATTGAGTATTTTTGCATCGATGTTCATAAGGGAAATTGGTCTGAAGTTCTCTTTCTTTGTTGGATCTTTGTGTGGCTTTGGTATCAGCGTAATTGTGGCTTCGTAGAAGGAATTGGGTAGTGTTCCTTCTGTTTCTATTTTGTGGAATAGTTTGAAGAGTATTGGTGTTAACTCTTCTTTGAAGGTCTGGTAGAATTCTGCACTGAAACCATCTGGTCCTGTGCTTTTTTTGGTTGGAAGACTTTCTATGACTCCTTCTATTTCTTTAGGCATTATGGGACTGTTTAGATGGTCTAGTTGGTCCTGATTTAATTTTGGTATTTGGTATCTGTCAAGGAAATTGTCCATTTCCTCCAGATTCTCCAGTTGTGTTGAGTACAGGCTCTTGTAGTAGGATCTGATGATTTTTTGGATGTCCTCAGTTTCCGTTGTTATATCTCCCTTTTCATTTCTAAGTTTGTTAATTTGGATACTTTCTCTGTGCCCTTTAGTCAGTCTGGCTAAGGGTTTATCTATCTTGTTGATTTTCTCAAAGAACCAGCTCCTGGTTTTGTTGATTTTTTGTATGGTTCTCTTTGTTTCTACTTGATTGATTTCGGCCCTGAGTTTGATGATTTCCTGCCTTCTACTCCTCCTGGGTGAAATAGCTTCTTTTTGTTCTAGGGCTTTCAGGTGTGTCATTAAGCTGGTAATATATGCTCCCTCCGTTTTCTTTTTGGAGGCACTCAGGGCTATGAGTTTTCCTCTTAGCACTGCTTTCATTGTGTCCCATAGATTTGGGTATGTTGTGTTTTCATTTTCATTGTGTTCTAAAAAGTCTTTAATTTCTTTCTTTATTTCTTCCTTGACCAAGGTATCATTGAGTAGAGTATTGTTCAATTTCCACGTGTATGTGGGTTTTCTATTGTTTCTGTTGCTATTGAAGACCACTTTTACTCCATAGTGATCAGATAGGATGCATGGGATTAGTTCTATATTCTTATATTTGTTGAAGTCTGTCTTGTGACCAATTATATGGTCGATTTTGGAGAAGGTACCATGAGGTGCTGAGAAAAAGGTATATTCTTTTGTTTTAGGATAGAATGTTCTATATATGTCTATTAAATCTAATTGGTCCAAAGCTTCAATTAGTTTCATTGTGTCCTTGTTTAGTTTCTGTTTTCCTGATCGGTCCATTGAGGAAAGTGCAGTGTTGAAGTCACCCACAATTATTGTGTTAGGTGCAATGTGTGCTTTGAGTTTTAATAAAGTTTCTTTTATGAAAGAGGGTGCCCTTGCATTTGGAGCATAGATGTTCAGGATTGAGAGTTCTTCTTGTTGTATTTTTCCTTTGACCAGCAAGAAGTGTCCCTCAGAGTCTCTTTTGATGACTTTGGGTTGAAAGTCAATTTTATCTGATATTAAAATGGCTACTCCAGCTTGTTTCCTGAGACCATTTGCTTGTAAAATTGTCTTCCAGCCTTTTACTCTAAGGTAGTGTTTGTCTTTGACCCTGAGGTGTGTTTCCTGTAAGCAGCAAAATGTAGGGTCCTGTTTACGTATCCAGTCAGTTAGTCTGTGTCTTTTTATTGGGGTATTAAGTCCATTGATGTTAAGAGATATTAAGGAATAGTGATTGTTACTTCCTATCATTTTTGACGTTATTTTTTAAATTTGATTGCTTAACTTCTTTTGGGTTTGATGAAAGGTTACTATCTTGCTTTTTCCAGGGTGAAGTTTCCCTCCTTGTATTGGTGTTGTCCTCCTATTATCCTTTTTAGGGCTGAGTTTGTGGATAGATATTGGGTAAACTTGGTTTTGTCGTGAAATATCTTAGTTTCTCCATCTATGGTGATTAAGAGTTTTGCTGGATATAGTAGTTTTGGTTGGCATTTGTGTTCTCTTAGAGTCTCCATGAGATCTGCCCAGGACCTTCTAGCCTTCATAGTCTCAGGTGGAAAAGTCTGCTGTGATTCTGATAGGTCTTCCTTTGTATGTTACTTGGCCTTTTTCTCTTACTGCCTTTAATATTCTTTCTTTGTTTAGAACATTTGTTGTTTTGATTATTATGTGACGGGAAGTATTTCTGTTCTGGTCCAGTCTGTTTGGAGTTCTGTAGGCTTCTTGTATATTCATGGGCATCTCTCTCTTTAGGTTAGGGAAGTTTTCTTCCATAATTTTATTGAAGATATTTGCTGGCCCTTTAAGTTCTAAATCTTCACTTTCATCTATGCCTATAATCCTTAGGTTTGGTCTTCTATTGTGTCCTGGATTTCCTGGATATTTTGGGTTACAAGCTTTTTGCATTTTGCATTTTCTTTAACTGTTGAGTCCATGGTTTCTATGGAATCTTCAGCATCTGAGATTCTTTCTTCTATTTCTTGTATTCTGTTGTTGATATTTGCATCTCTGTCCCCTGATTTCTTCCCAAGGCTTTCTATCTCCAAAGTTGTCTCCCTTTGAGTTTTCTTAGTTGTTTCTACTTCTGATTTTAGATCCTGGATGGTTTTGCTTAGCTCCTTCACTTGCTTGTTTGTGCTTTCCTGTAATTCTTTAAGAGATTTTTGTGTTTTCTCTTTCATGACCTCAGCCTGTTGACCAAAGTTCTCCTGTATTTCTTTAAGAGATTTTTGTGTTTCATCTTTCATGACCTCAGCCTGTTGACCAAAGTTCTCCTGTATTTCTTTAAGTGTTTTTTGCATTTCCTCCTTGTTGGCTTTTGTATTCTCCTGGATTTCTTTCAATGATTTTTGTGTTTCCCTTGCAAGGGTTTCTAACTTTTGATCCATTTTCTCCTGAATTTCTTTAAGTATGTCCTTCATGTGTTCCTGTAGCAGCATCATGACCAGTGATTTTAAATCCAAATCTTGTTTTACTGGTGTGATGGGGTAACCAGGACATGCTGGTAGAGGAGAATTGGGTTCAGATGTTGCCATATTGCCTTGATTTCTGTTGGTGACGTTCCTGCGTTTGCCTTTTGCCATCTAGCTCTCACTGGTGTTACTTGGTCTTGTCAGTGCTGGACTCACCAGTGCAAGTTGCCCCTTCCCCGTTGGCCTCTGGTGCTCAGCTTACACCCTGCACTGCCTGTAGACAGGGTGCTGCTGTCCAGGCTGTTCAGATCCCGAAGCAGGCACCTGAAGGCTCCCGCTGGGGCCCGCAGGATTTACTGGAGCACACCGACTTCTCCCAGCTGGCCGCCCGGAAGCCCCCGCTAGCCTCTTGAGGGACCTGGAGATGTGGTGCGGCCGCCCAGGCTGATCTGAAGCGGAGAGAGTTGAGCTGAGGGCTTCTGCCTGAGGCCTTGCCCCAGATTGTGTCTGTGGACCAGATGGAGCCCGTGTGCACCCCCAGGGAGCGCTGAAGGTGTATGCTGCTGTGATCTCCCCTGTGTTCTGCTCACTCCACTGGGCTGCCGATTCCCCAACCAGGCTGGCGTACACAAGGTTAGCCTGGCCACCCAGTCCCTGAGTCCAGGCAAAAGCCTGGGAGGCCAAGGTCCGAGCAAAGTTCCCCTAGGGCTATGACTGTTAATTTGTTCTGCCAGGTGACCCGGATGGCCGGTGTGCGCGTCCGTGCTCCCCGAAAGCACCGGGAGAGTCTGCTGTGCTAACAATCTTCTGGGCGGGTTGATACACAGATGGCCCACCAAGCCGCCCAGTTCTTGGGGTCAGTCCTGTGCCTTTTGGGGCCTAGACCCCCGTTTTGTTAGCCTCAGGCTACGCTTGTTAGCCGTCTCTGCCCTCCCGAGCACTCTGGGTCCTGTAGGCAAAATGGCGGCGCGTGCTCTGGCCAGGGCAAAAAAACCTCCTGGCTGGGTTGGCGCCCCGATGGCCACTCGAACAGCCCAGGGCCTGGGTGAAGGCCAACGCCCGTTGGGCTCAGACCCCTGCGGTGTTGGACTCGGATTATGTTTGTGTGCCTCAGTCTGTCCGATCTCTGGAGTCCGAAATCAAGATGGAGGTGAGTCTCTCCTGACTGGCGGGAAGCCGAGTTCTGAAGTGGCTTCCGTGCAGCAAAAGGCTCCGCAGAACAGCAGCTGCTTGCTGCCCAGCTGGTCAGCGAAGGTCAGTGGTCGTGGGCGCAGGGCCTAACTGGACCCTGTGTCGCCTTGGTTCCACTGCTGATGGCCCTTCAGCTGGACCAGCCACTGCTGCACTGCTGCCGCCGCTTCCGCTGCTGCCGCTGCTGCCGCCGCTGCTGCCGCTGCCGCCGCTGCTGCCGCTGCCGCCGCTGCCGCCGCTGCCCGATCCATGGTTCCATTCTTTCTTCTGGTCCTCAGAGCTTCAGTCCTTTTCCCTCACCCAGTTCTAGATCATGTTCCCCTTTACCCTCTGCTCCCTCCCCCACCTCAGTTCACTTTCCTTCTCAGTTCCCTCCTTCCCTCCCCAATTGTGATTGCTTTCTTCTCCCTCCCATGTCGGGTTGAGCCATCCTCACTTAGGAACTTCTACTTCTTGACTCTTTTTTTTTTTTTTTTTTTTTTGGAGTTATGTAGACTGTATCTTGGATACTCTAGTTGTTGCTGTTGTTGTTGTTTTGTTGGGTTTTTTTTTCCCTTGGCTATCATCCACTTATGTCCTCTGGGCAGGAACATTTCTGGGTTAAATGGGGGATGTGTCTATCTACTGGAGGTGGTCTCTACAGGTTGTATCTACCTTTTTTTGTGCTTTGGGCTAAAGTCATTGCCATTGACTCTTGGGAGACTCTTTCTTCCCAGGAGTGTAGGATTTTTAAGTGAATATCCCCAGTTTCTCATACTTCAGTGCTACATGTTTCTATTCAATTTCCTGACCCTCTGTACGTCTCTCCTGTGCTTTACAATTTTTGATCCTAACCTTTTCTTTTTCTTCCCCCTCCTCTCTCCTTCACATATCCCTCCTTCCCTCTACCACCTGTGATTTAGTTCCCTGTTCTATGTAGGATTGAACTATGTACATTTTGTTCTTTCTTCTTATTAAGCTAAATATCTTTTTTGAGTTGTGTTATGGGTATTCTGAATTTTGAGGCTAATATCAACGTATCAGTGTGTACATACCATGTGTGTTCTTTTGTGTCTTGGCTACCTGACTCAGGATGATATTTTCTAGTTCCACCTATTTGCCTGAAAAATTACATGATGTCATTGAACTTAATAGCCTTGTAGTACTCCATCATGAAAATGTAACACAGTCTCTTTATCCATTTTTTTGTCGAGGGAAATCTGGGATTTTTCCCCACTTCTGATTGCTATAAATAAGGCTGCTATGAACATAGTAGATCATTTGTCCATGTGATATTTTGTAGTATCTTTTGGGTATATTACTAGTAGTGGTATAGTTAGATGGGTCTTAGGGTAATGACCATCTTCCAAAAGCAACCTACATAATCAGTGCAACTCCTATCAAAATTCCAACTCAATTCTTCACAAGATAGAAATTCTCAAATTCATCTGGAATAACAAAAAACCCTCAAGATAGCAAAAACCATTCTCAACAATAAAAGAACTTCTGAGGGAATCACAATCCCTGAGATACCACTTCATATCAATCAGAATGGCTAAGATAAAAAATGCAGCAGACAGCATCTGGAGAAGATGTGGAGAAAAAGGAACACTCCTCCATTGCTAGTGGGACTGCAAGCTGGTAAAACGACTTTGGAAATCAATCTGGCCATTCCTTAGAAAATTGGAAACAGTTCTACCTGAAGACCCAGACATTAAGCTTTTAATGTTTCAATGTTTATAATGTTCAGTAATGCTAGGAAGGCACACAAAATTTATCAATTATCAAATGATATAAATATATAGTCCATTTATAGAGAAACAAATGCTACTTTATCAAGCTACAAGTTATCATGTTATAAACCCCTAATTAAAATTAATTAAATGTGTTACCTGACTGTACTTCAAAAAATCTTTGACATGCTGATCATATTTAATTGATTTAATGTCAGCTTAAACTTAAATTTAATATTAGTTATGGATAATTATCTTCAAAGAAAGATATGTTCTTGCCTTTCATTTACATAAATAACCTTTCTTATGGATTTCATATAAATTAATTTCAATTCCTTTAAATATAGCAGCAATAGTCAACAATATTTATCTAGATGTGTGAAATACTTTATTGATGTTCACAAAATGGCCAGGTGTTTTACTTGAATTCTCTGAATCAGAGCAAAGTATAAGAATAAGAATTTAGAAATAGAGAATCTTTCAGATGTAGGGTTAGTAAAGATTTTTTCCCAATATGTTGGTTGCTGTTTTGTCCTATTGACAGTGTCCTTTGCCTTAGAGAAACTTTGTAATTTTATGAGGTCCCATTTGTCAATCTTGATCTTAGAGCTTAAGCTATTGGTGTTCTGTTAAGGAAATTTTACCCTGTGCCCATGTCCTCAAGGGTCTTCCCCAGTTTCTTTTCTATTAGTTTCAGTGTGCCTGGTTTTATGTGGAGGTCCTTGATCCACTTGGACTTGAACTTTGTACAAGAAGATAAGAATGGGTCAATCTGTATTCTTCTGCATGCTAACTACCAATTGAACAAGCACCATTTGTTGAAAAGGCCATCTTTTTTCCACTGGATGGTTTTAGCTCCATTGTGAAAGATCAAGGGACTAGAGGTGTGTGGGTTTATTTCTGGGTCTTCATTTCTATTCCACTGATCTACTGGCCTGTCACTGTGCCAATACCATGCAGGCTTTATCACTGTTTCTCTATAGTACAGCTTGAGGTCCAGGATGCTTATTTCCCCATAACTTCTTTTATTGTTGAGAATAATTTTAGCTATCCTGGGGTTTTTGTTATTCCAGATGAATTTGATATTTACTCCTTCTAAATTTATAAAGAATTGAGTTGGAATTTTGATGAGGATTGCATTTAATTTGTATATTGCTTTAGGAAAGATGGCCATTTTTAATATATTAAATTCATGGGAGATCTTTACATCTTCTGAGGACTTCTTCCATTTCTTCCTTCAGAGACTTGAAGTTCTTGTCATATAGATATTTCACTTGTCTGTTTAGAGTCACACCAAGTTACTTTATATTGTTTGTGACTACTGTGAAGGGTATAGTTTCCCTACTTTCTTTCTCACAGGGCTAATATCAAAAATATAAAAAGAACTCAAGAAGTTAGACTCCAGAGAACCAAATAACCCTATTTAAAATAGGGTACAGAGCTAAGCAAAAAATTTTCAACTGAGGAATATCGAATGGCTGAGAACCACCTAAAGAAATGTTCAACATCCTTAATCATCAGGGAAATGCAAATCAAAACAACCCTGAGAATTCACCTCATACCAGTCAGAACAGCTAAGATCAAAAACTCAGGAGAAAGTAGGTACTGGAGAAGATGTGGAGAGAGAAGAAAACTCTTCTACTACTGGTGGAATTTCAACTTGGTACAACCACTCTGGAAATCAGTTTGGCAGTTCCTCAGCAAATTGGACATAATACTGCTATATACTACTCCTGAATATATACCCAGAGGATTTCCCAGCATGTAATAAGGGCACATGCTTCAATATATTCGTAGCAGCCTTATTTATAATAGCTAGAAGCTGGAAAGAACTCAGATGTGCCTCAGCAGAGGAATGGATATAGAAAATA
The DNA here is from genome assembly GCF_947179515.1 of Apodemus sylvaticus. Taxonomy (NCBI): domain Eukaryota; kingdom Metazoa; phylum Chordata; class Mammalia; order Rodentia; family Muridae; genus Apodemus; species Apodemus sylvaticus. The sequence goes on along the minus strand of NC_067475.1, from coordinate 91,672,431 downwards.
TGGTACATTTACACAATGGAATACTACTCAGTTATTAAAAACAATGAATTCATAAAATTCTTAGGCAAATGAATGGAACTAAAAGATATCATCCTGAGTATGATAGCCCAATCACAGAAGAACGAACATGGTATCCAGTTTCTGATAAGTGGATATTAGCCCAGAAGATTGAAATATCCAAGGTACAATTTACAGACCAAATGAAGCTCAAGAAGAAGGAAGGACAAAGTATGGATACTATGTCCTTCTTAGAAGGGGAAACAAAATACCCACAGGAGGAGATACAGAGACAAAGTGTGAGGCAAATACTGAAGGAAAGACAGAGACTGTCCCATCTGGGGATCCATCCCATATACAGTCCGCAAACCAAGACACTATTGTGGATGCCAATGTGTGCTTACTGACAGGAGCCTGATATAGCTGTCTCCTGGGAGGCTCTGACAGTGAATGACAAATACAAAAGGGGACACTCTCAGCCAACCATTGAACTGAGCACAGGCTCCCCAATGGAGGAGAAAGAGAAAGCACCCCAGGAGCTGAAGGCGCTTACAGAGCCATAGGAGGAACAACAATATGATCACCCCAGTACCCCTAGAGGTCCAAGGGTCTAAACCACCAATGAAAGAGTACACATAGAAGGACCCATGGCTCCAGATGCATGCAGCAGAGGATAGCCTTGTTGGGCATCAAAGGGAGGAGAGGCCCTTGGTCTTGAGAAGGCTAGATGTCCTAGTATAAGGAAATGCCAGGATAGGGAAGCAAGAGTGGGTGGGTTGGTGAGCAGGGAGAGGGGGCATGTGTTCTGAGAGAAACCAGGAAAGGGGACAACATTTGAAATGTAAATTAAGAAAATATCTAATAAAAAGACAAAAATTAATGAAGACTTTTGGAAACACACATTAACATCAGTGAATCAGAAAGAGCCACCTGTTGCCAAAGCAACATCATTGTAACTATGACCTCCATGTTATTATACCAAGCTCACAGACAAGAAACTGCCACCTGTTATCACATCAACATCATATTGTACCAAGATCAGGTAGCACTATCTCTTAATACAGCAAGCTCATGTATGAGGTAATCTTGTTACATTCACATCAGTGTATTAGATAGCCACCTGATAGCAAACCAAAATTAGTATACCAAATAGGGCCACCACCTTTTATCACAAGTCAGCTAAGAGAAACTATGAAATTTCAAAGAACTACCTCAATGTATGAATAAAGAATAAAATGATCAGCTTTGAATAAGCCATCACTTAATTAATAGGCATTTTCTTGATAAATTTTTATTATTTAATAATGAAAGTAAAGATACAATGATTTAAAACATACCATTCATAGTCAAATTCCTGTGTAGTAATTGTAGCCATCAAGGACCTAACATTACACTGATAATTTGCATCAGTATGAATGTAAGAATAAGAATATTACTCTATTAATGTATAAATCACTCATTATTTTATAGATATATGACATAAATTAAAATTTCCCACTTCAATGTATTACATTTGTTGAGATAAAATTTAGGCAATAGAAATCAACTCCATTTGTCTGAGTTGTAGGCCCTATTTAGTTGTCTTAGGCAGACAAGAGCCCGTTTACTCAAGATTAGGCACTAAAAGGACATACATGGTATGTATTCACTAACGAGTGGATATTAGCCAAAATGTTCAGAATACTCATGATACAATTCAAGGACCATATGAAGGTTAACAAGAAGGAGTTCTGAAATATGCATGTTTCAGTACCATTAGGAGGAAAAACAATCATCGAAGGCAGAGGTAGAGAAGGACCTGGGTGGGAAAGGAGAGGGCAGGTAAAACAGGGGGCAGTATTAGTTATGGGAGGGAGACAGGAGAGAAGCCCAGATGGCCAGAATGAATAGAAATATGTAGCAGTGTGGTATGGAGGAGTCTGGGAACCACTAGATAGTCCCAGGCACAGGGCTGTGAGAGGCTCCCGGGATGCAATGGGGATGACATTTTCTGTATGCATGTCTTATAAATACTCTTTTTGAAGGGCCCCCACTAATAACTAACAAGTAGAACTTCATACATGTCCAATTCTCTAATATTAGTCTAGGTACATTTTGAACTCTGCTTACAAATTTATTCATGTAATCATTATGATGGCATCAGGTAAATTCAAGCAGAATCTACAGAATAACTCCAAACCCATAGTCACACAGACAGACCAGGATAACTTCAGTGGCTCACAGAAACAAATTAGCAAACATGAAGACAAGAAAGAAACTTGTGAGAGGGCAGGGTGGTATGCGGAGATAAGTAGGGCATGGCGAATTGGGTCAATATGCATTGCATAACATGTCAAAATGTTGAAAATTATAATTGAGTAATACAATAATAAGCTTTCAAATATTGCTGGACTTGAAAGTGAGAACAGAACTGGAGGAGAAGAAACAGAGAAAACCCTTATAGCATTTGAAATGCTTCTTCAGTAGGCTTCCTGAGGGTTTCGTTGCCAGTTCCTTAATTGTGTAGTAGGATTCTTGAGTTTCTGTGACAGTACTTGAACATATTTTTCATCTGCTCTTTTGGAATGCATTCATAATTTCAATAACAGCACCAAGAATTTGATTTTTTTCTTTTATTTCCAGAATTTCTAATTCATGATGGACCTTTTGGATCTTGTGAAAATAAGTACTGTGGCTTGGGGAGGCACTGTGTTATCAGCAGAGAGACAAGGCATGCAGAGTGTGCTTGCATGGACCATTGCAAACAGCACTACAAACCTGTATGCGGATCTGATGGGGAATTCTATGAAAACCACTGTGAGGTGCACAGAGCTGCCTGCCTGAAAAAGCAAAAGATCACCATCGTTCACAACGAAGACTGCTTCTTTAAAGGTAAGAGCAGGGTGAGGCCTATAGTCTCATAGCCCTCTACCTGTCCTATTTTCTGCTACTGCTGTTAAAGTTTGAACATGGTATCAATTTATCTCTGTAAGCATCTAAAAGAAGCAGAAGGCAAAAATAACCCTGACCAACCCAAAATGCAGTAGTGTACAGAAATTTGCATGAATAGAATTCTGAATTCTGATATTCATTTATGAGACTAAAGCTGGCCAAACTCTGACTCACAATTTAATACAAAAGTCAGCGTTGTGCCATATGGTTTCCTAATCACAGAGTTATTATAGGGATAGAGGATAGCCAGTTTAGTTTGTAGGCCAAATCTTGCCACTGTAAAATACCTAGAATTCTAGTGATGGGCTTGGGAAGACCAAGCTGTGCTGTAGCTGCTTCCTGATGTACAGAATAATTTCAGATCACAGCACACAACTCAAATTATATGAGACCTCTATTTGCCCACTTCAATAACAATAAAGTCATAAGAAAATCATTTAGCAAATCAGAGGCAATGATAGTTTAACATTTTAAAATATTATTTACACTCATACAATTGAAATGATATTTTAGTGAATAGTACTTCTGAATTAGCATTTAGATATGCTATTTTAGTGTGTTCTACAAAAACATCATCAAATGGGTTTTATTGTCACTTATTTATTTATACCTTGATTTGTTACTTTGTTATTTAACTTGGAGGTAATATTTCTTTTCTTATGACTAATTCAAAGTCTAGATTATATTACCATCCGCAGTTCTAACAGGTCAAGTGTATTCTTGAAGTTTTGTGAATTCCTGCATCTCAGTTAATCAAAATACATAACTATATTCACAATATAAAATTTACATGGTATTTCACTCTTGAATTTGAGATAAAATATATTGCAACCCTTCATTTCTCCATTTATTAAATAAAATTAAACATTTAAAATTATTACTTTTCAATATAGTTTTCCAATACAGTATACTTCAAGAAGTTAATAATGATAACAGGACATTTTTAAGACAAAGTGAGATGTGGTATACTGTGGACATTGTGACTTCTAGAAGCAACACGTAATTTCTGTGAGAGTAAGAATACTAGGGTTATTCACTACAACCTGAGTACATTTTTTGCAAAGTTTTATCACAGTAGATTGTCTTCCTCTACCAACTTGTAAATACATTGAATACAGTGAATGAAAGTCTGTTTTACTTTTCAATTTAACCCATAATCTCAGTACTTAGTTGTTTATGTTAGACTTTGAAAGGGAACTCTTTTTCTGTCATTTACCCTAAGATGGTAGGATAAAAATTATATTACCCCACTGATACCTTAAGATTAAGTAAGTTATGTATAATATATAACTTAGTAAGCACATTGTTGTAAACTTATGTATGTTTAGGTGTGTGTGTGTGTGTGTGTGTGTGTGTGTGTGTGCATGTTGACATATACATATGTATATATGGCTACAGTGCTCACTAAGGACAGCACTTTCAAATCCACTGGAAATGGAATGATGTTGAGTGACTCAGTGCTGGAACAAGACCCATAACCCCTGGAAAAGTAGCATGAAATTTTAACTACACTGAGACGCTGACAATATGACATGTACAATTGAATACACAGTGTTCAATGTTATGATAGAATATAAAGTGTTCTGCTTGATAACTGAATACTTATTTGTAATGCCACTAAATACTTACCAAAATAACATAAAATATGTGAACAATACCCAGAATCTTTTTATAATTTATCATAAAATGCTTGTATGAAAGCTTTGGTTCGTTAGATTAATCATGAGTATTAATTAGTTCTATGTGTGTTTCAAAACACATTCTCATCATAGAGTACTGAATTTTCATTTATCTTATTTAGATTATAGATATTAACATATTTCCAAATCTCCCAGGAATTGAGGACTTCTGTTTGATTTAGTGTCTTGACTAAAGAACTGTTAGTTCCTAAAAAGCCTGTGTTTGAGCAAAGGCAGTATAAATAAATAATGAAACAAACAGCATGTCCTGTTAGCAGTGCAAGTGTGGTCACTTCAGGCTGGGAAAGAACAATTCCACCGTCAGGAACTGGAACCGCTTTGGGAGGTTTTGTGATAGTTGCTGTGATAATGAATTTTTTTTCTAGAATTTTAACCAGTTCCCTTGCTTCTTACAGTGTCACGTTAGAAGAAAATATAAAAATCTTTTAATTAACTACATGGTTCAAATGTAAAATCAAACCATGCAAAACCAAATGTCCAACACATCTTGTATTTTAAGATTAACTAATTATTATTGTGAAAATCTTAGATAAATAATTAAAGAACTATTGGCTGCTCTATGCTGTGTTTAAAGTAAACATTTTTATTGTTTCATAATTGTCTCATAATTGCATTATTACCTAATATGTTATGATGAAATCCAAATCCCATTCCTTCCTCTCAGATGGCTTTATCTTTCTCAAAATTTAACAGGAGAGAGACACACACGTTTTTCAATAGCCTTATACAAGTAGAGTCTTAAATGCTATACATACAATGCATGTTTTGTCACACAGACTAAAATATTTTTTGACAATTGCTTTAAAATATTATTCTTACCTTAAAATTCACATTTAAAATTTCGTTAGATGTTTACTATTTGTATCCTTCTGACTGTTAAAGCTAGTAAGAGTATTGCCATGTGTCCTAAGTTGAATAGAGCAAAACACAGAAACACAAATGTGAAAAACTAGTAAATCTTAGTCATGGATGAGGATGGGATGAGAGCAAGTATCCAAATTATAGTGTAGAACCATCATTGAAATTATACTGCCCTTGAAAGGAACATAGTAAAGTGCACATGGGATCTACATACTAATTCCTGTAAATGTCTATGAATCAAAAATTGTCCAAAGTATTAAATCATAGAGAATTGAAAAACCTAGAAATAGTATTTTAAAAAATTAGATTTAATTTACATAGCCATGTATATGTGTACTTTAAATTGTGCTTACAATGTAAATAAAAATATGTCTCTTATCCAATATTTCATATAGTTTTTTGTTTCTCATTTAGTATCATTATGAAATATTGAAGTATCTCTGTAACATAGTATTTCCTAAAAGTGAAATATGTAAGTGAATTTACCATCACTTTGTAGTAATGTTCAGCATTACTTAAATGTTATCTTTCTACCCAATGTCTAGCTCTTTATTTTTGTGCTAAGAGTCGGTTGCCTGAAAGTCATTTCTCCTGTGAGGGGCTTCTAAAACTGCAGCTGTTCACATTAGAACTATAATTACCATTTCTTGACACTAGGTCAGTCTGTCACACAAAGTGGAATTTACTTACCCAGAATTCAGAGGTTAGCTGGAATACAAAAACTCAGATACAAACTATGCCAAAAAGAAGAAGGAATTAAACCTCTTAAGAAAAAGTCAACTGAACAGAAACCCTTTTGCCATCTACTATGCTGGGAATAAAACTTCCATAAAGGCAAATGTTCTGTTCACTTAAATGAGCAGCACAAACAGTAAGAAATTGGAGATCTGCTTGTCAACAATTATCTGTGCACTATTTGAATGAAATCTCAGATTGTTAAATTTATCCTTGCATAATCTGATCAGGCATTTTCATATCATTTTAATGTAATATTACCATGACTTTCAAATCAAAGAATTACAGAAGCTTTACTTGAAAATGGGTGAAAGTGCCGAATAGTAGTGGTACACAACTTTAATCCCAGCACTAGGGAGGCAGAGGCAGGCAGAAATCTGAGTTAGAGGCTAGCCTGGTCTACAGAGTGAGTTCCAGAACCACCAGGGATACCCAGAGAAACCCTGTCTCTGAAAAACCTAAAAAAGTGGTGAAAGTTATTATTATTTTCAGTGTATCATAAACTACATAAACTACATTGCACATATATTTAGGTTGTCTTTCGTTTGCAAATCTTACCTTCATAAAGCTTCTATTTTATTTTATGTTTATAGATTCTTCTATATCACCTTAAGAAAAATTGAACTTTGAGGACTAACACAAAGAATTTTGTTTTGGCTAGAATCAGTCAGCTGAAATGCAGGCTGATGGTGAAATTAATAATATAGGCAATGATAAAGTTCGTATAATTCATTACTCTAAACAATCAGAAGTGGCTGTTTTTCTGAATTCATTCAGAACTTATCCAAACTAATTTGATTGATTTCCTAATTTTTGGTGAATTTATCTTAAACTTTCCTGACTTTCCTGATATAAAATGGTTGACTCATTTCATTTTTAATCTAATACAGTGTTTCCCTAATGATTTTAAGGACCTCTGCAATACACTTACTAGGGTATAAATGCTTACATATTTACCTGCCACTTAGAAATATATTTTAGTTGTATGATATACAGATGTTTTATAGAATATGTAAATGAGCTAAAGATTCAAATAATATTTAGGCTAAATAATCATTTAATGGAGACTTTAGTTAGTGCTGATCAACAGATGTATTATGTTCAATACAATGCCCAAAAAATGAATCACTAGAGAACATATTTTGGCACACATGAGGCACAAGGTTCATCACTCAGATTAGCCAGAGAGCTAGAGCGAGAGCAAGAGAGAAGATAAGACTGTGTTTGTGTGTTTATGAGTATGTGTATGAAAGAAAAGAAGAGAAAAGGAAACAAAAAAGAAAGAAAAGTAAAGGAGAAGAAAAAGAAAGAAAGGAAGGTAAAAGAAAGAAAGAAAGAAAGAAAGAAAGAAAGAAAGAAAGAAAGAAAGAAAGGAAAGAGAAAGCAAGAAAGCAAGAAAGCAAGAAAGCAAAAAAGCAAGAAAGCAAGAAAGCAAGAAAGCAAGAAAGCAAGAAAGCAAGCTTCTAATCAGTGAGACCTAGAGAGGGCAGTAGCTGAAAAGTAAACTCCAGAGCAATGGTCAATCATTTGAAGAAAATGGTAGCTGTGCTATGTGACTAGTTCATACAGTAAACCAATGGACTGAAAGGAAGTCCATAAATGAAGGGCTAGATGAATGACTTGACAGCATTCAAACTACAATGCAATGCTGAGCTGGGCTGGAAATAGGTCTTCTGTGTTTACCATCAGTGGATGATAATATCTTACACTTCATATTTCCCTGCAGCCATGACTTAGTAGTGAACATTTGCAATCAGTTTTAGACACTCTGACTTTAGTGGTAAATGTGGAGAAACTATCAAGTATTTAGCAGTTCTTGACTAATGGAAATACCATTGCTGAAAATTACTGAAATTATTGGGGCTTCAGGACCTGTGCACATTTGATTTGAATTTTCAGAGTTGAGTGTGAAGTCACATATATATTTTAGGTTCATATAAAGTCTAGCCTTGTATATGGTGAAACTATAAAATAAAACAAAATTGCCAGGTTATTATAAACTAATTAATTATAAAAAAATCTTCTGATTTTTATAAGGACATTAACAGAAAATGGGTATGGAAACATGATTCTTATTTATTGACATTTAAAAACAACTATTTTATGTTTAAATTATATGTGTAGAATATTTTTTGGATAGGTAAAATGTCGTTTTATGATCTCATTTCTCTTTTTTTATCTCATTTTTCTTCTTTATTTTCTAGCCAATATCAAACATTGAGAAGGGGTTCTTTTACTTCTTAATTTCCCCCATTTATGATATATAGGAATTAAGTTTAACTTTCAAACATTTAGATAATTTTAATTGGTTATAGTATATTTGTAAGCTATAACTGATTCCCAGTTTCCAGTTTTTAAGTACTGTCTCTTACTATTTCATGTTTTCTTATCTAAGCCTGTATGAGTTTTTCTTTTACTTTTTTCTTTTCTTTAGATTCTCATAATTTTTCAATTGCTTATTTTATTTATCTACATTTCAAATGTTGTTCCCTTTCTGGTTTCCTCCCTCTGCAAACCTCTTATCTCATCCCTCCCCCTTTGCTTCTGTGATGGTGTCCCCCCCATCCACTCCCACCTCACCCTGCTAGCATAAAGAAAGCAAAACATCAAAGTCATTTTAGTAATTCAAATACTACAATACTACTTCTATCTTTTGTTATTTCGGTTCAATTTTTGTTATCATTGATCAATCTCTGTTATTATTATCTTCATGTTCTTACTATCTTGTTTTCAATTCTCAATACAATATTAATATATTCTTCAAAATATTAAAAGTAAAAATTTTCTTAAAGAACATTGCTTTTAATGTGGTTAATATTTATTTTTCTGCGTCCTTTTTGAACTCAGGGTGATGAAAATAATAACTGATTACATTCTTCATGACACTGAGATAAAATATTCTGTGCAATGAATTTGGAAATTGTTCACTATTACTATGAGTTATATTACTTTTATAATTATATTTTTAAAGTGCCCACAGCTATTCCAGAGAACGGTTGAAAATTATTAATGATAAAAAATTAAAACCAAATGTAAAAGAGAATAGTTTTGCATGTATCCTCTATAGAGCTATATGTAATGAAAACATTTAGACAAAATTGCATTAAATAATGAAATTATGTACTTTACAGCACAATGTAAATGCATTGTGATTAATTAGCAATGCTACTCTTTTGACTCTCATTAAGAAAAAGATGAAGAATGCCTTTAGCTTTCTTATCATAGAAAATATCTGCAATCCCAACATTCAGGAGTTAGATGTAGCAGAATTAGGAGCTATAGATTGTCATAGCCTATGTAGCCTCTACAAGAATATCCATATTTAAAGGAAAACATGTCCAAACCAACGAAGCAAGCAAGCAAACAAGCAAAGAAACAAAAATGTAACATATAAATGAATAATGTCTGCAGGTTAATTAATATCGATGTAAATAAATTTAATTTAATAATATATAGTAAGTTTTAGAACATAAATCAACATCTTACATTTAGTGATTTACAGGTCACATTGTCGGAGCAGAGCTTCACTACTTTGTGTGACATGTATTTAAGTGGATCATTCACATCTCATGCATTCTTTACATGATAATCACCTTAACTACTGTTTCTAATCAAAAGATACATATCTAGTATTATGAATAATAGGTTTCTATAAGCATTCATCGAAATCATATCACGTGTTGTAAATACGATTTTTAGTTTGTTTTGCTCTTTGCCTAACCTTCGCCCACTTATGAGTAGCCATAAATTACTTCCTTTCTATAGACTATTATGTTGAATTGTGAATAGATGTATGTGAGACAGTGGGGGGCTCATATATTGTAAATATGTATTATGAAGATTTGGCTAACATCGTGTTATGGAGACAGAATTGTCATGCACACATTGGATGTGAGTAGGCCATGAATGGAGAGCTTGATGAGGACACATACCATTGGGAGTTACAGAAGGAGAGGTACAAAACTAAGAGTTTCTGTCCCTGAAATGTAGATGGAATTGAGAAAAATCAGGAAGATCATGGAGCTCAGCACAAAAATATGATGCACTGTATACGTCAGAGGATGGGCGGAGCCCAGTAGAAGACATAACTAGTGGCATGTGATACACATCAAGAGAGTAATGAGACATATAATTTAACTAGAAATTTGTAAGTTGACAGATCCTGAATTGTATTAAATGGTTCTGAAGTTGCTTAGGCTACAGATAGGGAAACAAAGCCTGATTTGGAAAGCTTAAGTCATATGTGATTTTGGAAAGAGCAAAGAGAAAATTAGTCATGAAGAAATGTAGTTTCAAGTAGAATAGAATGAGTTCCTTGAATAAGAACAAGAATGTTTCAAAATATATTACCAAGACAGGTACATGATTGGAACAAGAAAGTACACAAGGGAAAGGGGTGGGGATAGAGAAGAGAGGTTCTCTGCTGACCAGAGACATGGGACTCAAGGCACAAAGGCAAAGAACATTAACCACTCTACCTGAGAAGGGGATCAGGTGCCCTCAGGTCATACAGTCATCTTTGTTTTATTTTTTGCTTTTAACTATTTTGTGTATGCATAATCCACCACAGTCTGAAAGTATTAAGTAGTAAATCCAGAAAGAGTATTACATAAGCTTAAACTGTTTTATCTACTTGAGCAAGATGAGTTAATCTCCATTCCTGGATTACCCTCACCTCCCTCTGCTAGGAAATGAGTCACCCTTTGTTTCATGTATTTTCTAAGAAATTGATATGCATCTACTAATCACTTAGCAGCCAACTGTGTGATCATACCAATTGTAGAGATATTGCAGTGTCTGTTTCCCTGTGCCTCTTACTTCATTTAGAACTGCTTCCAGGCCATTGATGCTAACATTATTGGATTAGGAAGGACAGCCACAGAGTGATTCCTGTCAGAAAATGTCACCACACAAGCAAATACTGTGTCTTTAGATCTCTCAAGAACATCAGCTCAAAATACACCAAGATGCTGTGAAGGGGAAAGAAGAATACCATATTAAATGACTCCCACAGTAATATTTTTATAACTATACAATTTTATCATCAGTTATTCTGAATGAATTATTGTGATTAATTTATAAGTTAATTTTTCCATAGGTGTATATTATAGAAAAACAAGTAACATACACTTTGGTAGTAATGATTGTTTTAGACAGCTACTGGGATTCATGGACTACATGCTGTATGTTAAAGCCTGGAGAACCACTGTAGACATGTAGTCCAAAGTGAATTTCTGCATTTCTACATAGTAGAAGATGAAATATTCAAAATTTAAAAGCTTTATAAAAAATGAGAAAAATTTATGTTTTTGGTGAATCTAATCGATAACTGTATCAAAAATTAACACAATTATTACATAATATATCTCATCGTTGCTCAAAATAGTATATGCTATATGCTTGTTGTATGACATTTCAATGAAAGGCAAACTACATAGTTCTACTAAGTAAAATGCAGTAAGCAAAGAGTTTGTCAGTTTTGTAGGAGAATGGATGAAGGTGTACTTAAAGGAGCTTGTGATGCTTAAGTGCAGCTGCATCAATGAAAAGCTAACTCCAGCATGAATGACAACTCTTAACATTATTTTTAGCCTACTCAGAAGATGAAAACCTAAGAATTTCATTAATTCATTGTTTTAATAGCTGAGCAGTATTCCATTGTGTAAATGTACCACATTTTCTGAGCAGTATTCCATTGTGTAAATGTACCAAATGTATCCATTCCTCTGTTGAGGGACATCTGGGTTCTTTCCAGCTTCTGGATATTATAAATAAGGCTGCTATTAACATAAATGGGTGGAAATAGAAAATATCATCCTGAGTGAGATAACCCAATCACAAAAGAACACATATGGTATGTACTCACTGATAAGTGGATATTAGCCCAGAAGCTTGGAATACCCAAGATACAATTCACAGACCAAATGAAGCTCAGGAAGAAGGAAGAAAAAAGTATGGATACTATACTCCTTCTTAGAAGGGGGAACAAAATACCCACAGGAGGAGATACAAAGACAAAGTGTGGAGCAGATACTGAGGGAAAGACCATCCAGAGACTGCCCTACCTCGGGATACATCCTATGTACAGTAAAAAAATACCCCAGACACTATTGTGGATGCCAACAAGTGCTTGCTGACAGGATCCTGATATAGTTGTCTCCTGGGAGGCTTTGCCAATGAATGGCAAATACAGAGGGAGACACTCTCAGCCAACCATTGAACTGAGCACAGGGTCCCTAATAGAGGAACTAGAGAAAGGACCCAAGGAGCTGAAGGGGTTTGCAGTGCCATAGGAGGAACAACAATTTGAACTACCCAGTACCCACAGAGCTCCCAGAGACTAAAACAACAACCAGAGTGCACATGGTGGCACCCATGGTTCCAGATGAATATGCAGCAGAGCATTGCCTTGTTGGACATCAAAGGGAGGAGAGGCCCTTGGTCCTGAGAAGGTTAGATGCCCCAGTACAGGGAAATGCCAGGACAGGGAAGTCAGAGTGGGTGGATTGGTGCACAGGGGAAGGGGGGATGGGTTAGGGGATTTTTTTTCGGGGGGGGGGACCATGAAAGGGGACAACATTTGAAATGTAAATAAAGAATATATCTAATTAGGAAAAAATAAAAACCAAAGAAGATGAAGGCCTCTTCTCCTTTACCAGGCCCTGTTACGTATATGTCCTCACAAGAAAAGCACACTGAATGGGGAATGTCCAGGACCTTGCTGAGGTTTGTGAGTTTTTTGGATCCTAGGAGCCTCCCTCCAAGTTAGAATGTATCAGCCTGGAGGAAGTCACCATACAATACTTACCCAAATTATTTTATCAAAATTATTTTCAGCATCTAAGTCTTATTATCATTTGCATTTGTACTACAAAATCCATATAAATTCATTTAGTATGCTTACAGATGCATACATCTATGATAGATTTTTAAGTTTGAGACTGCATGATATCTAACTGTTCATTGATGATCACTTATTAATAAGGTTTTATTCAAACATGGAGATATGATCTAGTCCTCACTCTAACCCACTGGGTGGGGTTAAGTGGTTTGTTGAGTAAAATTCTTTTGCATTACTTTTCCCAATATTGGAAAATCTGTTTAGATGACTATCTACTATGAAAATTGAAATCACTTGACGCTAAAGGATACCTGTGTTTTTGTTAACCAAAATAAGTTTCTGCAGTGTTTATGTTCTACATTGGAGTTAATCATCATTCATAGACATACCTTTCTTATTAGAAATTTAAAATTATTGATTTTATTTCAAATTAAAGAGGGATTATATATTGCAATAATTAAAATGTTGAAATAGCATAGATCATATTGACAATTAATTGTTCCTTTCACCATGTACATGTATTATCTAAAGCTTAGGCTTATGAAATATTGCCTTAATAAGTACACAGTGTTTTTTTTCCTTTTTGTCATTAGATATTTTCTTTATTTACATTTCAAAATTATCCCCTTTCCTGGTTTCCCCTTCGAAAACCCCCTAACCCTTTCCTCTACCCCTGCTCAGAAAGCCACCCACTCCTGCATCCCTGTCCTGACCTTCCACTATACAGGGGCACTGAGCTTTCTCATGACCAAGGGCCTGTCCTTTCTTGAACTGAGCATAGGGTCCCCAGTGGAGGAGCTAGAGAAAGGACCCAAGGAGCTAAAGAGTTTTGCAGTCCTTGAGGAGGAACAACAATTGAACCAACTGGTACCCCAGAGCTCCCAGGGATTAGACCACCAATCAAAGGGTACACATGGAGGAACCCATGGCTCCAGCTGCATATGTAGACGGAGTTTTATAATAAGAATGGCTTAACAGTTCAGGTACTCATCCAGAGTGTGAAGACTTGGCTTGCATCATCTACATGGCAGCTTGCAAACATTTATAACTCCAGTTCCAGGCAATTCTATGCAAACTTTTGGCCTCTGCAGGTACTGCAGTACATTCATGTAACTGCATGGACAAATATCCAGGCAAATCACCCACATACATAAAATAAACATAAATGCTTGAAAAATTATAAATATCTCCAACATTCTAAGGTAACTATGAACACCTAGAGGAAATTGATTACTAAACCTGACATATTTAGGTATTAAGAAACATCAGTGGCTGGGCAGTGGTGGTGCACGCCTATAATCCCAGCACTCTGGGAGGCAGAGGCAGGTGGATTTCTGAGTTCGAGGCCAGCCTGGTCTACAGAGTGAGTTCCAGGACAGCCAGGGCTACACAGAGAAACCCTGTCTTGAAAAAACCAAAAAAAAAAAAAAAAGAAACATCAGTAATGGAGCAGGCTCAAAGTCATATGCATATACATGTAAATATATGTATCGATGTATATATATATATGTATGTGTGTGTGTAAATATATGTACAAAATATATAGTAATATATACTTACTATATACATAATATATATATTTATACTTGCATATTATGTATATATACATTAATATAAATGCATGTATACATTTATGTTTGTAAAATTTTAGACAATCTAGAATAGCTAATTATGAGGGAGAGATATTTTGATCTTCTCATATTCAGGGTACCTGGTCATTTATCTTGTACCTTTCTATGCTTCATTTCCACTCAAACATAGTAACATCCACAGAGGTCAAGTTTGAATTATTTTATGACTCATCAGAAACCAGTATTTCATTTCTATATCCCTACATATAAACATATTTTAAAGAAACCTGTGTATGTAAAGTAAACTAAGTACATAAGGCACACAAACAAGTATTAGATTTATTTTTCTTGGACAGATATTCTTAGGCTTTTTAAATAGTACTTCGTGTGAAATATTAAGGAATGCATAAACCTGGATACTGTGTGTTTTTAAGATCAGAATAATAAGTATGGTATTTAGTTGTGATGACAGTCTACAAAGCATAACAGCAGCATTTGGAGATTTAATTAAATTTATGTCAAAATTTATTTCATATCCTGGAGAAAAAATATTCCTGGGTAATATAACACATGTTGTGGCCTTTAGAAATTTTGACAAGGAGAAACATTTACATGACACATTAGCACAGTCTCCACAATTCAAAAGGAGCTGGTTTACAACATAGCAACAGATTTGTTCATTTATTCCACAGTAAACATGCAAACTGCCTCTTCTATAAATGTTTGACTGCTGAGTCTACATCTACTGGAAACAACAAGCATGAAACTCAATATAATTAAAGAACATGTATAAATATAGGAAAGGATTATGCCACTTCCCTCAAATGCAATTCTAGTCATACAAAATTCCATTTAAGACAAAAATAAGTATAATCATCAGCCATATATCTAGGCATTATCTTAGAAATAATAGGTGCAGTATATGACCCCAGGTTATAATGTTAAATATAAATTTAACTCCCACATATTTGCTTTTTGTTGTTCAGAGTCAAGGCCTCTATTTGCCCCCGATTTCTTCCCTGTAGATGTTTCCATCTTCCAGGCAGGGAGTATTGTTTTCTGAGGTTTGATAGCAGTAACAAAAAATTGGCAGTGATATCTGGTATCTTAAAAATAAGCCAAAAATGCTGGACATAGTTTTAAAAGAATCATTTACTTTGGTACTGGTTTCAGGCATTTTAATTCCACTCTTTAATGGCTCCATTGAATTGGTACTAAGGTAAGGCAGAATATCACATTGGAAGGAATATTTGGTTCTTGGCCTGCACACAATTCTCAGAAAGTAAGTTGAATTTCTAAATGGGTCCAGGATACTTTTGAAATCAAGGTTGTATGCTTTTCATTTTTGTCAGCTTTATTTTATTAGTTATTTATTTCATACAATATATTTTGATCATATTCACATAAGAGTTGGGAAGGTCCAACTATTTTCAGAACCATCCACATTTCTCTACAGATAGAACTTTGCACCATTAGAAACATGATGTTATTAGAAGTCAGTTTAATACTATTTCCCTTTAGCAGATCAATAGTGCACAACAACACTCCAGTACTAAGAATATTACCAGTGGGAATGAATCATCTAGATTAATATAAGCTTTCTTTCTTTCTTTTTTGATTATATATTTACTTTATTTACATTTCAAAAGTTCTCCCCTTTACAGCCCCCTGCCCCAATACCTCCTATCCCATCCCCTTTCCCTCTGCTTCTATGAGGGTGTTCCCCTACCCACCACCCTCTCTTTCCTCCCTGACCTCACATTCCCCTACACTGGGGCACCGAGCCTTCACAGAACCAAGGGCCTCTTCTCCCCTTGATGCTCAACAATGCAATCCTCTGCTACATAATTGGCTGGAGCCATGGTTCCCTCTATGTGTATTTCTTGGTTGGTGGTTTAGTCCCTGGGAGATAGGGGGGGTCTGGTTGGTTGATATTATTTTTCTACCTATGGTGTTGTAAACCCCCTCAGCTCCTTCAGTCCTCTCTCCAAAATTAAGGTTATCCAGCATCTTCTATCCTATAAGACCCACATTCTTGTTCGCTCCATGTTTGACAATATCATGAAATTACAAATCAATGAATGGATATAAGCCATTGATTAAATAGACCCTTCATGATATAATCATTTTTCAATGACTGGATTCAACAAACAAATCCTCTGAGAGAATATGCTATTTCTACACCATACTATAAAGTCCATATTAATACAAGTTTGCTAAAGTTACAGAAGTCTCAATCTATATCTGGCTCTATAAATCTGAATCTATGGAGATATAGCACATCATCATCAGAATGTGATTAAAATGACTCTATCTCATGGTAATCAGGTAAGAAGAAGAGAACAATGAAGATCTTAGAGGTTTGAAAATCCTGGTGTTAATTTTCTCTTGTGTAAAAATGACATCTGCACTCACTTGTGCACTGCAATATTGAGTATGTTGCATTCTAACCACATAATTTGAACACACATCTGGAATATTTTTGTTAAAGTGTGGTTGAGAGGGTTACAGAACAACAACAACAACAACAACAACAACAACAACAACAACAACAAAAACCAACCATGTCCTTTGCTCTATCCCTTATGCTGAGCTGTCTTTTCAGGGTGAGTTTTCTGTTTTCTAATCCCAGTTTGGGCTGCCTTTTTATCCACTGTATTCCACAGGCTTAAGATCCCTGAGAGCTCCATCCCTAGATGTCAATTCAATCAAAAGGAGCGCTCTATTTTGATGCTTATTTTTTTTGAGCAAAGCATGTATTGGTTGATAATTGTTATATTCTTCCATAATAAATTCTTCCATTTACATTATATCTTTACAATCAAAAGAAACTATTGAAGGATCTTTTATTTTGAAACCAAAATATCTGCTTTGTCAGAATAGGGGTAATGCACCCTTATTAGCACTGACAATTTTCAACATAAATGAACATGTGAATTTATTTCATTTAATTTTGCGAACCATAATTATTTTTAGCATTTTCTGTTGAATAAATATATATATTCATGTTACATGATAATTTTGCAGGGGTTTTGTTGTTGTTCTTATTATAAGGAAGTAGTTTGTTTTTATTTAAGCTCCTACTAAACATGAAATTGCCCTTTGTCTTTATATAACCAAATAAAATGATTTTATCTCTCTTTTAAACTGAACAATGCTAGTGGTTTGTTTACATTTTTGAGGTTATATAGCTTCCATAATAAAATTTTATGTCCTGAGAAACAAATAATGGGATATTTTACACATTAGTTCTTGACATGAACCAATAATGGCTTGATGTCTAAAATAGAGTACATATATATTTCAAATTATCAAGTCCTACAGCAATTGAGTATATAAGCTTTTAAACATTTTTAGGAAAAGAAATTGTGACTCTTAGCTACGGTCAGATAGCACCATCATATCCGTTACCATACCCACAATTCCTGAGCTGTTCCCATTAGCAGCTGAAACCTGAGGCGTGCCATCAGTAAAGAAGCACAGGACCCAGTGGGTCTTATGTCCTTGCTCAGCTCCCCTACTATCACACTCAAGCTCTTAAAGATAACTGATTACATTTAACTTTTGATGTTCATACTTTATAGCTGTAAACAAACCCAAATTTCCCCATATAGGACTATCTTTACAGTGATCTCTGTTTTGTCTTACCATTATTGCTGATACAAAGCCAGTGACTTACAAGATTTGTCAGAACAGAGTGACATTTTATAGGCTGTGACATTCATTTTCAGGTTTACGTCTTTATTCTGTGTTGCTATGTATCTATAGAAATATGTGCTACAAACTCTTTGGAAAATTCACGATATTTCCTCAAGAATAGAAATTGAGACTCAAAATATGCTCCAATCCCTCAGTAAAATTTGAAGGATAATATTTTCATTTTGGAATTCCAAAAATTGACCAAAATTGACCTTTCATGCTTTCAATAGCATAATTGCAAGTTTGTTATTTTTATAGTATGCATTTTATTTAATTTCTAATATACTTAAAATAAGCACATACTAATAAATTATATCTTCTATAGAAATAGCAGAAAACTTTGAAAGCATAAGTTCATATACTAAGATGAAGAAATGGCAAATAAAGCATTTGTCATTTTACTAACATTTACAAATGAAAGATATAATGACTTTGATGTAAATTTTTTCTTTAAAAATAAATTTTCTTTTTATTCTTGAAGAAAATAGAAATTATATTTAGGAAGACCACTTGAGGCCAGTCTCTTCAATAGTTTCTTTAAACTTCTTTAAAATGATGACACTTAAAATGAGGAGAGTAATTCCCGGAGGGCTTAATAAAGAAAAAATAGATTTTGGTATTTGACATAAGTTAGGAAAAGATCAAGTAAAGCAATATTACAAAAGTCTATGAAGTGTTTGACAAAGTTTAACTTGAACTATCTCTCTAGAATTAGTCACT
The DNA here is from genome assembly GCF_947179515.1 of Apodemus sylvaticus. Classification (NCBI taxonomy): domain Eukaryota; kingdom Metazoa; phylum Chordata; class Mammalia; order Rodentia; family Muridae; genus Apodemus; species Apodemus sylvaticus. The sequence continues at coordinate 91,653,376 of NC_067475.1, read as the reverse complement.
ACTTGTTTGGGTTAATTAAATATCACTCTTCAATTAGATGAAAACAATTATAATCTTATAACCATTGAAAGTGAGATATTATCACATGAGAGGGGATGCATTGATAGTCATCAGGGATTAACATCCCACAAAAGCTGGATTCTGAAATTATTGAGACAGAAACTCATTTTACTTAATTAAATCTGTTTTTGTGTTAACAATTATACCTCCTGATACATGTAGCCCATGTATCACCTTCCTGTATTATCCTGCAAAACAATGTTTTTAATTTTTACTATATTGTGTAATTAATAATTTTAATTTAATTAAGGATTAAATAATTAATTGGATTGTGGAAGTACGTTTTCATCCCTTGTCTTTACCACTGAGAGTTATATATATTCAACAATATGAAAAAAATAAAAGAAAGTAGTAGCAGTGTTCCCTCACATTGACAGTGGTGGTGTGATTTCTCAGCCCTTTAAAGTTACTGGACCTCTGGTCAGTGACTAGTATACAAAAAAGTATGTGATATGTGAAGTACAACAATATAGGGGTTTGTGAAAATTAAGGACGGAGATATTTTGATTTGAAATGTATCCAGACGATCATATGTTGCCCATGTAATACTGTTGGGAAATGGGTGCTTTAAAAGATGGAACCCAATGGGAGGAAGTTAGTTCCTGGGAGGCATGTCCTTGATAATGGGAGCCCAGTCCCTCCTCTTCCTCTCTCTTTACTTCTCAGCTGTAGTGAGATGAGACATTTGGTGTGCCATGCGCTCCCATCATGATGTACTGCCTTGCTGCTGGTCCAAAGCAACAAGTCTACTGGCCATGGACTGAAACCTACAAAACTGTGAGCCAAAATAAAACTTTCTTCTTTTTAAGTTGGTTTTCTCTGGTATTGCTGTAACAGAATACTGAAATACATTTTTGCTTTCATTTTCTCTCCTCTCCTTCTGTCTTTTTATATATATGCATATATGCATATATGTGTAAATACATATCATTTCTATATACCTGCACGAATAATGGGTGTGTGAGAGAGAGAGAGAAAGAGAGAGAGACACTTTATCTCAGTGACTATCTCAGAGTTGTGCACTTTAAAATAATATTTATTTTTTATTTTTTTATTACTTTTATTTTTTACAAGCCAGTCATTGCCCCCCTCCTGGTTAACCCTCCCTCAGTTCCTCATCCATTACTCTTCTCTCTGTCTCCAAGAGACTGTCCTCCTACCTGCCATGAGGCCTCCAATCCCTGGGACCTCAAGTTTCTTAAGAGTTAGGCATGTTTTTTTCTCACAGAGGCCAGACATAGTCCTCTGCTCATATATATGTTGGAGTCTTCAGACCAGCTCTTGTATGCAGCCTGGTTAGTGACTCAGTATCTGAGAGATCTCGGGGTGTCCAGGTTAGTCTGCTGGTTTTCCTATGGGATCACCCACTTCTTTAGCTTCTTCCAGCCTTTAACTAATTCAACAACGGAGGTCCCCACATTTAGTCCAATGTTTGGGTATAAGTATCTGCATCTGTCTCAGACAGTGTTTGTTGGGCCTACCACAGAGAATAACCATGCTGGACTCATGTCTATAAGCACACAATAGCAGCAGTAATAGTGTCAGGCCTTGGAGCCAGGTTGGGCCAGTCACTTAGTCTATTCTCCATTTTTGTCCCTGCAGTTCTTTTAGACAAGAACAGGTCTGGGTCAGAGTTTGAGGATGGCAACCCCCCCCCACACACACACACACACATACCCCTATCCCTCCACTTGATATCCTGTCTTTATTCTAGAGGTGAAGTCTATGAATTGCATGTCCCTGCTATTTCCATTTCATTTAAGGTCCCTCCCTTTGAGCCCTGAGAGTCTCTCACCTCTAAGGTCTCTGTTACTTTCTAGAGGCTCCCCTCACCTCCAACCTCCTAAAGTTGCATGTTTCCATTCATTCTGCTGGACCTCAGGGCTTCTTTCCTGTCTCCACCCTCCTTATCTGACCCTGTTCTCCTTTTCCTCTCTCCCTCTCCTCTCCTAACCTGTCCCCTCCCTCCCTCTGCCCTCCTATTTCTTCCCAAGTGGGAATGGAGCCTTCTCACTTGGACCCTTCTGCTTCTTAACTTTCTTGAGTTCTGTGGATTATATCATAGGTATTCTGTACTTTTTTGACTAATATCCACTCATTAGTGAATACATATACATTGCATGTCCTTTTGGGTCTGTGTTACCTCACCCAGAATGATATTTTCTAGTTTCATTCATTTGCCTGCAAAACTCATGATGTCCTCATTCTTATTAAGATGAATAGTTTTCCACATTGAAATTAAATATAATGTGGATCTTCCCAAATAAACTAATGAAAATAGAATTTAAACAGCCAACTCAAAAGCCTGCAGAGTAAATTCAACAACACAGAATAAAAATTCTTCGTTTATTTTGCTGAAGTGGTCCTGAACTTAAAATATGGCATTAAGTTTCTGTTCCTACTACTTGTAAGCAGATTAAGAACCATGCAACTAAATACATTATCAGTAAAAGGGTCATGCCACTAACAATAGGAAGGATAGATAATTCTATGATTTTTAAATTAAATGATGGAAAGCAGGATGGCAAGGGATTAGCACAGTGGCATTTGCAGTGGGAGATGCTCAGTTCTAAAGCCCCTGCTAGTATTAGCTTTACCTTCTGCAAGTTGTCAGTTCAATTCTAGATGCTTCTCTCTGATAGAGATAATAATTATACTGGCTGAACGTAATAGTTGAATATACTGAATATTTAAATAACATGTCACAAAGCACATCCCAATGGTACACTGAATACCAGGCAAATATGAGCTATGGATATAATTGTTTGGCTAAATTTTATTTGATTTACACATGTACTAATAAAGCCAAGAGAGATTTACTAAAAATACTGTGCATATTCTTAAATAATATAAAGATTTGTCTACATGTTTAGGAGGACACATGAAACAAATGTACAATACACAAGTTAGCAGTATGTATACAGATATGTCTATACAAATATATTATGAAGAGCCACCTTCTCAGATGCAGGCCTATTGTTATACTAAAAATATTCAGTGTGTGCTTGTTAGTTGTTCAAATTCTAGGAGATAAGGGGAATTGTCAGTGATCCTGTCATTGATGAGTATGGATTAAAAGTAATTGCATGATATAAAATCTGCTCACATCTTATTGTATAGAGAAGAAATTTACTTTTAGATCAGGCCTATGAGTGAACCACATTTGGTGGCCTGGTGTAAGTCTATCCAAGAATTCATCCATGATTGACATTTTCTGATCGATGAGTATCATGCTGAACTAATTTGCTGGTAGAAAGCTTACCTATTGCTGGTCTTGTTATATTTCTATCTCTTCAGAAATTCTCTTGGAAAATTAGTTTAATATTGGCTTTTCAGAAATAAACATGTGGCTTTACCTACTATTCTGGGACAAAATGAAAACCTTTAGTAATTAGAATAACTGAATTTTACAAATTGAGGAAATGCATATAATGCGGATGGGGGCCCTCTGGGTATCTCCCCTCCCTGGCACATCAGAACTAGACACATTCTCTCTCACTGAAGCTAGAGAAGGCTATGCAGCTAGAACATATCCCATGTGCAGGCATCAACTCTTAGGATAGCCCCCTTTCCAGTTATTCGTGACCCACATGAAGACTAAGCTGCGTATCTTATACACATGCATGGGGAGGCCTATGTTCAAGTAGTGTATGCTCTTTGGTTGGTGGTTCAGACTCTGAGAGCCTCAAGGGCCCAGGTTAGTTGACTCTGTTGGTCTTCTTGTGGAGTTCCTATCCCCTTTAGAACGGGAATCCTTTTTCCTATTCTTCCATAAATGTTCCTAAGCTTCAATCACTATTTGACTATGGGTGTCTGTATCTGTATTTTCTGTACTTTAATAGGTTTTGTCAGGTCCTTTGCAATTACACTTTGAACAAGGACCACAGTAACTATGCGGTGTTCAATAACAGTTATTAAGTTACCAGATAAGAGAAACTGCTCAATTTTTTTTGTTGAAATACTTTAGTCATTATTTTTTTCTGTTGTCCTATTAATTAGATAGTAATTGGGATTAATTTTAGTGTGAATTGATGACATCATTAGAACCACAAGACAAGAACAATATAAGAATAATAGCAAAATAATAAGCTTAGAGTTAATATTAGTATGGAATACAGAACTTAAAATCAATCTTACTACGTTAAAAGCTAATGATGACTTAGGTGTTCCATCATCTATCTTCAATTTGAAACAATTGCCGAATGAATAATTTCCTTTTATTTGGTCATTTGAACTTTTCTTTAATTTTGGATCTTGTGATGCAAATGGTACATAAAGGTTTAATTCATTCTTGAGTACCAAATACAGCTCATAATTTTAGAGTCCTGCCTCTTCCTTTTCTTATATGGGTTGTCAATGATCACATATGTACTATTATTACATGTGTGTCCTTGGCCAGGTGGTAAATGGATATACAGGAAATATGTCCATTATTTTTTATACAATTAAGTAGATATTTACCTACTTAAAAAAAAACACAGATTGTATCATCCAAAAAATAGAATTTATTCTCTTATTGTAAGGCACAGGAATGGATGTATGCACTGATTTAAAAAAGAAAATTAGGAAAAAACCTTTAAGAAAAATACTCTTCCATACTTAAATACTTTAATTAAAAGGCAAGTAAGATAGAAAATAATATTATATATTATATTGCTTGAGGTTCATAACAACTCTATTTTTCTAATAAAATGCTTTGGAATTTGTACTTGGTAGATTTTTCTTCAGCTGCTAAGCTTTAGCCTAACAAGTTTAGATATTGTGACCTTCATAGTAATTTTCATTTACTATATATAATATAATTAGCACTGTTTTACATGTTAAATGACAGTAACTAAGAAATATAATCTTACTTGATCATTTCCAACAACACAAGCTGATTTAAGTTTTAATTCTTCAAATTCAAAAAGCTGTTGTAACTATTTGGGTCAATATATTTAGTGTGTACTTGAACCCACAAATACAATTATTTGCATTGGAAAACATAACTGATGTTATTATTATGTAGGGTTTTTGACAATGAGGTACTTTGGTGGTTTTAATTTAGTGGTTGTATGAAGTCAGAGAATTACAAAATGTAAGCCAACTTACAATAATTTCTTCTTAATCTGTTTCTTTGTTTTTGAGGTTGAGTGAAATAGAATTATAATGAATTATATAAATGAGAATTAACCTTGGGTTTCTTTTTTTATATATATAATGGTCAACATTAATTTGGGCTGGGTTAAAGGTTCAGAGATTCAGTCCATTATTACCAAGGCATCCAAATAGACATGGCACTGGAGAAGACCAGAGTTCTACATTTTGTTGCAAAGGAAGTCTAGAGAAGATTGTCCTCAGGCAGTTAGGAGGAGGGTTTCAAAGCCCACCCCTACATTGTCACACTTTCTCCAACAAGGTCACAGCTCCTAATAATCTTGACTCCCTGGGCCAAGCATATTCAAACCACCATGTTATATTCCATGATCATCATAGGTCTATGATGAGTCTGTGGTGGCCATAAGTAGGCATAGCATAATGCAAAACATGCTTATCTAACTTCAAATGTCCAAAGTTTAAAGTCTCTCCTGACATTCATGCAATCTCTTAACTATAATTCCTAATAAAATCAAGATTAAAAAACATATCACAAACCTTCAACATCACAGACAGTACAAATTGTAATGAGGAAATCCTGGACAAAAACAGACCAGAAAACATCTGGGCAAACTCCGAACTGCATTTTCATGTATGATGTCAAAGCACGCAACAGATCTCTAGGTTCTTTCTGCATCAATGTCTGCAACACACTTTTTTCTTTTGGGCTGTTTCCACTGTTAGCAGCTTTCCTCAGCAGGTATCCTATGGCTCTGACATTTCTAACATCTTGAGATCTTCAAGGCTACTTCAACATTATAGCTGTTTTGTTTCTTTAGTGACTAGGATTATGTTAATAGTAATTAAAAAACCTGAATAACAAAATTGTTTGTTAATTAACAATGGAAAGGTAAATCAGGTATGAAATGGAAATTCACTGGAGTGTTGAAGTTGGTAAAAGATAAGAAAATGATTATTGGCCATATTGTAAAATATAGAAATATATTTATTAAATATAAAACAATGCCTATAAAATATATCACTTTGAAATCTGCACTTTAAATTAAATTTCAATTTCAGTTGAGATTACTTATAATACTTAACACAATCTGTTGAGCAACCAGCTATTTAGCATTGGGTTTAGGAGTATGCTAAAGCAAAAACAAACAAATAAAAACAAAACAGCAAAACAACCAAAAAGATAAAACTCAAAACTCATGTTCAGTAAAGAAGCATGTTCATGAGACATACATGAAATTATGAGGAGGTATTACATATATATAAAATATGTGTGTATGTCTGTGTATGATAATAAAAAGTTTAAGTAAAAAAAATGTCATCTATTTTTCATTTGAGTATTCTTTATGTTTGAATAAAGACACTGTATGCATTAGTAAAATAGGCAATGGAATTTATAATTAAGTGCTAATATAAAACAACCAAGGGTTAAAATTCCTTAGCAATTTGTTTACAATATGAACTGATGTTTATTTGAAATAATGCAGGATTTTAAGATCCACTGTAGTACAGGAAAATTTGCATTGATTCATCTGCATGATTCTAGCCTCTGATTTTTAGCTTTATACCATGCATCTTTGAATTCAGAGACACTACCTCCTTCCATGTTGGTTTTATGCTACATGTTTTATAACATAGATTTTATTCATTCAGTAGTAAAAGGATAATGAGAAAAATCCAAATAGGTCTTAAGAGGCCAAGTAGAAAATGGCACATAGTACTGTATCATTCAACAACTTTGCTGTGCCACATCTGCAGGTATAGCTAAAGGCTTTAGCCTTATTCTGTGCAAAGGAAAAGAAATTCTAACATGAATGTCTATCTTAAAGCCACCATATACTTTTGGTTATTTCTTGATAAAATACTCCAACCGCTTTCACTTATATTTTATTGATATTGGTTAATAAATGAAGGAAAAGGGAAAATAGGCTCTGTAAGGAAATGAGTATACAGAACATCAGAGTTGTTTTTAACTATAATTTTATTCATTTAGTTTTTGTATGTCTATGTGTGATATATATGTATAGGTATATGTGCATATCCATTACAGATGACAAATTCAAGATTAAACTTAGAATATCTAAAATATTTATTTTATTTATTATTATTTATTTATTATTACGAGCTTTTAACTCACTGAGTCATCTTGTCCTGAATACTGGATTTTAAGACAATATTTTCTAGACTTCAGTGCCATCTTTTCTAGACTTTAGTGTCTTCTTTGTAAAAATGTATGGAATATATTGTACATTTATTATTGTAAAGATACCATATCTTGAAACAAGACAAAAAGATATATAGGAAGTTTCAAGGAGGAAAAATAAAGGAGGAAGTGATGTAATTTTACTATGATCAAAAAATGTAAAATATATTGATTATACTATGGCCCATACTGAACAACTTTCTCCATTAGAATTCTCATAATATTCAGTTTTATAGTGACAACTCTAAAAGAAAGCTAAATCAAATTGGGTTATTGATATATGCACATATCTAGATCTCTTTATATACCTACAATTATGACTGGTATTTAACAATGAGTAGTATCAAATATCTTTGATTTTCCTCTTACACATATATAACTATAGTAGAAATTATATAATAAATTCTAAACACTTAAATTTCAGGGTTCTAGAAAATTAAAATCACTTAATTTAATATTAGATATATTGTAAGAAAAGATAAAAAGGCTGAGCAGTATTTACAATTTTCAGAATAAGTAGCATCAATAGTAGAAGTAAAGAAATGATAGAGATGGATAGATACAATATAGGAAAAATGCTAAGTAGTGGGATAAACCATAAGTGGCTCAGAAGAGGCTGCAATTTTTGTTGTAGAACATTTACTTTTCTTTCTTGGCCAAAAGTGTCCATGTCTATTTCTGTCTAAATACTTGTACGATAGCTTTAAAACATACAGTACTCACACCATTCCATACTTTCATTTTCTATTTATCCCATTTAGTGAGAGACTTCCTTCTGAAACATCATGCAATCCATTTTTCAAGTACCAAATTAACAAAATGTTAGCAGTTGTAATTTTAACTTTATTAAAATTTAGGTTGATCAAGAAAATGTGTTTAAGGAATTCAGTGTTTAATCATGTCTTGCAGTATAGAATTTGAAGTGGCTCTTGCTTCAGGATCCTTGTGTTGCCAGCCTAGGAACTCTTGGTAGAAATATATCACTTGTTTTATTATTAAATGAAGAGAGGAAATTTCTACTGAAAACACAGAGTCCATGCATTGATCTTCTGATAAAGGAATATAACACTTTGATGTGGTGACAGATCTTTCAAATAGATTGTGCCTTCTGATGAATGAATAGCTAATGTTTGCTTCCTCAGACTGTCAAGGGTAATATTATGGAAATGCAGGCTTTTGTTGAAATATTCTGAGAAGTCTACTTGTAGCATAAAATATACTGTTTACTAATATACACAAATATGACTGAAGAACATAGAACCAATTTATCTTAATGCTTCTTACTGGTTTTGAGTATGAATGAATACATAGTTTGTGACTTTTGAGGTCTACAATTTGCATTAGCTTCCTGAGATATAATTAAGTTTACATTAACATTTACAGAGTGATGTTAAATAAACTGCAATAATTTGGTGTTTAATGTCCACAAGGGATCTAGAATTATGTTATTAAGAGTAGAGGGTGGATGTTTTGAGATATGAAACCTGGTGGGAGTTCCTGTTTTGTTTTAAATATTTTATTTATTCATATTCTAAAAGTTGGTCTCCTTCCTTGTGCCCCCTTCCTCCAGTTCTTCATCCCCTCCACCCACCTCTGAAACAGTATACTACAACCTTCCCCCCCCCCACTTCACCCCTACCAGCATCCTTCCCTGAGGCATCAAGTTTCCACAGGATCAAGCACATATTTTCCCACTGAGGACAGACAAGTCAGTCCTCTCTTACATATGTGTATAGGGTCACAGACCAGCATATGTATGCTACTTGGTTTTTGGCTAAGTCTCCGGGAGCTCTGAGGGGCATTGTTGACAATGTTATTCTTCCTATGGGTTTGCAATCCCCCTGAGCTGCTTCAGTCCTTCCCCCAAGTCTTCTATATGGGTTCTGTGACCTCAGTCCTATAAGATGGGTATAAGTATTTGTCTCAGTAAGTTTCGGGTAGAGCCTCACAGTGGACAGCCATGCCAGGCTCCTGTCTGCAAGCACAATACACCTCAGTAATAGTGTCAGGGTTTGGTGCCTATGCATAGGATGAATCCCAAGTTGGGCTGGTCAATGGGTGGCCTTTCTTTCAGTCTCTGCTTCATTTTTGTCTCTGTATTTCATTTACATAGGAACAATTCTGGGTTTTGAAGATGGGTGGGTGTCTCCCTGTCTTAAATGGGGGCCATATCTATCTACAAGAGATGGTCTCTTTAAGTTCCATCTCCCCACTATGGGCAGTTCTGCTAATGTCATCCCCACTGAAAACTAGTAGCCTCTCATATCCTAGGTCTCTGTGACATTCTAGACCTTTGCCCAGCTCCCCAGCCGACACTGCTTCATATTTCCATCCATTCTCCTGGCCTTCTGGGCTTCTCTTTTGTCTCCCTGCATACATGATCCTACTCCACCCTTTTCTTTCCTCCTACCCCTTTCTCACCCAGATTCCTTCTTTTTCTCTGACTCTTATGATTATTTTGTTCCCCTTTTAAGTGGTTTGACTTACACACACTTGGATCTACCTTATCATTAAGCTTTCTATGGTCTGTGAGTTGTCTCATGGATTTTCTGAACATTTTGGCTAATATTAACTTATCATGAGTACCTGCAATGCATGTCCTTTTGGATCTGGGTTACCTCACTCAGGATGATCTTTTCTAGTTCCATTCATCTCCCTGAAAACTTCAGATATCCTCCTTTTTAAAAGCTGTATGATATTATATTGTATAAATGAGCCATATTTTCTGTGTCCATTCTTCTGTTGAGGGATATCTAGGTTGTTTCCTGCTTCTGGATACTACAAATAAGGCTGCTATGAACATACATATATTCTTGTGGTATGTGGGGTATCTTTGGGGTGTATTCCCAGGGTATATTCTATATAGCTGGGTCGTCAGGTGAAACTATTTTCAATTTTCTAAGGAACCGCCAGATTGTTTTTCAAAGTGGTTGGACCAGCTTGCAATCCCAACAGCAATGGAGGAGTGTTCCTCTTCCTCCATATTCTCACCAGCATCTGCTGATGCCTGAGTTTTTAATCTTAGCCATTCTGATTGATGTAAGGTGGAATCTCAGGTTCATTTTGATTTTGATTTTCCTGATGACCAAGGATGTTGGACATTTCTTTAGGTACTTCTCTGCCATTTCAGATTCCTCTATTCAGAATTATCTGTTTATCTCTGTACCTCATTTTTAAATTTTTTTTAAAATTTATTTTCTATATTCTTTGTTTACATTCTAGAAGCCTTCCCCTTTCCCAGTCCCCCCCCCCCATATGTCCCATAAGTCCTCTTCTCTCCATCCATTCTCCTGTCATTCCCCCTCCCTTTTCTCTGTCCTGGTACTCCCCTACAATGCTGGATCAAGCCTTTCCAGGATTAGGGCCTTCTTCTTCCTTCTTTATGGGAATCATTTGATATGCTAATTGTATCTTCAGTATTCAGAGCTTCAGTGCTAATTAATATGCACTTATCAATGACTGCATTCCATGTGTATTCTTTTGTGATTGCGTTACCTTGCTTAGGATTACCAATGAGTGCATAGCATGCGTGTTCTTTTGAGATTTGGTTACCTCACTCAGGATGATATTTTCTACTTCCACTCATCTGCCTAAGAATTTCATGAATTCATTATTTTTAATAGCTGAGTACTACTCCATTGTCTAAATGTACCACATTTACTGTATCCTTTCCTCTGTTGAGGGATATCTTGGTTCTTTCCAGCTTCTGGCTATTAAAAATCAGGCTGCTAAGAACATAGTGGAGCATCTGTCCTTATTAGATGTTGGAGCATCTTCTGGGTATATGCCCAGTAGCGGTATAGCTGGGTCCTCTGGTAACACAATGTACAATTTTCTAACGAACCACTAGACTGACTTCTAGAGTGGTCATACCAGCTTGCAATCCCACTAACAATGGAAGAGCATTTCTCTTTTTCTACATCTTTGGCAGCATCTGCTCTCCCCTGAGTTTGTGATCTTAGCCATTTTGACTGGTGTGAGGTGGAATCTCAGGGTTGTTTTGATTTGTATTTTCCTGATGGTTAAGGATATTGAACATTTCTTTAGGTGTTCTCAGCCATGTAATATTCTTCAATTGAGGACTCTTTGTACCATATTTTTTTTTTTAAATAGGGTTATTTGTTTCTCTGGAGAGGATTGGTAAAGATCTTTTCCCAATATGTTGGTTGCCATTTTGTCCTATTGACAGTGTCTTTTGCCTTACAGAAGCTTTGTAGTTCTATGAGATCCATTTGTCAATTCTTGATCTTAGATCGTATTGGTGTTTTTTTTCAGGAAATTTTCCTCTGTGCCCATTGCTTCAGGCTCTTCCCTACTTTCTCTTCCATTACATTCAGTGTATGTGGTTTTATGTGGAGGTCCTTGATCCTCTTGGACTTGATCTTTGTACAGGGAGGTAAGATGGGTAAATTTGCATTCTTCTACATGTTGACTGAAAGTTGCACCAGCACCAGCACCATTTGTTGAAAATGCTGTCTTTTTTCCACTGTATGGTTTTAGCTCCTTTGTCAAAGATCAAGTGAACGTAAGTGTTTCTGGGTCCTCAATTCTATTCCATTGATCTAATTACCTGTCATTGTACCAATACCATGCAGTTTTTATCATGATAGCTTGAGGTCAGGGCCGGTTATTCTGCCAGAGGTTCTTTTATTGTTGAGAGCAGTTTTTGCTCTCCTGGGTCTTTTGTTATTCCATATATTTTTGGAAATTGCTCTTTCTAAGTCTAAGAAGAATTGAGTTTGATTGGGATTGCATTGAATCTGTAGATTGCTTTAGACAAGATGGCCATTTTTAAAATATTAAACCTGCCAATCCATGAGCCTGGGAGATCTTTCTATCTTCTGAGATATTTAATTTCTTTCTTCAGAGACTTGAAGTTCTTGTTATACTGATCTCTACTTGTTTGGTTACAGTCACACGAAAATATTTTATACTATTTTGACTATTATGAAGGGTGTCATTTTCCTAATTTCTTTTTCAGCCTATTTATTCTTTGAGTATAGGAAGGCTACAGATTTGTTTGAATTAATTTTATATCCAGCCACTTTACTAAAGTTGTTTATCAGGTTTAGGAGTTCTCTGATGGAATTTTTGGGGTCACTTAAGTATACTATCATATCATCTGCAAATAGTGACACTTTTACATCTTCCTTTCCAATATGTATCCCTTTGACCTTCTTTTGTTGTCTAATTGCTCTAGCTATGACTTCTAGTACTATATTGAATAGGTAGGGAGAGAGTGGATAGCCTTGTCTTGTCCGGAATTTCAGTGGGATTGCTTCAAGTTTCTCTCCATTTAGTTTGATGCTGGCTACTGGTTTGCTATATATTGCTTTTACTGTATTTAGTTATCAATCTTGAAATCCTGATCTTTCCAAGACTTTTATAATGAAGGGGTGTTTGTTTGATTTTTGTCAAATGCTTTCTCAGCATCTAATGAAATGAACATGTGGGTTTTTTTTTCTTTGATTTTGTTTATGTAGTCGACTACATTGATAGATTTCCTTATATTGAACCATTCCTGCATCTCTGCGATGAAGCCTACTTGATTATGGTGGATGATTCTTTTGATGTGTTCTTGGATTTGGTTGGCAAGAATTTTATTGAGTATTTTTGCATTGATATTCATAAGGGAAATTAGTCTGAAGTTCTCTTTCTTTGTTGGGTGTTTGTATGGTTTAGGTATTAGAGTAATTGTGGCTTCATAGAACGAATTGGGTAGTGTTCCTTCTGTTTCTATTTTGTGAAATAATTTGAAGAGTATTTGTATTAGGTCTTCCTTGAAGGTATGATAGAACTCTGCATTAAACCCATCTAGTCCTGGTTTGGTTTTGGTGGGAGACTATTAATGACTGCTTCTATTTCTTTAGGAGGTATGGGACTGTTTAGACCATTTATCTGCTTGTGATTTAACTTTGTTACCTGGTATATGTCTAGAAAAATGTCCATTTCATATAGATTTTCCAGTTTGTTGGCTATAGACTTTTGTAGTAGTATCTGATGATTTTTTTTTATTTCCTCAGTATTTGTTGTTATGTCTCCCTTTTTATTTCTGATTTTGCTTATTTGGATACTGGCTCTGTGCCCTCTGTTTAGTCTGTATAAGGGTTTATCCTGTTAGTTTTTTCAAAGAACCATCTCCTGGTTAGTTTGATTCTTTGTATGGTTCTTTTTGTTTCTACTTGGTTAATTTCAGACCTGAGTTTATTTCCCTTTGGGTATATTTTCTTCTTTTTGTTTTAGAACCTTCATTTGCTGTCGAGCTGCTAGTATGCTTTTTCCAGTTTCTGTTTTGGAGGCACTCACAGCTATGAGTTTTACTCTTAGAACTGCTTTCATTGTGCCCCGTAAGTTTGGGTATGTTGTGTCTTCATTTTCATTAAATTCTAAATAATCTTTAATTACTTTCTTTATTTCTTCCTTGACCAAGTTATCACTGAGTAGAATCTTGTTCAGTTTCCATGTTTATGTGGGCTTTCTCTTGTTTTTGTTGTCATTGAAGACCAGCCTTACTCTGTGGTGATCTGATAGGATACATGAGATTATCTCAATCTTCTTATATCTGTTGAGGTCTCTTTTATGACCAAGTACATGGTCAATTTTAGAGAAGGTACTGTTAGGTGTTAAGAAGATGATATATTCTTTTATTTTAGGGTAAAATATTCTATAGATATCTGTTAAATCCATTTGGTTCATAACTTCTGTTAGTTGCATTATGTCTCTGTTTAGTTTCCATTTCCATGATCTGTCCATTGATGAGAGTGGGGTGTTGACATCTCCCAATATTATTGTGAGACATGCAATCTATGCTTTGAGCTTTAGTAAAGGATTTTTTTTTTTTGGATTGTGGGTGTCCTTGCATTTGGAGCATAAATGTTCAGAATTGAGTATTCCATATTGGTACATTTTTACTTTGATGAGTATGAATTGTCCTTCCTTTTCTTTTTTAATAACTTTAGATTGAAAGTTGATTTTATTAGATATTAGAATGGCTAATCCAGCATTTTTCTTGGCATCATTTGCTTGGAATATTGTTTTCCAGCCTTTTATTCTGAGGTAGTGCCTGTCATTTTGCCTGAGGTGAGGTTCCTCTATGCAGCAAAATACTGGGTCCAGTTTATGTGCCCAGTCTATGTCTTTTTATTAGGGAATTGAGTCCATTGATATTAAGAGATATTAAGAAAATGTGATTCTTGCTTCCTGTTATTTTTATTATTAGAGGTGGAGTTATGTTTATGTAGCTCTTTTCTTTTTGTTTGTTAAAAGACGATTATTTTCTTGCTTTTTCTAGGGTGTAGTTTCCCTCTTTTTGTTGGTATTTCCCATTCATTATCCTATGAAGAGCTGGATTTGTGGAAAGACATTGTATAGATTTTTTTTTCATGGAATACCTTGGTTTCTCTATCTATGGTAATTGAGAATTTTCCTGGGTATAGTAGCCTGTGTTGGCATTTCTGTTCTAGGATCTGGATGATATCTGCCCAGGAGATTTTGGCTTTCATAGTCTCTGGAGAGAAGTCTGGTATAATTCTGATAGGTCTGCCTTCATATATTATTTGACATTTTTCCCTTACTGCTTTTTATATTCTTTCTTTGTTTAGTGCATTTGCTGTTTTTATTATTATGTGATGGGAGGAATTTCTCTTCTGTTTCAATCTATTTGGAGTTCAGTAGGCTTCTTGTATCTTTATGTTCATCTCTTTCTTTAGGTTATGGTTGTTTTCTTCTATAATTTTGTTGAAGAAATTTACTGGCCCTTTAAGCTGGAAATCTTCATTCTCTTCTATACCTATAATCTTTAGGTTTGGTCTTCTCATTGTGTTCTGGATTTTCTTGATGTTTTATGTTAGGAGTTCTTTACATTTTGCATTTTCTTTGGCTGTTGTGTCAACATTTTGAATGATATCATCTAAACCTGAGATTCTCTCTTCTATCTCTTATATTCTGTTGGTGGTTCTTGCATATATGACTTCTGATTTCCTTCCTTGATTTTCTATCTCCAGAGATGTTTCTATTTGTGATTTATTTATTGTTTCTACTTTCATTTTTAGATCCTGGTAAGTTTTGTTCAATTCTTTTGCCTGTTTGGTTATGTTTTCCTGAAATTCTTTAAGGGACGTTCGTGATTCCTCTTTTAGGGCTTCTAACTGTTTATCTGTGTTATCCTGTATTTCTTTAAGGGAGTTATTTATATCCTTCTTGAAGTCATCTATCAGCATCATGAGCTGTGATTTTAAAGCCCAAGATCTTATTTTTCTGGTGGGGTGAGGTAACCAGGACTTGCTATTGTCGGATACCTGGGTTCAGATAATGCCATGTCACCGTGGTTTCTATTGGTAACATTCTTGGTTTACTTTTCACCATCTGGTTATCTTTGATGTTAGTTGGTCCTGCTGTCTCTGGCTGTAGCTTGTCCCTTCTATGTGTTTATAAGCCTATCTCAGTACCCCTTGGACACCAACTCTACCCTGGCATAGAGCGCTTTGGAAGTGCTCAGCTCCTGTGTGCAGATGGAGCCTGGAATAGACCCTGTCCCAACTGCTCTGCCACTCAGATGCTTCCTGTGCTATGCTCAAGACTTGCCTTGGACCACCTTGCAACATTTTAACCTCTCAACTTCATTGGTGTTCTAGTTAATCATAAACTCTTGTAGTCACAAGTTCTTCCAAGAAACCTCTGATTATTTTATATGTAAATTACCTCAAGGGTTATTTTTGTTGTTGTTGTTGTTACATAGCTAGAAAGCTAACTAGAACAAATAAAGCTTGATTCTAGTTTCCTCACATACAGCTAGTTGATCTGAGAGCTTTTTCTGCTCGTTATTTCCCATGCAACCCTTTTCCATTGTAACTTGAGATATATTTTTCCCTATGCCTGTTTTACTGTTCTTAGAAATTGCAGTTGATCTGTGACTGCAATAGCAAGCATACCATAGGAGACTTCTCTCTAGAACATTTTCTCAACATTCTAAGTATCCATTCATTCATCTCCTGTAACAAGTTAGCTGTGTTCTATTTATGTCAACAGTGTTCTGCTCTATATTTAGTGTGCACATATTTTTAAAAAGTAGTTGCTCTCGAGATAAAAGTGAGGAATAATAAAGACCAATGGCTAATCAAGTAATATTATTCTTAAATTCTGTCGCAACTGTTTTATTGCTTCAAAAGTTGAGGATATCTAACTATTCAAAATTTGAAAAGCCAGTAGGAGAGAGAAATATGCACCACCATCTGCTGACACATTGACACAAGCACATATTTAACAAGAGGACATGAAGGAAACAAAAGTAAATTCAACAAAGTCACTTTTGTGTTTTTAAGAGTTACTATAGCAATAACTCTTTGTAGGATCCATTGCATAGATTTAAAAGTGCAGTGTTAGTTTTTCAAATCACAGTAATATTCTCAGCTAATACTGATGTAAAAATACCTGATATATCTTTATTATTTTTAATTAATTTAATCTCTAATATGATCTAAATATGATCACTTGCCTATTTATTAAATTTTCCTTAGGGGTCACTTGTTCAGGAAAACTTAAATTAAAAAAATATAGAAATTGTTTTACACGCCTAAATGTATCATTTTTAGATGACTATAAAATTTTTAAAGGTCAATTTTCCCCCAACCATGTGTTACTACTACTACTGCTATTATTATTATTATTATTATTATTATTATTATTTAATCTTTTTTCCAGTCCACCTTTAATACTACAAACTTACTTTGAAAAATTTGAAGATTTGCTTTTTGTTAAAACCTTGTGGTCATTTAAACCTTTAACTCTGATGACTATCTTCAAGTTGCATGATTTATTAAATCATTCAAACTTGTAATAAACAGCAAAGACTTTCACCAGAATAATTCATCTATTGTTGGATCCAAATTTTTCTTAGTCAATTACAGAAATTAGATTTTGGTAATGTTTGAGATCTCAAACCCAGTCCTACATCAGTTTCTTAATTTAAAATGTAGGGAATCTCTTAACTTCTTTTTAATCTTTTTCTTTTTGACAATGAAAACATTTTTGTTTTCTTAAAACAAAAGGAAGTTCAATTGTAAGTTAGTTTTAAAGTAGATACATTTTTAATTTAAAATATTCAAATATAAAGCAGCCGTTCTTAGATCATTGTAATAGTTTTCTGTGGTTGTGAGAACCACACTCAAGGTTTCACGCATGGAAGATGCACACTCTACCAACAGAGCTGCAATTAAACTTATTTTGTATTATTTCTTTCATATGTGTGTATATGTCACTGTTTGTTTCTATGTGTCTGTGAGTGTGTCTATTGGTGTGTGTGTGTGTTTGTGTGTGTATGTATCTGTGTGTTTGCATGTGTATTTTATGTGTATGCCTCTACATGCTTCTCTATGTGTCCATATCTAAGTGGGTATATATCTGTGTCTATGCGTATATGTGCATATGTATGTGTTTATGTGTGTGTCCATTTCTATGTGAGTGTATGTGTCTGTGTCTGATTGTGTGTGTCTAGAAGGGCATTTCATGTGTGCCACAATATATTTGTAATGCTAGAATACAGTAATATCAACTTTATAGTGATCACAGATTCCATTCATGTAATTATAGCTACTAACCTTCCCAGGATTGCACCAATGAAACATAATCCAACATCTAAGAAACAGTCATATGCAAAAATTCCTCCATGACCTGGGAAGCAGAGGCAAGTTGATCTCTGTGAATTTGAGGCCAGCCTTGCCTACACAGTAAGTTCTAGAAAAACTAGGGTTACACAGTGAGATGCTATTATTCAAAAAAGGAAAGAAGAAAAAAATCTTATTTTTATGTTATATATATATATATGTATATATCTAATATTTTTCTTATATATGTTGTGACTATGGGTAGTGGTTTATCATAATTATCCATTTGCATATATCTTCAACCTATTTTGTACATTTCAAATTATTGTATTTTATCATTTTATATGTGTCATATGTGTTTGGCAATCTCCTAATTTATATGAGATAATTTCTTGTTTTTTTTCTTATACATCAGTAGATATCACCATAAATGTACCTATTAGTTATAAATTTAAATGGGAATTTTCTCACTTATAATTTGGCTATGTTTGTACAGCTTCATTCATGCATAAAAGTTACTTAGATAAAAAAGCAAATGTAAGTCAAATTTCATTTCAAACTCTCTAAGAATGTGGGAAAAAGCAACAGTATAGGAGAATATCACTTTTAATAGTCGTTGAATATATAATTATTATTTAGCATGTATTTTAAGCCATTTTCTTTTCTGAACAGAGAAGAGTAACCTGAAGGGACAGAATGACAAAGCTCTTCTAGTATTCTAATGTTTCCAGAATTCTCCTATCATAGCATTACCAATTATTCTTATTTGCATAGTGCTGGATAGGATGGTGGTAAGGCCCCTGGGCTGTGTGGTAATGAGCATTCTAGAGATTTATAATTGAGAAGAATAAATAGATTTGGAAAATGCATTATTATTGAAATACCTTTAAATTAAAATTTTTAATAGAAAGTACCTTTTGCTTTATTTTTCTAAATTTTCTAAATAAGTAAATATTATATAAGGTGCAACTATACAAATGAAAAATTGCTTAATTACATGTTTTCTAATTTCAAGCAGAGTGAATTTTGCTTGAAATTCACTTGTATGAATATTTTTTGGGGAGTAAGTTTCAGATTATCTTCTTTAAAGCATATCTGTGCTCTCTGATTATTAATGCAGTGTGATCTGCATTGTATTATCCACTACATTCCATTGCACAATCAGGAAGTGGTGGAGGGAGAGAATAAATGGCAACAGTGATGCATTGCAAGTTACTTGCATGTCAGTCCATCAGTCATCTTGTAGGCTATGAGTGGAAGTGCTTAGTCCAACAGTCCATGTTCTGAAAGCTTGGTCCCCAGGATAGCTCTAAGTGAGCCTGCAGATGATAAACTATAGCTCAAGGCTGTGGACCAGTAAGCCCTAATTTTGGAGAGTGATTAAAGAACCTCTCCTTAAGACCATGTCTCTCTCATTTCAAGATTCAATTAGTTTGTCACATCACATGCTTTTTCTATAATTTGCTAAATAAAAGGGGCAGCTCAAAGAACCTTTCCTTAAGACCATCTCTCTCTCATTTCAATATTTAATTAGTTTGTCACACCACATGCTTTTTCTATGATTTGCTAAATAAAGGGGCAGCTCAGTTTTGAAAGAAATTTCCAGAACCATGAGATAAAATGGTTTTTGTATTTATATGTTACTTGCTTCTGGAATATCATTATAGTAACATGACTATGACTTATGCACACATGAAATCCTAGAAAAATCTGTACTAGTGCATGTGGAACTGATGATAACTGTGAGTCCAACATTTGATTTTCTTTTCCTTTTGTCACATATTTATATTAAATTTTTTTCTCATTTCTTCACTTCCAGGCTAGTCTGCTAGATTTTTCCTTTGTATTTTTTCTTTGCCTCATTTGTTCACCATTAGTTTTTGAACTCTGAGTATTATTTGTGCTGGATAAGTATAGACCTGTTCAACAACAACTCCACCCTGTTTCAATTTGTTCCCATTACATATCTCAACTACAGTGATTAAAATAGGCTAATAACCAAGAATGTAGAATATGTTGTAAGCACAATTTCGGAGTAAAAATATTGCAGTTAAATATCAAAATATGCAAATGTATTTTTAAAAATATTGAACAGATTTCACGAAAAATGTTCAAAGAAAAAAGGGAATTTTTACACAGAGTGTACAATAATGCACTCCGGACTTGAAGTAAAGGTTTTTTATCTTCAAGAAGTCACCTGCTATAGTTATGCCCTAACTGGGGAAAGTTGAGGGGATCTGCAGACACATGACTCTCATGTCAGTGACCCATAAGAGCTTCACACCATTATTTACCAGTACCTGGTTTCAACTCATACACTATAATGACTTTTATGTTCTGTTTCTACTAAAGGTTCTTGGTTACCTGGTTCAAATAGTATATAGTATATATACATAACAAAACATCACATTGTAACTCACCAATATGTACAACTTTATATTTTGATGAACTAGCTATAATATATTTAAATTAAAAGTATGAATGATAAAGTAGCCTGTGAGTGTTGATTTTTAGAGTCCTCATATACAAGCACTTTCCCCATCCCAAATGGTTGGTTTGTTTTCTCTGTTCATTAAAGGAAGTACCAAGAAAGAAGTCTATTTGAATCTTAGGTTATTTAGGAGAAGCTACATGTGATTAAGGTAGACCTAGTGGCAGTTAAGGGAGTTAGTAGCCCATTATGAAGTGTGATGGAAAAGAGGCATGATTTCATACAACCTGAAAATGAATTATTGATGTCAGTCAGTTAAGGGACTTTTTTTCTTACTGAATGTTAAATGAATGAGGTTTTTCAACTGAGTGTTTTCAAATCTACTTAAATGAAACTGTTCATGGCAGTCTCCATAGAGCTAAAGTTGGATGGAAGTCTTATGCATATGCACTATTATATCACATTTCTGAGCCTTTTAAAAATTTTTCTATATTCTTTGTTTGCATTCCATATGATTTTCCCTCTCTCATTTCCCCCCTCCCCATAAGTCCCATAAGCCCTCTACCTTCTGCCAGTTCCCCAATCAACCCCTCCAACTTCTCTGTCCTGGTACTCCTGAACAATGCTGCATCGAGCCTTTCCAGGACCAGGGCCCTCTCCTTCCTTATTTTTGGGAATTATTTGATATGTGAGTTGTGTCTTGGGTATTCAGAGCTTCTGGGCTAATATCCACTTATCTGTGACTGCATTCCATATGTGTTCTTTTGTGAATGAGTTACCTCACTTAAGGAATGTTCAACATCATTAGTCATTAGGGAAATGCAAATCAACAACCCTGACATTTCACCTCACACCAGTCAGAATGGCTAAGTTTAAAAACTCAGGAGACAGCAGGTGTTGGCGAGGATGTGGAGAAAGAGGGACACTCCTCCACTGCTGGTGGGATTACAAATTGGTAAAACCACTCTGGAAATCAGTCTGGTGGTTCCTCAGAAAACTGGACATGGCACTTCCAGAGGACCCTGCTATACCACTCCTGGGCATATACCCAGAGGATTCCCTGGCATGCAATAGGACGCATGCTCCACTGTGTTCATAGTAGCTTTATTTATAATAATCAGAAGCTGGAAAGAAACCAGATGTCCCTCAGTGGAGGAATGGATACAGAAAATCTAGTATATTTATACAATGGAATACCACTCAGCAATTAAAAACTATGAATTCATTAAATTCTGAGCCTTTTCAAGCTGAAGTTTAATGGTGTAGCAAGACGAATAATTCAATAATAAGAAAATTAGCTTCTGTTGATAAAAAATTAGGAGAGGTATGTATTACTTGGTAATGATTTTAGCCAGATCACTAATTTCCAACTTGAACCAAACTCCCAATTTGTTTCAAGCCAAATTGTATGGCCATATTGGGGTATATTTTAGATGTAAAATAAAATAAAATAAAATAAAATAAAATAAAATAAAATAAAATAATGCATTTAAATGAACTTCTGTTTTAAAAACAATCTTCTCAATATATAACCAGAAATCAGAAAACAAAATGCTGGTTGCTAATTTCTGTAGCCATTCAGTCTCCTGGAAGATTAACTATTTTGCAAAATAATGGTTGTTATGAAAATGAAAATACAGTATTCAGAAAATGTGGCTGAGACAAAACCGTTTAAGAAGACTTAAATTAATTCTTTGGGCATTCAAGTGGGAAATGTCATAGATATAATATTCTTATACCTCATTTACCATTATTCTTTTTATTAAAAATTATTTTAGATTTATAAATAGTATATATTAGGCTTAATTTTTTTTTACTTTAAAAATAATATTCTTAGTAAATTATACATATAGCACATGAAAACAGACAAGGAAAAGAAAAGCATGTTATTAAAATGGGTCTGCAAAGCTATATGAGTGTGCGAAGCTGCTGAATAGTCCTCCATGTCGGGTATTAATAGGAGATTGCGAGTCCCATGCAGTGGGTCAGCAGTGATTTGAGCAAATCCTGAATTAAAGAGAAACAATTTCAGATAAGACAGTGATCAGCTTAAAGCCCATTACCACTGGCTTAGGTTTTATACGAAGGAAAAAATATTACAGATGATCCACAGTCTGGAAAATGTTCAGCCAGCAGCGGAAAGAACACAGGGCTGAGCAAGAAGGACCTTAACCCAAGCAGAAACGATTTCATAAAACATGGCGAACGCCGGAATTATATTTTGAACATTACAAGGTCAGCGAATATTTCTGTTTCATTCAGTCTGATCAAACAGAAGTTTCAAATGATCAGATAAAGGACATGAACAAGTCAGGAAGTAAAATCAGTCACCTGTAGGCCATTTATAAAACATATGATTACTTGCTAGCATGGTTTCCAGTCTTTTAAAGCTAAGAGGGATCTACCAGTTAAGATGTTGCTATATTTAGAATCAGGGCATCAGTTAGGATAAATAAATTGAATGGCGAGAAAGGCTTTTATGACCATATTTTAGGATGGCCATGCAACATCAGACTATTTCTCTTGGGCCTGCAATGTAACCAGACCGCCAACAAGCCAGGAAAGAGAAACTATTTTCTCTCATAAAAGCAGACCTAAAATACAGTAAAGTGTTACCTCCTTTGAGTAGACAGTAACAGCCTGTATTCCTTTTACACTGGAGTATTTAGATTGGTATTTCAATGGACCACCAGAAGAAATAAAGCAACAAATAGGAAATAAAACTGTAGCAAATACTGAAACATGAAATTTCAACATCAATTTAAGCTGTGATTTCTAAAACTAAAATAAAGATGAGAAGAGTATTAATATGCATAATTGATGCTCACTTATTATTTAGTGTACTATATAGTAACATAGGTAATTACTGTATCATGCTATTAAAATATATAACATGCTATTATATGCTGTTTCCTGACACTCTTGAATACTATAATAAAAAATTAATTGGTAACAATAATTATATCTAATATTATTTCTCTCCAAAATAGAAGAAAAATAAAATATCCATATGTATTGAATAAAAGACAACACATTAAATTAAAATAAAATTAACAACCTCTATCACTTTATTAATATCAAATTAGTTATTAAGATGATTGTACATCCAAAATTTAGTGGCTGAATCTCTTATTTTCACAAGGTAGTTAATTGGCTGCTATTTTAAAATATTTATATATTTTTGTTTTACATGTGAGTGTTTAGTCTGTACTTGTGTCTGTGCACAATGTTCATGACATGCCCAAGCCAGAGGAGAGCGTTGGATCCCCTGGAATAAGAGTAGCTGATAATTGTACCCACTGTCTGAGTGCTGAGGTTAATATCCCAGTACTCTGAAAGAGCAGCCAGGACTATTAACTGCAGAGCCATTTCTCCAGCCCCAAAGTACTGTTACACAGGCTTTAAGGTTAAATGGCTTTAAATTTATACAGACTAAAATATATTGTCTCCATCCTTCTCATAACAAATCCTTTTAGTGATTGTCTCTGTACTCAAGCTAGGACTCAAGCTAGGATCTCCCCTCTCACTTTTCAGCTTCACCTCATAATGCCTTCTAGGATTCATTTCCTGTCAAAACAAAACTATCATCTTTTCCTTGTCTCTAGAAACACCCTTGCAGGCACACCCCGAGTCATGGTATTCTATTGAACTAAATTAAGCTTAGGTGTCAACATATTCAGTTTGAAAATAAATGTCACAGTTTTACATTATTGCCATTAGAAATAAAAATGTCCTCCAGGTTTGTCTCATTGACTCCATATACAGGAAACAATTACCAAAACAAAATGTAAATGTGCCTATACTACACACACACACACACACACACACACACACACACACACACACGTGCACACACACACACACACACAAGGTAATTATTGAAATGTAAAAATGTATATTTTTTGTGTTTTATTAATTATTTTATTTCTTTACATTTCAAATATTGTCTTTCTTCTAGGTCTCCCCTCTTTGTGCCAACCTCCTCTTTCCTTTCCTCATTGCCTCTAAGTGGGTATTTCTTGCACACCACCTTGCTCATCCTTCTAACATCCCTCTGCAAATGGGGCATCAAGCCTCTCCAGAATCAAGTGCATCTCCTCCCACTGATGCCAGATAACACAATCCTTTGCTACATATGTAGCTGGAACCATTGATCTACTCATGTATACTCTTTGGTGTAGTCCCTTGGAGCTCTGAGGGGTCCAGGTTATTTGACAATGTTGTTCTTCCTATGGGATTGCAATGCCCCAGAACTCCTTCAGTCCTTCCCCTAACTCTTCAATTGGGGGTCCCTGGACTCAGTCCAATGTTGTCTGTGCATGTCTACATCTGTTTTAATCAGATGCTGGCAGAGACTCTCAGAGGACAGCCATATGAGATTCCTGTCTGCAAGCACACCTTGGCATCATCAGTAAGTGTCTTGGCTCAGTGTCTGTGAATGGGATGGCTCCGAAGGTGGAGCAGTCTCTGGATAGACTTTCCTTCAGTCTCCATTGTTTAGACAGGAATAATTCTGAGTTAAAAAATTTGAGATGGGTGGGTGGCCCCATACCTCAACTGGAGGCCGTATTTATCTACTGGAGGTGGTCTCTTCAGGTTCTATCTCTCCACTGTTGGGCATTTCTGGTAATGCCATCCCCACTGGATCCTAGGAACTTCTCACATCCCTGAAATCTGGGACTTTCTAGTGGTTCTCCCTGTTTCCCACCCCCCCAATACTACATATTTCTCTTCATTCTCCTGGCCATCTGGTCTACTCTCCTGTCTCTTCTCATATCTGAGGTTGCCCCTCCATTTCCTTCCCCCTCCCTTCTCCAACCCAGGTTGCTCTCTTCTTCAGTCTCCTGTGATTATTTTGTTTCCCATTCTAAGTGGGATTGAAGCATCCATCCTTGGGCCTTCCTTCTTGTTAAGTTTCATAAAATCTGGTAGTTGTATCATGGCCATTATGAGCTTTTGGGCTAATATCCACTTATCAGTGAGTATATACCATATGTTTCCTTTTGTGTCTGGATTACTGCACTCAGGATGATCTTTTCTAGTTCCACCTATTTGCTTGGAAAATTTGTGAAGACTTCACTTTTAATAGCTGAGTAGTTTTCCATTATGTAAATGTACCACACTTTCTATATACATTCTTCTATTGAAGGACATTTGGATTTTTTTCCAGTTTCTGGATATTATAAATAAGTCTGCTATTAACATAGTGGAGCATGTGTCCTTGTGATATAGTGGGGGCATCTTTTGGTTATATAACAAAAACTGGTATAGCTGGGTCTTCAATTATAACTATTTCCAATTTTCTGAGGAAATGCCAGAATGATTTCCAAAGTGGTTGTACCAGTTTGCAATTCCATCCACAGTGGAGGAGTGTTCCTCTTTCTCCATATCCTTGCCAGCATCTGCTGTCACTTGAGTTTTATATTTTAGCCATACTGATTGATGTAAAGAAGAATCTTTGGGTTGTTTTGGTTTACATTTCCTTGATGACTAAAGATGTTGAACATTTCTTTAACTATTTCTCTGCCATTAGAGATTCCTCTGTTGAGGATTATTTATTTAGCTCCGTAGCCCATTTTTATTGGGTCATTTGGTTTTCTGGAGTATAACTTCTTATGATATTTGTATGTTTTAGATAATAGGCTTCTATTGGATGGAGGGTTGCTAAAGATCTTTTCCCAATCTGTAGGTTCCTATTTTGTCCTATTGCCAGTGTCCTTTGCCTTACAAAAGGTTTTCAGTTTCATGAGATCCCATTTGTCAACTGATAATCTTAGAGCCTGAGGCATTGGTGCTCTGTTCAGTAAATATTCCCCCTGTGATTATATGTTCGAGGCTATGACCCACTTTCTATTCTATTAGTTTCCAAATTTTTGTTAGCAAAATTTTCTTTTCTTTATTGTCTTCTCCTTTTTACTTTTTATTTTTATTGGTTATTTTATTTGTTTACATTTCAAATGTTATGCCCCTTCCCAGTATTTCCTCTGCAAACCTCCTATTCCCTCCCCCTCCCCCTGCTTCTATGAGGGTGCTCCCCCACCCACACATCCACTCCTGCCTCACCACCCTATCATTCCTCTACTCTGGGGCATCAAACTTTCATAGGATTAAGGGCCTCCACTCCCATTAATGCCCTATAGGCCATTCTCTGCTACATATGCAGTTGGAATGATGGGTCCCTCCATGCGTATTCTTTTGTTGGTGGTTTAGTCCCAGGGAGCTCTGAGGATTCTGATTGCTTTATATTGTTGCTCTTCCTATGGGGTTGCAAACCCCTTAAGCTTCTTCAGTCCTTCCTCTAATTCCTCCATTGGGGTTCCAGTGCAGGGGATTCTCAGAGGGGAAACCAGGAAGGAGGATAACATTTGAAATGTAAATAAATAAAATAACCAATAAAAAAGTAAAAAAGAGAAAAAAATAACAATCATACATAAAATATATTTAATACAATTTGTTGGTTTTAAGTTCTATTTTCTTCTAATTAATTACTTTAGGTATTATAATTCACAGCTTTTTTTTCTATTTTGACACATACAGTATGTGTTATAGTCTCCCATGAAAATGCACATATTAATGAGTACTTTGAAAGATCTAGGTTAAGTGTTCTTAATCTTAGATAGAGTACAATAATCAGTAATGATTATTAAATTCAAATTCTACCTGGCTGTATTTGGAGGTTAGCTTAATCAATTGCTGGTGCATTTTTTGTTAATGCTAGGAATTACTAAAATGACAATAGTTTCAGGGAAAATTACTACTAGTAAAATAAAAGGTAAATTAAGTGCAGTAGAATAGTTCAAGGTGTAAGGAATAAGAGGAATTAAAATTTCCTTTATATCATTTAGCTGTAGCATGTTAACATTTGGCATAAAAATTTTGGTAGAAATAAATAGAAATCTAATTATATTTCTCAATTAAGAAATAAAAGAAATAAATCACTTAACATGTTGGAGATATAATATATATACTCACATATCATTGTGATTGTCTGCATTAGCAGCAATGTACTGCAACAGTTCCCCAGGAGGCCACTCAATCTCAGCTGGAGTTCCCAAGACTGAAATAAGCAACATACTGTGAGAGACTTCTACATTTATGTTGCTTGACTGTTGTATAAAGCAGTCATTTCTTTATTTCAATAAATTTTATTTCAGAAAAATATAAAACCTCCTTTGACTAGATAATGATCTCCCATATCCTCTCCCTTTCAGGTAGCATTTCAAGAGGTGAGTAAAAATTCAATGTAGGCTTCAGCCTTTTCATATGAGGATTACAGGAATAATGATT
Source organism: Apodemus sylvaticus (assembly GCF_947179515.1). Lineage (NCBI taxonomy): Eukaryota > Metazoa > Chordata > Mammalia > Rodentia > Muridae > Apodemus > Apodemus sylvaticus. The sequence continues at coordinate 91,625,700 of NC_067475.1, read as the reverse complement.
TCTTTACTGCACTAGATTTTCTTAAATAAACTTATCCTATTATCTATGTAAAAATTTAAAAGGTTTCAAATTTAAAATCCACATTACTCATCTATCTGAACATGAGATACATACATCTGAAATTACTAAAAAATAAGTTTGGATTCCATTGATGTAGAAGGGTATATGTCTCCTGGATATACCTAGTATAGATTAGCCTGGAAGATGAACATGAGAAAGTAATGTTTCTTAATAGAATGTGTAACAAGTTCCCTCTGCACTAGTGTGACCTACATATGCACATGTACAGAAAGACACACACTCTATGTTTCTGTCTCTGCCTCTGTTTCTCTTCAAATTTCTCTTTTACACACACACACACACACACACACACACACACACACACACACACACACTGTTTCTCTCTATGAAACAATTCAAGTTTATTTTTCCTAATTGTTTTATCAAATGAAAACTGAACTAATAATTAACAGATCTACAGTGACAAGTGGTAAATCATATTTTCATTTTCCTTCATGAACTGCAACTTTTACTCAACAATGGCTGCTTTAAAAACGTGCGTGTGGGGCCAGTGAGATGGCTCACTGGGTAGAGGCAAGCCTGGAAACCTGTGTTTAACCTGAAGAACCAAAATGAAAGGTGGATTAGAGAAGCGATTCCACAAAATTGTTCTGTGACTTTCATATGTGCATCTCATGGCATGTATACACCCATTATATATATTCACAGATATATAAATAATGAAAAGTATTAATTACCTACTTCAGTTCTAACCTCAACTGATTCAGCTAAAAGCACCTGAGTGCATAAGAGTAGTGTTGGACTAATGATAATCTTTTGAAAGTAAGTCTTTGTATGATGAAAGACACTGATAATTTGCAATATATATTTTCACTAGACATAGTAGAGTAAGCTACTATGTAAATGTACAATTAACTGTTCCTTTATGATATTTGTGATTTCAATTATGGGTCAAAATACGTATTTAAACACAGGCATTTATTTCCTTAATTTTTGTCATAGCAGGGCATCAAAGATCTTCATTTGACAAATATCTTCATTAAAACCATGGTAGTATCACAGAAAGCATAGATTATACTTTGTGATTATTAGATATTCAATTCTCACAATTTTGTGAACACTAAAATTAAAGCACCCAGTAAAAAAAAGAGAACTTCAGACCACTTTTCCTTATGAGTATCAGTGCAAAAGTACTCAATAAAATTCTTGCAAACCATATCCAAGAATATATCAAAACCATTATTCACCACCATCAAGTAGGCTTTATTTAGGGATGAAAGGTTGGTTCAATATACAAAAATCCATTAACATAACTGTACTGGCTGGTCTTGTGTGTCAACTTGACACAGGCTGCAGTTATCACAGAGAAAGGAGCTCCATGTGACGAAATGCCTCCATGAGATCCAGCTGCAAGGCATTTTATCAATTAGTGATCAAAAGTGACAGGCCCTTTGTGGGTGGTGCCATTCCTGGGCTGGTAGTCTTGGGTTGTATAAGAAAGCAAACCGAGCAAGCCTGGGGGAGCAAGGCAGTAATTAACATCCCTCCATGGCCTCTGCATCAGCTCCTGCTTCCAAATCTGCTTGAGTTCCAATCCTGACTTCCTTTGGTGATGAAAAGCAATGTGCAAGTGTAAGCTGATTAAACCCTTTCATCCCCAACTTAATTGTTTGTCATGATTGTCCAGGAATAGAAACCCTGACTAAGACAATAATCCACTATATAAACAAACTCAAAGAAAAAACATCACATGATAATCTCCTTAGATCCATAAAGCCATTTGACAAAATACAACACCCCTTCATGTTAATAGAAAGATCAGGAATTCAAGACCTGTACCTAAACATAATAAAAGCAATTTACACCAAACCAATAGCCAGTATCAAATGCCCACTCTCCCCATATCTATTCAATATAGTACTCCAAGAACTAACTAAAACAATAAGACAACAAAAAGAGATCAAGGGGATACAAATTGGCAAAGAAGAAATAAAGGTATCGCTATTTGCAGTAACATATGATAGTAACATAAGCGACCCAAAAAAATTCTACCAGAGTACTTCTCCAGCTGATAAACAACTTCAGCAAAGTGGGAGGATATAAAATTAACTCAAATAAATCACTACCCTTCCTTTCTACAAATGATAAACAGGCCGAGAAAGAAATTAGGAAAACAACTCCCTTCACAATAGCCACAAGCAATATAAAATATCTTAGGATAACTGTAACCAAACAACTGAAAGACCTGTATGACAGTAACTTCAAGTCTCTCAAAAAATAAATCAAAGAAGATCTCCGAAAATGGAGAGATCCCCCAAGCTCATGGATTGGCAGAATTAACATAGTAAAAATGGCCATCCTACCAAAAGCAATCTACAGATTCACTGCAATCCTCCTCAAAATCCTAACAATTCTTCAAGGATATGGAAAATTAAATTCTTAAATTCATCTGGAAAGGGAAAAAACCCAGAATAGCCAAAACTATTCTCAACAATAGAAGAAAGGCTGGGGAAATCACCATCTGTGACCTCAAGCTTTACTACAGAGCAATAGTAATAAAAACTGCATGACTGGTACAGAGACAGACAGTTTGATCAATGGAAGAGAATTGAAAACCTAGAAATAAAACTACACACTTATGCACACTTGATCTTTGACAAAGAAGGCAAAATATACAATGGAAAAAAGAAAGCACCTTCAATTAAATGGTGCTGGTCTAACTGGCTGTCTGTATGTAGGGAAGTGAAAACAGAACCCTATTTGCCACCTTGCACAAAACTCAATTCCACATGAATCAAGGACCTCACCATGAAACCAGAAACACTGAATCTAATAGAAGAGAAAGGGGGAAAGAGCCTTGAACTCATTGGCACAAGGGACCATTTCCTAAACAGAACTCTAATCTCTTATACTCTAAGAAAAAGAATTAATGAATGGGACCTCATGAAATTGGAAAGCTTCTGTAAGGCAAAGGACATAGCCAATAAGACAAATAAACAACCTACAGATGGGGAAAAATATTTTCACTAACCCCACACCCAATAGAGGGTAAATATCTAAAATATATAAAGAACACAAGAAGTTAAGAACCAAAAATCCAAACAACACAAATAAAAAATAGGGTATAGTCTTAAAACTAGAATTTACAACATAGGAATGTCAAATGACTGAGAAGCACCAAAAGAAATGTTCAAAGTCCTTAGTGATGAGAGAAATGCAAATCAAAACACCCCTAAGTTTCTACCTTACACTAATCAGAATGGTTAAGAGCAAAATCCCAGGTAATAAAACATGTTGGCATAAATATGGAGAAAGAGGAACACTCTTCTATTGCGGGTGGGATTGCAAACTCTTACAACCATTCTGGAAATCAATCTGGAGGTTCCTCAGAAAAATTGAAAATAGATATACCTGAAGACCCAGCAATACTATTCTTGGGCATATACCCAATGAATTCCCTACCATGCCACAGGGGTACGTACTCCACTATGTTTACAGTGGCCTTATTTGTGATAGGCAGAAGCTGAAAACAACCAAGATGTCCCATGACAAAAAAATAAATACAGAAAATGTGGTTCATTTACACAATTGTTCACTTACATTACTTAGCTATTAAAAATGAGGACATCCTGAGTTTTTCAGGCAAATGGATGGAACTAGAAAATATCCTGAGTCAGGAAGGTCAGACCCAAAAGGACATGCATGGTGTGTCTAATAAGTAGACATTGTCCAAAAAAAAAAAGTACAGAATTCTCAAGATAGAGTTCACAGAACTCAAAAATGTCAACAAGCTGAAGGGCCCAAGTAAGGACACTTTAGTCCCACTTGGGACGGAGAAGAAAGCAACCACAAGGAAGAAGGGAGGGATCTGGGAGGGAAAGAGGACATGGGGAGAAGGGAACATGTTCCAGCATTGAGTTGGGGGAAAAGACTGAAGCACTGAGTGCCAGGAGAAAGAATGGAAACAGGCAAACTCAGGAGGTAGGAAATGTGGGAACCCTCCAGAACATATCACAGAGCTGGGAAGTGAGAGACTCTCAGGACTCAAACGAAGGGACCTTAGATGAAATGTCTTACATTGGGGAGAGGAAACTAGTAGAACCCACTTCCTGCAGAAAGACAGGGCATCAAGTGAGTGATGCAATTGCTATCCTACAGTCAAAATGCTGACCACTGTCTGAAAGAACTGCAGGGATGGAAATGGAGAATAGCCTAAGAAAACAAAGGTCCAGTAACAGGCCCAAAGTGAGATCCAGCTCAAGAGTAGGTTCTGAGGCCTGACACTATTATTGAGGCTATGATGCGCTCACAAAAATGGTAATATCATGACTGTCCTCTGAAAGACACAACAAGCAACTGAAAGAATCAGATGCAGATATTTGCACCCAACCCATGTACAGAAGCTGCTGCCCCTGGTATTTGAATTAGAGAAAAAGTGAAACAAGCTGAGGAGGAGGGTGATCCAGTAGGAGGACCAGCAGTCTCAATTAACCTGTACCCCCAAGATCTCTTAGAAACCCTGGTGATCAACCAGGCAGCATATGCCCTTTGATACAAGGTCACCAACATGCATAGAGTAGAGGACTGCCAGGTTTGTGTTCATTCAGAAATGATGCACCTAAACCTCAAGAGACTGGAGGCCCTTAGGGTGTTTAGAGGTCTGGTGGGGTAGGGGAAGCCTGGGGACATCCTTGTGGAGGCAGGTGTGTCTTTAGGATTTGGAATAGTAAGAGGGTAGACTGGGAGGGGAATAAAATCTGGAATGTAAAAAAAAAAGGAAAGAAAAGAAAAATAACAGTGTTATAAAGCTTGTAACATCTTAATATTCACTATTGTATTTCCTCATCTCTACTTGCAAGATTTTGTTACTACACTTTATAAACATACAGCTTATCTAATTTATGCTAGTATTTGTATCATTAGCTCAAAACAGTACATATGATATGTGTGTGTATGTGTGTGCATGTAAGAGAGAGAGAGAGAGAGAGAGAGAGAGAGAGAGAGAGAGAGAGAGAGAAAGAGAGAGAGAGAGAGAAACAGGAGGATGAGGAGCAGGAGGAGGGGGAGGAGGAAAAGAAGGAGGAGGAGGAGGAGGAGGAGGAGGAGGAGGAGGAGGAGGAGGAGCACCACCACCACCACCAGTGTTTCAAAATTCTTCTGTTTAGCAATATCCATAATATCTTCCATGTCAGATCTCATCACATATTTTGTAAGGCATCTTCTGCTCAGATTATCGTTTATTACACCATCATCGGTTGAGATAGCTCTCTTACATTTAACTGAAAAGAAGATGTGATAACTGTTAGTTATTAATAGTATAAGTGCTGACCAATCTACTTCTCCATAAGAATTTGCAGCTTTACATATAAAGGGCATATCAGCACTTCAGTCCCTCAGTGATGGTGGTATGTAACAAACTTTCTACCTTCATTCAATAGAATGTTGGTAAGAAAGAATGTTATGTAGAATATACACATATTATATTAAATTATTGAAATCTTACTTTGTAGGCTAGTATATTACATCTATGGGCTCATTAAACCACATTTACCCTGGAATGATTAGGAAAAATGTCATCAGCATAATTGTGGCTTTGTTGAAGGAATTGGGTAGTGCTCCTTCTGTTTCTATTTTGTGGAATAGTTTGAAGAGTATTGGTGTTAGGTCTTCTTTGAAGGTCTGATAGAATTCTGCACTGAAGCCATCTGGTCCTGTGCTTCTTTTGGTTGGAAGACTTTCTATGACCCCTTCTATTTCTTTAGGAGTTATGATCTACTTGGTTCTGATTTAATTTTGGTATTTGGTATCTGTCTAGGAAATTGTCCATTTCCTCCAGATTCTCCAGTTGTGTTGAGTATAGGCTTTTGTAGTAGGATCTGATGATTTTTTTGAATTTCCTCAGTTTCTCTTGTTATATCCCCCTTTTCATTTCTAATTTTGTTAATTTGGATACTTTCTCTGTGCCCTTTGGTCAGTCTGGCTAAGGGTTTATCTATCTTGTTGATTTTCTCAAAGAACCAGCTCCTAGATTTGTTGATTCTTTGTATGGTTCTCTTTGTTTCCACTTGATTGATTTCAGCCATGAGCTTGATGATTTCCTGTCTTCTACTCCTCCTGGGTGAATTGGCTTCTTTTTATTCCAGGGCTTTCAGGTGTGTCTTTAAGCTGCTAGTGTATGCACTCTCCATTTTCTTTTTGGAGGCACTCAGAGCTATGAGTTTTCCTCTTAGCACTGCTTTCATTGTGTCCCAAAGATTTGGGTATGTTGTGCCTTCAGTTTCATTAAATTCTAAAAAGTCTCTGATTTCTTTCTTTATTTCTTCTTTGGCCAAGGTGTCATTGAGTAGAGTATTGTTCAGCCTCCATGTGTATGTGGGCTTTTTGTTGTTTTTGTTGCTATTGAAGACCACTCTTACTCCATAGTGATCCAATAGGAGGAATGGGATTATTTCGATCGTTTTATATTTTTTGAGGTCTGTCTTGTGACCAATTATATGGTCGAATTTGGAGAAGGTACCATGAGGTGCTGAGAAAAAGGTAAATTCTTTTGTTTTAGGGTGAAATGTTCTATAAATATCAGTCAAGTCCAATTGGTCCAAAGCTTCAAAAAGCAATATACAGATTCAACGCAATACCCATCAAAATCCCAACTCAATTCTTCATAGAGTTAGAAAGAGCAATTCTCAAATTCATCTGGAATAACAAAAAAAAAAAAAAAAAAAAAACCAGGATAGCAAAAACTATTCTCAACAACAAAAGAACTTCTGGGGGAATCAGTATCCCTGACCTCAAGCAATACTACAGGGCAATAGTATTAAAAACTGCATGGTATTGGTACAGTGACAGGCAGGCAGATCAATGGAACAGGATTGAAGATCTAGAAATGAACCCACACACCTATGGCCACTTGATAATCAAGAAAGGGGCTGAAAACATCCAATGGAGAAAAGATAGCCTTTTCAACAAGTGGTGCTGGTTCAACTGGAGGTCAGCATGCAGAAGAATGCAAATTGATCCATCCTTGTCTCCTTTTACTAAGCTCAACTCCACATAAAGACAGACACTCTGAAGCTAATAGAAAAGAAACTGGGGAAGACCCTTGAGGACATCGGTACAGGGTACCTGAACAGAACACCAATAGCATATGCTCTAAGATCAAGAATTGACAAATGGGATCTCATAAAATTACAAAGTTTCTGTAAAGCAAAGGACACAATCAAAAGGCCAAATCAGCAACCAACAAATTGGGAAAAGATCTTCACCAACCCTACATCAGATATTGGCTAATATCCAATATATACAAAGAACTCAAGAAGTTAGACCCCAGTAAACCAAATAATCCTATTAAAAAATGGGGTACAGAGTTAAACAAAGGATTCTCACCCGAAGAACTTTGGATGGTGGAGAAGCATCTTAAAAAATGCTCAACTTCATTAGTCATTAGGAAAATGCAAATCCAAACAACCCTGAGATTTTACCTTACACCAGTCAGAATGGCTAAGATTAAAAATTCAGGAGACAGCAGGTGTTGGTGAGGATGTGGAGAAAGAGGAACACTCCTCCACTGCTTGTGGGGTTGCAAATTGGTACAACCACTCTGGAAATCAGTCTGGTGGTTCCTCAGAAAACTGGGAATGTCACTTCCGAAAGATCTGCTATACCACTCCTGGGCATATACCGAGAGGATTACCCAGCATGTAATAAGGATACATGCTCTACTATGTTCATAGCAGCCCTCTTTATAACAGCCAGAAGCTGGAACGAACCCAGGTATCCCTCAACAGAAGAATGGATGCAAAAAATGTGGTATATATACACAATGGAGTACTATTCAGCCATTAAAAACAATGAATTCATGAAATTCTTAGGCAAATGGATGGAGCTAGAGAACATCATACTAAGTGAGGTAACACAGTCTCAAAAGATCAATCATGGTATGCACTCACTAATAAGTGGATATTAGCCTGGGAAAATGGAGTACCCAAAACATAATCCACACATCAAATGAGGTACAAGAAGAAAGGAGGAGTGGCCCCTTGTTCTGGAAAGACTCAGTGTAACAATATAAGGCAAAACCAGAACAGGGATGTGGGAAGGGGTGGGTGGGAGAACAGGGTGAGGGAAGGGGGCTTATGTGACTTTCAGGGATTGAGGTGCCAGAAGGGGGGAAATCATTTGAAATGTAAATAAAAATATATCGAATAAAAAAAAAGAAAAACTGATGAAGTAAACTTTTATTGAAATCCCATTATAGAAAGACTTAAAATATCATTATTAGAAAAATCATAGAAGTTTAATAAATATATTCTCAAAATATAACTTCATAATTAATAATTTCATAGTTCCCAAATCACAGCTTCCATCAGCATTAATTGTCATATAAATTATTGGACTTATGATTATTTTATAGTATTATTATGTTTGTGAAAAATCCTAATTTTACTTGAGATCATTTCTATGGATAACTCTTGAAAAAGCTACATTCTTGATAAATAGTAAATAATTTCACTATTCAATGATTACTATAATTCTCCATGCCACAAACTATTTCCTTTTCTTTAAAAAAATCATGAAACATAAAATTTTAAGCCTTGAAATTCTTGGCCAGTTTTGAAGTAGAATCTGTTTGTAGTATTATGTTAAAATGAAAATGTAGAGGTTATAGATCTCAATAAGTAGAAAACAGGTAAGTTATCTTTAAATTTTTCCTTTTAAGAGGATTTCTCCTAAACCTTGGCAATGATAGAAGGCAACTTCAGTAGTAACATTGAGTCAGTTGACACTGGAGTACAAACTGAAATTCAGGACTTAAACTGGGGCTACATGGTGAGTGAGTTAGTTCCAGGACAGGCAGCGGAATCACTGTGTAAAATAAAAAAACAAACTACAAATGCTCCTGAATTGAATAAACACATAAACACACACACACACACACACACACACACACACACACACACACACACACGCACGCACACACACACGCACACACACTTTGGCAAAATAACTCTAGACTACCTCAGAGTATTTGTAGCTGTCAGGATTTCACAAACTGTTTACAGAAGAGTCTCCTCTAGAGACAAGGCAATTGGTCTTTGCTTCCCTGTTTTCTTTTTATTGAGTATTTTTTTTATTCACATTTCAAATTTTATCCCCTTTCTGAACCCGTCAGGGAAACCCCTATACCCTCCCCCTCTCCCTGCTTCTATGAAGGTGTTCCACTACCCACCCACCCATTTTCACCATCCCGCCCTGGCATTCCCTTACACTGGAACATCCAACCTTCTTTGGACGAAGGGCCTCTTCTCCCATTGATGTCCTACAAGGCCATCTTCTGCTACATCTTACAGCAGGAGCCATGGGTCCCTCCATGTGTACTCTGGTTGCTAGTTGTGGTTCAGTCCCTGGAAGCTCTGTGGGGTCTGGTTGGTTGATATTATTCTTCCTATGGGTTTTCAAAACCCCTTCAGCTCCTTCAGTCTTTTTCTATCTCCTCCATATCGGGACCCAGTGCTCAGTCCAATGGTTGTCTGTGAACATTCACATTTGTATTGGTCAGGCTCTGGCAGAGCCTCTCAAAAGACAGCTATATCAGGCTGTCAGCAAACATTTGGCATCCACAATAGTTTCTGGGTTTCTTTAAAATATATGGGATGGATCCCCTGGTGGAATAGTCTCTGGATGGCCATTCCTTCAGTCTCTGCTCCACACTTTGTATCTCCCCCCATGGGTATTTTGTTCCCCTTAAAGAAGTACTGAAACATCCACACTTTGGTCGTCCTTCTTCTTGAGTTTCATGTGGTCTGCAATTATATCTTGGGTATTCTGAGCTTTGGGCCTAATATCCACTTATCAGTGAGTTCCTACCATGTATGTTCTTCTGTGATTGGGTTACCTCACTCAGGATGATATTTTCTGGTTCCATCCATTTGCCTAAGAGTTTCATGAATTCATTGTTTTTAATAGCTGATTAATACTCCATTGTCTAAATGTACCATAGTTTTTATATCTATTCATCTGTTAAAGGACATCTGGGTTCTTTCCAGCTTCTGCTGGCTGCTATGAACGTAGTGGAGCATATGTTCTTATTACATGTTGGAGCATCTTCTGGGTATATGCCCAGGAGTGGTGTAGATGCATCCCCAGCTAATACAATGTACAATTTTCTGAGGAACCACCAGACTGATTTCTAGAATGGTTGTACCAGCTTGTAATCCCACCAACAATGGAAGAGTATTTCTCTTCCTCTAAATATTTGCCAGCATCTGGGGTCACCTGAGTTTTTGAATCTAGCTTAGTGATCCCTGACCTCAAGCAACATTACAGAGCAATAGTGATAAAAATTGTATGGTTTTGATACAAAGACAGGCAGGTAGATCAATGGAATAGAATTGAATACCCAGGAATGAAACTGAGAATGGCTATTACAATTCTCTCTATTGATTTTTAATAGAACTTTTGGTGATATTGTGATATGAAACAGGTTAATTTTGTACTAACTCTGTTTTATTAATTCCCAACTTTTAAATACAATATACAAAATATGAGATTTGAATAACCTAACAATAATATGACTAGTTACACATTAAAATTTTACTTACCACATTTTAACATATATTATTTCAGTGATACAATTTCATAATACTGGCAAATATTTCTTAATAGATATTAGTAATAGCAGGAAAGTTCAATGTACCATTTGAGTATTCAGGTATTTTTTTTTTGAAATTAGATACAGTTAGTTTATCCTTCATAGAATTTTCTGCAATGAATGCCCATCTACACCATGTTTGCAAAATAAAGTTAGAATTTGCAATAATCATTACTGACATGCTGCTAATAAGAAAACATACAAATACCTAAATACCTTAAATAATGCACATTTATTTAGTAATGAAACTATGTTCATGAGTTATTTTATCTTTGATATAATCTCTGACAAATATTTGTTCCCCAAATCCATTTTAAATTACTTTTATTGTGTTTTAATACTTTAATAAATGCTAAAATATGTGGTCAAGTTTCAAAATTATGATCACATAAGACAATTTGAAATCATACATCTAAAATAAATGTGTTCACATTTTACTTGATTACAGAAAACAATTCAAATATTAGTCCTCTAAGAATAACATTGTGAACAAGAACAATATGAACACACACACACACACACAAACACACACACACCTCTATTCTTGAAATTAAATGAAACATTTTCATATACCTGAAAATATAATGTAAAAAAAGCAGTAAAATAATTCTGCATAGCTTAGTAGATATGAACTTAAACTGAAAATCTATTTATGTTGTAATTTCTGAGTGTCACCTGGTCTTTCTCCTTTGTAAGTATATTTGGGCCCTAAAACCAAAGCTTCCAGAATCTTCAGAAATGGCAATGAAGCCGTTTTTTTTAAAGATAAATTTATTTTATTTCATATGAATGAATATGTTGCCTGTATGCATTTATGCACACCACATGGTTAATGTGCTCTTGGAGGTCAGTCGAGAGTATTAAATCTTTTGGAATTGGAGTTACACATGTTTGTAAGTTTCCATGTGGGTGCTGGGAGTCAAATCTAGAACCTTCACTAGAGTCACAAGTGTTGTTAAGTACTGGGCTTTCTCTCCTCTTCTGCCCTGATAGATGATGCTCTATTGTAAGAGAAGACCTACTCATACCTGGTTAATAAGACAAAAACTAACCTTGGCTGTATCACTAATAGTCATATTTCCAGTCCTCCACTTAGCAGTGTGATGCCCTAACATAAGGGCAGCTTCTCAAGCCTATGTGTTCTGAATGCAATCCCAAGGTTACATTATAAAGTGTTTATATCCTCATATGGTTGTTTCCTGGTGCAAAAGGAAAGAGAACAGTTATGTTCAATGAAAACCTGGAAGAAATATAACATTTCTCCATAGCTGTAATTTGGCAATAAATTATAACTAAAATTGTGAGTGCTGTATAAATAACATTGTTAGTATCATTAAATTACAGCAAGAAGCATAAAATTTGAAGATTGGATGCTTGCTATTTAAAATCATTACAGATGATGAAACATGTTTAAATTTGTGATAGCAGTGGGTTTTCTATTTGTTTTGTGGTTATTTTGTTTTCTTTCATTTCAATTATATTCTTTAATTTACAGATTGAAGTGAGGTTTCCAGGTGCCCCATTATCACAAAAAAATTTTAAGACCCTGTGGCAAAGAACATGACAAAAACCAATTGAATATTTATAAAATGTAGAGAGGAACTTTGCTCAAAATGAGACTGCTTAGAGAACAGTCAATAGTATAGAAAAAAAAAGAAAAGTATAACACTAAAAAGAGTGATCTTTATAATACCTTAGTAAGAACAAAATACTAGTACTCATGGAATAGTTAACTATTGTCTGAAAACACAGTGATGCCAATGTAATTGAATCAGCCAACCGTAGACTGGAAAAAATAACTTTTTGGTCACATTACTAACTCATTCCATGCACATGAGATTCTGATGAGGATTTACCTCAATGTGTCATAGAAGGCAGAGGCTACAAAAGATTTTCATGCTTTAAGAAATATTCTTATATATTGCAATGATATCAGGACTTAAATGAAAAAAATAAAGTAAAATAGATCTTGATTATTGTTATCTGCTAATTCATAATTATGAATTAAAAGAGATACAAATGTCATTATGTAAGATTATGTAAGCCATTTCTGTTTCATTTTGGATTATTTGTAACTAGAGGGAAAACAAAACTTTAAATTATATGCTGCTATCAATTTAAAGGACTATTTTAGGTTCATAACTAGCTCTTTTTATTTTAATAAACTGTATAGTACAGATAATTGAGGGTACGAAGTCAATTCTGGAAGGTAGCTTGGTAAAATTGTAGATGAGAGGTGAGATCCATCCATTGTGCATATAAAAACTGCCCTTTTGATCACACACAGGAAAACTGGGAGACAGAACTTTCAAAACTGCAAAAATCATTACATTTTCAACTGTAATTAGGAGGCTTGTTTTTGAATACTTGGTAACAGTTGTCAATTTGTAGCTATATTTATATAACAAGGAATCCTTGCTTTACTAGAGGATTCCTTCAGCTGACATAGTGTAGATCCATGAGTGAATTTATGGAAAATAATTGAAAAGATGATATACTCAGTTCCTATTCATGCTTACATCTGAACAGATGTGCAGATGGGAGCAGATCCAAATGCCCATGGAATGGTACTGCTACCTCATCAGCACCAACAACAGTCAGTGAAAAGCAAACCAAAAAAAAAAAAAAAAAAAAAAAAAACCAAAAAAAAACAAACAAACAAAACAAACTAAACTAAATTAAACAAACAACAACAAAAAAAAACAACAATCAAGCACTAATATGCTTTATCTACTATGCATTTACTGTTCTCCAAAATTGCACCCTGAAGGAATTAGGCTGAGTGGTTAATACTGCTTTCTTGAGGAACAAATCTATAATTACACCTCTATATAAAGTTAAATGGGTGCACACTTGCACACAAGCATATGTGTGCAGCACACACACACTTGTGGTTTGCATATGTGTTTATGTGTGTGTTTGTGTATGTGTATATAGAAATATGTAGGTATATAACATAGGATCGAATTTTCAAAAAGAGTGACTTCTTTCTTCCTGGAACTAACTAGGCTTGAACACAAGATCAGGTGCATTTAGTATGGTGTGACTACAGACTGAATTCTTTTCCTTTTACCTCTTCATAGTTCCCATTTCAGTCAGGCATCTTGAAACCACAAATTTCCACTTGTCCTCAACTAGCCACAGTTCATGGTCTTTCCTTTGCCATGGATTAAAAAGATGAAATAAAAATCACTTTCCCTATTTACTTCCATTTACAATGGAAAGAAAAGAGAACTTTTCACTCGTTCACTTACTGAGATTCTATGGAGAACAATGTTGACCAATCCAAATTAGTAGCATTATTAAAACATTTAAGTTGTAGAATATTTTGTAACTGGAAATGATACCATTTTATCAACAGGTCACACTAAAATTCCTGTAACAGCCTCAATATAAATTCCACTTTTCAAATATAAGAAATTTTTGATATTGGCAACTAAATTTAGTTTCTATTTGCAATATATTTTAGAGCATATTCTATACTTTCCACTTCACATTTGCATTTATAAGTTGGCAACTAGCCATTCTAATTTTAAATTTTCTATTAGTTTTTGAGAATTTCAAATAATGCTCAACATTTTCAAAGACTTTTCCTAGATCCATGTCACTTCCCTTCCTACCGAACTCTGTGTCCTCTTTTCATTTTTATTTTGTTTTGTTTTGTGTTGTATTATTTTATACATGCCAGGCCCTATTAATGTTGTACATACATACTTGGGTAAATATGCTTCCACTAAAGTGTTGTTTGTTGTATCCAGAAGAAACTGTTCCCCTGTGGTCATTTGTACTTCCAGTTCTAATAATCCTTCTGCCTTCTCTTCCACAACGATCTGGAGCTTTGGGAAGCAGATGTGTGACATGTAGGCTCCACCTTGAAATGGACTTCCTTCAGTATCTTATTAGTTATATCTTGACAAGTTGTGGGTCTGTATTGTGTCATTTGTTGAGAATAGAAGGATCTCAATGAGGATATATATATATATATATATATATATATATATATATATATATACACATAGATTTGTGTGTATGTGATTAGCAGGTAGTTAAATACTATGTTCATTTAGCAAGATATTAACAATATATTTTAGAAGTGATTTTATAATTGATTTTATAATTTTTTACACAAATCCTTATCAGTTTCTATTTTCCATTCATGACTATAGACAGAAATACCTTAATATTAATAATGATTAGATTTTAGATTAAATAAGAAAAAACTGAAAATATTTCTGCCTAGGACAAGACCTGATGGCCTCATTTTATCTTCTGTGAGGTTTTCAAATACTCTTAGATGCTGATGCTCTTAAAAACCTATTGTTATGTAACATGTCATTTTCATTAAAATAAAAAGACAAAATCCTCAGGGTCAGAGATGTTAATCCATTCTTGATCTATGACTGTTTTTAAATAATTTGAGTTAAAGTTTTAATTTATTTTATTATTTATATCTACTGTGTTATCTATTTCATGGATTTGTTATGAAGTCTTTGGCATGATTATTGTCCTAAAATCTCATCAAGTAATACTGCATTTCATGATATGATTTTGAAACAAAACCACCTCTACTTCCAGTGTTTATAATCCACTGAAATTAGAGACTTTATTTTGTATCTAAGATCTTAAGGAAAGTAAATTGTAGTACTTTTTCAGTCCTTCATCAAATAGACATTCTAGATCTTTACTCAGAAATGAATAAAAGTACCTACTAAAATATAATTGTATGATTTATCAAATCTTAACTAAGCAAACGTAAGTTTTAGTATATGCAATATTAAAGAACAATAAACATCACTGCTTCTATGACTTCAAATGCACTTATGCACTTATTTTTTGTTGGATATTTTATTTATTTACATTTCCAGGTTTCCCCTTTGGAAACCCCCTATACCTTCCCCCTTCCCCCTGCCTCTATGGGGTACTCCCCCACCTACCTACTCACCACACAGGTACTCCCCTATACTGAGGCATCGAATATCCTCATGCCCAAGGGTCTCTCCTCCCACTGATGTCCAACAAGGCCATCCTTTGCTACACATATGGCCAGTTCCAATGGGTACTTCCGTGTGAATTATTTGATGATCTAGTCTCTGGAAGCTCTGGAGGATCTGGCCAGTTGACACTGTTGCTCCCTCCATGGGGCTGCAAACCCCCTCAGCTCCTTCAGTCCCTTCTCCAACTACTTCATCGACCATCAACAATCCTGTGCTTAGTCTAATGGTTGGCTATGAGTGCATGCCTCTGTGTATGTCAGGCTCTGGTAGAGCCTCTCAGAAGACAGTCATATCAGGCTTTCATCAGCAAGCACTTCCCTGCATCCACAATAGTGTTGGGTTTGGTGGCTGTGTATGGGCTGAAACCCAAGGTGTGGCAGTCTCTGGATGGCCTTTCCTTCAGTCTCTGCTCCACATATTATGCACCCATTCTTTATGAATTTAGAAATTACAGCATGAAGAGCAACAGAATTTCTTGAATACAGTTTCTATGCAGTAGATTGAACCACTTTAAAATACTTCCTAGTATATTAAAAGTATAAAGCAGCATTTCTCAGTGGATTAGAAAGATTTTCTATTCAGTATAACGAAAAACCACAGGTAAACTGAGGATATTTCTTTTTGCACAAAACCTCATATTTTATTAAAAAGAAAGTTTTATTAGTTATTATATCAAAACCACTGGCCAATGTTACGTGTCCTTTCTATTTAAGTTTTTATATATTATGTTTTTCATAAACTTTTTCGGAATATTGTTACTTATATTCTATAGGATAATAATGCCATGGGTGATAGTGGTCTTTGTATAGAAGTATGGCGATACATGAATTTAGCCTTTTAAGTATTGTTCTTTCCTTGAGATTAAATCGCACAAGTATGCAATATCCCAGTCACTGGTGCGTATTCCCAGGGTAGGGTCAAGAAGCGTTTGATATTTGGACTGTGTGATTTTGAACACACACTGTATCTGCTTTTCCAAAGGCAGGTGGCACATTGCGAATCCCAAACTGTATCCATTATGCTCATTTGCTTTATGGCTTAGAAAGCACAGATGTTAACCATATAACAACAAGGTAGCTTTATTGTCGTCACCTGCTGTTATGGTCCTTCTTTGTACAGTAGCCAAATGGATTCTTGATTTATCCTCATTTCCAAAGTCTTTGTTATTTGATGGTACAAAACAGACTGGGAACTGTTTTCATTCATAAGTAACTCGTACATAAAGATTTTGAAGAAAAACCAGAATGAATGTAAATTATGTACACTCATAGCCAATTGTTAAAGGTTTATCGAGTGACTTGTGTTGATTTTGTGCTTAAAATGTAGTTTTTCCCATTGCTTGCTTTTTGCTTTGCCATCATCATGGCATAATTCCTCGTTTGTGATTATCCTGATAATCCTTAAAATAAATTGCTTGATTTTTTCCTCATATTTTCTATTCATTAAATGAACACTTATAATACTTCTGCAGATTTTCTCATAAGAATCAATATTATATATATATATATATATATATATATATATATATATATATACTTTTAAAAATAAAAATATACAGATGAATATATACCCACAGCATTTGGCTACCCAAGTGTGAAACATGTTGATGTACCATGTTTCATTAATGTACTAACTAAAGAAATTATCATCTGGAAATAAGCGAAATCCACAAGGCATCTCTTCCAGGACGGAGATCCCACTCTCTGTCTGCCACTTATCATACATCACTGAAACTGTGTGTCCTTTTATCTAATTTGTTTCCTTAGAGAATATGTCTTCCTAACTACCGTTAAGTAATCATGATTGACAGCTACTAAGTGCTGAATACTTCTTGTCCTGGTTCTAGACTGCAATTTGGTCAATGTCAGGATGCTTATTTTGGTATTTTCACTAAGATGTGTCTTTGCAGAAACTGTTCCCTCTGCTTGGCTAGACTAATTCAGAGAATCCATCTCGCTCTTGCTCTCTTTTAACATGTACTACAGCAGAGTAAATTTGGATGTAAAATATAAAATTAATTCAAAGAGACTATTGAAATATACTAAAGAACTTTGTTAAAGTTAACTAAGTCTTAGTTCTAAGGAGCGTAGTGACATGTAACTTACTCCAGGGAAACAAGAGTTAGAGAAATCCTAGATTCAAATAAATTTAGAAAACACCCTGAGAGTCAGATATTCTTTATAATTTAAAATACTCCCCCTCTAAATAAAAAACTTTAAAATTTTTGAATCTATCCAAAGAGCTTTTAAAATATCTATCTATTTTTTGGTACTTTTTTTTTTAATTTAGCAGTTTTCAGGTAGTATTATACAAAACCATTCAGTCAAAACATTTTTCACTAGAGTAACTTCTTTGAAGACCAACATTAAAAACTTTGAATATTAAAGTAGTGTATGAAACTATGCATTATAAAAACATTGTGATCGCAAATATAATAGTCATTTCCTTGCTTATGTGAAAATCAAATTACTTCTCTATAAAGCTAATTATATTCCCCAGATAGTAATATAGGCTCAGGTTCCTACATTCTATGGCTCCGTCTTCCTAGGGCCATAAATTTAGTTCTTCCTGAACTGCATTAGCTGGGAAACAAGCTAACCCACTATAAAAAGCTGCCCTAGTCGTCCAGGCCTGAAAACGCCATGTTTCCATTCTGTCTCTTTACAAGTGGCTCATGCTTTCTACCCACCCACATACCATGGTATGAAAGGGAAATGTCCATCTTCTACCAAGTATGGTGATTTGCTCAATGTCTATCTCATATTTGGCTACATTTCTTATCCAGCCAATGCCTAACTACTTAGAGATGATAATACTCATAGCGGGCTAGGAATTCCTCCATAAGTTATCAATAGAGAAAAATGTCCCAAGAGGAGAAATGTTAACACAGACTAACTACAAGCCCTGTGATTTACTTTTCTTTACTGGTGGTGTGCATAGACCTTCTAGTACCACAAACAAGTCAAGTGGTATTACTGATGAGGCTACAGATATAAATCTCAACTTCTTCATGTTTAGTGAGTTATGTGGGATTTTTTTTTTTTTTTGTCAGCAGTGAGGTCTTAGCATCAATTTGCGGAGAGCAACCAATACCCTTGCCAATAGTCTCAGTGACTGGGATTTTCATGGGGCCCCTTTGGCCAACAACTTAATTTGATGTAACTCATTCCTGGAACTGGAGTTATATAAATCTGGTAGTAAGAGATGTCTATGTCTTGTTCAGGTGTTGTCTCTCCTTTGGTTATATCAATTGATATTTCTAGCATATATGTATATATATTTGTGAAGCTTCTACTACTGTACTAAGTTTCCATACTACTGTAGTAAGTTTTCCATCCAACGACCCTTTCTTTTAACTGTCCCTTACCATATTACCTCACTTCTTCCCTGTTGCTTCCAATTTGATCCTTCCCCCTGTCCGGAGTCATCGCACTACCCATCGTATATATCTAATCTATTTCCCTTTCCTAGGGAGATCCTTCCTGCTACCCAAGCCCAATCTACTCTACTACTGCTACCAATCTACTCCTAACCTCGGTGCTTATATGGTCTGTGTATTGACCTCTATAACAGCTTGCTTCTACATACAATGAAGTTTTTGCCTTATTTTTCTTTTGAGATCTGGATCACCTTATTCTGTATGATTATTTTCAACCTTCATCAATTAACCTGTCAATTTCATAGTTTGAGATTTTAACAGCTGTTTAACATTATATTGTGTATATTTATGTATATTGTATACATGTATAACATTTTCTTTATCCATTCATACTTTAATGGACATCTAGGCTATTCCTAACTTCTGGCTATTATGAATAGAGTAATAATTAACATAGTTGAAGAACTATATCTCCAATAGGATATAGACTCCTTTTAGCAAGTGCTCAAGATTAATATAGATAGAGCCAGAGGTGGTGCCGCACACCTTTAATCCCAGCACTTGGGAGGCAGGGGCAGGAAGATTTCTGAGTTCAAGGCCAGCCTGGTCTACAGAGTGAGTTCCAGGACAGCCAGGACTACATGGAGAAACCCTGTATCAAAGAACAAACCAACTAACCAACCAACCAAAAACAAAAGATTAATATACATATACATATACATATATATAATATACATATACATATACATATGCATATGCATATACATATACATATACACACACATACACATACACACACACACACACACACATATAACATAATATATATATGTTATTGATTCAGATCTGTTGCCAGCTTCCTAATGAAGTGTCACAGTCATTCTATGGTGGCTCTATGTGTTTTCAGTGGCACCAGTAAGGAAAGTGTGGTTTCTTTACCTGATATCTTCACCCAGCACCAGCTCTCATTTTGTTTATTGATCTTGGCCTGGCTAAATTGGTCATTCTGAAAGATACAATATGAAATCTCAAAACATGTTTAATTTTTACGTACCTTGTTATTAATGATGTCAAACTTTTCTTTAAGAGATTTTCCAGACACGTGTATTTCCTATTTTTAAAACTCTCTTTTAAAATCTGTCATCTTGATGCTGGATGTTCTCAGTTCCTTATATATTCCAGATATTAGCCAGGTATAGAATTTGGACTGGGTAAAATTCTTTTCTCATTCTGAAATTTGCTGCTTTGACCAAATGAAGGTGTATTTTGGCATTCAAAAGATTTTTTTCCCATGAGGTCTCTTTTAATATTGATCATAGTGTGTTTGTGATCAGGGGTGTCCTATTATGAAGTCTTCTTGTGCTAATGAATTCAAAACTATTCTCTTCTTTTTCTTCTATCAATTTCACAGTATTTAGTTCTATGTTGAAATCTTTGAACCATTTGGAGTTGAATTTTGTACAGGGTGGTAAGTGTGGATATATTTATTCTTCTCAATGCAGGCATACAATTTTACCAGCCTCATTTGTTGAAGATTCTATTGGGAATTTCTGATTTCTTTGTCAAAATCATGTTTCCATATGAGTAGAAACTTATATCTAGTTTTTAAATTTATTTCATTATTCAACAGGTCTGTTTTTTCCAATGTCATTATATATTTATTACTGTAGATCTATAGAACAACTTGAAATCTGGGACAGTAAAAACCTCCAGCAGTGTTTTCATTATTTAAGATTGTTTTAGATATCCTGGTTGCTGATATATTCATATATAATGCATATAATATATATGTTTTATATATTTTTGAGGTTATTTAAAAGGCATTGTTGGGCTGGAGAGATGGCTCAGTGGTTGAGAGCACCGACTGCTCTTCCGAAGGTCATGAGTTCAAATCCCAGCAACCATATGGTGGCACGCAACCATCTGTAATGAAATCTGATGCCATCTTCTGGGTTATCTGAAGACTGCTACAGTGTACTTGCATATAACAGATAAATAAATCTTAAAAAATAAATAAAAGGCATTGTTTACTTGATTTTTTCTCAGCCTGTTTGTCATTAGCATATATATGTTTTATGTATATATATATATATGTATATATATGTATGTGTATGTATATATACAATGCTAATATTTTAATGTCTGTGAAGAATTCTATCATAATTTCCCTATATTAATTCTTTTCATTGATGAACTCTAGAGATCTTTCTAGTTTTTGTTTCATTCCTTCTTCAGCGTTTAAAGTTATTATACAAGTCTTTTGCTTGCTTTCTCAAAGTTGTTCAACAATACTTTTTGAGGTTATTTAGAAGGCATTGTTTACTTGATTTTTTTCTCAAGATGTTTTTCATTACCATATAGGAAACTGTGTGTGTATGTGTGTGTGTGTGTGTGTGTGTGTGTTTATATCCTGCTACATTGTCAAAAGTCCTTATCTTATCAGTAGTAGAACATACCTGGTTTTTAGTATCTTGTATGTTAAAATCATAGCATTTGCAAATAAAGATACTTTGACATAATCTTTTCCAATTTATATCCCCTTGAACTCCTTCAGTTTTCTTATTGCTTTAGCTAAATCTTCAAGTACTATATGGAATAGGGATGGAGAGTGTGCACATCCTCTATTTAGTTTTGATTTTAGTGGAAGTGCTATGTTCCTCTTCATTTAGTCTCTTGTTCAGAATGGCCTTGCTGTCATTGTTATTTGTTATTGTTTATATCCACTTTTGACCCGTGGTGGTCATATAAATTGCAGGAAGTTAATCAAATTTTCTTGTATCCATTGAAATTTGCTTTGTGTCCAGGTATGTAGTTTACTTTTGAGAAAGATCCATGAGCTCTTGAGAAGATGGTATAATCTTTTGTGCTTGGGTGAAATACTCTATAATATCTGTTCCGGTCACTTGAGTTATAATGTCACTAGCCTAAGACATTTCTGTCTAAATGAGCTGCCTGTTGTTGAGAGTAAGGTAATAAAGTTATCTACTCTGAGTGTGTAAAAGTCAATCTGTGATTTTACTTGTAGTTGTGCTACTTTCATGCTCTTGGTTTGGTGAATAAATAATTAGAATTCAATATCTCCTTGGTTGATTTTATTTTTCCTTTGATATGTATGAAGTGTCCTTTCTTATCCCTTCTGATTAGTTTTTGTTTGAATTCTAATATATGAGATATTAAAGTGGCATACCTGCTTGCTTCTTGGGTCTATATTTAGAATAACTTCTTTGCCTTTTTACCCAGAGGTGATGAATATCCTTGATTGTAAAGTGTTTTTCTTAAATAAATCAGCAATGTGGATCCTGTATGGGACTTAGTCTTTTTGCTTTTATTAGGGAAGAGGCCATTGATGTTGACTGCTATTGATAAGCAGTGTTCATTGATTTCTGTAATTTTGTTGTAAATGTGTGAGGTTTATCCTAGGCTTTTGATTTCTTGATAGGGGATTTTTTTTTTCTTAAGTGTTGTTAACCTCCTCTTTTAGTTAAACATTGTTTCTAAAGTGTTCTGTAGAGCTCAATTTGTAGTTAGATCATAACTGAATTGTACTTTGTAGTACCATTTTCTCTCTCTACATTTATTGTGACTGAAAATTTTGGTGATTATAATAGGGGCTGCCATCTTTGGTCTCGTAGTATGTAGAACATGTGTCTATGTTCTCACTTTTAGACTCCGCTGAGAAGTAAGGTGGTATTCTAATATTTCTATCTGCTTTTATATGTAACTTGGTTATTTCCGTTTGCTGAATTTAGTATTTTTATTTTATTTTATTATTTTGTATTTTATTTTGTTATGTCCTTTTACTGCTTTGATTATTTGGGCTATGAAGGATTTCCTCGCTGGTCCAGTGTATTTGCTGTGTGTACATCGTGGAAGGATAGGCATCTCCTTCTATAGGGTATGGAAAATTGTTTTCTTGGATTTTTTTGGAAAAATTTTTTGTTATTGATTTCGGCTTCTTTTCCTTCTATTTCTATTATTCATAGACATGGTCTTTTCATAGTGTCCCACATTTCTTGGTATTTCTCACCTGAGCTATTTTAGATTCAACATTTTCTTTGAGGCTGCTATCCTTTTCTGCTATCATGTCTTCAGTGCCTGAGATTCTCTCTGCATTCTCTTTCATTCTGTTGGGTGGGATACCTCTGAGATTTTTTTTTCTTTGGCTTCCTAGATATTTCATTTACAATTTACTACAATTTGAGTTTTCTTCAGTGATTCAGTTTCTACTTTTGTTCTTAAACAAACAATAAATTGAAGACGACAGCTTTCTCTGGTTTCATTAATGGATTTACTCATATCCTCTTTAACGTCCTTGAAGATATTCTTGAAAGTGGTTTTGAAATCCTTGTGTTGTGCTTCAGACATGCTGTTTTTCACATGGCCTATTGTGGGTAAGCTTGCTGGGTTTTGAATAGAGACATATTTTCCTGGCTGTAATTGGATATGTATTCAAACTAGGCATCTGGGCTTGGGTGATTCTTAGTATAAGTTATGAGACAGTTTTGTCTTTGTTGTGTATTTACACATTCTGTTCCTAGGTTTCTGTTGCCTTATCTGAATCTTAGTACATAGTGGTCCTTGTGGGTTATCTAATAGGAAGTGATCCTGAGTCCCTACCAAGTGTGGGCATTGGAGTCCTGGATAGGAAGTGTTTCTAGCTATAAAAGGCTTGAACAAAGAAATGGGGGTATGGACTGTTATGGAGTTGGGTGAGAAATTTTGAGTTCAGAAAATTTCCCATAGAGTCAAGTCAGGCAGGAAGAACAGATACTTGCAAGTAGTCTACCTTGGGGCCCAAGATGACAGAGTTTTCAATGCAGGATCAGAAGGAGAACTGAGATTGTCTACCAAATTCTCAATTCAGTGTGGCCTGGCATCTCCTGGATCATTCAAGAATGACTGATATTTGTATGAGATTTGCTTAATTTGTTAAATACTATTAGTTCTAGTTGTCTCACATTTAATGAAAATAAAATGAATTTATCTTCTTTATCACCTATTAATATCTCATGATGATTACAAACAACAATTTATTTATTGACTTTAGTAATACTTAATACCCATGTCGATTCCATCGAATAGCTACTGCTAAGAGCACTGTAATAAATATTGAAGTGCAAAAATCCATGATATGTTGCCTTAGAGTCCTTTAGATGAACACAAATATGGCATATCTGGATAATATATAAGATTGGTTTTCAGTTTTTATAGAGTAACCCTTATATAGTGGCTGGAATAGTTTATGTTCCTACTAACACTGTATAGTATTTACCTTTGGATATGGCTTCAGCAGTATTCGTCATATATTGATTGTCGCTCTGACTGGATGTGAATGCATTGTTGATTGTAATTTCTCTGGTGGCTTGTGAGGTTAAATCTATTTATTCACAGTGAGAATTATATGTCCTTCAGTAGCCCTTTTATTGACTACACATTGGATTTCTAGTTACTTAGTCTTTTATTAGTTCTTTGTATACTCTAGATAGTTTCCTCTGTCAGATACATTCTTAACAAAACTCTTCTATCATTCAGTCATCTAGACTTCCACACAATTTCCAGTTTCATTTGCTGTGTAAAACTTCTTTACATTTATAAATTATTGATACTATTTTGAAAGTCATTGGAGTCTTGTTCAGAGAGTCCTGTAGTAAGATAATATTGCCTATATTGTCTATATCAGTGATTTCAGTCTCTGTAGTGGCACTCATATCTTTGGCTAGGCTTATTTTTTAATTGATATTTTAGAAGAACTATTTTTCTTATTTTTTCTCCTGGCACTCATTATTGCTGTATCTTGCTGAAAATCTACTTATTTTCACATGTTAATTTTGTGTCCAACACTATGGTAAAAGTGTTTATCAGATTGAAGAGTATCATGGTGGATTCTTTGATATATCCTATGTATAGAATCTTTTGGACTACAAATAAACATATTATAAGTATATTTTAACTTCTTCCTTACTTTTTCATTTTAGAACACAATTTCATGAGTGTAATGTATATTGATCATATTTGCCCAATTTCCTCCCTTTTCACTCTCTTAAGATAGCACCAGCATCTCCCTTATGGATAGCAAATGAGCTCTTAACTCTTCTTTTGCTATCCACAATGGACTCCAACATTCTAAAACTGTGAGCCAAATTAAGTGTGTTCTTAAAAAAAAAGATTTTCATTTGTACATTTCTGTCGGTATTCAGTTTCTATAATATGTGGGATTTTTGGTCTTTTTAATTGAATTTGTGTTGATACTTAAAGCAACAAAATTTTATATATCCATGAAACTCATTTAGTATTTCAACTAACGTGTACCTTCCATAAACCTGGAGAATCCATTTGTATCTCTCCAGGACTTATGCATCTTTTAAGATAAAAATCTTAGCAATCTCTTCTTTGGGCATTTAAAATATATAATGACATAGTACCATTACCTGTAGGCACAATGGTTGTCCATCCAAATTTTATATATTTTTTATTAAAATTTGTTTAATTACAATTTCTTTTCATTGTTTTGTATTTTAGATAAAAAATCTTATTCAAAAATTTAAAAGAGAAACAAATCTATGAGATATTCTCCTAAATTGATCCTTTCTGTTATTTTCAGGGTTATCAAGGCCAGAGAGCTTTAACAAGACCTCATTCTTTTGAGGAATGTTGATTATATTTCATTTCATTTTCATAAGGCAAATGCATGGAGAGCTCAGTGATTTCAATTTCAACCTGGTCTATATAAATAGTTACAGGCCTGCAAGGGTGACATCATGAGACCTCATCTCAGAGACAAAACAACAAACTCTTTTAGTTTCTAAAACTTGATGTAAAATAATAAAGTAACAATAATTATGAATTTATTCTTTTATATTTACTCTTGGAGGAGTCATTATTGAGGTTGTCATTTAGATAATATCTTAAGTAATGGCAAGACTGAGCTATGCAAAATACCAGTAAAGAACACACACACACACACACACACACACAGGATTATTCCTCATTTCATCACTATAAAAGACAAATTAAAATTCAAATAAATTTAATGAGTTTTCATGACCACTTGCTAAGTGGTTGATTTTGAGTTCTATATTATTTCCCAATAAATAATAATAATTATCAAATGTCTTTAATTATTCGGTTTAGTATGTTCATTAATGGCAGTTTAAGAATTCCCTTCATTTCCTTAAGACTCTCTACAGTATCACATCCCTACTCTCCCATATCCTCTGTAAGACTTTATTGCACTTAAAAAAATCATTGATTTAATTAAACTTTATCACCATATTATAATTTTGAAATCAGAATGTGCTTGAGTGAGATTTAGAACTTTGTTTATAAAACACTGCCATGTATTTAACCATTTAGATCCATCTGCATCAGCAAAGTGATTGACAAATGGCAAGAATGCCTAGCATGAAGAAGGCACAATGAGCAGGTTTGATTAACAATTATAACAATGGTATATAGCCTTTACATTTAAAATGTCATCTTGTGAACTTCGGCATAAATAGACATTGTTTTTTCTTTAACTTTGGGGTAGAATATTTCTATCACTAATTTATTATATTATCTTCAATATTTCTTTCTTCTTCTTCTTTTTTTTTTTTTTTTTGATTTTTGGATTTGTTTTTTTTTTTTTTTTTTGAGACAGGGTTTCTCTGTATAGCCCTGGTTTTCCTGAAACTCACTCTGTAGACCAGGCTGGTCTTGAAATCTTCAATATTTCTTGGTATTGTCATGCATTAATTCATTCCATACAACATTTATGAGGAATATACTTTCACTTTTTTTTGAAACAAAGTCTCATATTCTGGGATTATCTGGAGTCTCTGTATAGCAGAAGATAATATTGTCTTGTAATCTTCATGTTTCTGTTGCGGGAAAATAAAAAAGTGGTGGAACCATCCCGTGCTATCTCCAGCTGCTCTCTGGCCCTGGCGACCTAGCTGCCTCCATGACTCACTCCATGTGGCAACTGCAGATCTCTGGCTCTGTTGCTGCGCGTTCTGCTCCTATCCCCAGCTGCAGTAAAATCAAAACTACAGAGACTTGTAATTTATCAATCAGATTTATATTAGTAAATTCTCACCCACAAAACACCTGCACAATGGACTCAAAACTTAATTGATATAAACACATTCTACATACCTAGATGGGCAGACACACTTTAATTATTATTTAATCTAAGAAATCCCCAATACTTAGAGCTCCCAGAACTGTGTGGTTCTGGCTCCTCTTCCTCTCCTATCGGTTCCACCTTATCTGTTCCTCTTCTTCCCTCTCTCTCCTGTCCCCTCTGTCTCTGAAACCCTTAGCTCTGCCTTCCTTTTCTCTGTCTAATCATAGGCTTCTTGTATTAATTTCCTGCAGACTGTATTATACCATCTTTAAAACAATTGATTCACACTTCTATCTACACCTGCTTATAAGCAGGCAGTTTTTCAAACCAGGATTTAAACCGAAAATTCCTGTGGAGCCAATGTGAGATAAAATATAAGTATCCTGTAAAACATATTAGAGCAATATATCTTTATACCATCCTTAAAGCAATTAATTCAAACTTTCACTAATATCTACCTATAGGAAGCAGGTAGTTTTTACTTGTTAAGTTCTCTGCCTAGAGCAGTCATCATCTTATACCATCTATCTGTTGGATTCTCTACCTGGAACCACAGAAATTTATTTTATTAATACCTGTTATAATATCTATCTATATTGCTCTCTACCTGGAGCAACAGACATTTATTTTAGTAATACTTGTTATAATATCAATCTGTTATGCTCTCTGCATGGAGCCACAGACTTCTATTAATTAATACCTGCTCATAGCAGGCAATTATCACTGCTCTCTCTACTTGGACTCAGTGGCTAATTTTGCCAATTATAGTTCCAAACATCAAGTGAAATTCCCCACATGATTGTTCAAAATCTGTATATAAATCTATCCTAAAAGCAAAAGGTCCCAATTTTAAAAATTCACAGTTCAATCAATCTTTGCCCCAAGAAGTGGGCAGATTCCATTCTCCAGCTCTCTGACTCAAAGCAGCCTACCTTCCCCACAGCAGGGGACCTCAGTGGTCTAATAGTGTTCCTGTGCTTGAGCCCATCTGACTCATCCCAGCGCCACAAAAAATCACACATACACAGAGTTCCTCCCATTATTCTTTGTAGAGCTGGGTTTGTGGAAAGATATTGTGTAAATTTGATTTTGTCATGGAATATCTTGGTTTCTCCATCTATGGTGATTGATAGTTTTGCTGGGTATGGTAGTCTTGGCTGACATTTGTGTTCTCTTAGAGTCTGCATGAGATCTGCCCAGGATCTTCTAGCTTTCATGGTCTCTGGTGAGAAGTCTGGTGTGATTCTGATAGGTCTTCCTTTATATGTTACTTGGCCTTTTTCTCTTACTGCCTTTAATATTTTTTCTTTGTTTAGAGCATTTGGGATTTTGATTATTATGTGGTGAGAGGTATTTCTGCACAGGTCCAGTCTGTTTGGAGTTCTGTAGGCTTCTTGTATATTCATGGGCATCTCTCTCTTTAAGTTGGGAAAGTTTTCTTCCATAATTTTGTTGAAGATATTTGCTGGCCCTTTCAGTTGTAAATTTTCACTCTCATCTATACCTATAATCCTTAGGTTTGGTCTTCTCATTGTGTCCTGGATTTCCTGGATATGGTCAATGGTTTCTTTGGTATCTTTGGCATCTGAGATTCTTTCTTCCATCTCTTGAATTCTGTTGTTGATATTTGCATCTATGGCCCCTGATTCTTCTCAAGGTTTTCTAACTACAAAGTTGTCTCTCTTTGTGATTTCTTAGTTGTTTCTACTTCTGTTTTTAGATCCAGGATGGTTTTGCTCAGTTCCTTCATTTGTTTGTTTGTGTTTTCCTTTACTTCTTTAAGAGATTTTTGTGTTTCATCTTTCATGACTTCTGCCAATTGACTCACTTTCTCCTGCATTTCTTTAAGTTATTTTTTTTTGTGTGTGTGTTTCTTCTTTCTTGGCTTCTATATCTTGAGCCTTATTCTCCTGAATTTCTTTAAGTGATTGTTGTGTTTCCATTATACGGGTTTCTAGCTTATTCATGTTCCCCTGTATTTATCTAAGAGATTCATTTATGTCCTTTTTGTGTTCTTCTAGCAGCCTCATGACCAGCGATTTTAAATCCAAATCTTGTTTTTCAGGTGTGTTGGCGCAACCAGGACTTGCTGATGTTAGAGAGTTTGGTTCAGACACTGCCATATTGCCTAGATTTCTGTTAGTAGCATTCCTGCATTTGCCCTTTGCCATCTTGTTATCTCTGGTGTTAGTTGATCTTGTCTCTGGCTGGTGTTTGAGCCTCCTGTGAGGCTGTAGGGCTATTTCAGTAACATTGGATGGCTGGTTTTCCCCTGTCAGAGATTGTTGATGTGCTGCCCTCCTCTTGGATGCCATCGGAGCCTGGTGTGTCCTGCCCCAAGCAATGTTATGCTTGTGTTTTCTCTGTGGACTAAACCTGGTATTGCCTATCTGCTCTGTCAAAGAGCAAGGATGGCAGTGGGCATCCCTCAGGGCACTGTACCCAGAACTGGCTGGCAAACAGAGGAACCACTGCTCTCCCAGTTCCTGGGCGCAGCCAGCAGCTCAGTTGCCTGCATCCCCAAAGGTCCTAGACTCAGGATAGCTCAGTGCCTGGGGTGGCCTGTCTCATCTGGCTCGGGACAAAGATGGGGACTCCGCCTTCTCCACAGGCCAGAGCACCCTCAGGCTGGCCCTCAGAGGAAGCGCTGCTCTCTCAGTTCCTAGGCACAGGCAGCAACTTGCAGCTCGGTTGTCTGTGTCCCCTGAGGTCTTACAATCAGGATAGCTCAGTACCTGGAGTGGCCTGTCTGGTCTGGCTGGGGACAAATATGGTGACTCTGCCTTCTCTGCAAGGCAGAGTACCTACATCTGGTGGCCCACGGAGTTACCACTGTTCTCCTAGTTCCTAGGTGCAGGCGGCAGCCCACAGCTCAGTTGTCTGCCTCCCCCGAGGTCTTACACCTAGGTCTTACACCAAGGATCAAAGGGAGACTTTAATAGTCTGGATTTGAGAGGTCCCAAAAGCTTATGTAATGAGTGTTTCATTTCTTTAGTATAGTAGTTATTAGTGGTGTTTTGTTTTGTCTTTTGTTTCTGTGTTTATCTTCACCATTAGTTGTGTGTTTAAGAAGCACCTGTGTCATACTTTTAAGAAACTGGGTGTCTGGCAAGGCACAGTGGTTCAGAGGATAAAGGCACTTGCCACCACCGTGACCTATCTGATGGAAAATATGAACTGACTCTTTAAATTTTATTTTGAACTCAGCCAGCTGGGTTAGGGTTGGACAGGATTTCACCCTTGTCCTTGACTCCAGAGAATAAATAAAAACATATTTCAATTATTTTTTTAAGGAAACGAATTTAATTGTGTGTATTTTAGGTACAATGCTTTAGAATATCGTAGCCATTGGCTTGAACAATTTTTTATTTAACATCTAATTTCATTTAAAAGATGAAAACTTATATTTATAACATATTTTCTAAATAAGAAACTTGTCACATGTTTTTTACATTGTTAGAAAATAACTTGTATTTAGCTTATATCTATTTACAGAAGAAACTACAGACTTCAAATTTTGTATTGTCTTTTATTTTTTCATTTTTATTGGTTGTTTTATTTATTTCCAATTCAAATGTTATTTTCCTTCCCAGTTTCCCGTCCACAAACCCCTTATCCCCTCACTCATCCTCCCACTCACCAACTCCTGCATTGCCACCCTATCATTCCCCTATAGTGTGGCATCGAGCTGACACAGGATCAAGGGGCTCCACTCTCCAATGATGTCAGATAAGGCAATCCTCTGTTACACATGCAGATGGAGCCATAGGTTTCTCTTTGGTTGGTAGTTTAGTCCCTGGTTGTATTAGGAGGTCAGGTTGGTTCTTATTGTTATTCTTCCTATGGGGCTACAAACCCCTTCAGTGCATCCTCTAACTCCTCCATTGGGGTCCATGCACTCAGTCTGATGGTTGGCTGTGTGCATCTGAATTTGTATTGGCCAGGCTCTGTCAGAACTTCTCAGGGAAGAGCTACACTAGGCTCCAGTTAGCAAGTGCTTCTTGGCATTAACAATAGTGTCTGGGTTTGGTGTCTGCAGATGGGATAGATCTCTAGGTGGGGAACTGAGATAATATAATAATAAAAATATAAAATAGCACAGAACATATTTGTGGTCAGTTAACCCATATCTGAAATTTTAAATTATCTTGTTGTGATATATTACCTGACTGAACACTCTACATGTGTTCTTAATATTGTACTGCATTATCTGGGCAGGAGTCATCTAAACCTGGAAACTCATAAAGATTTTCCTCAAGCTGAGTTCAGCAGTGAAGGGAACATTGATGATAACTTGTTAGATCCTCAAGTAGAATACAACAGACATTTTTTCAGTACAATTTTACGTATATTTTATTGACATTTTTCCAAATAGAAAAATCATCTGCTCCTGAATTGTTGTAAGATTGGTTACTACTTCTAACTTTTAATATTTCAAATTTTTAACTAAATTTTCACTATTGTGTTAAGTCAATGATAAAAATAATTGATCATCAATATTTTACAAACTCATGTTTTAAACATAATACACACTAACATGCTTAATCAATGCCAATTTTTGTTTATATTAAATATTTTGTACAAATTATTAGTCTTAGTGTGAAACTTACTATATAGGAAGATTAATTTTACTCAATACTAAATCAGATACCAGAGGTAGATATTCTGTACTACACTAAATTGTAGTAAAGTAAGAAGGCCTAAATAATGTTTTACCTAAAACAGGAGCCCTGGAATATTCTTTTAAATACAGCACCAAATGCATTCACCTCCAAGTTTGAAAACAAAGAAAGAGAAGGCATATATTATATGTATGCTAGAATATCAAGAATGTTCATAATTCAGTATATTTGATTTATATTGCATACCCATTTATAGATTAATACTATAAAATATGTGAAAATATTTATAAAGTTGTGAATTATAAAGTTTCAAAATGTACTTCCAAACCTACTGCCATAAAACATATTCTTTTTATTATGTACCAAATGCATCGGCACCCTCATTTGTAAAAGAAACTTTACTAGAAGAAGCTCAAATCACACATTGCACCTAACACAATAATTGGGTGACTTCAACACTCCACTATTCTCAATGGACCAATCAGGAAAACAGAAACTAAACAGGGACACAATAAAACTAATTGAAGCTTTGGACCAATTGGATTTGACAGATATTTATAGAACATTTCACCCTTAAGCAAAAGAATATACTTTTTTCTCAGCACCTCATGGTACCTTCTCCATATTCGTCCATATAATTTGTCACAAGACAGACCTCAACAAATATAAGAAGATCGAACTAATCCCATGCTTCCTAGCAGATCACTATGGAGTAAGAGTGGTCTTCAATAGCAACAAAAACAACAGAAAGCCCACATACAGACTGAACAATACTCTACTCAATGACACCTTGGTCAAAGAAGAAATAAAGAAAGAAATCAGAGACTTTTTAGAATTTAATGAAAATGAAGGCACAACATACCTAGATCTTTGGGACACAATGAAAGCAGTGCTAAGAGGAAAACTCATAGCTCTGAGTGCCTCCAAAAAGAAAATGGAGAGTGCATACACTAGCAGCTTAAAGACACACCTGAAAGCCCTGGAATAAAAAGAAGCCAATTCCCCCAGGAAGAGTAGAAGACAGGAAATCATCAAACTCAGGGCTGAAATCAATCAAATAGAAACAAAGAGAACCATACAAAGAATCAACAAATCCAGGAGCTGGTTCTTTGAGAAAATCAACAAGATAGATAAACCTTTAGCCAGACTGACCAAAGGGCACAGAGAAAGTATACAAATTAACAAAATTAGAAATGAAAGGGGGGATATAACAACAGAAACAGAGGAAATTCAAAAAAATCATCAGATCTTACTACAAAAATCTATACTCAACACAACTGGAGAATCTGGATCCAAATACCAAAATTAAATCAGGACCAAATAGATCATCTAAACAGTCCCATAACACCTAATGAAATAGAAGGGGTCATAGAAAGTCTTCCAACCAAAAAAAAAAAAAAAAAAAAGCACAAAACATATTCTACTTTGTTTTATATTCAAGTTAAAAATTGTAGGCAGCATATATTAGTAGATCATATAATAAACATTAATACTGATCCAACAGAATAATCATATTTTATCTTCTTGCCCCATGCTTGTGGAGGGCTTCTGCCCTCTTAAAATGTTTATGTTCTTTTCATCCCATATGGCAACAGCAACTATCCCTGAACTAAAGTATCTAATAACCTGCCATGTTTACTGAAATTGCAAGAGTCCTTATTCAGAATCACCCAATAGAGACGTGTAGACCAGGCAGGCTGGGAAGTATTAAGCTTACTTTCTTCTGCCTGACCAGATGCCTTGACTCAAAAGTATATCAGAGTGAGACATGTGCAGACCTTATTGGCAGTGATCATTCTGGATTGTGTAATTGTAGAAATGCTCAAGAAGTTGAAACTAGAGTCTAACAGATAATCCCCCCAACTCCCCATGCATATACATAGTACCTACAGGTTAACAAGTTAGGGAAAAGCTTCAACTAGAGCAATACTTCACCAGTCAAGATCAGTCCCTGCCCAAATTTAGAACATGGGTTTGATTATTACTTGCACACATGATCTCTCAAACCATCTTTAACTCTAGGTTCAGAGAATGTGATGCCTTCTTCTCTGCTAAGTGGGTACTAGAGACTCATGTGGTATAGATAAATACCGATCAAACATATATTTGAAGTGAAAATAAATAATGTAATTAAAAAAGAAGAGTAGTTAGTACATTATCAAAATATTTTTAAACTACATGTAGTTAATAAATCCTTCTCAGTTTTACTTACTATAATACCAAAAGTAAAATAATAATAAATAAAAATAAAGTAAAATAATAACAGTGATTAATAATAAGAAATAACAATAAAAATAAAATAGCTGAATATTGTGCAAACTGATTGAAAGATGACTTCTAAGAATACCAGAATCTGAAATTACATGCCTGGGAATGTAGAAAATGGAAACAAACATATTAGTATGAGAATCCCAACCAGAAGTTCCTTTTAATCTTCTCTCCACACATTTCAATCACAGCTCATCAGGTGTTCAGGAAAATTGATGGGATGCCTGCTAGGTAGAGACATTTTTCTCAAAAAGTATTTTAGAAATTGTTATATTGGCTATAGTAGCATACTGCTAAATATTTATATGCAACACAGTAAAAACATATTTTTCAACATAATCTCACAAGTATATATCAGCCTCTTTGAATACTCTGATTGTAGGATCTTTAAAGCTGAACTCTGCTGAATAAGGGGTTTTCAATCTGGGACCTACACTGTCTGGAAGGAATACAGGAAATTTTTTTCTCATTAAGAACCTAGAGTGATAACCCA
Organism: Apodemus sylvaticus; assembly: GCF_947179515.1. Classification (NCBI taxonomy): domain Eukaryota; kingdom Metazoa; phylum Chordata; class Mammalia; order Rodentia; family Muridae; genus Apodemus; species Apodemus sylvaticus. Next base: position 91,591,168 of record NC_067475.1, on the reverse strand, counting down.
CAATGATCTCTTTACATATAACAGAGAGCACTTTGCCATATTTCTCTATACAGACAATGCCAGATCACAGAAATACACAGAACTGAGGACATTGTGTCTTAATAAGATATATACTCATTGAATGAATGAATAAATAAATAAGTCATAGATGGAAATTGTACTTATTTCAATTTTGTTAGACATAGAAAAATAATGTACTTATACAAAAATATGGATCTTTATATTAAAAGTGTGTGTGGCAGAAGGAGAGAAGCCCCGCGGCCATATTCGCTACCTGCCAGGACAGAAAAGGGTCACTAGGTACTGTATCACCCTGAGCTTTAGATCTCTGTTGCTGCAAACCGCCAGGGGTCTGCCTGCACTCAGGAACTGAGCACTTAGGCGGTTTGTCTGCCAGCCCCCTGGACATGGGGCCTGTTTCCTGCCCAGAGAGCTGCAGAAGGAGAGAAGCCCCGCGACCATATTCGCTGCCTGTCTAGACAGCAAAGGTTCACTAGGTACTGTATCACCCTGAGCTTTAGATCTCTGGTGGTGCAAACCACCAGGGGTCTGCCTGCGGCAAGGAACTGAGCACATAGGTGATTTGTCTGCCAGCTCCCCCCCCACCCCCACATGGGGCCTGTGTCCTGCCCAGAGAGCAGCAGAGGAAGAGATTCCCTGTGGCCATATTCGCTGCCTGTCAGGACAGAAAAGGGTCACTAGGTACTGGATCACCCTGAGCTTTAGATCTTTGGGGGTGCAAATCTCCAGGGGTCTGCCTGCACTCAGGAACTGAGCATATAGGCGGTTCATCTGCAAGCTAGTCTGTCGTGGGACCTGTGTCCTAGGTGAGAATCAACAGAGGGAGTGACCCCCACCATACCATCTTCACTCCATAATAGAGCAGACAGAGAACACCTGGTTGACCTTGACAACCTAAGTATAACATTGCTTGAGGCAAGACTGAGCAGGGCTCCAAAGGCACAAAAGAGGAAGACATATCAGTAATCTGTGCTAGAGGAAACACAGTCATCCAGTGTTGCAGAAATAACCTTAAAGATCCATAGTAGGTTGAAGCACCAGCCAGTGACAATAAGACCATCTAACACCTGGGAGAACTAGATAGCTAAAGGCAAATGTAGGAATGTTACTAACAGAAGCCAACGCATTATGGCAGCATCTGAACCCAATTCTCCAACAATAGCAAGCCCTGGATTCTGCAACATACCAGAAAAACAAGATTTGGATTTAAAATCACTGGTCATGATGCTGGTACAGGAACACATGAAGGACATACTTAAAGAAATTCAGGAGAAAATGGATCAAAAATTAGAAGCCCTTACAAGGGAAACACAAAAAACATTGAAAGAAATTCAGGAGAATGCAAAAGCCAATAAGGAGGAAACGCAAAAATCACTTAAAGAACTACAGGAGAACTTTGATCAGCAGGCAGAAGTCATGAAAGAGGAAACACAAAAATCTCTTAAACAATTAGAGGAAAACACAAACAAGCAAATGACAGAACTGAGCAAAAATTTCCAGGATCTAAAAACAGAAATAGAAATAACTAAGAAAGCATAAAGGGAGACAACTTTGGAGATAGAAAACCTTGGGAAGAAATCAGGGACCATAGATGCAAATATCAACAACAGAATTAAAGAGATAGAAGAAAGAATCTCAGATGCCGAAGATACCATAGAAACCATGGACTCAACAGTTAAAGAAAATGCAAAATGCAAAAGCTTGTAACCCAAAACATCCAGGAAATCCAGGACACAATGAGAAAGCCAAATCTAAGGATTATAGGCATTGATGAGAGTGAAGATTTACAACTTAAAAGGCCAGCAAATATCTTCAACAAAATTATGGAAGAAAACTTCCCTAACCTAAAGAGAGAGATGCCCATGAATATACAAGAAGCCTACAGAATTCCAAACACACTGGACCAGACCAGAAATACCTCCTGTCACATAATAACCAAAACCCCAAATGTACTAAACAAAGAAAGAATACTTAGGGCAGTAAGAGAAAAAGGGCAAGTAACATATAAAGGAAGACCTATCAGAATTATACCAGATCTCTCACCAGAGACCATGAAAGCTAGAAGATCCTGGGAGGAGGTCATGCAGACTCTAAGAGAACACCAATGCCAGCCGAGACTACTATACCCAGCGAAACTCTCAATTACTATAGATGGAGAAACCAAGATATTCCATGACAAAATCAAATTTACACAATATCATTCCACAAACCCAGCCCTACAAAAGATAATAGGGGGAAAACACCATTACAACGAGGGAAACTATACCCTGGAAAAAGCAGGATATTAAGCTTCTTTCATCAAACCCAAGGAAGATAACCACACATGTATAAATTAAAATAAAAAATGATAGGAGGCAATAACCACTACTCCTTAATATCTCTTAACATCAATGGACTTAATTCCCCAATAAAAAGACATAGACTAACAGACTGGTTATGTAAACAGGACCCTACATTTTGCTGCATACAGGAAACACACCTCAGTGTCAAAGACAAAAACTACCTTAGAGTAAAAGGCTGGAAGACAATTCTACAAGCAAATGGTCCCAGGAAACAAGCCAGAGTTGCCATTCTATTATCAGATAAAATTGAATTTCAACCTAATGTCATCAAAAGAGACATGGAAGGTCACTTTGTGCTGGTCAAAGGAAAAATCCAACAAGAAGAACTCTCAATCCTGATCTCAGAAAGTGGAAAAAGTTTCCATGCTCGTGGATTGGCAGGATTAATATAGTTAAAATGGCCATCTTGCCAAAGGCAATCTACAGATTCAATGCTATCCCCATAAAAATACCAACCCAGTTCTTCATAGAGCTAGCAAGAGCAATTCTCAAATTCATCTGGAATAACAAAAAAACCAGGATAGCTAAAATTATTCTCAACAGTAAAAGAACTTCAGGGGGATTCAGTATCCCAGACTTTAAACTTTACTACAGAGCAATAGTGATAAAAACTGCATGGTACTGGTACAATATCAGGCAAGCGGATCAATGGAATAGGATTGAAGACCCAGAAATGAACCAACACACCTATGGTCACTTGATTTTCTAAAAAGGAGCTGAAAAGCATCCAGTGGAAAAAAGATAGCCTTTTCAACAAATGGTGCTAGTTCAATTGGAGGTCAACATGCAGAAGAATGTGAATCGATCCATTCTTATCTCCTTGTACTAAGCTCAACTCCAAATGGATCAAGTGACCTCCATATAAAATCTGACACACTGAAACTAATAGAAAGAACCTGGGGAAGATCCTTGAGGACATGGGCACAGGGGGAAAGTTCCTGAATAGAACACCAATAGCTTATGCTCTAAGATCAAGAATTGACAAATGGGACCTGATAAAACTACAAAGTTTCTGTAAGGCAAAGGACACGGTCAAAAGGACAAAATATCAACCATCAGATTAGGAAAGGATCTTCACCAACCCTAAATCTGACAGAGGGCTAATATCCAATCTATACAAAGAAATCAAGAAGGTAGAACCCAGAGAAACAAATAACCCCATTAAAAAGTGGGGTACAGAGCTAAACAAAGATTTTTCACATGAATAACTTCGGAGGGCTGAGAAACACCTTAAGAAATGTTCAACATCATTAATCATTAGGGAAATGCAAATCAAAACAACCCTGGGATTTCACCTCACACCGGTCAGAATGGCTAAGGTCAAAAACTCAGGAGACAGCAGGTATTGGCGAGGATGTGGAGAAAGAGGAACACTCCTCCACTGCTGGTGGGATTACAAGATGGTGCAACCACTTTGGAAATCAGTCTGGCGTTTCCTCAGAAAATTGGGCATTACACTTCCTGAGGACCCTGTTATACCACTCCTGGGCATATACCCAGAGGATTCTTCAGCATGCAATAAGGACACATTCTCCACTATGTTCATGGAAGCCCTATTTGTAGTAGCCAGAAGCTGGAAAGAACCCAGGTGTCCTTCAACGGAGGAATGAATACAAAAAATGTGGTATATTTACACAATGGAGTACTATTAAGCCATTAGAAACAATGAATTCATGAAATTCTTAGACAAATGGATGGAGCTGGAGAACATCATACTAAGTGAGGTGACCCAGTCTCAAAAGATCAATCATGGTATGCACTCACTGAGAAGTGGATATTAGCCTAGAAACTTTGAGTACCCAAGACATAATCCACATATTAAATGATGTCCAAAAAGAACGGAGGAGTGGCCCCTGGTTCTGGAAAGACTCAGTGCAAGAGTATAGGGGAATTCCAGAACAGGGAAGCGGGAAGGGGTAGATGGAGGAACAGAGGGAGGGAAGAGGGCTAATGGGACTTTAGGGGAATGGGGACCCAGAGAAGGGGAAATCATTTTTTTTATAGTTCAAACTTTATCCCCCTCCTGGTCCCAAACTTCCTCCCCTGTCTCTAAGAGGAGGTCCCCACCCCTCACCCCCACTCCACTAATCCTCTCCACTCCCTGGAGCCTCAAGTCTCATGATGGTTAGGTGCTTCTTCTCTCACTGTGGACAGACAAATCAATCCTCTGCTGTATTTATGTCAGAGGCCTCATATCAGCTGGTGTATGCTGCCTGCTTGGTGGCTCAGTATCTGAGAGATCTCAGGGGTCCAGATTGACTGAGACTGCTGGTCTTTCTATGGTGTTGCCCTCCTCCTCAGCTTCTTCCAGCTTTTCCCTATTCTCACAAAATGTATCTTCTTCATGATGCATATATGTGTATAACCATACATATGCCTAAAGCATTGTTCTTGTACTGTTCTTCCAGACAGAAAAATTGCTATTTATGACTCTAGATTTAATCACTTTGTTCCTTTGAACGTGAGTTCTTTGCTACTATGAAAACATTTTTATTATATTCTTAAGTGAGAACAGAATAATGTAAGATTGACTTATTCTGTAGCACCATATTTACTTTTTGTTGTTAAAAAGGGCTTCTTGGTAGGATTAGTACACACCAATATCACTGCACAGTAGTAATTTCATTGTCCTAAAACAACCAAAGAAACAAAACAAAAAACCCCAAGATAATCTCATTTCTCTCCAGAATAGAGTGTTTTCCATCTTGTCTTGAAAGAGAATGGAACTTCAATTGTTGTTTTTCAATATCAGGCTTCCCAGACTTATATTTATAAATTTTTAGGATTCTTCTTTAAAAATTGTCAATGCTGTCAAGACTAATTGTTAAAAGCAACTCAATTATAGAGTTGGTTTCTTTTAACTAAAAATATGCCATAAAACTTCCCATCTAATATAATGCCTACTGTTTCTTTCATAATCACACTCTTCTCTGTCATATTATATGTTTTATGTCACATTTCCTGTCAGCAGGATGCATAATCTTTTCAACATTTTACTTCAATAGACCTCATTGTAGAAATGTGTGAAGCTAAATGCTTTGTGCAATAATTAAGTGAAAATACCAGAGCAGTTGTATTATTTTTAACTTTTGTTTTGTTCTGGTTTAGAGAGAAATTATTTTAATTAATTACAATGCCTCTATTATTAACATTAATACACAAGAGATACTGTAGTGTGTTAATAATGTTTATTACAATTGATTTTAGCTGGGATAAGAAATTTGCAAAGTTGAGATGTTAAGTTAAGAACAAAACATATTATTGTATTATAATCTTGTACTTGAAGGAAGACAAGTGGATATCATGACAGTAAGGAAAGGCACATGGACAAATCCTAATATGAGCTTAGTCCTTTTAAGAATATTTCCACTTGGAGACAGAAAATGTTAAATATACTCAGAAAGATTGAAATATAACAGAGTGTAAGACAAGTCAAAATGTTTTAAATACATATTTAAGCTAATCTTGTGTAACATGGTATAATTAATGTGGAGCCATATATAAATAAGCTTTACCTGAAAATCAGGCAGACTCTAATCCTTTGCCTACTTACATGAAACAAAAAAATAAACAGGTGTATTTTATTTTTTATCTATGTGTATATATATGAATATGTCAGTGTCAGGACAGGGTATAGAACCATTGTAGCTGGAGTAACAAGTTGTTGTGAACCAACTGATATGGGGAGGAGTTCATGGTTGTTTATAAGATAGACAAGTGCTCTTACTTGCAAGGTCATTTCTTCTGCCCCTGCATATTACTTTATGTATATCTGAGTTTATCAATGTAGCACTGTTAGGATAAAAACTAAAACAATTAATTTTTATTCTATAGCCAGTTGGCCACATGATTTATTGTTTTAGTTTCTCAAATAGTAATGTTTTTCTTTTTTTTGGAGTTTTATTTATTTTTTATTTTTTTAAAAATCTTATTAGCAAATCTGATTTTTTTATTTTCTATATTCTTTGTTTACATTTCAAATGATTTTCTGATGGAATCTCAGGGTTGTTTTGATTTGCATTTCCCTAATGACTAATGGTGCTGAACATTTCTTAAGGTGCTTCTCAGCCATTCGAAGTTCTTCAGGTGAAAATTCTTTGTTTAACTCTGTACCCCATTTTAATAGTGTTATTTGCCTCTCTGGAGCTAACTTAAGTTCTTTGTATATATTGGATAATAGCCCTCTGTCGGATGTAGTTGGTGAAGATCTTTTCCCAATATGTTGGTTGCCAATCCATAGTAAATATTTGGCCACTTTGGCAGAAAGAAGTTTTCTAGCACTTCGGGAAGAGTTCATTCATTCTTTTTAGGTTTTAATGTCTGAAAAATTGGAATTTAAATTTGTTTATATTTCAATCATTGCCCATATAGCAACAATGTCTAAATATTAAAATATTGTTTTCTCAATAAGATTGCTTTAAAAATGACTCAAACATTTTTTGTTACAGGAGAAAACTGCAAGGCCACTGAATACAGCAAGATGAAAAGTATACTTTTAGACTTACAAAATCAAAAGTATGTTACACAAGAAAATGAGAATCCCAACAGCGATGACATACCTAGGAAGAAGCCGTTGGTGGATCAAATGTTCAAGTCTTTTGATGCAGACAGTAATGGACTTATAGACATCAATGAATTAACTCAGGTATAATCAATGATAAAATAAAATCTTAAATATAGAAAATAGTTTTATATTTGTTAAAATTTACTCAATTTAATAATATATTTAAATCATATTATTAAAAGAGTAGAAATAAAATGTCAAGCAAAATTTGACCATTTAACTGGTTATGGAGTTATATGCAGGGGAATGATGGGGTTGGAAACTGGACTGCGATATGTAATTTCATCCTCACTCAGAAAGCCCGGAGATATCACTCAGTGTTTGTTTGCTGGGCTTAAGTGTGGAATGTCAGCAACTGATGATATGTAGATTTCAACATGTTCATTTTAGAAAATGATATTTTTGATGAATTTATCCAGTTTTCAATTTTAGAAAAAAAACTTGTCCCTAATATTTCTTTATTTTTCTTTGTAATGTTCAAAGGCTTCTTTTTTATTTTTATTGAAATTGTTTTTTCATACAATATATTCCAACAACAATTTTCCCTTACTCTATTCCTAACAGCTCCACTTCCCTTCTTGCTTCTTCCCCAGATTCAGTTCCCCTCCTCTTTCTCTTCAAAAAAGAGCAGGCCTTCAAAAGACTTCAACCTAACAAGAAAAAAGCAAGACACCATAAGACAAGGCAAAGCCCTCATTTAGAGAGCCCCAAACCAAGGCAACTCAACAGGAGGAAGGGTCATTGAAACACCATTGTTAGGAGTCCTACAAAACCACCTATTTAACAACTTTAACAAATAAGCAGAGGACCTGGTGCGAACTCATGCAGTTCCTGTGCTTGCATTTTAGTCTCTGTGAGTCCACATGAGTCTTGCTCATTTTGTTTAGTAGGCCATGTTCTGCTGTCCTCCAATCAATCCATCTGACTCCTAAGCTCTTTTTCTCACTCTTACAATTGGTTCCTGAATGTCCAAGAGGAAAAACAGTATGGGGTCCTCCAATTTCAACTTTGTCTGCCTAATGTGATTCTCTGCACTAGCTTCAATCAGCTGGAAGAAGCTCCTCTTATGATAATTGGACAAATCTCCAATTTATGAGTATAGCAGAATATCATTATAACTCATTAATCATTTTTTATTTCATTGATTCTTTTGCTAGTTGGGTTTGTTTCAACTCTAGCTCTCTGGGCTATCCAGTCGCTAGATCTTGGCCTTCTAGGTGTTGTACAGCATGGATTCCCTCTTAAATTGTGGTACGTAAGTTAAACTAAACATTGCTTAGTCACTCCCACAAATTCTGTGCCACCATTGCCCAAGCCTGTCTTTCAGGCAGATCTTATTGTTGGTGGAAGATTTTGTTGTTGGTTTGGTGTGCAGGTTTTTCTTTGCAAAACTTGCAGAGTAACTTCTTTTGTCAAAAATCCTAGAATGCATGGGTAAAGGCTCCATGAAGGTACCAGCTCAACCTCTCTATAATCAATATTTTGTATGGACATTTACTCTGCAAAGAGGTAACACTGTCATTTTTCAGAGAGTGGCTTTCTGTACTAGCATTATCCTGGATTGTTTAGGGATCTTCATAGGGTCCCCTAAGCCAACAACTCAACTGTACTATAACCCAGGCCCACCACTGACAGCCTTTCCTGGCTACAAAAAAATTGCTAGTTCAGATTCTGTACCTTCTTTTTCAAAAAAATCCTTATTAGTATCACTCACATATATTCCAGGAAGTCTCCACTGTTCTATGTTTCCACAGTACCTCCCCACTGTTCCCTAATTCATTCTTTCTCCATTTCTCTTTTCCCACATTCCCTTCTAAACTTCCTGATCCAGTCCCCTCCCACCAGCAGTCTACATGCAAAGTATCTTCTATTTTCTCTTCCTCTGATTATTTTGCCTATCCCCTACCCCTCCAGAATCTCCCAGTTTTCTTAACCTCTTTGAGTCTCTGGTTGAAGTTTGATCATCATTTACTGAACAGCTAATATCCACTTATAAGTATTTATAGAATTTTTAATAAGGTCCCTTTGTATCCTCCAATAACTCATTATTATCTTTTACTTTCATTAGTATTTAGTTAAAATGTTAATATCTCATCTACCAATAGCAGTTTAGGACAATAATCAAACATTTGTTTCAGTTCCTTAAGAAATGTGTGATAAACATATTTTTATAAGTGTTTACCTATTTGTGGGTTTAGCTCTTTTTTAAGCAATCTATTAGTCAAGTGTTGCAATAAACATAATTTGCAATATGTTTCTTGCAAAGGTGTTACAATAAACACAAAAGCTTAAAAACAGATATTTTATAATAATGTAAAGATAAATTAATTACATTTTAATAAATAAAGTAGACATGATTTAATGATATTTGTTAATAATTCATAAACCATTTTCAGGAAAAAATATACAACACATTATTTTAAGATTTACTGCAGTACAAGTGATAATTAAAGGCTCAAACTTCTCTCTGAGATTTCAAGTGTATAGCCTGGGAGCTGTCTGCATGTATTTTTTTAATGTCCATAGTGAAGATATACTCTAGAGTTTCTCTTGCATATTTTAAAGTCAATCAACAGATATAGCCTTATCTTGTTGAGAGATAATAAAAAGCAGTAATTAAAGATGACAAGATTAAAGTTAACAAATTGAAGCCATGATAGTTACGAACTTGTTAGCAGGAAGAATGTTGTTGCCTAAAATGGACTTACTGGTTATAGAAATAAACATTCAAATACCCCTTCTTTATCATGGGTTAACACAAATGATAATAAAAACACAAGTTACTTTGGACATAAAATATGTTCAAATAAAATACCAATTTACTGGAAAATCTTAAAAGTTCTTCTTTCTATCAAATACATTTTTATTAGATATATTCTTTATTTACATTTCAAATGTTGTCCTTTTTCTTGGTTTCCACCAAAAATACCATAACCCATCTCTCCTTCCACTGTCCCCCAATCAATCTACTCCTACTTCCCTATCCTGGTATTCCCCTAAACTTATCATTTGGCCTTCCCAGGACCTAGGGCCTCTCCTCCCTTTGTTGTCTAACAAGACCATCCTCTGCTGCCTATGTGTCTGGAGCCATAGGTAATTCTATGTGTACCTTTTGGTTGATGGTTTAGTCCTTGGAAGCTCTGGGGGTACTGGGTGACTCATATTTTTCCTCCTATGGTGCTGCAAATAACTTCAGCATCTTGGGTCCTTTCTCTACCTCCTCCATTGGGGTTCCTGTGCTCAGTCAATGGGTGGGTGAGAGTGTTCCCCTCTGTATATGCACTAGCAGAGACTCCCAGGTGACCAAACTTAAGGATTATAGTTATAGAAGAGAGCAAAGATTTACAACTTTAAGGGCCAATAAATATCTTCAGCAAAATTATTGAAAAAAAAAACTTCACTAAACTAAAGAGAGAGATGCCCATGAAAATACAAGAAGCCTACAGAATGGTTCCAAACAGACTGGACCAGAACAGAAACTCCTCCCATCACATAATAATCAAAACACAAAGTGCACTAAACAGAATATTAAAAGTCTTAAACATTTAATATAGTAATATTGCATGAAACTGATAAAAGGAATATTAGGTTATTGGGAAATTTTTCATTGACTTTATAAGCCTAAAATTGCTTAAAATGTAATGTTGGTAACAGTATGAGGTTAAACAGTATATGTCAATAAATACCAAGACAAGATTTTTTTCCTCAAGATCAAAAAAGAATATTCTTTTGGCAAAGAAATTGGAGCGTAAAGTTAAGAATTTATACAATATGTTTGAGTTTATGATCACAAGTTGACAAACAAGAACTTTGATTACAGAGTTACTTATTTGCTGTGTAATGTTTGGCAAGTCACATCCTTAACATCTCATGTTATTTATGTATAAACTAGTAAAGTCAAAAGAATTTACTTCTTCAATGTGATGTGACACCTGTGTGATCGAATGCTCATGAGCGTCTCATAATTATGCTAAGTTCCTGGGCTACATGATGCTGACTATAACACATTCAAATCAGACTTTCAAGAGTGCACAGTGGGATGATAATGGAGGTGACAACAAGACCTCTGATCAAGTTAGGGGATGAGTTACAGACAAATATTTCTATTGTACTTTGCATTACTATCTTTATTGAGTTGTTTGTAAAAGCAGTCCAGTACTAGTTGAAGTTATTATAACTCAAACATGCATAAATCGACCATGCAAAATATTTCAAGTGAAATTTTGATAATAAAATAATGAGAATAGAAATATATTTTTATTCTAATAAATTAAATAATGAATGGGTGCATAGTATCTATTTTATCTGTGAATGTTGTCACTTGCCAATCCCATATATTTAGTATTTAATGAAATCCTAGCTTTCTGCCCAGAGAGACATAAATATATTCTTCTGCAATCACTGAGATCTAGGGTTTCTAGAATAAGTTGTGGTCATATCTTTATGACCACTGGATTCTAAAGGCGAATTTTAAAGTTAAACAAACTTAAACTAAGACATAGTTTGCTTTGAGATGCTGATATTCTTTGTGCTAAAGTAGTTCAAGGAAAATTTAAACTTTAACACTTATTTACATGCAGTGTTTCCCTATAAATTACATTATATTTGTTCTAAGTACAATTTTAAAAAATACAAAATGAAATTCTAAAAGAATTTTTCAAAAATTGAATTAAAGTATTAATTTTAAATAAGTGTATTAAAAAGAATGAAATTACTGTTTAAAAATTGACCCTTGTTTTATGCAACTGCATTTTACTTAATTATATTTATAGTCTAACTATTACATATGTGTATGTTCATTCAGTTATCATTATAATAATCCAGATTCTATTTCCACCTTTGTACTCCTTTTTCATTCCTATAGAAATACCTATTCATCTGTAAAGTGCACCATAGGTTATGAATGATTGGATAGGGCCAGACATTGCCCACATACCTAATTCTTTGCAGTGTACTATAGGACTGAATATGCAACAAGACCATATGGGCTATATGATGACTTATACATATAAACTTAAAACAGTTTAAATTTAAAACTTTTCAGAGAAGATACTCACTCACTGTATGATTGTTTTCGTGAATAAAACTTGTCCCACAATGTAGGTTTTAGAATAAAGGTTAGCATGCCGGGGAATCCTTTGGGTATATGCCCAGGAGAGGTATAGCAGGGTCCTCCAGAAGTGTCATGCCCAGTTTTCTGAGGAACCACCAGACTGTGAGGGGAATATAAGGACAGAGAAAAAGGAGGGAGGTGATTGGAGAATGGATGGAGAGAAGAAGGTTTATGGAACATATGGGGAGGGGGGATCCGGGAAAGGGGAAATCATTTGGAATGTAAACAAAGAATATAGAAAATAAAAATATTAGAATAAAAGTTAGCATGTGAAAACCTAGGGAGGAAGCGGCTTTAGGATCAACACCGGGAGAAGAGCAAGAGTGAGGCAGAGCTGTGATTCAGTGACAGTAACTGGCACTGCCAAGTCAGATGAATCTTCAGAGCCAAGATCTTTTTTCAAAACATCTGTAGTTGAGATTGAAGGTAGTTGCTCTCTTGTCTCAGAAGAATTTTTGGATATTGACACTCACAGAAAATGTAGTGATACAATTCTGAAGGACACTGAACTATAAACAGTCGACATGCTTCTACAGTACGATATAGAGCACCATGACACTAAATGTAGAACTGTGCAGTCCAGTCCACATTCATCTCAGGAACACTAAAGATGTTATCTTGTAAGAAATAATATTCTGTTATAAACAATGGATATACTGTTCATAAAAAAAGAGATTGCTAAGGACAAGGATAAGTAATTTCTTGTCTTAGCTGGTAATGACTTGGAGATTGGTATTGCTTGAAGTTCAGTTATGTCAATAGTGAGGTAGGCTGATTTGTGATAGGGTCAGTTTATGTGATTCCAGGTTTCCAGATGTATAAATTGCAACCTCAGGAACAAAGTCCTTTTGGACTGCAGATAGTCAAATCTATGAAATGACCTCTGTTGTCATTGATAGAATAATGTATTACTGTTTGGATGCTAGTGCATGGTGATCATGAAACCTCTTATAGCTTAATCACCCAAGATAAAGTTTCCACAATTGTCAGCTATAAATCTCTATTCTTTATTGAGTGATTGCAATTTTAATATCATTTAATATAGCTCTGCCTTATTATCTCCTTATAAATTTGCATAGCTAAATATATCACATTTTATAACTTCTAACACCTAAGTTTCTTGCATATTAAGTTAAAAATTATAAAAACAATAACATCTACAGACAATGCCATAATCTTCCATGAAGAAACTCACCCTACAATTGACAGACCTAGTGGGAACACTGGCCATGTATTCTGCCATGATTGTAGACAATTGAAATGGAGTGATATCTTCATACCAGTTTTACTTGAGTGAGTATCAGTCCTGCCACACCTTTTTCCCAAGGGTTTCCCTAACCCAGGTGATACCCAGCAGGATGGTAAGGTATTGAAATTAATTTTAAAAGGACCAGAATAGAATTCCTTTCACATATAACTATTAAGAACTATGTGATGGAGGTTAGGTTTGTAGTTAAACTATTTTTCTTTCTCAGTTTTGAAAGTTCATCCTTGATTGGAAATGGGTAGACTGATGAATTATTTGCTCAATTCTGTTGATGTTCCGTCCTTTCTCAAATTAGCTCCCTATTGTCAGGGTCTCATTCTGAGCTATTGCTCTTTCTTTACCTGGAAACAATCATGTGCACTTTTGTCTCAGATCTATTGCTGCAGAGTTGAGAGGTCACCAGCTTCCTTACTCTCCACATATCTAAACAGGTTATATGTCACTGTATTTCTCTGTTCCTCTAAATTTTCTACTTTAACAATAAACTTTCAACAGTCTCATTGACTTTTTCATGAAATATGACTTAAATAACACTTGTTCCTAAGAATATTGTCTTTGAAATAATATTCTTCAAATTGGCTTAGCAGCCCAATGTGTGATTGTGTCTCATTTCTCACTGCAACATCTTAACAAACATACAATTTAAAAAAATATGGTTATAAGCTTCAACAAATAAATGGTTATTTATTTTAAATGTCTGTATTTCCATCTGTGACCTGACACTCAGTCATAGAGAATTGAATTTGTGGTTTTTAAAATGCACATTATTCTTAAAAGAGACATGAATATGTAATGCTTGAGATCAACATTTCATAATGAAATAACTGAATATGTATGTCAGACTTCCCCTTAATGTAAAAGATTAGTCTTAGGAAAAAGGACAAATAGTTATCACTCCAAGTGAAATGAAACATTGCATATGATATTGAAGTCAGTAGGAATGTTGAAGGAACCGAGTGGAAAGAAACAAAGTCTCTAAGAATCTAAGACACTTGTGAATTATGAGGTAGTAACTATGTAACTGAATTTCTTGACTCAGAGGTATGAATTCCCATATTGTCATACAACCAATTATCTACCTATTTCTTGAAGCTTATAACCCTGTTTATGAAAATTGTATATTTGTTAAGATTTTGCAGGCAGCAATGAGACACATTCACACAATGGGTTGTTAAGTCAATTTGAAGAATATTGCTTTATAATCATCTTTCTATTTATCTGTCTGGTAAAAGTTACTTTGAGTAGAAGAAATAACCTAAAGTGCTAAGTTATCCTTTACCCTATTTCTACTATGTTAGAATAGCTACAGGATAAAAAATAGCTTCCAAGTAAAATTTGTGGTGATATCCAATTTCCCCCTCTTCCTTCATTCACTCACTTTCTTTTCTTATCGTTTATTTTCCTTCTTAGACATCTCTGTCTTATAGTATGAATCTGTATGCCTGACTCAAAAGATACAATGTGTTTTCACAAGATTGTAGAGGAAAACAACTCTTTACCCACAAAACTGGAGTTCCTCGAAGTAAAATGTTAGTTAGGCATGGAAGGGAGGGACCAGGCATTGAATCAAAGCAGGGGACTTCAGAGTATAACATATGCAAGAGATGGACCATGGTTCCAATTACTGAGGTTTTCAAGTTCTCATGAAGGGAACTCTTCTCAGCTAATCAGAAGTTTTGATCTACAAAGTTAATTTCAGTACAAGGCAGTATAAACAGAGTCCGAGTTTATTTAAAAAGATTATAACATAGAGTTGATACAGAATGAAGAAAGGACACTCAGAAACAGTATGACGCACTTGTATGAATTATAGGATTCTTAAAGGAGAGTTTTATTTCACTGTGTTTACAATAGCCACAGACTAATTCTATTTGTTTTGAAGCTAATATCTGGCAAGGGTTACTAAAGAACCTAAGTGATGGTGTATAAGTACTCTGAGATGCGTGTGGCAAAATTGTAATTGATAAGGTCAAAGAAGAGATGCAGGAAATGAGGTTATCTTCATTACAATCAAAGTTAATAATTTTGTTTGTGAGATTCCTATAAGGAAAGTGAGAGCATCATAATAGGCTTAAGCTAAGCCTTAAGCATATAGGTAATTGCTATTTTAGTGTAATATTTGTATGCAAAAGGAATATTAATGCTGTATAAATATAATAAGCCTTTACAGAGATTATTGCTAATTTTCCTGGAATTTGTACTTCTCAGCTGGGGAGAGGCTTTAACTTGATAGGGGAGATAGGGAGATATGGGGGTTCTGTTCTTTCCTGATTCCCCAAAATATTTGTCTTTCTAGTTTGCTTCAACAGGAACAAACTGGTAACCAAAGAGTATCCAAATAATCCTTCAAAGAGAATAATTAATTCCTACACTCTGATTCGTAAAGTAGTACTTATTTTTCTGTGGTAAATTTTTTTAAGACCCCAACTGGAAACCTAAAACAAAAAAAAATTCTAAACGTTTTATGCACAGATTTCATATTTATGTGTGCTTTTTATGTACAAATAATAGAATGGAATAATTATTAAATAATTACTAAAATGCGAGGTAATAAAATGGATTGCATTCAGAAAATTATTATTAGATACACACATACACACACATACACACACACATACACTCACATACATGTGCACACACACACACACACACACACACACACAGATACCTGGGCCCACATAGCATTGACCATGGATAACTAAAATCATGGAAACTAAATGTTAAATAACTAAGTGCTATGAAATAACTTATTTTGGTCAAATGAAAGGAGAGAGAGCCAGTTTGGATTGTCAATTAGACAGGATCTGAAAACACCCAGGAGATAAGACCGAAAGCAGAGTTATGACAGACTATTTAAAGTAGGTTGTTCTCTAAACATGTCTGTCAGAAGTCATCTTCTCAGGATAACTGATATTAAAAGATCCAGCCTAAAGGAGGGTGCAACCTTCCCTGAGCTTCAATCATAGACTACATAAAAACAAGATAGCTGAACAAGAATCTCTTCTCTCTCTCTCTCTCTCTCTCTCTCTCTCTCTCTCTCTCTCTCTCTCTCTCTCTCTCTCTCTCTCTCTCTCTGTGTGTGTGTGTGTGTGTGTGTGTGTATTTGTGTATACCTGTGTTTGTCTATTTCTCTCTCCTTCCCTCTTCCCTCCCACTTCCCTCCCTCCTTTATTTTCTCCATGACGTTTCTCCTCTCTCCTCTCTTTCTCTGTGTTATGTGCGTTTGTGTGTCTATCTGTTTTGTCCCCTTGTATGGATGTGTTGTGTACACTCATGTTTACATGTGAAGGAATTGAAATGTATGTACAGTGGTTTCTTTCACTGTTCTCCACTCTGTTCATGACAGATCCCTTACTCAACTCAGAACTCATCTAGGCATTCAATAGAGTCAATTTCCTTTTGTGGATCCTGTCTCTGCTACCACATGCTGGGATTATAGGTAGTCTCTGCCTGCTCAGCATTTATGTGGGTAACAGTGTTCTAGCACCAAAACTCTGGTTCTCACACTTGCACAGCAATTTTTTGTCCTCTAGGCCATACCCGCAGCACTTTATCTCTCTTCTTCTTCTTGACTCTGGACATCATGTAATAAGTTGCCTCAAACTCCTGCTACCTTTAATTCCAAGATGAGCCCTTCTTTCCTTCAGGTTATATATATATATATATATATATATATATATATATATATATATATATATATATATATGTATGTATGTATATAACATATATATATATATATAAAACATACATACATATATATATATGTATGTATATAACATCAACAGGAAAAAGCAGAATATTGTATACCAGCACAAAGTTGTGACAATTGGAGTCAAATGGTGATTGTTACTTAGAAACATATATCCTACAGTCCTACCAAATGTGAGGTGGTAGAACACAGAGATGGTTCAAATGATAAGAGTTCTTGCTATGTTTGCAGAGCATCCAGGGCAGACCTATGACACTTAAAGTTAGTGGCTCACCACTACCTGTTAACTCCTATTCCACAGAGTCTGGGACTTCCATAGCCACTTTAGGCTCCTGGATACATATGGTACGCACACATACATGCAGGTACATGTGTGTGTGTGAGTGTATGTGTATTTGTATGTATATATGTATATATATGCTAAATAAAACCAACAAATAAACAAAATAAATCTTAAAGAACAGAAAAAGGAGAGGATAGATTTGCTCATAGAATTCTGCTAATGCTGAGTTTAAATAAGAAGCAGTAGAAAGTCCTTTGGTTTCAGTTTTTCTCCATTAGATTCTGTCATTGTAACAAGCCTATTCACATTATAAATTCATATTAATATAAAATATTTTCCTAATGGGCACATATGCCAAATCTTTATTAAAATTATAGAAAGAATTGCTTTTTACATGACTTAGATTATTCTGTTATATAAATTTGATTTACAATGCCATTTGCTCAATGAAAACCACATGTAAATACATTTACAAAATTAAATCTTAAGTAAAAATAAGTAAAGGGAGTTGTTTTTCCAGAGAACAAGTTAGGCATTGTAATGATGATTTTGCAATATTTGCATGTAACATGTGTTTGTTTTAAAATAATTAAAATAGTTACAAAGGGACCATTAAAGCTTATTT
This sequence comes from Apodemus sylvaticus, assembly GCF_947179515.1. Classification (NCBI taxonomy): domain Eukaryota; kingdom Metazoa; phylum Chordata; class Mammalia; order Rodentia; family Muridae; genus Apodemus; species Apodemus sylvaticus. The sequence continues at coordinate 91,573,244 of NC_067475.1, read as the reverse complement.
TGAATCAATGAAAGCTATTATATTTTTCTCCTTTTTCTTTAATTTGTAGCCACTTGGCATACTTATTTACTGTGAGATTAGTAAGGATTGTTATGTCTCATGGACAAAAGCTATTTTAGTTAGAAATAAGTATATGCAAACACAAAAGTACTTCTGTGAATACAGAGAAGTAAGGCTTAGGTTCCCCTGGGTATTTTATGGGGATTAATCTCATTTAATACAGAAGGTAAAATGTACAAAGGAATTTGTCCAAATCACATCTTAAAGGAGGATTGGTAAATATTTTCATATCAAAAACATATAATCCTATCATTTACACAAAACAGTTTAGTGGAAAAGCAGGTTTTTGCTTTATACTACCATTGGCAATTTTTTGCAGATAGGTCCTACAAATAATGGAAATTCCTTCAATGCTAAGGTTTTCAGAATAATTATAATAACAACTGTGGGCACATAACGTAAGAAGATAAAGGCCTCAACTAATGTATAGTGTATTAGTATGTGTGTGTGTGTGTGTGTGTGTGTGTGTGTGTATGTGTATGTATAAAAAGCTATATCCAACCCATACCAAGACAACTGGATTATTATAATTTAGAAATTTTATTTTAAGCATTATTTGGAATTTTACATTAGAATACAAAAAAATTTACATTTTTAATCTATATTCTGATAACTCTCACAGGAGAAATAGTATTTCATATAAATAAAATACTTACGTTTCTAACGGTAGTTTAATCAGTATATTTTCATTTGATTTTTCAAATGTTTTAATTGCCATATTGATATTTTAAATTATATTTTGTTCATTTGATGTATATGTGCGTGTATCTGCATGCCAAGGTTTGTGCATGGTCAGGGAATATATTAGAGGATTTGGTTCTCTCCTTCGTCCAGAAGAGAGTTAAATAAGGTAGTCAGACTTGGCAGCAAGTGCCTTTACCTGCAAGGCCATCTTGCAAAGCCATTCATTCATCTTGATTTTTAAAAGTTATTTTAAGCACTGTAGAAAAAATAAGAAATAACTCAATATTTAATAATTTCCTTTATTATTTTTAGAGGATAGTAGAATTTCATGTGTTTAAAAATACAATTTACTCTATTGACTATTCTCTTTGCAGGTTGATTTTAAGTAGAGTGTTGAAGATAATCTATAATTGTCTTCCTTAATTATAGCATCTCTTGTTTCTTTTCAACTTCTTTACAATAGAAACTCCATCAGTCTTGGGCCTATGCATCCTTCTGTGCTAACTCACTTTTGCACATGACATGCTCCTCCATTCTGAAAAATGTTTTAAAACAGCAAAAATGAAGTGGAGATAGGAAGAAATGTAAGAAAAAGAAGTGTCCATACAGTGTATTATGGGAAGTACAAGATTTTTTTCGAAGTGCTTTGAATCTAATACCCAAAGATGTACATGACATCTGTCATGACTCATGACAGATATATCTCCATTTTCTAGTCCTGGATGTAATCTACTGGGTGCAGAATTAATATATTTATACATTTTCTTGACTTCATTGATCACTTCGGTAAATTTTCCTAAAAATTGAACAGCATTGAGCTTGGACTCTACTAAGAGCTCTGTGGCCTTGGATTCATCATGATTTGATCAGTAAAATTAATTTCTGAAGAGGAGAACCCAAGTTTCTGGAGTATTAGTAATTGTACTCACACATTGTTATAATATAATATTAAAGTCAAGAATAGCATTTACTGTTGCTTTTTATATGTTGATTTTTTTGTTTCTAGTGATGATAACAAACTTATTTTTTCAAATAAACTTTTGTCTTTGAATTTGCGGTTGTTTTTATATAAGACATTTCACCAAATAGTGAAATATTTACTCCTTCCTTTCTAACTTGGTTGCCCTGGACTCTGAACCTCCTGATTGTATCCTGTTGAATTTCCACTATTATTTTAGTAATTAAAGTGGCACATTTGCTCCACTCCAGTTCCTCCAGAACAAGCTTACTGTTTCCCTTATTATTAGGGGCACAGTGGGTGTGTTGCAAACCTTGTTTCATATTTCTGCCACATGAAATTTGTACTAAGTTTTTACCATGAAATGGTTCTGAATTTTATGACCTCTCTACTTACTGAGATAATCCTATACCATTCATTCTTCATTTTTTCATGTGCTGCATAATATATTTGTGAATTTATGCATATAAATTCTCCTTTAATTCTTCACATCTTCCTTAGTGGATCCTGAGATTAACTTAATGCATAATCTTAATGTACAATATGACTGAGGTTTATAGTTGTTTAAGTCATTGTATCTATTCAGTAGAGATACTGATCATTGGGTTCATGCCTTCCTTTTCTCTCCCGCTACTTCCATCCCTCTTCTCCTTTCTCTCCTCTGTCTTTTGCCTCTTTTGCCTTTTCTTCTAATGTCTGGTGTCTCATATGAAAATAACTAAGACCTATTAGAATGTGCTACAGAAAACTTAGATCTTCCTCAAGGTTTTCTGACTTATCTGAGATCATTTGTATCATTAAAGATTTGGCAAAATTTAGCAGTGGTATCATCAAATCATGTTTTATTTTCTTTTGATGAAATACATCAAAGAGTATGTTCTTACTCTTAATGGAATGTCTGGGTTTTTGATTTATTCATGTGTCATATGATTCAATTAGATTGTGTACAGTGTGTGCAGTGTGTACATTGAAGAAATTTGCTCACTTTTTTCTTCATTGTCAAATTTGCATCCTTCTAGTTCTCAATAGACTAAGGATCCAGTGAGTTTCTCCCCAGTGTCACATCCACACTTTGGTCTTCCTTCTTTTTGAGCTTCATATGGTCTGTGAATTGTATATTGGGTATTCCAAGCTTCTGGGCTAATATCCACTATGTCCAGTTTTCTCAGGAACTGCCAAACTGACTTCTAGAGTGGTTGTACCAGCTTGCAATCCCACCAGCAGTGGAGGAGTGTTCCTCTTCCATATCCTTGGTGTCACTTGCTGTCACCTGAGTTTTTGATCTTAGCCTTTCAGCTTGGTATGAGGTGGAATCTCAGGGTTGCTTTGATTAGTATTTCACTAATGACTAAGAATGTCGAACATTTTTTAATAGGGTTATTTGGTTCTCTGGAGATTAACTTCTTGAGTTTTTGTATATATTGGATATAAGCTCTCTATCAGATGTAGGGTTGGTAAAGATCTTTTCCCAATTTGTTGGTTGCTGTTTTATCCTATTGACAGTATCCTTTGCCTTACAGAATCTTTGTAATTTTATGAGGTCCCATTTGTCAATTCTTGATCTTAGAGCATAAGCTATTGGTGTTCTGTTCAGGAAAATTTCCCCTGTGCCCATGTGCTCAAGGCTCTTTGCCACTTTCTTTTCTATAAGTTTCAGCATGCCTGATTTATGTACAGGTCCATGATCTACTTGGACTTGAGCTTTGTACAAGGAGATAAAAATAGATTAATGTTTCAATCTGTATGTATTCTTAGAGATTATTCTATTTCTTGTGAGGAACATGTGGTTAGGACTTATATTTCTTTTTCTTTTTTGTGGGAGCTGGCATTTAATAACTCTGTTTTTTAATTGGAAAATGTAATCAATTTATATTTTATTGTGATCTAAATGGATTACAGTACTTTTATTACTGTTTGTAAGCTCACCATAGCATCAGTAATAGTGTCAGGCCTTGGGGCCTCCTACTGAGCTGGATCTCAATTTGGGCCTTTCTTTTTTTTTATTCAATATATTCTTTATTTACATTTCAAAAGATTTCCCCTTTTCTGGCTCCCCACTCCCTGAAAGTCCCATAAGCCCTCTTCCCTCCCCCTGTTCCCCCATCTACCACTTCCCACCTCCCTGTTCTGGTATTCCTTTATACTGCTGCATGAGTCTTTCCAGAACAAGAGGCCACTCCTCTGTTCTTCTTGGACATCATTCAATATGTGGATTATGTCTTGGGTATTCAAAGTTTCTAGGCTAATATCCACTTATCAGTGAGTGCATACCATGATTGATCTTTTGAGACTGGGTTACCTCACTTAGTATGATGTTCTCCAGCTCCATCCATTTGTCTAAGAATTTCATGAATTCATTGTTTCTAATGGCTGAATAGTACTCCATTGTGTAAATATACCACATTTTTTTTTTTATCCATTCCTCCATTGAGGGACACCTGGGTTCTTTCCAGCTTCTGTCTACTACAAATAGGGCTGCTGTGAACATAGTGGAGCATGTGTCCTTATTGCATGCCAGGGAATCCTCTGGGTATATGCCCAGGAGTGGTATAGCAGGGTCCTCAGGAAGTTTCATGCCCAGATTTCTGAGGAACCGCCAGACTGATTTCCAAAGTGGTTGCACCATCTTGCAACCCCACCAGCAGTGGAGTCCTTTTCCTCAGTCTCTTCTCAGTTTTTTTTTTTTTTTTTTTTTGCAGTTCTTTCAGATAGGAACAATTCTGGGTCAGAGTTTTTACTGTGGGATAACAACTTGATCCCTCCACTTGATGCCATTCCTTTCTACTAGAGGTGAAATCTGCAAGTTCCCTCTCCCCAATGTAGGGCATTTAATCTAAGGGCCCTCCCTTTGAGTCCTGATATTCTTTTTACCTCCCAGGTCTCTGGTTTATTCTAGAGAGTCCATCCCCCATCCTACCTCCTGAGGTTGCCTGTTTCCATCCTCTCTGCTAGCCCTCAAGACTTCAGCTCTGTTACCTCCCTCCACCTCTAATACCTGATCATGTTCTCCTCTTCCCCTCCATGTCTCCTTTCCCACCCAGGTTCATTCCTTCCTCTCCCTAACCCTGCCCCTGTGATTGCTTTCTTCTCCCTCCCAAATGGGATTGAGGTATCCTCATTTGGGCCCTTCAGCTTGTTACCCATATTGAATTCTGTATATTATATAGTAGGTCTTCTGTACTTTTTTGATTAATCCACTTATTAGTGAGTTCATTCCATGCATGTTGTTTAGACTGCATGGGATGCAGGAGGAAATGCAGGTGGCTGAGGAAAAGGACTCCAATGAAAGGTCTAAGTTTCCTCACTCGGGATGAAATTTTCTAGTTCAATCCATTTGTCTGCAAAACTCATGATGTCCTCATTCTTAATACTGAATAGTATTCCATTGTGTCAATGAACCACATTTTTTGTATCCATTCTTCTGTTGTGGGACATCTGGGTTTTTTCCAGCTTCTGGCTATCACAAATAAGGCCAGTATGACCATTCTGAAAAACATGCCCTGTGGCATGGTGGGGTATCTTTTCGGTATATTCCCAAGTGTGGTACAGTTATTGTCTTCAGGAAGATCTATTTCCAATTTTCTGAGGAATCTCTAGATTGATTACCAGAGGGGTTTTACAAGTTTGCAATCCCATCAGCAATAGAAAAGTGTTCCTCTTTCTCCACATCCTTGTCAACATGTACTGTCACTTGAGGTCTTTGTGAGAGGGTACAGATCACTAAGCAAGATGAGCATTGTAAGAAAAGTATCTGAGCAAACAAGAGAACGCAGGGCACTAAGCAATATTTCTGCCAGGCCTCTGTTTCACATGGAGCCTCCAGGTTCTTCCATGAATTTCTGCATTGACTTTCTGTAATGACAGACTGTATGGAAGTGGAGGTCTAAACTGGTTTTGGTCACATTTTTTTTAATCATAGCAATGGAAAGCAAATTTTAAGAGTCAACTATTAGATTTATTCTGTTATTTCCATCAGTTCTGCAAATCTCTTTCTTCATTTTAATCATATGTTTGTAAAATGATCTTTCAAATGAGAGAACAGAAGGGGGAACTTAATTACAAACTACAGTTGTACTCTACTCATTTTGAAACTTTCATTTTGATGATCCTTTTTACATGTTTTGTTGCCTTCCTCTTATGTATCTATTTAATGATCACGTACTCAACAAAAGTAGAGGCCTGAGGTATCTACCAGAAACAGTGTAGACTAGATTATAAATCAGTCCTACCAGGGTTATAAAGCTTAGGGTTATAAAGTTTGTCACCAGGGAGAATCACAAAGTCCTATCCAAAAGCACTGGCCTGAGCACAGGGGTCATTGTATATTAATGTTGCTGGATTTTATAATGACAAGCTTAGCCCTGAAATACAAAGCAATTTCTGAACTTACACATCTATTCTATTACATGGCAGACAGAGCCACTCATAAAATTGTAGTAGCTAACATTAAAAGAGAGATGGTCCAGTTTGTGCCTTGATAACTAAGGCTAGCACTAATCCTGGGGAGGCCTGTGGGCTTCTAACTCATCTGTCCTCTTTCCTTAGATGTATGTCAGGCCAACACCTCAACTTCCATTAAACTGAAATATCACTTTGCTGGTGCAAATCTCTTTTCACCCAACATAGATCTAGACTGCTCTGGAGACAAGGTTCTTTGAGTTTTGCTTTGTGTTCTGTTTAACCATGTATAAATACAATAGTATTTATAGACTGGGTACTTCACTGACTGTCAGGGCCAGCTTGATTCCAACGGCTTCATCCAATCCATCAGCATGCTGCAACAGTCGAACTGCCTTATCCTACACTGTGTTTTCATGCTAGGCCTGGCACTGAATTCTGTGTTAAGGACTTTGCTGTCTCTCTCTCTCGAACAAAGGAGCACCCTTTCCAATGATGCATTGCTTGAAATTTGGAGATGATTAAAGTGAGCAAGTCTTTCCTCTTGACTAGAATGGGACCTTGCTTTATGGCCATGCTAACGTGTCAACTCTGTTCCCAAAATTCCATTATTTTGTGACTGCTTTCCATGGTTTGTGTGAATATGTTTTATTGCAAAGTGATTTTTCCAATTAATGTTTTCCTAGGTATACATCTTTGTGATATTCTTTCTATTATCTTGCTCTGCTTTCAGTTACAGACTTTTTAAAATCTATCTTATCATATGCTGTATATCAAACTGTGGATCAGTGGCTGAAAATACAAGGCAGTTAGAAACTAATCCCTCTGTAAGTGACTAAAGAAGAAGAGGAAGGAGAAAGGCTTATTTAGAAGAGAGAAAAAGAATCTGGACCAGATATAAGACAATATTAAAACATTGAATTATCTCTGAATGATGGCATTGCTTATAAAATTCTGTGGGCTTTTCATGTAGATTCAAGATTCACACTGTTATAGACCATCATTATAGCAGCATGAGCTAAACCATCATAATTCAAATGATATAAAACAAAACACACCAGACAAGCAAGTACCAAAAAGCTGGAAATTCATTTTCTAGGCCTAAAAATGAATCTAATGTTAGCAGCAGATTAGAAAAAGGAATAAGGCATAGAATAATAAAAAAAATCACCTCTTTACTTGACTTATCCATTTATAGATTTATGTGTGACATAGCAGTTACTACTATTGAAATGTCTGATGAAGTCTGGTGTTTCTGTGTCCTACATGCTATCCTAACTTCAGCAACTGGAGTGTTCAGGAAAAATTACAATGAGGTACAATTAGAGGCACTGCCAACACCCAGCCCCAAGCAAAAGCATTATATGCAGTCTCATCAATAACAGATGGATAATGACTGAGGAATCTTTGCTTCTAAGTGGAAAAGAAAGACTTGATTTTCCCAAGAGGCTTATAGCACTGATGGCTTCAGCCATTAGGTATTATTGTTAATCCCAGCAGCTAGAATGTGCATAGCATATGGTGTAATACTCATCATCAACAACATCAATTTCTAAGAATGTTAAGAATTATAAACCTATGTTTTTCCTACTTCTATTTGGGAAATACCAGCTTAACCAACAATAAAAATTAATGCTTTCAACAATAACATATTTGATAAAATGTAAAATTCAAGTGAAGGTCTGAAGCTTAAGAATGGCTATTCTGATGTTATAAAAGTTCTCTTAGATGCAGATCGTGGGCGTGGTTTATTTCTATATTGCATTTTTCAATTTTCTAGTTATTTATAATATAATTTAATAAAATAAATAAATATATTAGGGAGGTCCAATTTGGCAGCTAGTGTGTTGTCATTGGATGTCACTCCATAGGTATTTAGTATATGTTGATCCTATCTTCAGAAAAAGTCCATAAGTCATTCATATTACTTTTAATTTTGGCCACCAAACCTTTAATACATGGGTATCCCATAAACAGTTAAAATATAGATTGAAACCATCAGAAGATCCTCAGAATGGTATCAGCAATTACCTTATTTAGCAACATCTAGGTGAAATGCTATGTTTTACAAAAAGAAAGACAAACACTTATGAATTCAAAACACACCAAAGTTGGTACTTGAAACCTAGCATGTAGTTATCTAATGATAAACATTAGATAAAGATCAATTACTTTTTAATGCTAAATGATCATTTTTGAGAACATACTACATGGCTTGATTATACTTGACTACTTCTATATGAATGGAGGTATAATATTTGTATCTATTTTCTAATTGAGTCATATGAATTGACTTGTAATAAATTAAACAACTATAAAGTGACATTGGTAGGACCCAAATACACAGCTGGTGACTACAGATGTTATGTATTCTGATTATACTACATAGACTTTAAAATAACAACAATGCATCCCAAAGCTGAGCTACAAGCAGTAGGAATGGCTGCATCTGTATACTGTAGAATATTAAAGGACTGGGGAATTGTGGGCATAGCAATGCTACTGCATACCATGGATAGGAGTGTCTGTTAAATTGTGTGAGCTCTGCTTTCTGACAAGCAATAGTCAAAATCAGCAGAGTATAAAAATGTTGAAGCTCGGTCTATGGGAGCAGAATGACGGTGATGGTTTGCCTCACCATGCTTGAATAGACTTGCTATCAATCGGTGCATTAATTCTGTCTGCCTCCTGGAAACAGTCATTTGCTTAATAGTTCTTTTGTGAGCAGGGAGTCTGGCCCAATCTCAAATGAGTCATCCCCCAGCTACAGAGGAGTTTAGGCATGAGGGGAAAAAATCTAACTTATTTTTCACAAATAATATGAGGAAGGAAATAGTCACAGCATGCTGCACTTTTCAAGACAGGGTGGAGCGGTGTTTTCTTCTGACACAGGTCAATGACGCACAGAACCTGGTTTTCCTGTGCAGGTATCTCCCTGAGTTGGTATAAATGAAGAAAACAATTCAAACCAAGAGAAAACATGCAGATTTGTCAGGTTATATTGTGATGCTTTTCATTAGAAAATTTTGAAAAATTCTAAAAATCTATCATTACATTGTCATTATAGTGGTTGAAAAAAATAAATTTTCAATTTCATGTTTAATATTGCTTTCTTTGCTGTTCTTCATATTTAAAATAATCTATTCTATTACCTATAATTCTATAATTAATTGTATTATATAGAAACATCAAGACAAGGATATAAACATTTCTTTGTTTTGATTGTCAGGTGATTAAACAGGAGGAATTGAACAAGGACCTTTCTGACTGTACTTTGTATGATCTGCTCAAGTATGACGACTTCAATGCTGACAAGCACCTGGCTCTCGAAGAATTCTATAGAGCATTTCGTGAGTGCAGACTCTATCTCATTTTGCTCTTTTTTTCTTCCTGATGCTTTATACAATATGGCTTGTAAGCTTAATCCTAAGTGCAAGCTGTTTCTTAGAAGAAGTTTTATAACAGAGAGAATTTAAGGTTTTGGCTCCTCCAGTATGTAGACAAAGCTAGGCGGTTGAACATTTCAGAAAGAACTCTGTAGACAGGATCTCTCTTCCACTGGGTATCCCATGTCTTATTGACTTTGGTGTGAGAGGCAGTTTACAATGCTGTCTTAGAGGCTCCTCTCTAGGAGAAACACTGATCCGTCATCATCACACATCAGGAGCAATTTAATTACTTGTGCAGTGACATTTACAACATCATTACAAAAGCAAAAATGAATTAACAGATGAAGTTTCTGTACATTCCAGAAACTATGGCACTTAAGGACTTTTTTCTTCCATTGCAATAAGACATTATATTCATGCTAAGGGACTCTAGAACAATTTATATTTGTTTGAGCCATTTAAAGGTACCTTAAAATAACAAACTGTGTTTTCCCTATAAAACAAAATATGAAGATTTAGTCAATATAATACATAAAGAGAACAGACTACAAAGCCACAGAAAAACAATGAAATAATCAAGATCTATGCTCAAGAGAAGAGCGAACGAAACAGAGAAACAAATGTGGCTACTTGCAAAGCAGTAAAGAAGCATATCATGCATTCTATTGAGCCCATGAAAAACAAAAACCTAAGACAGAAAGCTGGATTACAGATAGACAGGTGGCCTTTGCAAATGTGTGTGGGGTGTGTGTGTGGGGTGTGTGTGTGTGTGTGTATGTGTGTGTGTGTGTAAAAACATGTTTTTAATGTAAAAGACATGACTTTGAATGTTTTAATATTACAAATGATTGACTGTGAAGTTACTTAAAAATATAATTTCTTTAGGTTAGAGAGATGCCTCTGTATTTAAGACCACGTAATGCTTTTACAGAGAACCTGGTTCGGTTCAGAGCGTATGTGTTAGATTTCACCATGGGATCTACTGTTATCTTTTGGGCTTTGCATCAACAGCCACATACATGGAATACTCACATATATAATACACATATTCACAAATAAGAAAAATATTGCTGGAAACTATACATTTTATGATCAGTATAAATAGTCTTAGGATTTAATCAAATTTCATGGTCTCTTATATGAGTAAGTGAAATATTTATGGGAAAAATGACTCAGTAAGTTGCTGGTCCCTTAAAAGGTATTTACAAAACAAAAATAGGGCAATGGCAGAAGCTCCAATGAATAAGATTAATCATAGAGTTTAAGGAAAACTGCTGGTTATAGTATCAAGCCTATGGCAAATTTGTTATTTTTAACTGTGCATTTTACACTAATCCTCACCTTATACACCAGGCACTCTTTTGGGATCTCAAGAAATAAGAAGAGAAAAAAATAATGGCTCATTAAGGAAAAATATGTACATATAATTTTATATAAAACCTGCAATACCTATTAATTGACAATACCATACAAGGCAGAATGTTATAAAAACATAAGTTAAAACAATGAGGGAGATTATCATCTGTGCTTTGGTGGAGAGGGTCTTTACAAAGATTATAGCAGCAGAACTTCTTGGCTTAAGTGGCTTTAATCTTCTAGAGATCAAAGAGCAGAGAATAGAATGACATAATCAAGCCAGGTGCCTGTGATTTGAAAGTATTTAAAAAAAAAACAAAACTAGTCCAACATGAGTTCTATCTGAAGTTCTACTAAAACAGCTGAGTTTTCTATTAGTAACTAATTTCACAAATTATATGTTAATGTCCCCAGTTTATACTAAGAAATCATGGAGTAAATAAATGTGGGTGTGTAATCTGTAGCATTAGCTGTAAATAATTGTGTGATATACTGTTTATAAAGCATTTGGAAGAATGGTAAAACATATTTGTTTTGTTAATGGTGAAATAGTGGGAAAAAAATCAAAGGTAAGTGTGAAGAGTATGTTATTTTATGCTAGTTAGCTTATGAGTAGTCTTTGCAAGTATCTCTGTGCCAGCAGTTAAGAATTTTGCCTACATTATCACAGTTTGCTTGTCTCATAGGGAAATTATACCATGTTTTCAAACATGATTTGGTGCTGATGTGTAGTAACATTGTTCTGATAAATGATATTTTACAATTAAAAATCAATATCCAGTGAAACTCAAACACAACAAAACATCATTGTATGGTCACAAAGATAATTTATCCAAGGAACTACCTAATTTTCAGAAGAAACGTTATGTGGTTTATTTACTCTTAGACTGTAACACAAACATAATTTAATGAAAATCATTTACTGTACATGCAATTAGCTTAATGATTACTATACTATTTCTGCACTTAGGTCAGAGTTAAGGATAACATAAGGGTCTACATATTCAATATTTGAGACATAAATACTGCAAAATCCTGTTACCTTTCACATCTGAAAGAAACATTAAGTCTCCTGTCAGATGATGTGTACCCTTAAAGTGGCCAAAAGTTTCTTTGAGAATGAGAAATGAGCTGTATTTAGGTAAACTAGCACTATGCTTCCCAGATAAAATAATATGATTTGTAAGGTTAAATGTGAATTGCACAAAATTATACAACTATGAGTTAAATCTGTAGCAAAAAGTAAATTTGAATAATCCAAGAAATGACTAAAATCTTCAGATATTTAATTTTAGGAAAAGTGTTCAAGCCAATGTCTCTTTGGTAATTGTTTTATTATTTTCATATATGTGAGTATGTTGTGTGTATGGTATTGTTTTTTGGGGGGAGAGTGCTCAGAGGTATCCATGTAGGATGCCAAAGGTCATCTTTGCATTGCTAGTTCACACCTTACACCTATACATGTTTTCTAGGGCACAACTCAGGTTGTACAGCTTACATCTTCAAATGACAAATGGCTTTGCTGGTTGAGATATTTCACTGGCCTGTGTACTTCTGAGAGATTTTTGTAGTCCAATTTTATATAAGCCTTCATCATATCAATGCAAACATTTTAAATTTGTTAGTATTTTATAGGATTCAACCTCCAAAGGCACATTTAACTAGTATTTATTTGTTCAAAATGATAACAAGAGGAGAAAGAACTTTCATTAATGTTTTCTGTACATTTTTATTTTTGAGAGAATGAGATTCTAAGCATTAAATGGCCTCTTGAAGTTTTTACATTGGATTTGACAAATAATAGCTTTGGACATCCTCATATTCCTCTCTCTCTCTCTCTCTCTCTCTCTCTCTCTCTCTCTCTCTCTCTCTCTCTCTCTCTCTCTCCTCTGTGTGTATGTATGTGTGTGTCATTTGTCTCTGTCTCTTGGTCACACACACATCCATGTGTGTAAGATGGTCTTGTAAACTCACCTACTGATAATTAGTACAGAGGCTTTTACCACAAAAATTTGGATTAATACAATAAAACTTGTAAAGAAAAAAAAAAGAATTCAAAGAAATCCATGAATTCATTGTTTCTAATGGCTGAATAGTACTCTATTGTGTATATATACCACATTTTTTGTATTCATTCTTCCATTGAGGGATACCTGGGTTCTTTCCAGCTTCTGGCTATTATAAATAGGGCTGCTAAGAACATAGTGGAGCACATATCCTTATGCTGGGGATTCCTCTGGGTATATGCCCAGGAGTGGTATAGAAGGATCTTCCGTAAGTGACTACCCAGTTTTCTGAGGAAGCACCAGACTGATTTCCAGAGTGGTTGTACCAATTTGCAACCTCACCAGCAGTAGGAGTGTTCCTCTTTCTCCACATCCTTGCCAAAACCTGCTGTCTCCTGAATTTTTAATCTTAGCCATTCTGACTGCTGTAAGGTGAAATCTCAGGGTTGTTTTGATTTGCATTTCCATAATCCATTAGAAACAATGAATCCATAAAATTCTTAGACAAATGGATGGATCTGGAGAACATCATACTAAGTGAGGTAACCCAGTGTCAAAGATCAATCATATTATGTACTCACTAATAAGTGTATATTAGGTGAGAAAATTGGAATACCCAAAACATAATCCACACATCAAATGATATACAAGAAGAATGGACGAGTGGCCCCTGGTTCTGGAAAGACTCAGTGTAGCAGTATAGGGCAAAACCAGAACAAGGAAGTGGGAACGGGTGGATGGGAGAAAGGGGGGAAGAAGGCTTATGGGACTTTCAGGGAGTGGGAGGGCCAGAAAAGGGGAAATCATTTGAAATGTAAATAAAAACTATATCGAATAAATAAATAAATAAGAAATCTATGATTCTCCTAGTGACAAAAATACTTATTTGAATAGATTACATACCAACTATGAACCTATTTAAAATGATTGTTTGATAGCTTTTTTATTTCTCCTTCTTAAAATTGATAAATATTATTAGAAATTGAAAATGATAAAATAGCTACTTAAAGGTATAAAAATATGCATGGTTGTAGTAAACACTTTCAATGGATTTGGATTTCATAATGATAAGAATTCTCTTCCTAAGAAATCACAATCACTACTAAAATATGACTTAACAGAACTATTTAATACCTACATATGAAAGGATTGATATCACATAACCTTGTTATATGCTGAAGAATTCCTTTAGGTTTGACTTCTTGAGTTCTTTGTATATATTGGATATTAGCCCTCTATCAGATGTAGGGTTGGTAAAGATCTTTTCCCAATTTGTTGGTTGCCATTTTGTCGTATTGACAGTATCCTCTGTCTTACAGAATCCTTGTAATTTTATGAGGTCCCCTGGTCTTCATCTTAGAGCATAAACTATTGGTGTTCTGTTCAGGAAACTTTCTCCTGTGTCCATGTGCTCCAGGTTCTTCCCAAGTTTCTTTTCTATTAGTTTCAGTGTATCTGGTTTTATGTGGAGGTCCATGATCCACTTGGACTTGAGCTTTGTACAAGAAAGTAAGAATGGATTGATGTTTCAATCTATATATGTTCTTAGAGATTATTCCATTTCTTGTGAGCAGCATGTAGTTTTGACTTTTCTTCTTTTTTCTTTTTCTTTTGGAAGGGTGACATTTAGTAACTGTTGATTAATTGAAAAATGTAATCCATTTATATTTTATTGTGATCTAGCAACCTTATATTACTGTTTGTAAGCATACCTTAGCATCAGTAATAGTGTCAGACCTTGGGGCCTCCCCCTGAGCTGGATCTCAATTTGGGCCTTTCACTGGACATCCTCAGTCCCTTCTCCATTTTTGTCCCTGCAGTTCTTTCAGATAGGAACAATTCTGTATCAGAGTTTTTGAATGTGGGATGGTAACCGCATCCCTCCACGTCAGCATATCTGGTTTTATGTGGAGGTCCTTGATCCACTTAGACTTGAGCTTTGTACAGGGAGACAAGAATGAGTCAATTTGTATTCTTCTACGTATTGACTACCAGTAGAACCAGCACCATTTGTTGAAGATTGGACATAGTACTCCTGATAATCCAGTTATACCACTCCTGGGAACATACCCAGGGATTCTCCAGCATGTAATAAGGACACATGCTCTACTATGTTCATATAAGCCTTATTTATAATAATAAGAAGCTGGAAAGAACCTATATGTCCTTCAACTGAGGAATGGATACAGAAAATGTGGTTCAATTACACAATGGAATACTACTCAGCTATTAAAAACAGTGAATTCATGAAATTCTTAGGCAAATGGATCGAACTAGAAAATATCCTGAGTGAGGTAACCTAATAATAAAAGAATTCACATGGTGTGAACTTGTTGATAAGTGAATTTTAGCCCAAAATCTTGGAATTCCCAAGATACAATTGACAGACTACATGAAGCTGAAGAAGAAGGAAGACCAAAGTGTGGATACTTTGGTTCTTCTTAGATGGGGGATCAAAATACCCATGGCTCACAGCCAACCAATGGACTGAGAATAGGGTCTCTAATGGAGGAGCTAGAGAAAGGACCCAAGGAGCTGAAGAGGTTTGCAGCCCCATAGGAGCAACAATAATGTGTACCAACCAGTACCCCCCATAGCTCCCAGGGACTAAACCACCAACCAAAGAGCAAACAGGGAGGGACCCATGGCACCAGCTACATATGTAGCAGAGGATGGCCTTTTCAGACTTGGGGGTTCATGAGCAGGAGGAAGGGGGGATGGGATAGGAGGTTTTCAGTGGGGAAACAAGGAAAGGGGACAACATTTGAAATGTAAATAAAGCAAATACCTAATAATTTTTTTTAAAAAACTCTATGCCATAGAACTACGCTTCAATTCAATTTTCTCCGCAGCTTTTCTTTTTTTTATTACATGGTGACAGCTGGGGCTTTTTCCTGAAGTGGTACTTCTGGGGGCATTAACAGATGCTGCTGCAGCTTGGCACCAAGAGCTTAGCATTTAAAAAAATTATATTAGTGGCATCATGTAGAGTATAGTAAGTTAATATATTTATACAGTGTGTAATCATCGAATACTAGTAGTTGACTTTTTCCTCTCCTTGAATATGTAAAAAAATATATGGGTGTAATGATTATTTATGCATAAAGAGAAAACAATATTTCAGTTGTTATATTCAGTAATATTCTCTGCTCACATCAGAGTGGCTAATATTTCTCTCTGTATCATCCCTTTCTGTTCAAAGCCTTTGATCTTCTCTTTTAGTTATTTGCAAAATAAACCATCAGCAATGGGTAGTTTTGAAATATAATCATGTCTTGTGCTGTAGCACACTAGGATGTTTCTAGTTGTCTGAATATGAATTTAAGCAAATATTTTGGTTGTCTATAAGATACTGTAAGCTTTATATTGATAAAAATATTTTCAGAAAATCAGAAAATTATGCCAAATAAACATGTAAATTTATCCTTTCAATGAGTTTTTTCTGTAACTTGTACAGACATTTAAATAATCTAGTCATAAGTTTTGCTTTATAAAACATGTTATAGAACAATTCATATTTCAACCAAACATTTTATGACTATTAGAGTAGAAATAATTTGCAATGTGCCAAAATAAAATGAGTTCTTAACAGTCCTTTATGAGGTACTTACACTACTGAGGCAAAAATAAATTAACTACTTGAAGTTCTAAACTTTAAATTTTCTCTTGGTGATGAAAATGTAGCTTGAAATAATATCAAATTAGGCTAAGTGAAAACACTGAAGGTATAAGCTAGTAATAATGGTGTACATTGTATATATAAAATAGTGTTTGATTAAATTAACTTTACTAGAATTATTTTATTAAAAACAAATATCTTTCTCATAATTCCATCATTACTAGTATATATTAACACTTTAGGCCAATATTAAGTTTTTACCTGTATTCAGTATGATTATAGACACATTTTCTGTATATGTAACATTTTTTATTAAATCTTATTAAATGCACTAGTCTTTCTTCTAACCCTTTAGACACTTTGTCATGCTATTGAAAAGTAAAATTACATATTCTTATACCTGTTATGTATGTTTAAGCAACAGGCAGAAGTGTTATAAGTACCATTGCTTATAAAGAATCATTGTCATCCTGCACTGCAATTGAAGAGCATTAATTTAATATCACAACTGAAAAAAAAAGGTTTAAGTTGGCAGAGAATCCTTTTTTTCTGTGCTCAAAATTGTATAAGTTGCACTTGTAGAAAACAGCACCAGCAAAAGATGTTAATGTCTGCTCAGGCTGTCTCCTTAGTCTGTGTTTTCAATCATTTTGGATATAATCCCTGTCAATATTAGCTGCTGTGTTTCATCAGAAGCAAAATAGTTAAATGTATGCCTTTCTGTGATCCAGGTATTTAACAGTATTCTCAATCTCACATTTTTGTGAGTTAAAAAGAATCCTATTTATCTGGAAGTTCTCAAAATAATGTTCACATTTATCATTCCTTTGATACCGTATTCTGGAGCCAAAGTTTTCAACACAATAATGGGCCCTTCCTGTTTCTAAAAACAACATCACTTTCCTATCACAGAACAGCTTCTTGGGAATGATTCTGACTATGAAACACAATTTTACATACACCAATACTGAAGCCTCAGTGTTAGCATAAAAGACTGTGTTATTTATTTCAAAAATGGAATAAAATACATTGACACATTTTACTAAATGCTAATCTGACCTTGTAGGCTGAAATCGTGCGTGGGGTCTTGCTAACACGCACAGGAAAATCATGGCTGCAGCTTTATAACTACCATAGGGAATGAATAGTTCATGCTGGCTTATGTGCTGCTGGAGGCTCACTTACTCCCTCCGTCATTTGAGTGGTACACAAGAGCACAGGATGCTCTCACGCCCATCTTCACCATCTGTTTACTCCTGAAATTCCTTGGGATTCACTTTCAATCTGCTGTGTCCTCTTCATCATTCATCACAAATGTTTGTGGGCATAAAGGAATATTTATATATAGACAAATGAAAATGTATTGGCATTTTCCCAAAGCTGTAAGTGATGTGTTTTAATAGATTTTCATATTTCAGGTTTTACTTTGCCAAAAATACCTACCTGTTCTCTCTTACAAGTTTTAGGTCATTGAAAATATTTTTTTAAGGTAAAAATCATTTATCACTGGACATGATGAAATAGTAATTGCTTCATTTTATATGATTGTTCGGCTGGAAAGATCAGACATAAGGGCAGAGTTATTCACAACCATGTGCTTAAAACTCAGGAAGCTTCAATCCTCACATGCTCAGCATGGCAAAAATAATTCCCCTATTTCTGTTCCTGCCTTTCACCATGTTACAGAACAACTGATGGGGAGAGGACAATAAAATGTTTGATTTATCACTACTGTTGGGGGATGGGGAATGAAAGTCCAGATGATAGACTAACCTAGGTACTGTTTATATCCTTGCTGAGTGGACATGGAGGGAAGAGGCACGGCTTAGACTTACTTAAATATGACAAAGCTAAGGGGTAGCACTGCTCTGCTACTATCTAAGTGAGAGGCAAGTGAGTGAGTGTGTGTGGTGTGTGTGTGTGTGCGCACATGTGTGTGCGTGCGTGCACCTCCAGTGTTTGGTTTTGAAGAGAAGCTTCTCAATGTCATGGATGCTTCATGATATTCTTGGGACTGACTTCTGAGAATTTTTAATACATTATCAGATGACCTATCAAAAATCTGGAAAAAAAAGTTTGTTATACATGATCTATAGTAAGTATAGCAATATTACCTGAAGGTAACATCATACTAAATTTATATTGTCAGAGTTCTAAAATCTGTTTTAAATGCACATATGATATTTGAAATGACATCACTGAACACTGTACACCTGCACCATTCCACTTATAAAATATTTCTTATTAAAAACTGTTACAGAGCCTAAAATTAACTTCATTATGTAGTTCTGTAGGAAAGCATTCAGAGGGTATACGTCACTGAACCTTATATATAGGATGTTGGAAATTGTTTCCTTTGCCATTGGAAACTGAGTTCAAGCTCAAGCACAAATAAATGCTTTGAGATATATATATATATATATATATATATATATATATATATATATATATATATATATATATATATATTCCTTTGGGAGTTTCTACAAGCTTTGTCACAAAAATAATTCAACTAATCAACATTATTATCCTTCGATGTGTTTCTCATTGGCTTTGCCTTTAAAATGTTTGCTTATAAACCATAGTAAGGATTGCCCTGATCCTCATCTGACTTGAACCTGGGCAGGTCTTTGCATGCTGCCATAGTCTCTGTGAGTTCATATTGCTTCAGGCCCATTGTGTCTGGAGGTAACAATATTTATTTAGCTTCCAAAATTTTGTACTTTGACAGTCTTCAAAGCATGAAAAAGATGCCTTTATGTTAGAAAGCAGGAAATGAGTTAAATTTCAAGATCTTCACTCAGATTTTTAAAACAATTTAAGAAGTACAGTGCATACTGTATGGTCAGTAATCCTATGTGATTATTCACATATGAAATAATAAAAATTTAATAGAAATTTTAAATCTCTTTTTTCTTCTCTATTTTAACTGCTTATGTCACCAATGGTTGTTTAGAAAAGCAGGTGTATAGACAGTTCCCTTATGGAAGGAAATTGTATGTATTTTCTCTATGAAAATTGCTATAGAGTATGACTTTAGACTTATAGGTTATATAAGAGCCATAGGGTGAAGTTAACCCTCTATCTGGTTTTATAAATAAAGCTTTATTAGACCCTACACACACAAAAAAAAAGATATGGGTGAGATTCAAAAACTGTCTACTTAATTGAATGTCCTACTTAAGAACTCATTTTTATTCACATCTTTACTACCTGATTATGATTTATATATATTTTCTGCAGTGTACTTGTTAGAGGGGGATGTCTCATAACTCCTGGTCTTATTTCAGAACTCCAAGCTTACTCCAAGCTTGTTCTGTAAGCTGCAGATGTCTAAACTTCAGCACTGTGCTTCTCTCCAGATGATAATTTCTCAATGGATTTCTAATAGTTTGGGCATCGAACCCTCTTGGAATCAGTGAACCTTGTGATGTTCACTCTTTCCTCTGTTCTACATTTAGCATTTCACATCCTCATAGCCTACATTTAGCATTTCACATCCTCATAGACATGTGAAATTGTACATGTTTTTCTTGTTGTTGTTCTTTTTAATATATAGTCTTAAAATACTCAGGTTTATTTCCAGGAATACATATTTCTCTCCTTTCTTGTTCAAGTTTGCAAAAATAAGTCATGTTACAAAAAGAAACCACTACTATGTTTTTATTCATAGCCCTTCTTTTCTATGTTCTTTGCTGTGACTAAGATTAAGAGCCTAGTAGTAAACAAGAATGAGAAGGAATATAATCCACCAAAATCACATTTTAATACCATAAAAATAGTTAATTTTCTATTACAGCAAATATTAAAGACTCCCTGTGAAATTACATGATCCACAGCACAGATTGAAACTGACCACACTTTCGTAAACATCAAGCTAGTTCATCAGGCTCTTGAATCAAAAAATGAGTCAGGTGAATAGAAAGAACTTGAAAAGTTGGCTCCCTTAATTTATTTAATTATGCATGTCATTGCTGTTTTGTCTGAAAAGCATAGCTTGTATCTGCTTACACTTGCAGAAACACAGATAATTTGCACTTAATCTAAACTAGAATAGACATCTTAACCTGTAATTCTTAATTTCTCCCTCCCCCTATATCCCTCCATCTCTTTCTTTCTTCCCTCCCCTGCCCTGTGTATGTGTGTGTGTGTGTGTGTGTGTGTGTGTGTGTGTGTGTGTGTGTGTGTTTCTAGATAAATTTAGAATCAACATGGTGGTAACTAATATCTTATACTGTGAAAGTGTCAGGAATTCAGAAAATTTGTTATGTAATATCAATCTGACTAGATATTTATGCTCAAAAAATATAATATCTGATAAGGAAAATATTGTACATTTGATTTTTATTAGTGATTTTAAATAATCACAATCTGATGTTGGCAGAATTAAAATCTCTTCCATTTTAAATGCAGTGTTAATGTAATTATTTCATAAAATAAGTAGATTTCAGGTCATTTATTAAGTACAATATTTATTTTATTTTATTTTATTATTTATCATCAAATCAATAAATGATGGTAGTATTCATTCGGTATTTTATTCTAATGATGAATGTTTTCTTTTACAATTTCACTAAAGAACAATAATGAAATGTTTGAGTTTATGGAATTTTAGAATTACTTTTCTTAAACATATTAATGGTCATATTAATGCATTAGTACACTGAATTTTATCAATAAATTGTTTTTCAGCATAATATTTCTAAATTAATCACATGACATAATCTATTATTTAAATGCTGTTCTTTCATTTAAATAACATTTTATATAGACTATTTTGGTGTATATAATTAGACTAAACTATTTTAGTTTTTTCTAGTACTCATTTCTCAAATTATAATAAAAATTTCAAGCTAGAATTGTCTCCTTATACTTATTTATAGAACCAGGAGCCATATAAATAATGGTCAATAATCAATAATTCAAAATAAAAATACTAGAATATAAAGTTTGCAAAATCACAATCTGCCTTTTGGAGACGCCCATCCTGAGGCCATGTAGGTAGATTTAAAGAGCTATCCTAGAAGTGAAAGAGCTTATATTGAACTGACAACATGGAAATTTCTATCACCTTTGTCTATTAACCATAAAATCAACATGCTCCAAATTAAACTTCAGTTGAAGACATCTACTGTATATTTAAGGAAATATCATTCTACACAAATCCCTGAAAATTGAAATTGGATTCATCTCATTCTTATCGAATGCATATAAGCAAAGTTCTATGGACAGGACTTACGACTGTGTTACCAGGTGTTCTTAGTGTGCTTTATATGGGTTTTAGTTAGGCTAACACTATTTTCTCTCTGATTTTTTCTAAAACCTCTTCATTTAAAACTTTTATGATTTTACTCCTTTTCAAATCTTAACCCTTCAATGGTATTCCATTCTTTTTATTTTTCATAGCAAAATACATTTTACTGAGGAATTCATAAGTTCCTTTTTTTTGTGAAATTATTTCCACATTTATACCTGCTTTTTCTGGGCATCATTTCTAATTGTAAGGTCTTTACTATATCTGGTGGTAATTTATTTTTTCATTGCTTATACTTTGATTACCTCTCTCTTTTACAGAAGTTTGTCTAGCTTTTGGACTAATAGCTACTATGAATTTTCATTTTCATAGATGTGTACAATATTGCAATATTGTTAATTCCTTGATGCCCACAATTTGGTTTGTATACCTAATCTAGTTTTCTTAAAGTCATTTCCTATTCAGATAAGATGTAGTACAAATTCAATATTCATTTCCTTACATTTCTGCTTGTTAATTTACTAAAAAACATATATTTTATTTGTTGAAGCAAGATCACAACTAATTGAGACTGGATTACAACTCTATATATGACAGCATGTAGCATCTTTGAATTCCTGATTCTCCCACTTCAGTCTTCTAAGTACTGGGATTACAGCTATGTATATAACAAATCACTAGAAGATTTTATTAGTACTAGAGATTGAACTGTTGGTTATGACAGGTGAGCGCTCCAATATTGAGTTATTTATTGAAATAACTTCTATTTTTTGAAAGTGTGGAACTGTGATAGACAGAGTGCTATCAGTGCCCATTGGACACTAGACCTGTGTGCTCCCTTTGAACTATACTCCCAGTTCAAGAATTTGCTTTTTACTTTAAAATATATTTCATATATATTTAGAGAGAGAGAGAGAGAGAGAGAGAGAGAGAGAGAGAGAGAGAGAGAGTGACAGATGAGTTTGTGTGCGTGTGTTCTTACTTTTGTGGCACACACGTGTACATTTGTACATAGTTGCTTTTACATAGGGTCCTAAATTCTCTATAGGTTGATGCAGCGTGTTTGCAGTGCCTCTCTCTCAGCTTTCCGTATGCTGCAGTTACAGATAAGCTACTATACTCCCCATCATTATGTGGGTGCTGGAGATCTGAACACTGGTTTTAGCTTTCCAGTTGAGTCCTTTGTCAACTAGCTTCCTTTTGTGCATTTGATGGAACAATATTTAAAAATAAAAGGCAGCAAATAATATCACAATATCTAATATCTACACTGTCCTATGGATATTACACGATCTCAAAGCTCTTTGTTCTTGACCCTTACTATCTTAGAGGAGAGTCCTGAGAGAACAACTGACTGCTTACTTTTCTTCCCTGTATCATAGCATGATGGTATTTCAGTCAAACTCAGTAATCAGCATTATTAGTGGAAATGTATTAACTTTCCAAATACATTGCTTATTATTCCAGACTTCGGTTTAGATATTTTTTAGTTTAGTACTAAGAGAGATTATTTAATTTAATGTATGTATATAACAGATATTTTGTCGAGTAGGTTCATGTAAAGATGTATTCTTTCATTTCTTTGCAAATTAAACAGCAAAAGTACATTAAAATGTACACACTAAATATGAACATAGATTGCCATTTAAGAATTGTGATTTCTGGCTTGGTCATTGGATAACTGGGCATTGCTGAATTCTGTTCTTACAAATTATATTCTTTCTAAGAAATAACGATGTTTGCTCCTGCTAATGAATGGAAATAATATTCTAAAAAACTACTTGAAATTCTTACTATATTTAATACAGACATCTTTTAACAGTAGCTAGTAAAGGTCCAAAATCTTCCATGGTAAAGTAGTGGCCCAGAAGGATTAACATAACTCCATGACATGTATCCAGCGACATTTAGCATATCTTATTTTAATAAGTAATCAATCATGCATTATGAGAAATGCCATTTAAAAATTGTTTGTCTAAGAGTGTCATTCAATCTATTTAAAGGAATAAAATCTGTGGGAAGGATTAAAATGGAAATTGTCTGGAACTTTAGATGGAGAAAATAGCTCTTTAAGTGCCACAGGGTTAATTCTGCATGTAGATGGATCAGCAGTGTCATTATAAGGATATAGATCATTGCAATTTACATACATCAGAATATTTAAGGTGCTGGGGACATACAGTCAGGGAACATCCCTTCAAATGAAAGAAGGAGACAAAGTAAACGTGAGTTGAATATCAAAGGCAATCATCTACAGAGTAGGAGATATTTGTAACTCAGATTTCTATATCTAAAACAGCCTTTGAATCAGCAGTCTGAAAAGATTTACACAACCCATCTATTCACTTTGATTCAAATCCATGTTGCGAATTCATTAAAGTTAATGACAAATGTTGAATAGGATTCATCATTAAAACAAATAGATGTAAGTGGTTTTTGCTAAAGAAGAAAGAATTTGGTGAAGGAAAATGTTTGCATTTGCATTTAATTTCCCAGCTGTGTTTTAGTAGCTTTGAAAGAATGAAAATAGAGTAATATTAACATTTCTGGGAACTAATCCCAGACATCCACATATTCCTTAAGGCAAGGAAATAGAAGCTAGTCATGTCATTAGGAGAAATGAAATGAAAAAGAAATACATTTTAAAAGTCTTTTCATCTATATTTGCATCCGTATTATACATAAAATAAGACACTATCTCTCCTTAATTATAATGAAATTTGCTAGATATACTTTGTGTCTTTAAAAAGAACAGAATTACTTTGACCCCTGGCTCATTCTTTCTTTAAATATTTATTTATTATTATATGTAAGTACACTGTAGCTGTCTTCAGCACCTCAGAAGAGGGCATAAGATTTCTTTACACATGGTTATGAGCCACCATGTGGTTGCTGGGACTTGAACTCAGGACCTCTGTAAGAGCAGCCAGTGCCCTTAACCGCTAAGCGATCTCTCCAGCCCCCCTGGTTCATTCTTACACGAATACCTGGCTATGATCTTTCCAAAAAACTTGAAACATACTGTAACATCACTCTTCTAGAATCTTTACAAAAACAGGGATAATGAAGTATTTCTATCCAATGCCCCTACTACAAAGAAAAGCATGCCAACGTGTGAAGACTTCTCATTTGCTAATTTTTACTCCATTCTTTCTAACATAACAGAACTTTTCTCTTACTTCTGATGTCAAGTTTCTCAAAATATGTAGAGCTTAGTGAGTTTGGAGATGAGCACAAATGCAGAATTAATAACATGATGAATGTCATAAGTATTTACTACATATAGGAAGTATTTCTCCTGTGCACTTTATTACTAATTTATATTGGCTGAAACTATCAAAAATGAGGACATTTTGTAGAATCCCACCCACTAGATAGACTGAGGTAGAGGAAACACAAGCACTATGAGCTTCTTTTTTTTTTCAGTTTCGTTATAATTCTTTCTTTCTTCCTTCCTTCCTTCCTTCCTTCCTTCCTTCCTTCCTTCCTTCCTTCCTTCCTTTCTTTCTTTCTTTCTTTCTTTCTTTCTTTCTTTCTTTCTTTCTTTCTTTCTTTCTTTCTTTCTTTCTTTCTTTCTTTCTCTCCAGATTTTATTCACTACCCCCAAGCCAACTCTCTGACTGATCCACATCCCACATCCCTGTCTCCATGAGAATAACCCAACTCCCAAACCTCACCCCACCTGAAATCTAAGCTCCCTGGGCCCTCCAATCTCCTGAGGGTTAGGTACATCATCTCTAAATGAACACAGACCAGTCCTCTGCTGTATATGTGTTGGGGCCCCCATATCAGCTGCCTGGCTGGTGGTTCAGTGTTTGAGAACTCTTGAGGGGTCTAGATTATTTGAGAATGATGGTCCTCCTACAGGGTCATCCTCTGTCTCTTCAGCTTCTTAATGAATTCATCTATTGCTTATGTACCTCATCAGATGCTCCCATCTCAAAAAGTACCTTTTAAATGACTGATATGACTTAGCGGTTAAGCTGCTTTCCAAGATGCAGAAGGCCATGCACTGAACCCCAGTATTAAAAAATTTATATATATTGTAAACAATTCACAACATTATGGAGCTATGCGTTTGCAATTCTTTTTGTCAAACTCTAAACAATGTTTATTTTATACACCTGAATGGAGGACGCTGGCTAATTGCATTCAGATGAATGAGGATGTTTCTGCTTCAAGAACACAATTCACACTGGATTTCAATCTGCAATTTAAATATTTGATCAGGATTTCCCACATTCCACACACACTCAATCCTTCCACATTCCATGTTTTAAAATAACTAATCAGGTGAAAATTCTTTGTTTAACTCTGTACCCCATTTTTAATACGGTTATTTGGTTTTCTGGGGTCTAACTTCTTGAGTTCTTTGTATATATTGGATATAAGCCCTCTGTCTGATGTAGGGTTGGTGAAGATCTTTTCCCAATTTGTTGGTTGCTAATTTGTCCTTTTGATGGTTTCCTTTGCCTTACAGAAACTTTGTAATTTTATGAGGTCCCATTTGTCAATTCTTGATCTTAGAGCATACGCTATTGGTGATCTGTTCAGAAACTTTCCCCCTGTACTGATGTCATCAAGGGTCTTCCCCAGTTTCTTTTCTATTAGCTTCAGAGTGTCTGGCTTTATGTGTAGGTCCTTGATCCATTTGGAGTTGAGCTTAGTACAAGGAGACAAGGAAGGATCAATTCGCATTCTTCTGCATGCTGACCTCTAGTTGAACCAGCACCATTTGTTGAAAAGGCTATCTTTTTTCCATTGGATGTTTTCAGCCCCTTTGTTAAGGATCAAGTGGCCATAGGTGTGTGGGTTCATTTCCGGATCTTCAGTCTGTTCCATTGATCTACCTGCCTGTCATTGTACCAATACCATGCAGTTTTTAACACTATTGCTCTGTAGTATTGCTTGAGGTCAGAGATACTGATTCCGCCAGAATTTATTTTGTTGTTGAGGATAGTTTTAGCTATCCTGGGTTTTTTGTTATTCCAGATGAATTTGTGAATTGTGGAGAAGCATCTTAAAAAATGCTCAACTTCATTAGTCATTAGGGAAATGCAAATCAAAACAACCCTGAGATTTCACCTTACACCAGTCAGAATGGCTAAGATTAAAAATTCAGGAGACAGCAGGTATTGACAAGGATATGGAAAAAGAGGAACACTCCTCTACTGTTGGTGGGGTTGCAAATTGGTACAACCACTCTGGAAATCAATCAGGCGGTTCCTCAGAAAACTGGGCACCTCACTTCCAGAAGATCCTGCTATACCACTCCTGGTCATATACCCAGAGGATTCCCCATCATGTAATAAGGATACATGCTCACTATGTTCATAGCAGCCCTATTTATAATATCCAGAAGCTGGAAAGAACCTAGGTATCCCTCAACAGAAGAATGGATGCAAAAAATGTGGTATATATACACAATGGAGTACTAGTCAGCCATTAGAAACAATGAATTCATGAAATTCTTAGGCAAATGGATGGAGCTGGAGAACATCATACTAAAAGATGCTCCCACATATAACATACATGCTCCATTATGTTTATAGCAGCCTTATTTATAACAGCCAGAAGCTGGAAAGAACCCAGATGTCCTTCAACAAAGGAATGGATACAAATAAATGTGGTACATCTACATAATGTTGTACTATATACTACTCAGCTATTGAAAACAATGACTTCATGGAATTCTTAGGCAAATGTTTGGATTTGGAAAATGTCATCCTGAGTGAGGTAACCCAGTAACAAAACAACACACATGATATGTACTCACTGATAAGTGGATATTAGCCCAAAAGCTCTGAACACCCAAAATACAATTCACAGATCACATGAAGCTCCAGAAGAAGAAAGATTAAAGTGTGGATGCTTTGATCCTTCATAAAAGGGGAAACAAAACACTCATGGGACAAAATATGAAGACAAAGTGTGGATCAGAGACTGAAGTACAGGCCATTCAGAGACTGTCCTACCTGGGGATCTATCCCATATACAGTCACCAAACCCAGACAGTTTTGAAAGGGCATGCTGACAGGAGCCTGATATGGCTGTCTCCTAAGAGGCTCTGCCATACTCTGACAAATACAGAGGCAGATGCTCACAGCTAACCATTAGACTGAGCATGGGGTCCCCAATGGATGAGTTGGAGAAAGGACTGAAGGAGCTGAAGGGGTTTGCAACTCCATAGGAAAAACTACAGTAACAATCAATTAGACTCCACAGAGTTCCTGGGGACTAAACCACCAATCAAAGAATACACATGAAGAGACACATGAAGAGCTGCATATGTAGCAGAGGATGGGCCTGTAAGGCTTCTATGGGAGGAAGGCCCTTGGTCCGGTGAAGGCTTAAGGCCAGGGCAAGGAGGCTTGAGTGAGTGGGTGGGTGGGGCAACACCCTCATAGAAACAGGGAAAGAGGGGATTGGATATGGGCTTCCTGGTGGTTAAACTGGGAAAGGGGATAACATTTGAAATGTAAGTAAAT
The DNA here is from genome assembly GCF_947179515.1 of Apodemus sylvaticus. Classification (NCBI taxonomy): domain Eukaryota; kingdom Metazoa; phylum Chordata; class Mammalia; order Rodentia; family Muridae; genus Apodemus; species Apodemus sylvaticus. Next base: position 91,545,032 of record NC_067475.1, on the reverse strand, counting down.
AATAGCCAGAAGCTGGAAAGAACCCAGATGCCCCTCAAAGGAGGAATGGATACAGAAAATGTGGTATATTTACACAATGGAATACTACTCAGCAATTAGAAACAATGAATTCACAAAATTTTTAGGCAAATGGTTTGATCTGGAAAATATCATCCTAAGTGAGGTAACCCAATCACAAAATAATACACATGGAATGCAATCTCTGATAAGTGGATATTAATTAGCCTAGAAGCCCTGAATACCCAAGGCACAAATTGCATAACAAATGACTCCCATGAAGAAGTATGGAGAGGGTCCTGTTCCTGGAAAGGATTGATCTAGCATGGGAAGGGAATATAAGGACTGAGAAAAAGGAGGGAGGTGATTGGAGAAGGGATGGAGAGAAGAAGTTTTATGGGACATATGGGGAGGGGGGATCCGGGAAAGGGGAAATCATTTGGAATGTAAACAAAGAATATAGAAAATAAAAATATTAAAAAAAGAAAAAAAGAGAGAAAAGAAAGACAGAAAGGAGGAAAGAAAGAAAGCCCAAGTCAAAAAAGGAAGAAAAAGAAAAAGAAAAGGAAAGGAAAGGAAAGGAAAGGAAAGGAAAGGAAAGAAATAAAGAAAAATTAAATGAACCAAAATATATTTGTGCAAGTGATTCTGCAAAAGTTTGATAGGAGCACTTATGGTTAGAAAGAATTGTGTTGACCATTGACTGTCTTTTAGACAACTGGGTAATCCACTGTGGATCAGTGAAGTTGGATCCTTTTCTTCAGTCCAAGTCACAAAGTAATTCATCATGAACAGTGAGGTACAATTGTGAAGCCATTAAGGAAAACATGTATAATGATAATGTTTATAACCTTCAGCTTCTGAATGAAAAAAACATACTTTTCTAAAACTCATGAACTGTGTTCTTGGCATTGTCATCACAACTGTTTGAAAATTACATTTATATATATATATATATATATATAGATAGATATAGATATAGATATAGATATAGATATAGATATAGATATAGATATAGATATAGATATAGATATAGATATATATTGACCAATCAACCCAGAGAAAAACAGCCAAATATCTTACATACATCCAAGATATGCAAGTATAGTGAGAACATGAAAACTAATTAAGCATCTTTAAGGAGGTCCAATTCAAAATCTAAATTCTTTACCACTTGCACCTGCTATGATTGCTGTAATCAAACCACAGAAAATAATTTGGCAAGCCTGCAGTGACACAGAGCCTCAAGTCCTTTGCTGCTGGTAAACTGAAGCAGACCGTTCAGTGGAGAAATGTTTGGTGGCTGCTCAAACCCTTCAACCATTACCATTTGGCAAACCTTCTACTCTTTTTATACTCCTCAGGAATTGATGACAAATACTCAAACATTTCTTTTTATTAAAGTTCATAGCAGGCCGATTCAAAAAGATGGAAATATTCCAACTGTTCACCTACAACAGAGTACACAATGTAACTTCAGGATATAAATGTAATGACATGAATCCAGTGATCAATGAATAGAATAACAATTCATGCTACAACTTACTTCATCTTACAAAGCACTGTGATGTGAAAATAATGACAAGAAGATCTTTTACTAAATGTGAATTATTTTGATCAGGCTCTTAAATAGAATGAGAAATTTGATGTGTGCCTCTCAGGTGCTTGAGAAGTTGGATCAGATCAAAATGCTTATTATACAGTGTTCTCCTAAGTCATAATAAGGTTGGAAACTCTAGACAGATGGGTTTGTACACCTTGTGTATGCACAGAGTACAATGAAGTGGACACTGTAACATAGTAAACTTTATGTTTTGCGAATTATGATTATGTTATTTAAAAGGTTCCATAAAATAATGCTTTTGTATAGAAATTTCATGGTATTTATATTTTTCTTCAGCTTTCCTTGCATTTATAAAACTGAAAAAGAGAGTATATGAAAATTAATTTAAATATGTTTCTTGTAAGTAAATATAGAACATGACTTTAGTATATGATTGATGTGATAATGATACATTTATTTAGTTTGTGATGGAATCAAATGCACACTTTAAATCACAAAATATCATACCTCAAATAGCCACACTTCAAATATTTCATGTTTATGTATGGCTTTTGCCTGTTCTGACATGTATGTTAGCAACTCAGTGAACTATCTGTGGTCATCTTGTTATGAGTAACCATTTTCTTTATAGACATTTTTTTGTGAGGAAACTTTTACACATGGTAAGGGCAAGTCAGTCTTTTATTGCAGAAAATAACTAGGAGTTTTCTCAAGCAAACAATTCTATTTCTGATAAAAGTAGTTTCAGTTTTTGTCTATTATATTGACTTATAAAATAATAATAAGCCCTATGGTGTAAACAGAGTTCCCATTGCTCTTTGTAGTGCCATAAACGCCTCTCAACAAAACCAAGTGCTTCTTGGAATGAAATAGATAGTGGCACTGCCAACAATAGGGTCAATAATGTATGTGTGGTAGAGGGCTTAAACAGTCAATTGTTATTTGTAAATGATGTAGCTGCTAATATACACAGCCAAAAGATATTAGTGCAAAATGATTATGATAAAATGGCTGCTGTTTTCAGGGATGGAAAAAAAGAAATATTTCTATTTCTGATGTGAACATTAGAAAACAGTATAAGAGATGGCAATGTCTGTATTGAGATGATAATTAACTAACTTCAATTAAATTTCATTAAACTGATAAGTAAAAGTTGTATGTAATGGAAATTATGGAAGCATATTTCTAAATATTAGGAATAATATTTCCATGAGGTTACATTACATGTAAGAAGTTGAATTGCCTAGGCATGTTGTGTTTCCCTATGAGGTAGAGGAACATCATATCTATACTCTCACAGTGGGTCATTTCCTTAATTATGGAAATTGAGTAAAAATAATATATATTAATTTTGCCAAGTATAACTAAATTTCATGGAGATCACAAAAGTGCTGAAAGCAATAAAGTTAATTAAAACACCTGGAATTGAGAGCTAAGTTCGTATAGTGTATTTTATCTATCAAAATAATTATTTTTATTATCATAAATTATTTTCACTGCCTGCATGTGCATGTATGTACAGAGAGACAGAGAGACAGAGACGAAGGAGAGGAGAGGAGATAAAATGCAACAACACTGCCAACAGTGAGAAAAGTTTGTAAAGTGGAGGAAATGATGTAAGACACTCAATAAAAAATTATGTTTTTATAAATACATATCATTTAGTACTGCATGAATATACTTAGTGCCTATATGTGCATATTATAGGACACATATGTGTATATATTTAAACACACTCATGTGCATTGAAATACATTTAGCAAAACTTTAAACCTATCATGAAATTATACTAAATATATATATATATATATATATATATCAATTATTACGAGCTGTAATCAGATTTTCCTTTTGATTTTATATATAATACATTTTGACCCCACATTCCCCATTTTAGACCCTTCAACCTTTTCCTGTTTCCTCTACCATATTTCCCTCTCAACTCTAGAGGCCATTTGTTTTAAATGCATTTAATACTGTTTATATGTGCATGGGATTATCTACAGAAGCATCCTAGCCTCTCAAGAAGCTCTGCATCCCTGAAGAAAATTGGCTGCCCTGCCCAGAAGTCGGCCATGGTGGGTGGCTTCCCAGATAGGGATGGAAGCCTTTTGTCAGGCTTAGTCTTGTTCCTGTGCCTTCAGTCATAGTACTGCGAGTCCATGTGCAAAACAGCTCTATTGTCTGAGCATTCTTCTAAATGTTCTATTCTATCCCAATTAATGTAATAATTTTATCCAGAGTATGCTAGTTTATTTTATGCAAATATGTGCAAGGGGAAACATTTTATGTCACTATTTCTCATCCTGAAGAAAATCAGATAATACCAAGACAAAAATTAATGTAGACACAATCACATTAGAATGTTTTAAAATAAGATTACTGTTACTCAGTGAACCAAATTTTCAACACATCTATGCATCTTAAAATATTATGAACTTTGACCTTTTGGTTTGGAGGAAATAAAAGGCAAACATGAGATTATAAGCATGCAAATTATTGTGCTTTATTATTCTTGGAAAAATAATTAATGATGTGTAGTCCTTATATCATGGTAGTCATGTTTAAGTCAAGATGAGAAAAAGATTCCACAGTTGAGTAAATTCTAGTTTTGTCAAGGATCTGGGCTGCCCAGTTCTGCTGTCAGTGTATGTTGTCCTCATTGCTGATTGTTAATGTCATGCTGCTTGGGAAATTTGTCCAGGATACCCCTTTTTATAGAGTTTCCATTGTTTAGAACTCATTAATAACTGTCCACCCAGTTCTAGTAACAAGCTAGAAAGAAATAGCAGTGGGCTGTGACATTCACCACATTGTCTCTTTATCAAATTTATCAGCTTTCTAACATTTCAGTGCTATGTTCTGTGGTTCCTGGTTTGCCTTTTGTTATGGTGACAATGAAGTAAATCAAAAAGAGATATGAACAGAGAATATCTTGTGTATTTTATGGATGCATCACCTGTCAATTAAAAAATATATATACAACCTATAGGAAAGGAAAGAATAGAAGGTGGGACATCCATGAGACATAAAGAATTCTGGGATAGAATCAGGTGCAAGAGAGGTGGCTAGGAAAGATGTAAGGACAGATGGACTCATAAATGGGTTATTTAAATTTATTACCTAGTCAGGAAAGGAGTCTAGCTTTATGGCCTAGGTATTTGTAAATATATTTTGAGTCTGAATCATTATTCTGGGAGCTTGGGTTGAGAGGAAAACATACACAATGGAGAAATGAGACTTTGATGTGTTTGTTTTAAATGTCAGAATTATAACATTTTAAGTGGGGTAATTTCTATTATATAAAGATAATTCCAATTTAAGCACACATGTTTTCATATGTCAGCACACATAAAAAATGCCAGATTTGATTTTTGTTCATGGATTCATGCTGTAATTTAGCCACTCTATTAATGATTTCCTTAGTCCTGGTCACATAATGGAGTTTTGTCTGAGGCTATAATTTAGTTCCTCCTCTTCTGACTTCACATGGTTGTCATCTGAGCTGACACATAACTAATCATCTAGTGTGCTCTGTTTTCCTTCTTGTTAGTGCCAGAAAGAGACCTACAGGCAGTTGAGTGAGCCCAGAAATGCTATTTTTTCCTTCTATTTCTGGTCTTTTACTCATACATTTTCAGTCCTTTGTCATGTCACTGCTAGTGTTTTCTCAATTTTTTTAGTTAAATCTTTGTAAATGTCTTATTCAACAAAATGCCCTTTCAGATATTTTCTGTCTTGAAAAATTTAGAAATGTGTTTGAAATTATATAACCTACTAAAAGCCCTCCCATAGTTTCTCATTGTAGAAGATTCTTCAATGTTTATGATAATGCTGTCTGTGTCCTGATGTAACTAGATCTCAGGGCATAGAAATCAGCATCTGAAGACACAGAGCATATGACCTTCCTCCCACAAGACTAATAAATTAATAAATATAAAAATAAAATAAAAGAGAAATGTTAAATCCTCCACTTTTAAACTTTGCTGGTTTGTAATTACCCTTCTATTAAGCATGCTAAATATCTAGTCTTAATGTTCAAAAGTAAGATATATTTATCTATTTGTATTAGCTTGGTCTATATGAATGTATGTGTCTGGCAGTCATGCCTAGTGTCCTCAAATATCAAAAGGCTACAGTACCACTGATATTGGAATTCCATATGAGTCTGAGCCACCATGTTGGTGCTGAGAACCAATCTTAAGTTTTCTGCAAGATCAAGTATTATTAATCACTATCCACTCGATCCTTTTTTAGTCTCAATTTTAACTTTTATAGACTATCTAAAGAGTAGAGAACCCAGATATTGAATGAGCAAGCAGAACTGCTTTTGAAACTATATAGAATAGCTTGTATTGAGATAGTGTGTCCTCAGGGTAGGTAGTCATTACCCTCATGAACTCATTGAGTAGATTAGAGTTCAGAATGGGATGGGAGGAGTAAAATATCACTTGGCAACAAGCAGCATACTTGAGGGTACTGCTTGGAAATAATAAACACTATGTGACTAGTCTAAAATCAGAGTTGCATTTTTAACTTTTCCAAAAATAAATGCTTATATAAAGGCAGTTTTTAAAAGTTAACTTATATTATATCTAAATATCTTTTGTATCATCATGAAGATGTTAAATTTTATATCTTGAAATTATTTTTCATTCAAGGACAAGAGTATGATAGAGTTTGGAATAAAAGTATATTTTGTTCCTGCTATATTGTTATTTCTATATTTCCTGGATAAGTGACAGCAATACCTCTCTATATTAAAAAGCACCTCCTCTTTCCAGGAAAGAATGTAGCACAGTGTATGCTCAGAAAAAAAATAGACATTTCCAGGAATGGTGGTGCATTCTTTTAACTCCAACACCCAGGAGTTAGAAACAGGTGGTTCTGTGTGAGTTTGAATCTAGTCTCATCTAAAACAGTGGGTTCCATTAGAGATAGGGCTACAGAATGGAATTTTATCTAAAAGACAAGACAAATCCTGCCAGGGCAATGAGACCATGCTGATTTATTATTTTTCACTTCCTCAATGAGGTACATTTATCTTGAACTTTTGTTAGCTCATTTAGGTTATTTTCTGTCCACTTATTTTCATTAAGAGCTTGTTAAGTACCACGTTCCTTATCATCAGCAATTATTTTCCCTCCTCTCTTGCCTTTCAGGGCTTTAGTGTTTGTGTTCTGCTCTCTTTTCACCCTGGTCCCTCCTTTGCTCCCTGGCCAGCACAACAAGCAGCTTGTGTTCTGTCATCTGGCACAGTGTGAGTTGACCTCAAATCCTATCTCTGCCACAAAATAATAGCTTCGTGACATTAATCAAGACACATAGTTACTTTTGACTTCACTCTCCCTACAGTAAAAATGAGACACTGATTTTATTACATATGTTAAAAAAATAAATTCCAAAGAGCACAGCATAAAAGAAATGTGGAACAAACATAGGAATCGTGTATGTTACCTACCATTGTTACTTTTCAGAATCATACTCCACTGATAATTCATTCCTGTGAACTAATCAAGCCCTTAACATACTATTGCTATTTTCCACAGTTTTAAAAATTATGCTACTGTGAATTTTTAAACTTCATTTACCTTGAATCAGTGCTTAAAATGGTCCAGCCATGGACGGCCACTCACTCAAATCCTAGGAGCTGATCATTATGTAACAGTACCAGTTTGAGTAATTTCTCAAGGGTTCAGTTCTAACTTAGAATTGAACCTGTAACACACAGGTAGTGCTGAATACATTTTAACTATTATAATGGTTATTCAAAAAGTTGCTTTTTTATAAAAATGAGCAAACAGTTTCAATTTAAAATGTAGTATTTCCATTCTCTCCTCAACCTCTTCTGATTCCTTTTCTACTTGAGTATATTACCAATAATTAAAAGCATAAGGAATCTCTAAGTGATGGTCGCTAGTCCCAGCTTTTCGATTGGTTTCTTGTGCTTGGTGTTTCTTGTTTGTTCTCTTATATTTATCTAAATTAAATCTCATCTTAGATTTCTGTTTTCCTGTGAATCACATTTCATCATTGTGAAGCTTTTACCTTCTTCTACATTTTCTTTACTTTCAAAATTAGATCTGTATTCCTATAAACCCATCTCTCCCTTCTCATGATGAAATTTGAAATTTGAAGACTTTCATAAATACAACTTAATGCTTTTATTTGTAACTGTTTGTATTTCAGTGATAGAAACAATACTTGAATGTGAACTGGCATTATCCGCACTCAAACACAGTTTGCCATGCTGCTTTTGTTCTTGTTCTTATCATGGCTTGGTTTTGTTTTTCTTTTTTCTCTGTGTTTTTTTCTTTTATCTGATCTCTAGTGACTCAGAAATGAGGATAAAGACTGCTAATAATATTATTGTTTTGTTTTATTCTTTTGATGAAGGAAAAGCAAAAAGAGTAGATTTATAGTTATACCCTTCACTCTGCACTCACACACATATTCAAGCCTCTAATTAAATTATTTCCTCTTTAGGTGGGGTATGTATCTTTTGTCATTGGCACTTTCAAATGGATATAACTCTACCATATATTTGTTAATTTATAATGAATAAATTAAATAATACATAGTATACTCTAGCATCAGTTTATGTATTGATCAAATGTTCCTTATGATCTGAGTTAATATCTTGTTGTTTTTTAATTTTAATAATTTGGTGCTTATCAGCTTTTATTGACAAAAGCAAGTTAACAGCAGTCAGCCTAGTATTTGGAAATTTCTATACACAAAGATTGGTAATGTCTTAGTTGAGGTTTCTCTATGACCAAAGCAACTTATATAAAGGAAAACATCTATTGGGGCTGGCTTACATTTTCAGAGGCTCAGTCCTTACCACCATGGTGGGCAGCATGGCAGCATGCAAGCAGACATGGTGCTGAAGGAGCAGAGAGTTGTACATTGATCCAAGTAGGCAGCAAGTAGGACGGTTTATTTCACACTGGGTTTAGCCTGAGCACTAGGAGTCTTCTAAGCCTATCTATACAGTGACACATTTCCTCCAACAAGGCCACACCTCCTCATAGTGCTACTTCCCACGGGCCAAGCACATTCAAATCAACACAGCTAGTTTTGGCTAGCTTAGATGCACCTGAGAAAGGAGACTCAACTGAGGGATTGCCAAGGTCACCCTGAACTGTGCACAGGATTTGGGTGATTTTCATGATTCTTAATTAACCCAGGAGAGTCTAGCCATGTGTGAGGCCATCATTCCTAGGGCAGGTAGTAATGGGCTACATAAGAAAGCAAGCTAAGCATGAGCCTGAAGCATCTAGAAAGCAGTGTTCTTCCATAATTTCTACTTAATGTTCTTGCTTGTGTTCATGCTTTGACTTTCTGCAACTCTAACATCTAAGCTGAAATGAACATGTCCACCTTGAATTGTTTTGGGTCAGCCTGTTTCATCACAGGAAGAAAATAAACCTAGGATCATAAATTAATTATCATATTTATCTCAGCTAAATCCTATAAAGTAAAAAAATTCATTGAAAGATATCAGTACACCTTGAAAATCACTTAAGTGAGAATACTTAATTAAAACCTGTTATTTCTTAACAAAGTTTAAGTAGCAATCATCTCTGCTCATTATATAAGTTGAACACATAAATTTCCCATGAGCCAACAGGACCTAGCATTCAGTATTATACTTGGTCAAACCCTTAAACCTCTGTTCCTGTTCTATGATTCTCCAAAATTACTAGAAAGTTCATCAGTAGAAGAAATATAATTGTTATTTTAATGTATGATAGATAATCTAAATGTTTTTATAAGCCATATGAAATTGTCATCTCAGAGGCTTACTGCTGAATAAGCTCACACTTTGTAGTTCATTCTGAGCAATGACTGGCTGATTCTAAGATTTTCTGGTTCAAACTCTTCTCCCAGCTGACTGATTCAAATTGGCTTCTCTCAGCCTCTAACTGATTTCCACTACTAGGCCTTAAACAAACTCTGACAATTTGTTCTAATCTTCTGGCTCCTTCTTAGACCATGTCTTCCACTGCCTCTGCTACATGAACTGAATAGAACTGAACTCAACTCCACTACACAAAGGTCACTCACTGACCTTATGCGACCTCTGCTCTGACCCTGTCAACATCACTCTGTATGGAGCCTCTCTTTCTGGTATATTCTCATGAGAGTTGGCCATATACTGCTCCTGACTCATTCTGTCCAGTCTTCCTCAGATTTGTCACTTCGCCCCTCAATTAGACCTCACTTTTGAACATGGCTGCATCTTTCTACCACCTAACCTTACCTGCATTGTTTGGGTTTAAAGAAAGGTGTGTAGTGTGGGTGTGTCTGTTTTCCCCAGCAGAGTGATTAAAGGTGTGTCTTTCCAGCAGGCCCTTCAGCTCTATAAGGTCTTTGGATCTGATCTGTTGCCAGAGTAATTTTCTTCCATGTTGCTGGAAGAAAATTCCACTATAAAATTTTAAAATATAAATACATAGACAATAAGTCAGTAAAAACTTTTTAAAAATAAAAAAACATATTCTAAGTTTGTAATTGACTTATCTATTATAAAAGGCAATATCTATCCTATATATTACCCTGAGATACAATAATTCGATAACTTTAGTTTGTTTTTCTTCCTATTGCTCTTTTTCTATGTGTATCTCTTTCTTTGTTTCTTCCTATTTTTTTTCCTTTTGGATCTTTGATACCTTCTTATCAGTCCTACAGATTTTATTCTTTTTCATTGTAATATACGCTAAATAAATGTTACAATTGATTGTAAACATCTTAAAGAAATATCTATTATGAATTCAAAGAACATTTGTAATTTCATTGTCAAAAAAGCATATGATACTTTTATGTAAATCTATGTTGAGGTGGATTTTTCAATTCAGAAGTAATTATCAATAGTTACATAGTTATATATTTCATGGAGAGAAGAGAATCTAGCATAGATGAAACTATTACTATCTTAACAAAGAAATTACAATATCTTTTACAATATTTCTGTCTTGATTTGTTTTATTAAAAAGTATTTTAATTACTTAAAATTAAGTTTAGCTAATATCTATAATAAAAATGATTAAATTTATAAATAGTTTATATTAACACTATCTGTTTGAAGACAAATAACTTTTTTCTTATATTCTACTGGTGTTTGTAAACTTCTAAATATGATATAATTTTCTACTTTATGGTACAGATAATTCTGTTTATTTTAAACTAAAAACATGTCATGCCATAAAGTTGGAACAGCTTGGAAGAATGATACATGTTAATTTTGATGATATTTCAATCTTACAACCATGGATTGCTTTTCAAGTTTTCAATATGTACCCATTTCAGTAAGATATCTTTATACAGTTCCAAATAGTTGACAAAGAAAACAAGAACATATACCTAGTTCCTCTGAACTGAAATTCAGAGTCATGCAATAAGGCCAGTTTTCACTTACCTAAGGTGACTTACTGCCTACAATTAGATCACTCCCTACTTTTGATGCAAAAAATATGCAACACGGCAAGGATGTACCTTTATGCAATAATATATCTATGCAATTTAAACCTAGTACATCCATGAAAAAAGTTACTTTCTCCAAGAATATTCACATTTATCATTTATATAAATATCTAGCAACATCTCTAAAGGTTTCCTATCTGATAGCATCTCATTAGCATAAATTAGAGCAATATTTCAGGTTTGAGTTTTGAAATGTTTCATTAGATCTCATTTACATTTTAAGCTATGAACCACAACCTGATCACATCATGAAAGTTAGAACTTATTGTCTAATTAAAATGTTAATAATTTTGTTTTTAGAGAATAATCCAATTTTATGCTTCAGTAATAGTACTGTTAATACTGGTTTCTAAAAGTAAAAAAAAATGTGATAACAAGGAAAATGGATAATATAAAATATTTTTATATGTCTGTTATTCATAAAACCACATGGTAATGAAGGGCTGAAGTGTTAGTTAAAGATGTTGCTATGCTCCTGGTAGTGATTTAGCACAAGTGAAAGGTTAATATGCATGTTATATTTTACTAAATTGATAATAATTGAACACTAAAGACTTGCTAGTCTTCCATACTCACCATCAGAATAGCCACATACTAGTTACTGGAATTACTAGTTAGTTTGTTTTAGTGAATAGAACTTGACATTTTTATAGCACAAATTCAGAAATAAAATTTGCTTAGATTCATGAAGTTACTAATAAGGAAACAGTTCTTCATAAAATAGAATTCCATCTACAGTTTTAAGCTTTTAAAATATTTAATTTTAGTATGTGTGCACATGTATGCATGTGATGGGGTCACAAATTTCATAGCTCATGTACAGATGCCAGAAGACTATTCCCCGAAGTTGAACTAGGGTTGTCTTGTGTGAGTAACAGAAAGTCTTTACACTCTGAACCATGTTTCTGACTCCCAAGAGATATTTTTATAGTGTGTTTCTATTGAGAAAACTAAATTAAGTATCCACTGGTTATTTTTCTAGACTATTTACTAAAATATTGTGAATCTTCTAAATATTTAAAGTCATGTCTATTTTTTTTTAGTTTGAGTGTCTATAATAAACAAACTGAAGTCCAACTTTTACTTCTATACATGTCTATACAAAGAATCCTCTAAGAGAGTTCTCAATTGATAGAAATCAGATTTCAAAGTTGATCTCAGAACTATAAGACTTCTTTTGGTGACATAAGGACTGACTCTCAGTTGGAGTAGCACTGAAAGGATAGTAACAAACCACTCTGGAATCTGTACAACCCTCCTAAGTAAACTAGTTTTCTATATACCCCTGTTATTTGTGCTCCACCTTAGTTGAAATTTTTATAATCAAGTTAATAGGTCACCCAATGACTACTGAATATTCCTAACTTCATTGCACATTCTCTAATAATGAAGTCTACTATCTTAGCTCTTCATGCAGTCACCACTATTTGATTCTTAGATGTATCATACCCACATGGTGGAACTTATTCAAAGTACCATTGACAGGGTAAAAATCTCCATCTAACATTCTGCTGTGTCTCAGTGTGCTGGACACAGTGTTTCTTCATTAGCAGGTTTGATTGAAGAGTTTAGTATCTGTTTCTCTTAAGAAGAGACACAACAGAGAAATGAAACATGTTTATTTCTTCACTTTACATTGCCAAATCAGCTTCTCACTCCTCTAAGTCCCCCTTCTCAAAGATCTTCTTCCCATCCACCTCTTTTCCTCTGAGAAGAGGGAGGCACCACTGGGCATCATCCCTCATTCCCCACCTTGGCACACCAGTCATTGCTGGACTAGGTAATTCCTGTCTCACTGAGGCCAGAAAATGCAGCCCAGTTAAGAAAATGCGATCCACAAACAGGCAACAAATTCAGGGACAGCCAGCCACTGTTCCAATTGTTGGGGGAACCATGAAAACCAAGCTACACATCTGCTACATATGTGCCGGGTCTAGGTGTAGTCCATGCTCACTCTCTGCTTGGTGGTTCAGTCTCTGGGAGCCCCCAAAGGTGCAGTTTAGTTGGCTGTATTGGCCTTTCTGGTTTTTTGTTTTGTTTTATTTTGTTTGTTTTGATTTGTTTTGCAATGTTCACTTTGTGTCAACATTTTGGCTACTTGCATTGCTTCAAGAACTATGGTTGACTTTTTAAATTCCTGTTTATAGAAAGCTCTTGGATTAAAGGTGTGTCCTAGGGCTGAGCTACACCACAACTAGAAAGAGGTGTTGCTAGGGTTCACAGTCTGATCAAATGTCCTTCAACAGATCCCACTTTCTGTGTAAATGAAAAAGAAGAAAATGAACTCTATCACAGTAAAACTATTTTAAATAAGGAAGCTATATCTGTCATGCTTTGTGCAATGTCTAACTTGGTTATATTTGGAAGTTTTAGTATTAAGCATTTTTGAGTTCAAAGTTATGTAAAATATTCATGTTAGTCTTTTATGAACTCAGAACTTTGATTGTCCTAGTTATTTTGTAGTCCTAAACTAATCTGTAGGTGGTATTTGTCAGTTTAATGGCAATCCTGGCTAGGTAATACCTTTTAATATTTTTCTCAGTAGCATTTTTTATTTTATGATTTGTTTTAACATTAAAAGCATGTTAATCTGTGCTTTTCATTGCTGCAACAATCACATCACCATAAATATATGGCTATACCAGCCACATATGGCTTTAATTTCTTTGACAATTGTATGTGTAATACAAATCTTGATCAGATCTTAAAATGACCTAAAGAGAAACATATTAAAAAATGTAAAAATGCTTTGTTTTTCTCTTTCACTCATTATTAATAAACATCAAAGTTACTTGCTGCTTAAAAGTAAACTTAAAGACATTTTGTATTTTTTCATGAATTTAAAAATAAAATTCTATGTAAATCATAGAAATGTAAATATTCCATTGTAAAATGTACTGTATAATTTATATCACTCCTAGTTACATGTTACATATTGGAATTTTACATAAACTAACATATTAACATGTTTTTGTTCATGGATGATTTCAATATAAATTAGTGATTAGTAATTATTTGAATGAGAATTTGATGTATTTTTAATCTATATAAAATATATATTTCATTTATTGTTTTATACAAATTGACAGACTCTAATTATTAATAATAGTAGATTTTTACATGCTGACTTTGGTTACATGTTTAAAATAATTTTTTCTATAGAATAATGTCTACAAAGTTTTTCTAATGAGTATGACTTAGTGTCTCAGAAAATTCTCCAGAAAATTGGAAAACTTATGGCAAATAACTAATTGATGTAAAACAAATTTGCACATAAAAACATTGACCAAAAACATTTTAGTATTTATTTTATTGGACCATACTTTCAGATGAATGACCATTACTGACAAATCCCTTGTCTATACTGACAGAATCACACACATATAATTTATACCAATGCAACCTAGTTTCTCAAACTTTAATTTTAGCATTTTATTTTAGGCAATTCAGATAATCTGTTCATATTTTTGATTTTACAGTGGTTCACAGACCTTCTTTGGTGATGGAGATAGATGAAAATGAGTCTAATTTATCTGACATTTAGATAGCATTTAATTTTCTGGAGTGCTTATAATTATTCTGTATTGACATAAGATTTTGATGATCCATAGTCTCAAAGTAGTAGTTCTGCTTAAAATTATGCCTTACAGATGAAAATAGAAGAACATGAAGTGATAAAAACAATCAATGTAGACAGAAATGTACATAAACCAACTGCATTGTTGCTCATTGCTTTGTAGCAATTATTTCCAGTCTATAATGTAAAACAGTACACATTTGTAATTCTCAGTGCCCTGGGTCTTTCTAGAGTAATGGGACTTAGATGAATGTTCCCAGTTTCTCATTAATTGTTTTTAAATTCCCACTGAAGTATGAGTGGAGTGAAGACATTGAGGAGGAAAAAAAGGTGAGTTTTCTGAAGTAGGAGCTAATTATTTACTGTCAAAGAACTGTCTCACATCAGACAAACTAAAGAAGCTCAGGATGCTTCCATGAGAAAGCCACATCAGGGTTGCAGACTGTGCTGCATTAAAAGACTAAAGGGTACTAATTGTTGTGGTTGGAAAATGTGCAAGTCCTGGCAGGCACTGTAGATGAGGTGATTGAGACCAGTTAGCATGATGGGTCTGGGTCACTTGTAATTGCTAATCATTAAAGAAGGATGGTCATTAAAGAATGACTTTTGCCCTTTATTAGAGACTGAAATGACAGGCACCAGTCTCCCGAGGGATTTAATTTTACAGAATGTCATGGGACCTTTGGAGAAAGATGTCCCAGGATGCAATGGTTCATTATTCGCTGAAAAATGATTCTCCAGAGTCAAATAGTATGTAAACTCAGAGTGTTTTATACTGTAGAAGTCCAGCATGCTAGGTTCTTCCATTCCCAAGACAGAGAGACCCCAAAGTGAGCTTGCAGTTTTGATTTAAAGTACATTAGGGAACTCAAAGGTAGGTGACATTTATCTTTTATCATGTTTAGGGACATTCCATTGGGGCAGGCGGGGCTGGGGGCTGGGGGTGGGGGAGGGGAGGTGTTGGGGTTGGCGAGAAGCTGTTGCTGACCAATTGTCTTTGCTTCAGACCAGGTGGCTGCTGGGTAGCTTCTGGTGGCAGGGCAATTTCTGACCAGCTGCCTGAAGTCTGGGATTTTTTCTAGTAACTTGCCTGGGCTTGGCTGAACTTGCCCAGTTCTTAGGTCTAGTCTCCTGGACTGCCAATTTGAAGCAAATCATGAACTCAGCTTGTCGCAAGGATTATAAAACTGTCCAGAGCTGGTTATGAAGCTCTGTAGCACAGTTCTTGTTTGATGTATATGAGACCCTGCAATTGACACACATTCAAATTGTCTAATTAATACCAAATAATAATCATAAAAACTATCAAGGGATAAGATGGTTATATCTCAACGTTGTCACAAGGATCTACAGTTGTATTTTTTTCTAAAGTAAAAATGTTCCATCTGGTCAGAGGCTTATAAGTAGGAATAGCTCTGTCTGCAAACCTCAAGTTCATTGAGGATATCTTAATCAGACCTTGGTCCTTCTGGGTTCTAGGGAGAGGCCACTGAATGTGGTGAGGTTTTTCCTTATAGAGGCATTCTTTTAACACTTTGGTTAAGGAAGCATTTAAATTAAAATGAGTTCTATTAACATGTGAATACTCTTAAGCAAAACCAACTACATTCCCAGGTTCCCATCCTTAGATTTCCACTATGAATGATTTGCAAAGAATAATTAGCTTTATTTTCCATTGAGCTGAGAATATTCCCTGACAAATAGTATTTTGACTGGGTTTTAAGAGGAGACAAGAATCCTTGTTCAATTCATCAGAAAAGATGACTATGTTGAATGCTAGGCAAGCACTGCAAAGAGACAAAAAATCCTTTCTCCATGTTTGTTGTGGTGAGAGATGCAGCCACTGACTGTGTGCTGCTGCTGCCTGGTGGCTGGAATACACACCCACACATACATATCAATAATATTCATGTATTTTCTAGATAGTTGTGTTTATTGGGTCAGTCATAAAGAGTGGGCAAGACATAACAAGGAAATTCAAGGTTTTGTTTTTGTTTTTTTCTATAACAAAGAGGCTTCATAGGCTGGATTTGATCTTTAGTCTGGTTTGCTAAGCATAGAAGAAACAATTGCGGTAATGAAGGAGACTGTAGGAAACTAAATTTAAAAAAAAAATTCTTCTGTAGTTTACCTGAGTTAATGCTATAGCTGTACACATACAGTGATGTGCTTAGATAATAAAGCTGGGGGGGAAAAAAAAAAACAAGACTTTGTCACATATACACAATGAATTCATGAAATTTTTAGGCAAATGGTTGGATCTGGAAAATATCATCCTAAATGAGGTAACCCAATCACAAAAGAATGCACATGGAATTAAGCGGATATTAATTAGCCCAGAAGCTCTGATTACCCAAGGCACAATTAGCATAACAAATGACTCCTATGAAGAAGTAAGGAGAGGGTCCTGATCCTGGAAAGGCTTGATCTAGCATTGTAAGGGAGTACCAGGACAGAGAAAAAGGAGAGGTGATTGGAGAATGGGTGGAGAGAAGTTTTATGGGACATATGGGGAGGGGGGAACTGGGAAAGGGGAAATCATTTGGAATGTAAACAAAGAATATAGAAAATAAAAATATATAATAAAAAAAAGAAAGAAAGTGAAAAAGCAAGACCTGAGTCAGCCAAGACCTAGAGTTGGAAGAGCAGATCATTAGCAGATCGACTCTCCTGCCTGGTACCAGTCCATTCCCTTTACTGTATGCTCATCAATCCCCCGATGCTTCTGACCCCTGTACTGCCACAGAGACTCCCAGACTCACCTCTGATGCTTTTGACTAATCCTGAGCTTTCCCACAGTCAATAAAGGATGTGATGTTCCCACAAAAGCCTGGCATTTTAACTAATTCAGTCAACCCACAATAGCCTAATTAATTCTGGATGAAGTGCTAAATTTATTTCTGCATTTGTATAGCTGAGGCCCTTCTTTGGATGCTGTGAAGAGTGGCCAAAAATGAGTAGGCTGCTCGCAGTTCCCAGGACCTTCCCATCTATTTGCTGTAAACTTTTAAAATGACACACTCTGGAAGGCTTCCTATGACAGCCAATGCTTGGATCTCACCTCCAGCTGATCAGTAGTAAAGTGAGCCACTTGGTAAATAGCAATTTCTTTGCAAAATTCTTTTAATTAGACAATAATATAAAATGTTTTGTTTTAACATAATATGGCAAAATTCTATCTTCCCACATAAAAGAAACAGTGTAACTTACCTCTCTGGCTGTACATAATTTTAAAAACGAAAGGATTAAATACAAGCATCAATTGATTGTCTCCAACACAGTAATATGGGATTCCCTTAGACCAGTTTTAGGAATGAAGAAACACAGAATCAAACTCTAAAACTGCTTGCTTTCTCCTGACAGAAGACGTTTCCCAAATGGATCCTAGATTGTTCAACGCCATTGTCAATCTGTGTAACTATGATTTGCTAAAGTGAATGCCATTATAGTACAGGGTGTCTAGAACTCTAGGATGAGAATGAGTTCCATTTTGATTGTAATAACAATTGTAAAGCATTCTCATTGTTTTTACGAAATGCTTGGCAGAAGCAACTTAAGTATGGTAGGATCTATTTTGGGCCAAAATTTCAAATGAATCTGTCATTGTATGGAAAAATACCAATAGGAGCAAAAGAGCCTGTGTGTGTCTGTGAAACTGTCATGTACCTTATCATGTCCCATAGACTGAACTAGAGAAAAAGATGATTGGCAAATACAGCTTTTGAAGACCTCTACCCAGTGGCCTAGTATATCAGTTAAGCACCATTCTCAAAGACTCACAAAGCTCTTCAAACAGTGCTGACAGGTCATGTTTAGACATATGAGTCTACAGGTCTAAGTCACATTATAGTCACCTTATATGTGAAACATTATAGATATTTAGTCTTCCACAAACTTAGAATGTACTGTCAAATTTCTTCAATGTGTGGTTCTATAATATACCATGTGGGGGGAAATATACTTGATTGTTTCAGTGTTCTGTTATTTTTCAAATTACTTTTAAATATTATTCTCAAGATAATTTTTAAATGTAGAATAGGGATAATTATGATACTAAGTGGTGGTTGCAAATATATATATACTTCAGAGGTGCTCTTGCACCTTGTTTTAAAGATTAGACTCAAAGTCTAATCTGAAGCCCATGATCACAAGGGTGAAAGTTATAGTTGTGATTCATTAATGTATTTAATAAGCATGTGACTTTTACATGCAAAAATTATGAAAATTAATGTATAATCCTAAGCATAGTGAATTAATACCCATCTCAATGCAAAAATGTATCAACTGCTCATTATTAGTAAAGCCAGTTTCAGTCTATTTATAATTTGAGACCAAGTCTACAAGTTACCTTACTAAGACTTCAGTGTCATAATGTTCACATTAATCTTAAAAGTTTAATTACCACTGTTACTTTATAAATGGGGGGGATTTAGAAAAACAATCTTCTGAAATTCCCCAGTTCATTAGAAATAAAACTGAACTAGGAACAATGTATTATATAGCCCTGTTGACAGTATTATCTGTGTTATTTATTCTCCATATCTTTATTAAGATTTAAATTTTCTATAATGTACTTTGTTTTGTGGATTTCTGAATAAATGTGTGTGTGTGTGTGTATGTGTGTGTGTGTGTATGTGTGTGTGTGTGTGTTATATCTTTGTGGAAATGATCCTATTCTTTTTCTTCCAATACTTCTCATTCTCAGCAATGTTAGAAAGGAAGTGTTTTTGTTCTTACCTGCTCAATACTTCCTGCTGTGCTTACCATCCTAATACCTTATACTTTCACAATTTGGGCAAAAATAATTCTATCTGAATTCAGTTTTTAGAAATGTTCTAGATACCTGTTATTTAGCAAGAATAAAAGTTGCACTTGTCTGAATCATTAAGTTTCCTGTCCCAGTGGAGTTCTGTCTTCCTTTATGCATTTCATTTATGGTAACTTATCCTGATATCTGCAACTTGCCTCTTGGTTTCACAACTTTAGGCATCTGCAAAACACAGGCTTGGCTTGTTTGGGGGAAGCATGTCTATACTGGCCGGCTTGCCTTTACCTTCACCTGTGCGAGCAGAAAGGGTGCATATGAATTATTCTCTTGTTTAAAGTATTTAAAACTTGCATTTCTCCATATATTTATCAAACATTGTTATTGCTATTCATAACTGTGGGCCAGTCCTCTAGGGTCTAGGTTGGAAGTTTCTTTCCCTGATTACATGGGCTTTTGGGCACAATATTTATTCAGAGTCTTTTTGGGCAGGGAGCTTAAAGTGATACATAAACATTTGCTCAAATCTTTTATTATTCCTATTGATTGCTGAATAGTTTACAATCATGTGCAAGAGACCTTTATTCATTTCACACGTGTAATTTTGTTAGATTTCTGAGCAGAATATTTCCTGCTCAATGACTTGTAGATTTTCTCTTTTAATAGTGTATTTACATGAATTAATAAGTGGTAAAGTATTTAGAGTTCTGTGGTTCACTTAAGAAATCTTATCCTTTACCAAGATTATGATAGTATTCAAAAAACATGACACTTGAAGTAGCAAGTTTTGGTTATAATTCTTCGTTGGGTCTTTTATTAATTTAAATTATTATTTTTATTCCATAAGTATTGCACTGTATTTACCTTTCCCTTCTTTTTCTCCTCCTTCCACTACTATCCCAAGCTTCCTCTCAAATCTGTTTTTGTTGTTTTGTTTTGTTTTAACTTCCTTTCTGTAATTTCAAGCTTCTAGCTAAATCATCTTTCCATCTTTGTTTCCTTTTTAGCTCCTCCTTCCTTCTCTTCTTTCCTCCCTCCTTCCTTCATCCCTCGTTCCCTCCCCCTTCTTCCTTCCTTGCTTCTCCTTTCCCTCCTTGTGTCTTCCTTCCTTCCTTCCTTCCTTCCTTCCTTCCTTCCTTCCTTCCTTCCTTCCTTCCTTCCTGCTTTATCTTCTGCAGAAAATACTTATTTTGCTCTGTTTAGTTATGCATAAAAATTCTGAGATATGATTTATTTTGTATCAAAACTGTACAGGAATGCCTTTCTCTTGTTTTAACTGTTACAGATCAGATGTTGCCAAGTTCATCTTAGTACTAAATAGGTAATTTATATTTTTGTAGAATTTAAAAAGTTCTCTGTTTTAATTTCTTTGATTTCATTGTTAACTTTATGTGTGTGATTCCATTTAGTTTCTATTACCTTTTCTTCAAATCTATGCAGCATCTCCAATCTACTTATTGTTATTTTCTACATGTACAAGAAACATTGTCTTTGCATCATTTACTGTATTATTTTTATTGTCTTAGTTTCATGATTTGGCATAAACTCATTTTCATTAGCCTCATCTAGTCTCAATGTGTATCTTTATAAATTTTGTGTTGTAAAACTTCTTTTTTATCACATTTACTATTTACTAATTCTGCATTTTGCTGTATAGATATCAATCAAATAAAAATTTGGCCCCAGGTACCATATCTCTTGTGAGAGGCAGCCCTCCTCTCCTAGAACGCAGAATAGGTATGTCCTTAAGCTAAATTGTTTTTGTGGTAGAACAGTGGCTGGGAGCTTACGAGTATGTTTGCTCTTGCAGATGTCTGATGTTTGGTAATGAATACCAGGTGGATGATAATGGCCTGTAACTTCAGCCTTTGGCAGAGGGCAATCACATACAGACTCTAGTATCTGTAGGCATCAAGACATTGAGATACATATACACTTTCTTGTTTACTATGGCTGAACCATTCCATTTATGCAGTTATATAAAGCCACATGATATATATAGACTCTTTTAGCCAAGGTAAAATTAGTTTAGGTTTACTCTTTTGCTTTAAGTTTTATTTATAATGCAACCTATAATAAAAATATATTGCATTTTACACACATTCAGTCTATAATTTTATACACTTTACTTAATAAATTAGTGTATATCTTGGCCTAACTAAGCCAGACTAGCATTTTTTTTATTACCACTTCATTCCTTTGTGAAAATATCATTTAAATTTCAGAGTTATTTAAAACTAAGATATTGAATCATCATTGCTGTCTCATTATGAGAATAATCAATTTATTATACCTAGGATACTTAGTTATAATTTTATTTGAATCTTAGTATGTTGTTAGAATTTGTCTCTAATTAAGTGGTTTTTTGCTTAAGTAAAGGAGGGAAAAGCAGACATAATTAGATATATCATTGGTTAAATTTCTCTTATATGTCATTGTAGTAATAGATGTTATATGTTCATTCAGATCTTTAACACTGTAAAACTGCTTCATATATTTGTTAGTTACACAGAAGAATCTATACTTAGCCTCTGTAAAGTAGATGCACAGTTAATTTAAGATAGTTTTGGTATCCAGTTCTTATTTATTAAAAATAATAAAGTCAAACTAATATCATTCTGGTTTTAGCTCTACTCCAGTTCACAAGTTCTTACCTTATTCTCTTTCTTTTCTTGCATTTTTACACAAATTTCTGCTTAGTCTCTATTAAAATGAATATGTCACAAATATTCCAGTTATCAGTGGAGTTAGAAAGTATTTATCATTTGGACTTTTTCTTCTGGAGTTAGGTTTATTTATCTATTTATTAATTTTTAAACATGTTTGTCATATACTGAAGCTGCAAGCACGAGGCCATGATGGGTCTGCACTACTCATTGGCATATATACTATAGCTTTCAGTTTTGTACTTTTATTGGGCTCCTGAATGTGAGAATGAGTGACTCTCTGTTCTCTGTGCCTTTGCTTTGGTCCTTTCTTTCTGTAAGCTTTCCTTGTCCAACTTCATTCTATTGACTTTTGTTTTATCATATTATGTTTTATCTTATTCTTATCTTTTAGAGGCCTGCTCTTTTCTAATGAGAGACAGATAGGGAATGAATCTGAACAGGATGGCAGGTAGGTAGGAACTGGGTGGAGTAGAGGGAGGGGAGACTAGTCAGGCACTCTGTATGGCATAAGAACTTACTTTTAATAAAGTGGGGTAAAAATCAAAGAAAATGTGTGTATGTGTGTGTATTTGTGTGTGTATACTCATATACACATTGTATGCAAAGAGGAAAATCTCAAATCTCAAGTGTTATACCTCATGAAACATTCCTATTATTTCTGTCTCATTGGAATCTGGAGACAGTTGTTTAGCCTAGGCTGGCTAGCCAGTGCTTTTGTAATTTTAGAAGTGACATTTTTTTTTCATTCCATGTAGCTCCAAAATAAATGAGACAGAGACTACAAGATTTATTTAATCAAGCTTCACTGCACTATAGTTGAATGATTATTAATCTATTCTATTCCTCTAAAGTAATCTCACTACCTCCTAGCCCAAATCACAAAGATACTTGCATTTTAGTATTATCCTGTTTCCCTGCAATAGGTGTGTTTCTGTAGTAGCTTGTAGACCATTTATTCTCGGTGAATCCTTTCTTCTTTCCTGTCTACCTCCTGTGGCTGGGATTAGAAGCCCAGCCCTATTCTCTCTACTGCTCAGCCATTGGCAGATCAAATTTCTGACAAATCAGAGAATAAATGGGGAACAGTGTTTCGACAATATTCAGGCAGGAAATATTTAGAAAAAGCATTGCAATACCATGTCCAAATTGCAACCAGATATGGGGGTGGAAAAGCAGCATTTTAATAATACAAGTATAATGCATGCACAATCCACAATAACATTATGCCTACAAGGCAGCAGCAAGAACCCTCCAATCCACCTACTTAGCTCTGGAGTCACAAGCACATGCCACCACACCCAGCTTTTCACTGGGTGTTGTAGTTTGAACACAAGTTTTCTTGACTCTATGCCAGGCAAGTATCTCCCTTAACCTTGAAGATAAGGGAAAAAATAGATAGTAACCCACAATAAGTAAGTAATTTACATGATTTTGTTTTGCTAAGTTATCAAACAGCAGAAAAAAAAAGAGCTACAGGGGAAATGGCATAACTTCTGAATCTTAAAAACATGAGATAAGGGATAGCATTATCAGAATTCAAGGTCTTCCCTTGTATACTAGAGAGAGCTTCCAGGAAGATGTGACAATCTAGAGACAGCAAAATGCAGATCTTTTCTATCAGAGTCTATGTATAATCCACACAGGTTTCTTTCAGCAGAATATTATATAGATTTGTTGTTGTTTTTGGAATTTTGTTGATGTATTTACCAGAGACTCATTCCATAGCTCAAGGCAGAATTAAACTTGTGATTCTCTTACCACAGTTCTCCAAGCATGGGATTCATAGGTGAAAATACATGAGAATATTTGATATCATGTTACATATGACTTTTCATAATCTGATTTATTAAGATGTTTATAACTAGAGTAAAGGTGAAGTGAGAAGAAAGAAAATGCTGTTATTACTATATGCTGTGGTCTGAACACAAGTAGCCAAAGATGACTCTATAGAATGCCACTATCATTTGTATATATTCAAGCAAAATCACATAAACGACTATGTTTTCAATGTTCCTCTATTAATCTTTGTTTATAAGCTTACAACTACAAGCACTAAGAAACACACAAATACACACAAAATGGAAACACATTTCTTACTTACTGCTAAGTAAGAATCAATTTAAAACAGTTTAAATTGAATCATACATACATACTATAACAGCAAATGCTAATTTATACAATTATGTTTGCATAAATACTTCATCAATAAAGAATTCTTACTGCAAGTTAAGAATAAAGATGCTTAACTTTTAATATTTGAAGATAAATTATATGAAAAAGATTAAACACGGATATGGTGTCCATATAGATGAAAGGATTTCTGCTCAGTTTATCTAAGGGAAGACCCTACTGATTTGAATTTCATTAGTTTCAATAAAAACTATTATCCAAAAAATGTTTGTGGATAAAATTTTCTGTAATACAGCTAGGAATATACACAATTCTAAATACTTTTCCAAAATTTTAATAGTTAATAATTATAATAAGTATTTTAAAATAAATTAAAATATAATTTTAGAGAAAATGTTTTCTGTACATATCAATAATGTCTGTGTAGTAATTCTTTATTCTAATTATGGGTTCTCTTTAAATAAAACAATTTAGAAAGTCAACCCATTGTCAATATTTGTGTTGTTGATCATGTTATATAGTTTACAATGTAATACATCACTATAAAAAGCACAACTACTTTAAATGACATAACAATTCTAGGAGAAAGATTTTGAAGATGTCTTTATATAGTAAGTTTATAACAATTATATTTTAGGTGTCAGCATAGCTTATATTGATATTCTGCTACTAAGATTAGAGTTTTCCTATTAAAAAATGAGGTACAGAACTAAACAGGGAATTCTCAACTAAGGAAAGTCAAATGGCTCTAAAGCACCTAAAGAAATGTTCAGCATTCTTAGTTATGAGGGAAATGTAAATCAAAACAACACTGAGATTCCACCTTATATAAGTCAGAATGGCTAAGATGAAAAACTCAGGGGACAGCAGATGCTGGAGAGGTTGTGGGGGGAAAAGGAACACATCTCCATTGTTGGTGGGATTGCAAAATGGTAAAACCACTCTGGAAATCAGTTTGGCAATTCCTCAGAAAATTAGACATAGTACTACCTGCGGACCCAGCTTTACCACTCCTGGGCATATACCTAGAAGATGCTCCTATATTTAATAAGGACACATGCTCCACTATGTTCATAGCTGCCTTATTTATAATAGCCAGATGGAAAGAACCCAGATGTCCCTCAACAGATGAATGGATACAGAAACTGTGGTATATATACACAATGGAGAACTATTCAGCTATTAAAAATAATGAATTCATGAAATTCTTAGACAATTGGATGGAAAGAGGAAGTTTCACCCTGAGCGAGGCAACCCAATCACAAAAGATCACACATGGTATAGACTCACTAATAAGCGAATGTTAGCCCAAAAGCTCAAAATAAACAAGTTACAATTCACCCAGATCAAGAAACTCAAGAAGAAGGAGGACATAAGTGAGGGTGCTTTGGTTCCTCTGAGAAAGGGGACAAAATACTCACAGGAGCAATAAGGGAGACAAAGTATTGAGCAGAGACTGAAATAAAGGCTACCCAGAAACTTCCCTACCTGGGGATTAATCCTATAAACAGTCACCAAACCCCAACACTACAACAAGAAGCTTATACCAAAAGGAACATGTCATGGTTGTCTCTGGAGGGGCCCTGCCAGAGCCTTACAAATACAGAGGCAGAAGGTAATAACCAAGTATTGGATCCCCAATGGAGGAGGTGGGGTCCCCAATGGAGGAGGTGGAAGGTGGTCAGAAGGAACTGAAGGGGTTTACAGCTCCATGGGAAGAACAATGATACTGGCCATCCAGATGCCCAGGACTCCCAGGTACTAAATCATCAACCAAGAGGTACATATGGTTCCAACCAAAAATGTGGCAGAGGAATGCCTTGCTGGGCATCAGTGGGAGGAGTGGTCCTTGGCCAGGTAAAGGCTCAATAGAGGCCCCAACAAAGGGAAACCGAGGGGGGAGGTAGGATTGAGTCTGGTGGAGGGGCATATATATTGAGGCAGGGGTGGGAGGATGGGTTGGGGGTCTTTGGGGAGGGGGAATAGGGAAAGGTTTTACCATTGGCAATGTAAATGAAGATGATAGTCAATAAAAAAACAAAAAAGAATAAAATATGTTGAGAAAAATAATATATTCTAGTAAAAAAACAAAACAAAAACAAACAAAAAAGATTAGAGTTTTTATTATCCCTAATGTTATTTAAAGAGTATAGATGATGTAAATCAGAAATATAGAGATAATTATTAATAGTTATTATATTCATAGCTATATACTATATATAGTTATATAGTTTTATGTTTATAATATTCTGATTTTATTTTTTAGCTAAGAACACAATTATTTGAAAATTTCAACCTATTCCTATTCATCATCAGGATAATGACCATTAGTTGTGCCTATTTATATATATGTGTAATATCAGCATTTGGGTGCATGCATGTTGGTGCGTTTGTGTGTGTGTGTGTGTGTGTGGAGAGAGAGAGAGAGAGAGAGAGAGAGAGAGAGAGAGAGAGAGAGAGAGAATGTATATATGTATATACATATACATATGTGAGGGCAAAAATATACATGTGTACACATTTGGCAGGAACTATATTAAAGAATGACAGATAGATTGGCAGGGGGTAGGAGGAGGGGTTGGGAATTTTGGAGGAGGGAGGAAACCAGGAAAGGTTTTACCATTTGAAATGTAATGAAGATTATATTCATCAATAAATAAATAAATAAATAAATAAATAAATAAATAAATAAATAAAGCTCCTGTGGAGGAGAAAAAAAGAAAATATTCTCATGTTCATATTGTTCAGGAAACATCAGAAAAGTACAAATATGAGTAAATCTTATTGAGAAAAATTAAAGTACCTATAAAAAATGACTCAGCAAGGTAATTGTTATCTATTTTTCAAGGTTTCTGATATAATTTTAAAAGACAATATTGAATTGAATTGAATCTCTGTAATAAGAGCTTTCAGTTTAAAGACTGCTCTGCCCACTTCTTGAATAATAGAAAATAGTAAGAACCTAAATAACAATTCTTCTTGCCTTGGAGACAAGATATGTTGCAATCAAAAAGGAGTTTGTCTATTTCTGACTTCCCTAGTTAATCATGTGTGGGACTGTGCTAAATGTCACACAAATTATTTAACGTGAGCACTTCCTATGGGTATAGGGATGGTGTAGGTGTCATGTCAGCTCTATTCTTCCAATGTAAAATCATGCCATTAACAGTATTGAGACTGATGATGGTACCACACTCCGAACATCCATTTGTTGGATGGTTAAATGATATAAAAGTCACTTGTATTACTCTTCAAGACAGATAAAGTTAAAAGAACAGAAATAAGAAAAACTGTGAACCTTAACTGGTGAGAACAGAGACAAGTGTATGGGGAGAAATTATAGTTACTACACCAGTTCAAATTAGAAGACATATTGGGGGTCACTCAGTTCCCATAAGAAGTGTCTAAAACCAAACTGACAATTGATATTTTTAACCTGGCTCAGGCTATATAAGTTAAACTGTAATATTCAACAATACTACAGTCAGAATTAAAGTCTGAACATTAAGCGGAAACTACAGGGCAGATCCACATGGGTGCAGAAATGGGAGAAACTGTCAGCTGTTAATTATCATCTGGTGAGGATTGACAGAAAAGAGAAAAGCCAGTCATCTTTCCAAAAATGTGCTCATGACTCTGCATAGTCATTGACAGACATATGAGTATTAGATAAAAGAAATGTTTACGTATAAAATTCAAAGACCAGAAAATGAATGCACTGTATTCTTTTTTTCTACCCTTACAATCCCCCAAATAAATCTACTTTTTAAGAGTCAATTTATTTGTCCCTGCTTAGTGATCTACCCACTCAGCTCTGCAACTGTTCTCTGAGGCTGGCCAATAATTATTCCACCTCTCATCTAGTATAACTCCATCAGACAATAAACAACAAACAGCATCATTTTTTTTTATTTCAATGCTGATGACACAGTATGTGTTGAATTGGTAGTTAAATAATTTATCTCTTTTTCAGGTGCAATCTGCCAGGTTTATTTTAACTCTCCTTCTGATACTCATTTCATGTTTAATAGTTCATTTCCTCATGAGGATGCTTGTCAATCAACTAAATTGAAATGTCATTTTGACCTTTAATTCCAAACAATTTTCTCTTTTCTTCATTTCATTTTTTCTCTGTTATTCAAATTAAAAGCCGAAATCACTGCTATTCAAAACCTTCAAACTAATTAATGTTGGAAAGTGACCTACTCACCAATAATATACTGATACTTTGATCATTGCAGAGGTGATCCAGTTGAGTCTGCCTGAAGATCAGAGAGTAAGCATTACTGCAGCCACTGTGGGACAAAGTGCGGTTCTGAGCTGTGCCATTGTGGGAACGCTGAGGCCCCCTATCATATGGAAGAGGAACAACATTGTTCTAAATAACCTAGATTTGGAAGACATCAATGTGAGTCCGTGAAACTGGGATGCTGTCCAGTGTGTGAATCTTGCATGGATTATGTCAGCCTCTGTGGTATCTGTGGAACTAAATAAATATTGGATATAAAGTAGGAGAGAGTTACTAAAAGATTGTATTTCTATTCTACTAGTTGGTAGGTACCCAACAGAGCAGCTGTAATTATGCAAATCATTTATATTGGTGTAGTAAGATTATTTAGTAATGAATTAATGAGAGAATATATCATCATAACATTTTTATAAATATCTCTTAGATTTCAAATGTAAATTGTCTCTCCAGGAAATTAACATTTAATAATTATTTCAGCAAACACAGTCATTTAAGCTCAAATTTGCATGGATGAAATTGTGCATGTTTGGAGTTCAAGAATAAAAAATTAAGACTTTCACACATAAAAAGTGTGATAATGTACATGAGTGTATGATGTGTATGCGTGAGTGTGTATCCATCCCTGTATGAATGTATGTGTGTTTAGACTTAATAAAAGTTGTTGGGATGGAGTAATATTTAGTTACTTGAAAATATGAATTATGTTTCTTAAACTACATATTCCTTTAGTATTTAAATGTGCCTATTAATTTAGGAATATACATTGCTAATTTATAGAACATATCTCTGATAGCATCCCTTTCTCTGATGAAATGATTTTGCAATAGGGAATTATGTGAAATTGAGATGGAACCTTATTTCAAATTGTTGACCTTTATCCTTTTTGAATGTTTTGTATTTTATTTATTTTTATTTTTGATAATTTCATACATATTAAGGCATCTTAATCTTAAGTACCCCTCAATTCTTCTCTACAACCACTACAAACCCCCACATTTGCTATTCAAATTCATGTCCTTGTTTACTGTTTACATACACACACACACACACACACACACACACACACACACACACACACATACACATTTATCCTGAAGGATTTAGTGCTACCTACAGACACATAAGTCTTCAGCTGACCATCAGAAAATAGCACTCTACTTGGTGCCATAGCCCTAAAATCCCACTGACTCTCTTTCCCTTCAGCAATTCTTGAAAGCCTGTAGCTTCTCAACTAGGGCTGAATTATTTTGAGTCCTTACCCTATCCTTACTGGAATATTGACTGTTTGGGTCCTTTGCATGACTTGTTCAGGCAGCCATAGCCATTGAGAGTCATGGGTACACCATTGTGTCATATGTAGATGAGATTATTTCCAAGCAGTTTTCCAGGGCCCTGGCTTTCTACTTTTCTTAAACCAGTGTTGCAAAAAGATGCTTCTCTGACCAAGGGTGAGAGGAACACTCTTTTATGGGTATGAGAATATGTAATTAGAAGGTAGCTGGATATTATGTGTATATATATCAATGGGAGATTCTTCCTAGGTTCTATGATCTCTGTAACTTACCTCTCCTTTTTCAACATGTGACTAAAAACATAGCACTGAGCTATGGGGCTCATTATAAAGGTAGGCTATGGAGCTGTGTATAGTATCACGTATTTTAATCCCAGCATTTTGGGAGGTAGAAGGCGGTAGATCTCTATGTGTTCAAAGCCAAGTCTGGCACAGTCTTGGTAGGGACAGAATGACATGGTTCTTGCTCTTGGGTTAGGGCCAGCAGGTGTGGGCCTCCACAACTGTGAATGGCTGCTGTGGTATAAAGCCAACCGGTTTGTTTAATAGCTTACATATTTTCACATTCTGCCAAGGAATGTCCTCCCTGTTAATGTTAATGACTCCATGATAATTATAGACAACATGAGTCCAGGAGTTGAAGGTTTGGTTAATGTCTCAGCAAGATGGTAAATGCTGGGACCTTCAGGACAGCCCTTAGGGCTGTGGAAAAGAACTCTAAAAACATGATCTTGAAAATATACAATTTCTTAACTATGCAAAAATATAAGGATGCCATAGGAATTGTACAAGAGATTTCAGGGTTCCAAGGGAACAAGAGCAGCTGTGCTGTGAGCCAACTTGTCAGAAAAAATACTAAGCAGGGAGAAGTGATCTCAGGAGATCCCACTCAGCTAAGCCTAAGTTGGTTTTGTTGTAGTTGTTTTGTTTTGTTTTTAAATGCATACAACTTACAAAGGCAGACAGAATCCCAAGTTCAGGGTCAGCCTGGGACAGAGCAAGGTTAGGCCCAGGTATGGTAGAAATGGTAATTTCAAGAATTGGTCCCACCCACTCACTACCTTATTGTTTATGATTAACTGAGGCAGGCAGATTTCTGAATTTTTGGAATACCCAAAACATAATCCACACATCAAATGAGGTACAAGAAGAAAGGAGGAGTGGCCCCTGGTTCTGGAAAGACTCAGTGAAACAGTATTCAGCAAAACCAGAACAGGGAAGTGGGAAGGGGTGGGTGGGAGGACAGGGGAAGAGAAGGGGGCTTGCGGGACTTTTGGGGAGTGGGGGGGCTAGAAAAGGGGAAATCATTTGAAATGTAAATAAATTATATTGAATAAAAAAAAAAGAAAAAAAAAAGAAAGGGTGCTTTTTGTCTCCTAAGAATCAAGATTGTGTGTGTATGTGTATGTGTGTGTGTGTGTGTGTGTGTGTGTGTGTAAGTGTGATAATTTATAGGATAATCAAAAGGGAACCTGGAATAAATAACTGGATTGATATGTAAATAAAAATCTGCTTTTGATCTGTGGATGAGCTAGGAGAAAGAGAAAGCAGTTCTTTAGAACGTTCAGTAGCAAGAGCAGAGCTACCTGAAGATCTTTGGGAAGCAAAAGCAGCTCTTCAAGAATTTTTCTAACAGGGATTCTGACTTTTTTCAGAATACCCATGAGCTTTACAGAGAGCTTTCAGAATGTTTACTAGTAGAAAGAACTGTCTGGAGCAGAAAGTCAGTTCTCTCAACCATAAAGATTTTAGAATAGCAAGAAAAACCTGTTTAGAGCACAGCAGGACACACACACACACACACTCACACACATACACACAAAGAGAGAGAGAGAGAGAGAGAAAGAGAGAGACAGAGAGACAGAGAGACAGAGAGACAGAGAGACAGAGAGACAGAGAGACAGAGAGACAGAGAGACAGAGACAGCTACAGAGACAGAG
This sequence comes from Apodemus sylvaticus, assembly GCF_947179515.1. NCBI lineage: Eukaryota > Metazoa > Chordata > Mammalia > Rodentia > Muridae > Apodemus > Apodemus sylvaticus. The sequence continues at coordinate 91,513,364 of NC_067475.1, read as the reverse complement.
ATAGTGCAGTCTGGAAAGCCATATTAGCACAAAATAGTCCATCAGCTTGCACCCTCAATTTGACTATCTGTACCACATAACCCTGTGACCATCAGTCACTTAGGGCAATGCCTAAGTCAAGGCCCTGGTATTCTGGCTGAACTTCACCCCCACAGTTACCTGGCAACAGCCAGGTAGCCTGGCCCACTATGAAAGGGTCTTCTTGGCCCCTCCTCCCTCTTGTGCTCTTTCTTGTCCCCCTTTTTGCCCTTCTCTCTTGCTCTCTTCTCTTCTCTTCTCTTCTCTTCTCTTCTCTTCTCTTCTCTTCTCTTCTCTTCTCTTCTCTTCTTTCTCACTCTCTTTTCTTACCTTTCTCTTTCCCCATTCTTTTCCCCTCTTTCCACATGGCTATCATCTCCCTACTTCCCCTCTCTCACTCTATTCTTCTATAATAAAGCTTGAAAACCATGGGCTGTGTCGTTTTATCAAACTCCCTTGCTGGAGCAATGGAACAGGCCTCTCAGAATTTCCAGCCAACAGAAAAGACCAGGTCTCACACCCCTGGCTTGGTCTCCTTCAATAGGTACACAGAGCCAGAACAGGCCCTCCAGGAGCACCCAAGCTGCATTAGAATGGGCCTGCAACTTTCAAGTTGTTTTTGCCCATCCCAAACACGACTTCTCCCAAAGTGAGACAAGGTTTGTCCTTTACAGTACAAGGTCAGCCTGGTTTACTGCTAAGCTTTAAGACATACAGAACTATAAGGTTAGATCCTCTTTCATAAATTCTTAGGTAAAAAACACGTTAAATGCTGTATTTAGAACAAACTACGGGTGTCTTTTGTTGAGTCTTATACTCAATATCTTTCTTAGTTTCCTTACTTGCCTTTCTTCTCTTCCTCTTATGCATATTTCAAAGAATATAGGTATCCTCAACATTGCCTAAGACAATAGGCATTTACCTATTGTTATATGTTAAGTTGCATATAGTACTAAGGAAGTCTGAGATTTCCCAGGAAACACTAGGTTCAACTTTTTGCAATAACAATACACACAAAACTGGAGGGTATTATTTATTTCAAGTCACTATTCCTTTAGAAAACTTGCTGTCATATCTGCTTACCAACATCTTATTGGATGGAAAAGGATGTCGTTGCATTCACTGAGCTGAATGGATCTGTCTGCATCCTTATTCCAATTTCTTGCCAAATTCTTGAAAGAGCTATTCAGTGTTTTTGGTTTTCAAGTTATCTAGTCCTGCTAAATTGAGTAAACAGAAAGGAGGCTGACATAGAAATACAGGTACATCTTCAGGAAATACATGGGCAGATGATAAATTGGAAGACAGGTGTGGCATAATTGAGGACTGAACACTCACTATGTGGCCATTGTAGAGGCTAAAGCTAGAAAAATCACTATCAGCGATCACTTAGAGACCACAGCTCTTACTCTGTTTCATTTTATTTTAGAAACAATCAACCCCACACAGTCTTGTCTGCATCTTATTTATATTATCAATGGCTATTTTGCTATTGATAATAATTATTAATATATACTTTATTCTCACATAGTCTAAACTTTGAAGTAAAGTTATATTGTATTATTCAGATTAAAATTCTAGTTTGACATTCTACTATCAAGAATTAATTCAATATAGTTAAACTATAGCATAAATATAAATGGCAGATTCTTGTTATATTCAGTACTACAAAAATGACTACATATATATATATATGTATACATAAATATATATTATTTTCTACCTTTACAAGAAGCCAAATACAACATGACAATGCTGATCATATATAGTAAGAAAATGATTTCATAAAATATAGAATAAAAATGATATAATTTATATTAATATGACCTTCGTTTTACAGAAAGTGTTACTAGATAAACAAAGAATGTTCAGATAATCTTACACTTAAATGTTATAAATATATATTTTTTAATTTTAAGTATGAAATACTTATTCAAAGGCCTTCCTGTTTTTCTGAAACTGCTTAATTTATGCTTTCTAGATGTGACTTTTTAGTAGTATGACATTCAAATTATTTTGAATACTGTATTAAGTCATTTTGCTTCAAAGGATGCTCTGCATTATTTCAGTGGTGTTAAGTGCTGGAACTGACAAAATTACATGCAAATTATATCCATAAACTTTGTGCATATATATTCTCTGAACATTTTTTTGGTTCAATATATTCCTCTGTATATCAATCTAAATTATGTCAAGGGTTAAAGACATCTGTGCGTGAAGGAATGCAAACATACTGCTGGAATGGTTGCCCTGAAGCTAAATCTTATACCACACCCAGGATCCTGGCTTTCATCTCTAAGGACATATCAGGGTTTGTGAATACTGCAAGGGCTATAACTACCAAAATGTACTTTAATAGTCTAGATTCTACACTGAACATCACAAAATAGGTTTAAGGTTATCTCTGCTTTTGAGGAATCTTTCTGGAAATACTACACACATATAGATAGAAAATATGTTATAATAACTACAGTAAACATTGTGTGAAGGTGGATGGAAGAAATTATTTAGCCAGGCACATGTCATCTCCCCACATTATGTTACTGAGGTGAAAGAGGGAGATAGATATTGTTGCCAACAAGAAACCTTTATCATTCTAAACCAGGACATTTAAGATACCCATAATATTCTAATTTATTCTATCCTTTTTGTTTGTTTTGTGTGCTGGTTAAATATGATTATCCATCTAGCTTAAACCTTAGCAACACTAAACACAATTGATTTTCTGTGTTAAATTGAACAAGAACTCACTTGATGATGTGTTTGGATAGTTTAACAGGACTTTCCCCTTATGCACCTTCCCCAGTTGCCTGTAGGTACAGTTTTTTTACTCGAATTATTATTTTTTTCACACTATGGGCATGAAATTTAATCCACCTATCAAATAAACTACCTCAACTAGAATGTATACTCTTTCAAAGGAAGTATAAAATCATTTTGTATTCTGTTAGGAAAAGAAAAAATGCAAATGTAGTAATTTACTACTGGAATACTGGGCTCACGTGCAGATTTCATGATCTATCATTCCCTGGACAGTTTTTCAAAATTTAAATCAGATCAAATATATGCCTCTGGGCAACTGAATAATATCCATTTTGTGATCATCTCTGCTGATAGTTACCTGTCAGCATAGGCTGAATTGTGATTCAGTTATTCTCTTTCCTGACTTTAGTAGCTAATATTTTATTGACTACCATTGGCCTGAGCTACTGATTTCTCTGATCCCATTAAAGCTCTTTATAAGGTGTTGCAGAATGCTCATGGTCTGAAACTTTGTTTTCTAACTCCTGTATATATAAAACATTCTGTCATGTTTACATTCATGAGCCAATTAGTCTGTTTCTCTGTGTGTGTACAGAGAGAGAGAGAGAGAGAGAGACAGAGAGAGAGAGAGAGAGAGAGAGAGAGAGAGAGAGAGAGAGAGAGAGAGAGACTTCCTTACAGGAGGTGCTTCCCAGATAATGAGAATACTGAGGTATACTGTAATGGGTATCTCAGTTGCATGGGCATTACATACTTTCAAAGAGATCTTTACAGATTTTTTTAAGTCATTGGGCATTTCCTTACTTAAGGAGAAATCAACTGAAATTCTATAAACTTCAGCCCTAGCAAATCCACAACTTCTTCCTGTCCTACTTTATTAATTTTGGATGCCTTTCTTAAAGTCACATGGATTACTAAAGAAAGAAGGCTGATGACTGCTAACATCTATGGTACATTCTTTTTTATCGTTTCCACTGTGGTGAAAAAAAATGTAGTGCGAGATCAATCTTCCTAAATTTTTAAGTGCACAATAAAGTCTTGTTAACAATAGACACACTATTTTACAGCACATTCCTAGAACTTATTTATCTTCCATAACAGACCACTGGTAATAACTCATTTTCCTCCCACAGTCCACAGAGACCATTATTCCACACTATATTTCTATGATCTTGACTTTTGTAGCTTCCTCATAAAGTGGAATCATGTGGAGATTTTTCTTTGTGACTGTCTTATTTCTCTAAACATAATAACCTTCAGGTTTATCAATGTTGCTTATTATAAGGACAAATAATGGTACATCTTCTCATTTTCACATACTTATTAATTTGTTTACCTTGGTATCTTAGTTAAGGTTTTCCTATTGCTGTGACAAAACCCCAACAACCAAAAAGCAAATAGGGGAGAGAGAGGTTATTGACCTTACACTTCCACATTGCTGTACATCACCAAAGAAAGTTAGGATAGGGACTCCAACAGCATAGGACAGGAGTTAATGCAGAGGCCAGGAAAGGATGTTGCTTACTAGCTTGCTACCTATGGCTTGATAAGCTTGCTTTCTTATAGAATGTAGGACTACCAGACCAGGAGTAACACCACCCACCATGGGCTGGGCACTCCTGCATTGATCACTAGTTCAGAAAATGCCTTTTAGCTGGGTCTCATGGAAACTGAAACTCCTTCCTTTCCAATTACTCTGTGTCAAGTTGATACATTAAACTATCAAGTACACTTGGCTACACTCAAATATACATTTGCATATAAATATATTTTGAGTTGGTGATTACAATTATTTTGTAAGTACTCCCAAAATGGGATTGGTTATTGATATGATAATTTATTTTATAATTTCTGAAAAAGTGTATGCAATGATTCATTCTAAATACTATGTAATATATTGTAAGAAAGTATCCATAGATTCAAGTGGATCTATAACTTTGACTAATCATTCCATTTTTATTTATCTTTTTATTTGGCAATAGTCATCCAAATGCAAGAAATAATACATACATTTTATTATTGTATCTATGTTTGTTATTATCTTGTGTATACGATAGGTCAGTGTCTGCATGTACCATGGAGCTTCTGTGGAAGGCAGAAGGCAACCTTGTGGAGTGAGGTATCCCCTTCCCACCTTGCATGGATAGCAGAGACTGAACTCACTTTCCCTGGTTTGCCTCTATATTCAAGAGCCATCTCTCTGGTTCTCCTTTATGGTTCCAGTTTTGACTTTCTATTAATGTTATCAAGTCTCTTTTGTTTTATTCGATATAATTTATTTACATTTCAAATGATTTCCCCTTTTCTAGCCCCCCCACTGCCCGAAAGTCCCGTAACCACCCTTCTCTTCCCCTGTCCTCCCACCCACCCCTTCCCACTTCCCCGTTCTGGTTTTGCCGAATACTGTTTCACTGAGTCTTTCCAGAACCAGGGGCCACTCCTCCTTTCTTCTTGTACCTCATTTGATGTGTGGATTATGTTTTGGGTATTCCAGTTTTCTAGGTTAATATCCACTTATTAGTGAGTGCATACCATGACTGATCTTTTGAGTCTGGGTTACCTCACTTAGTATGATGTTCTCTAGCTCCATCCATTTGCCTAAGAATTTCATGAATTCATTGTTTCTAATGGCTGAATAGTACTCCATTGTGTAGATATACCACATTTTTTGCATCCACTCTTCTGTTGAGGGATACCTGGGTTCTTTCCAGCATCTGGCAATTATAAATAGGGCTGCTATGAACATAGTAGAGCATGTATCCTTATTACATGGTGGGGAATCTCAAGGCATCTGTCATGCCATTTGTATATTTTCTTGATGGAATTGTCTACTTAGTTTCTCTCCCATATTTACTTGTGTTAAAGATTATAGTGATTACTATTAATATTATTATTATGCTTATAAGTTGGAGTCCATAAAATCAACATGCTTTCATAACAGAAACATTTAATGAACTAGGCACAGAAGGAAACCTGAAGGTAAGTGTTACACATGGGAATATGAGAGGTGGAAACAACTCATTGGTGAAATGAATAATTCTTCCTGTGAAATCAGAAGAGCCACACCGCACAGTCTCATAATTGTTTTCATCACATCAGAGGCCATCTAAGCCAGGGTGAGAAGTCAAATAGAGAAATGCACTGCATGAGAGCCTCCTGCCAGATGTAGATGAAAATATTACATAAAAGTATTAGGCATGATCACTCTCATAATAGCCCCATTTCTGAACTGTGTTTCAGTGTTTGTCATAGAGTTTCTCCCCATTTAAGGAAGAGTGTTCCATCAAAACCTATCACCGGTGGGTTACAAGCAACTGAAGCTCACATTTGAAAACAAACCAGATTCTGCCACTAATGTGACAAATTACCAGTTTCTTAAATTTTAGAGAGAGAAACAGTTCTGAGGCAAGCGATTAAGTTAGTGAGAGTAGTCTAGGAAGGTTTTATATAGTAATAAACAAATTGGCATTGTGTGGAAGAATTTTAAGTTATTGCATACATAGCATGGACTATTAAATCTATTTAAAATTGTTTCAAAAGTATGTATTATATGTTGTTTATGATTAGAATTAGCCAGTCATATCAAGTCCTTTCAATTTGTTGGGAGGAATTCTATAGTAGAATATGCTAACTATGCCACCTAATTTTAATACTTACAGCAATGGGAAAATATTTTCTAAATTTGACCCCTCAGTCTCATATTAACTTTAAGTTGTTTAAAATTTAAGAAAATGTTTTTAGGTCTAAGAATATGCTTTTTTCTTGGAAATGCAAGTTATAATAAAAAATGAGTTAAGTACAGAAATCTATACTCACCAAGATAAAATAAATAATAATGTACTTTTTCATAATCTGTCAAATACAAATGGACTGGACATTGTGATTGTAACTCTTACATGATAGTTCTCATAATACTTTAGTAATGCTCTTATTGTATATGGCTTATTTTTATAAGAGAAGAGCCTTTTACTGGATTAAAATGGGGTAATTTTGTGGTTGATCGTTTGCTCTTGTGTATTCAGATGATCAGTTCTGTGGCCCCTGTACATGGGTATAATATTAACCAGTGTGCTATAAAGAGCCCTGGCTATACAAAAGACTCTGGCTAACAGTAGACTAGAGCTTGTGACTTGGTAGAAGAGAAAGAAAAGCAGAATTTTCCATGTGGAGAGGGACTAGGAGATGCCATGCAAACACACATGGAGCAGGGAAAGTCAGAACAACACTAACATGCAAAATTATGGATTTTGGCTGGAAAGTAACCAGATTAGTTTGGATAAGTACAATAGACTAATAACTTCTCAGTTATTATTCCATAATTGTTGATTAAATAAATGTTGCCGTCTTTGTTTCATTTATTTGAGAGCTATACAGGCTAGAATGGTCACAAATTCTCCATGAAAATACTGTAACAAAGGAAAGATTGAATAGAAGAAGGACGTCACCACGAAGCAGGATAACCAAAAGGTGGAACTTGAGCATGTTGCCAAAGCAGGCTTGCATTGAAGACACACATGAAATACAGCAAGACACAGTTGGCAAGCAATTATCTGGTTATTAATAGCCTATCTTGGTAATAATAGTTTCAGAAACTGCCAGTGTACATTTGTTTCTTGTTAATAAATTCTGATGACACTGTATTGATTACTTGGGAGCTTAATGGGAACATATAGGGAAGAACCCCCCCCCTAAAATATTATAATATTTGGAAAAACAATTAAAAATAAATTAACAAGATTTCTCTTTAATATTTTAAAAATCAACACAGCATTTTTCACTCTGAGATATAATACAGGAAATCATCATAACTAGTGATTTACTAAAAAGAATGAAAATTTGCTTCTGTAGATCTTCAGGTATTTACTGAAAACGATAGAACATCCCAGCCCTGAGGTGCTTGACTAAGAAGAATCAGAAATTCCAAGTCATTCTTATTTACATCATTAGTCCAAGGACAGCATAGGGTATATGAAACCATGTCTTCTAAATTAAAACAAACAAAAATCAAAACAAAACATTTCTTCCTCACAAATCTAACATGAAATAGCAATGATATTTTAAGTTTTATAAATAAATTATTCATTATATTTTAATTTTTTAGTAGAATATATATTTTTATTTTTTTCTTTTATTAAAACTTATCATTGTCCCATAAAAAATATCCTGATAAAGTTTCCCTTCCTTCTATCCCTTCTAGTACCACCCAATTTCCCCTCTCATTTGAATCCATTCCAAGTTGGTTTGCCATTAGAAAGAAACAGGCTTGAAAGTGAGAACCAAACATGACAAACTAAAAAATAATTAATTAGTTTAATAATAATTAAAGTAAAAACCATCACATCCAGGCTAGACAAAGTAACCAAACAAAAAAAAATAAGAAGAGTCCCAAGAGCAGTCATAATATTCAGAGACCCAAAGTGAAAGCTATAATGTAAGGCAGAGTGTGGACATTATTTCTGCAGATGGAGCCATGTTGTCTGTTTGGCAAGAGCTTTTCACTTCCTTAGCAATGACATGGGTTATTTGGGGATTTCCTTGGGACTTTCTTTTTCATGACAACTTAATTGAGTGAAAGCTAATCTCATGACTAGAAGTCTTGTTTGGTAACAAAAGATGGCCTTTAGGGACTTCATATCCCCATTATTAGGAGACCTCATTAGGATCAACTCCATATATTTTAGGCAGTTTGACTACACTGTTTCCACATCATCACTCGAATGCCCTTCAATTCCAGATGTCTCTCCACGAGTTTCCTCCATCATCCATATTCCCATTTCCCAACTTATTCTTCTATCCCATATGCCCCATTTACCCATAAAACTTAGTTGATTTCTGCCAAAGTACCCTCCCTGTGCTTTGTCCATACCTATGCATGTATGTATTTTAGATTCATTTTCACTTATTTAGTGACAAATATCTACATATAAGTGAAAATATAACATACTTCTCATTCTTTGTCTGGGTTACCACACTCAGGACATTTTTTTCTTGTTATATTCATTTGCCTACAAACTTTGTGATGTCATTAACAGCTAAGCAATATTCCATTTCATGTATATACCACATTGTCTTTGTCCACTCTTCTGTTGATGGACATCTAGGATGTTCCCAGTACTTCCTAGTAGTTTCTGGCTATTATGAATAGAGTAGCAATGAACATTGTTAAGCAAGTGCCCTTGGGGAAAAGATGAAGCATCTTGTGACTATATGTTTAAGAATTGTATAGCTTGACCTTGAGCTAGATTGATCCTAAATTTCCATAGAATCACCATATAGATTTTCATGGTGATTGTATAAATATGTACTTCCTACAGAAATGGATAAATGTCTGCTTTCTTCCATATCCTCCCCAGCATGACCTGATCAGGTTAGTGACCTTAGCCATTCTGAAAGGTATAAGATGGGATCTCAAAGTGGTTTTATTTTGCTTTTTCCTGATGACTAAGGATGTTGAGCATTTCTTAAGTATCTTTCAGGTGTCTGAGAGTCTTCTATTGAGATTTCTGTGTTTATATTTGTGACATCATTTTTTGTGAGTGCAGCAAACTTTATTGATTGTATTCAAGAGAGTAGGGAGTACTCCCTCATGTTATTATGGGGGTCTGGGATGGAAATTGTGAGGGAGATGCTCAGTGTTGGGGGTCAAATTGGGACAGGTACTCCTCAGCAACCATGGGCCTCTCTTTTGCTCTCTTACTGTGGTGGGTGGTTCAGGGCTTATTACTTCTTGGAGGCCATGTAGGCCATGAGGTCCACCACCCTGTTGCTGTAGCCATATTCATTGTCATACCAGGAAATGAACTTTATGAAGTTGTCACTGAGAGCAATGCCTGCTCCAGCATTAAAGGTGGAAGAGTGGAAGTTGTTGAAGTTTCAGGAGACAACTTGGTCCTCAGTGTAGCCCAGGATGCCCTTTAGTGGGACCTCAGATGCCTGCTTCACCACCTTCTTGATGTCATCATACTTGGTAGGTTTCTCCAGGCAGCATGTCAGATCCACAACAATATATTGGGGGTAGAAATACAGAATGCCATACCAGTGAGCTTCCCATTCAGCTCTGAGATGACCTTGCCCACAGCCTTGGCAGTAGCAGTGGATGGAGGGATAATGTTCTGGGAAGCCCCACTGCCATCTTGCTACAGCTTCCCAGAGGGGCCATCCACAGTTTTCTGAGTGGCAGTGATGGCATGCATAGTGGTCATGAGCCTTTCCATGATTCCAAAGTTGTCATGGATGACCTTGGCTAGAGGAGCTAACCAGTTGGTGGTGCAGGATGCATTGCTGACAATTTTGAGTGAGTTGTCATATTTCTTGTGGTTCACACCTATCACAAACATAGGGCATCAGAAGAAGGGGCAGAGATGATGACCATTTTGGCCCCATCATTCAAGGGAGCACCAGCCTTCTCCATGGTGGTGAAGGCACCAGTAGACTCCACAACATACTCAGCACCAGCATCACCCCATTTGATGTTTGTAGGATCTTGCACATGGAAGATGGTGATGATCTTCCCATTGATAACAAGCTCCCCATTCTCAGCCATGACTATGCCTTTTAATTTGCCATGGGTGGAGTCATACTGGAACATGTAGATCATATAGTTGAGGCCAATTAAAGGGTCATTGACGGCAACACTCTACTTTGCCAGATGCTGAACAGAAGGCAGTCCTGGTAACCAGGCACCTAATACAGCCAAATCCATTCACACCAGCTTTCACCATTTTGTCTATAGGACAAGGCTGCCACTGCACAAGAAGATATGTCTGTCTGTGGAACAGGGAGGAGCAGAGAGCATATACCCCATTTTTTGACTGGCTTATTGGTAATTGTTGTTATTTTGTTTTGTTTTGTTTTTGCTATCTATTTTCTTGAGTTCTTTATGTATTTCAGATATTAGTCCTACATTAGAAATGAAGTTATAAAATTTGTTTCAAATTCTATAGGTTTCTATTTTATCTGATAGATAGTATCTTTTGTGAAGATTTCCTGTTTCACAAAATTTATTAATTGTTGATCTTTTATCCTGTGCTGTCAATGTTTTGTTTAGGATATCTTCTACTATGATACAGAGTTCAATGCTAATCACCACTTTCTCTTCTATCAAGTTCAGTGTTTCTGGCTTTATCTTGATGGCTTTGGTCTAAGTAGACTTGAGGTTTAGATAGGGTGATAAGCAAAGGTCAATGTGTATTCATCTATATGCACACAACCAGTTTGACCACAGGTTAAAGATGCTATATTTTTTCCAGTGTGTATTTGCAGCTTCTTTATCAAAAATCACTTGTACACTGGTGTGTGAATTTATGCTTGGTTCTTCAGCTTGAGTCTATTCACCAACATGTTTGCTCTGATGCCAGTGCCATGTTATTTTTATTACTGTATCTCGGTTGTACAACCTGCAATCAGGAATGGTGAGACATACTGTGGTTTTTTTCTTGTTCAGGATTGTTTTAACTACCTTGGAATTTTTTTCATTTCCATATGAAGATGAGAATTGTCCTTTCAAGGTCTGTAAAGATTTGTTTTAGAATTGTGATGTGGGTTGCACTGAATCTATAAATTACTTTTGTAAAGATGATCATATTTTAGTATATAAATCCTACCAATCCTTGAGTATGGAGAATCTTTACATCTTCTGATATCTTCTTAAAATTCTTTCTTCAAAGATTTCAAGTTTTTTCATGCAATATGGGTATCTTTTTCCTGGGTTCCCTTTTAGCTCACTTAGGCAGAAAGAGCAGAAGCAGTGAGCAGGGGCACACAGTTAACTGTGAGTATAGTCTAGCTTTAGTGAGACAGCTCTATGTTATTATTCCAAGGATAGGGTGTATTAAGAATCTTAAGGGTATGGGTGGAAATGGTTAATTAGTCATAATTAAGCATGCAATTATTATATTGGTAGAGAGAAAAAAAGGGACTTGTTGAAGGTTTTAACAGTGATCTCAACATTTTATACATTTACATAAAAGCAACATTTTCTCAACACTATGCAAGTCTTTCCATGTTCCATATTTATTAGGTCTAGTGCTTTCCTGTTTTGGAGCAGGACTCTGACAATAGAGTTCATCTGTTGATGAAGGGATCCAAGGCTGTCAGTTGTGGATGGCATCACCTGATCAAACTTATAGTTAAAGTTTCCAACTAGGCGGTGCATCTGTTCCATGGCAGCTGGTTAGGCCCTAGAAGATTCTAGGGGTATGTCAAATCCAAATTCTCCTTGAGCAGGATGGCATATCTCTGTCTGCTCTGTAGCAGTAATACTGTCTTCTCCTCCTCCTTGTCCTCATAGAAATAAAACTGGAATGATCACAACAGGAGTGTAAAACCCTGGCAGTGGGATGTCTGTGCAGAGGGAATCATCTATAAATAATGATACTTTGAATTCTTCCTTTTTACTTTGAATCCCTCTGAATTCCTACAGTTGTCTTAATTCTGATTTTGATTTGACTTTTCTAAGTGATACATATTAAAATTATCCATTCCTTTTAGATTTTCGCTTTTTGGAGTAGATACATTTAAAAAATATTTTCCTCAAATCTGGAATCCCTTGTTTCTGATTTTGTTAATTTGGATATTTTTTCTCTCCACCCTTTAGTTAGTTCCAATAAAGGTTTGATTATCTTGTTGGTTTCCTCAAAGAACTAACTCTTTGTTTCTTTGATTTTTTTATATTGTCTTTCTTTGCACTTTACTGATTTCAGACACCCATCCTCCCCATTTGATTATTTCTTGCAGTCTATCCATCTTGGGTGTGATAACTTCTTTTCTTCTACAGCATCCCGGATTGCCATTAAGTTGCTTATATGAGAACTCTTCAGTTATTTGTTGTTGTTTTGTTTTGTTGTTATAGATAAATTGTGCTTTGAACTTTCACTTACATTAAGTACTTATTTTCATTGAAGTCTCAAAATTATTTGATTCTTTTCTTTATTTCTGTCTTGACTCAGTTTTCATTAGACAGTAGTTCAGTTTCCATTATTTTTGTTGTTGGTGGTGATAGTAATGCTGGTGTTGCTATCTGGCTTTAATCTATGAAGGACTGATAGGACACAGGGAGTTATTTCAGTTTTCTTGTTTCTTTTGAGACTTGTATTTTGTCCAAGTCTATGTTCATTTAAGGAGAACATTATAAGAGGTTCAGAGATAAAAGCATATTCTTTTGTGTTTTGGTTGAATGGTATATAGATATACCATTAGGTCCATTTGCCTTATAATCTCTATTAATTCCAGCATTTCTCTGCTCAGTTTTTGTCTCAATTAAACTGTCCATTGCTTAGAGTATTGAAGTTTCCCATTATCATTGTATGGCTGTCAATATGTGATTTATGCTGTCATAGTGTTCTTTTACAAATGTTTATGCCATTGTGTTTGGAGCATAGATATTAAGAAATGAAATGCTATCTCAATGAATTTATCCTTTGATTAGTATGTAGTGTCCTTTTCTATCTTCTTTGATTAGTTTTGAATTTGAAGTATGTTTTTAGTAGATCTTAGAAAATATCAAAGACCAACATAAATTTTAGCCTTTGTTGTACATGTTCTAAGCCTCCCATCCTCGAAGTTTCCATATATATATACATTTGGCTAGTAACTGTTAACTACAAAGCTGATTCAATGGGTGAACTTTCTGGAGTATTGGCTAACAGATAAATCTCTGCAAATAATGCCTGAACTGTAGACAAGACTTCCCAGTATATGGCAGTCATATTAGATTTAGTTCAAAATCATACTGATATTTTAAAGAATATTTTTATGCCATGTAACTGAATTAAACAAAAAGAAAGATGTTATTGAAATCTTCTGTAATAAAATTAAATATCAAGAACAGAATATGTTTGCTGATAGGCTTAATCTTTGTTAATATTTATACAACATTAGTACTTCTTTGAACAATCCCAAGCTTAACATGGATTTCCACCTATCAGCTGATAAATTTAGAAGCATCTTTTTCCAGGCAACAGAACACAGCCATAAGTATCTCCTCTTTACATTACTACTTATTCATTTTTACAGAAGATATATTATACATCTAAAAACTGTTCCTGAGAGACATTAAATTAAAACATATTTTATATGACTTTCCTATTCCATTTGTTCTCTTTTAAATTTCCTTTTTTATTTGCTAATAATATTTAACTGCAGTTAGATGTTCTGTTAATCAAAGGATCGAGTATCAACTCTTAAATTAGAAAACTCTTTATAAGCCCAATTGACTATTTGACAGGAATATTTCATATTTTATTCACATTCAAAATGGAAAATAATTGGTAAGGAAGTATTCCATGTATCTCAGATTTAATAATTTAGAAATATATTTTTTGTTTGATATATGCTTTCAAAGGTTAAAATTTACAAGTTTTAACTGTAGAAAATTAGTTAAAAATCCACAATTAGATGAATAAAAAAGTCCAGTTTTATGAATAAAAGTGTTATTAGCCTTTAAATTATGTAAATGTTTAAGACTTTGAAAATGTCCACTCCAATGCCTTATACACTTGATCACCATATCCACTTGGACCAATTTCCTTCTATAAAATAGGAAACTATCTATTATAGAAACTATAGATAGTTCTATCTACTATAGAAACTATCATATAATAATTATTATACTTGTGGGTAGAAAAATGCTGCTGTCTGTAATTAGTGTGGGAAGAGCCACATAAAAATTGTTGTGATTGTTAACTTTGGAGCAGATATTGCTGTATACAAGAATGAATCCTGGATAAGCAAACCACAGTTTCACTAGTCAAACAAAAAGTATCATTAAATGAAATGTAGTACAGATGCGTTTTATCATTTCCCAACAAAAAGGTCTAGAAATTTATTCTAGAATGTTCTTCTGTCAGTATATTTATTCAAATAGAAGAGAGAATTTGAATTTACTCTCTAAAACTTATAATAAATATGCACATAAACTGTAGAGTTTGCTATTACTAATAGGTATTCAAAATGTTACAGGACTTGTTTGCCCAAGGAGGATATATGACACATTGAATAGGAGTTAAGCTGCCAAGTGAATGAAACACAACAGTGTCAAACTCCAGGGTAATGTAATTTATATTTTGTATGTATGGCAAGAATGAAAGATGAACCTACAAACTGAAAGAAAAAGAGGAAATTGAAACTTTGGTCTTGTACATAAGAAGTAAAATACTTCCGAGGCAGTTCTTTCTGCAAGCATTATTGTGAAGTCAGAAATGGGGGACTCTTACTCAGGAGACTCATACAGGGCAAAATCACCTGCTACAGCACGTCTTGCTTTAAGTTTCCAACAGAAATCAATACTTCTGAACCAGGACTTAAAAATACTCACTATGGACTCTTGAGATGACCCAGTGAGTAAGGACACATGCTGCCTGATGATGTGAATGTGACCCCACATAGTGGAGAGAGATAACTGACTCTCACAAGTTGCTTAAGTTCTGCAATATGTTATGGGAATGCTGGGGAAACTGAAAAATTGTATGTGTGTGTGTGTGTGTGTGTGTGTGTGTGTGTGTGTATGTGTGTGTGTGTGTGTGTGTGTGTATAAGAGAGAGAGAGAGAGAGAGAGAGAGAGAGAGAGAGAGAGAGAGAGAGAGAGAGAATTATTAAAAAATACTGGTAATCAGTGAGGTATATTACTTTCTCCCATTGGTGTGTTGGAAAAATCACAAGTGAAGTACACTAGTATATCATATGCTAGTCTGTGATATGGCTGCTGTTAACATACAACTCATAATTTTAAATATTGATTTAAAAATAGGTAAGTAAAGTTGTTTTCCAAGTGACTCAAAGGTCAGTGCCATTTGCTAAAAACAAAGACCTTGTAAGTTATTTTCTTGTTATTATTACTATAAAATTTCCGCAAAAGTGCTTATCTTGAGATAAGCTATATCCTACAAAATGATTCACATTATAAGATGTATTATTCATACTTATATAGTTTATATCTAACTTATTATTAATGTTCTTCATCTATCCAATGCTGTGATTAAATATTTGACCATCTCATTAGGTTGAAAGCTTTAATTATGACTTTGACATGACCGAGATGAGCATCTTTTAGTTCTCATTATATAATAGCAAACTATCATATAATAACTATTATACTTGTGAGTAGAAAAATGCTGCTGTCTGTGGCATACTGGCTACATGGTATGGAGGAATAAACTGGAAGGTACGGAATGAAATCTCTCTTTTGAAAAACATAGGAACTAAAAATATTTTACTTATTATATGACTATGATTAGTACTTATGATAGTAACAAGGATAATAACTACATCATTTGCCAATGGGTTACAGAGGCCTCCATTTTGAAGAAATACTTTCATGGCTAGGAATAAGTTACTTTTTACAATTTCTCAGATTGTCCAGATGGGCCAATGTTCAGGCTAGGAATTATTATTTACTTAATTTTCAATTATGCAATCTCTAGCATTCCAAAAAAGGCAATTGTGGTTGATCAGTGTTCAGTTTTATGCACATGATTACAGTTTCATGGTTTCCAGTTACAGCATTTCCAAGCTAACAGCTGGGCAAGACACAAGATTTTATGTGTTTGAGATTTCTGAATCAATCTTGTGTGGACATTCCCTGTTGGGATCCATTATATAGTTTTGTTTCATGAGTTCAGGACCTTTCTTCTGTTTCATCTTCGTTTCCTAGGCAAGAATTTCTCAAAAGCTAACATTTTAGTAGCTAATTTGAGCTGAAGAGAACTATACTGCCAAGGCCAATAGTGGCTGTTTGCTTGAACCAAGCTGACATGAGTACAAGACCAAAAACTCAATGTGAAAGATAATTAAGAGGCTAGATTTTAGAACATGTCAATATCTCCATTGTATATTACTATCAAAAATCTGTAATTGCTAGTGATCATATTAACTGACATATAGACAGTGAATCAGATCCCTGCCCTGAGATACTAAAGAACCATGGCACTTTATAAACTCGAGAATGGGAACCAAGGGCTAGGAGCAAAGAAGTAGTAAGAGATATTTGGAAATGTTTCTCCGAGGCCCTCCTTTTCCTTACTCTGAGGTCTCAGCAAACATAGCTGAGAAAGACTTTCTAGAACATCCTCATTAGGAATGCAGATAGAAGGGATCCTGACCTCTGGATCACACTTTCAATGTGCAATAATAAATGGTTAGTGCTTTACGATTTTGTAACAGTGAGACCTTCCCTTCATAAGTGGTTTCAGGTCAAAGTTTTATGCTTGTTTATGAACAGGCCTAAACCCTTGTTCATAGGTTTTTGTCAATGAGTTGGACTCCTCAAGAATTTTACCACAAACTACCAAGAGGTATACTGGTATAGATTGTGGGATAATAATATTTCTTTCATAGAAGACATTTTTCTCATGTATCAAAAAATCATGTACATTAATGTGAAAAACTATGACATCACTGCCATATATTTTACAGAATCCCATAGTATTTTTATTCCTTACTAGAAAATCTACGGCTAATAACCTTTAATGTAGCCTATTATATAATATAGAGTGAGAAGTAGAGTCACATGTCATTATAAATTAAAAACCTGTGCCTAGTTATATCATAAACCTTAAAGGAAAACCTATTGATATTTTGCTGCTAAATGGACAGAGTCTGAAACCAATGTCTAATGATGTCTTGCTATATCTATAGCTTAATACAGTTTTCAACCTTCTTTTTAAAAGATTCTATTAATTATAGATCATGATTAATACAGAGACAGTGATCTGCCCAGTACTAAAGGAAATATTTATGTCATGCCTTTTCTTTCCAAGGCTCAGCAATCAAAAAAATGTGATTGAGAGATTCTAAACACAAAGGTAGTAAAGTACAAGAAAAAGATGTCTAACAAACACAACAGGGCAATTACACATATGAATTCAATTAGTTGTAATAAGATACATAAGATCTACACATAGTAAAGTTTCACCAAATCACAGCATGTAAGGTTTGCTACCAAAAATTTTCACTCCTATCTGAAGAACTATTGGCAATTAATAGCTACTAAGATAGATAAAGTTAGGTTTCTTCAATGATGTGCCCCCTGGTTGGTCCACTCCAGTGCATAGCCACATCCCCAAGTATATAAGGGCAGGAGAAACTAGAACCATACTGTTTCCAAACACAATGATATTGGATGTTACTGTTTAAATTCAGTGTTGAAACATCGTAGGAAATTACAAAAGAAACTAAACCAAAAAGAAAAGAAAAACTAAGATGATTAAACTGAATACTCTTGCACTGGGACTTCTACTTTTAGCTATAGGATTTTGTGGTCCAGTTAGAATATGAACATGATTGTCATACTAGAGATCTAAGGTAACTCAGATTTCATGGATAAATATTGATGAGAATTTCTGTTTCTATTTAAAATGTTTTACAAACATCTTTACTGAGCTTTTATTATAAATATGTAGGCCCTTACTAGCTTGCTACCTTAATAATTATGAAAATTATTTCCATTTAGAACATTAGTTAAAATATTAGTGAGCCAAATATGATATTCACTCAGAATCTGGTAGTTCACTGTTTCTGCAGACTGGGGACTTCTTTTTCTGAATGGACAATAAGTCTGAACCTTGACACTAGAAAGGAGTAAGTGAAAAGTGTGTGAGCAAGAGAATAAAGTTGGCGCAACCAACCTATAGGAAGTTAAAGGAGAGAATTTCTAACTAGAAATGAAAATTTCAAATTAATGTGCATTCTGAAATTAAAGATAAATTTCATTGAAGTTTAATGTTCCATTTAATGATCTAAAGTGATTTCAGATGTTCCTTTGGCATCTCTTTACACATAAAACAGATTATAGCTTCCATTTATCTTTGGATAATTTAAAAAAGTAAATAACTGTGATAGATATTGTATTATATGTTAATTAGTCATTAGACTTAAATTTTAAAAGCAATCTTGATTTGTGTTTTTCCTCGAATGATTTCTATCACTATGTTTCTGTATGGTATACAATATTTTCATATAAAAATTAGATTTGATAGGATTCCACTATTATTTATTACTTTGTTATTAGTTATCAAAACAAATATTTTTAGCAATTCATCTTGTGGTATTATACATTTAAATTTGAGTGTATAGAATAAAACTGCGGAGTGAGATTCTGCATGCAGTGCTCACTTGTAAAGCACCATTGTCACATCAGGTTTTCTTTTCTCATGAAGAATAACGAAATAAAGTTGAAATGATTTATCAGACCAAAATCAAGAAATAAGGAGCAGGAGATGCATCTGTATTTAAAAGCTGGGTTGGTTGGTCCAAACTCATTTATTCAGTGTGGGTATTTTCCCATTCTTGCCTATTCCTTCTCTTTAGAGTAGATTTGAATTAAAAAGGAGTTATTTTTGCATATGGTGTCATAAACCTATTTCAATGTCTATATCTTTATAATAATAACAAAATTATTCTTAATATTTTATATACCAGACATGAAATTATATGATTATATGATTTATATACAGAAATTAAAATATTTTATTTTTGTTGATTTCTATTTTAGTACTCAAGTGTATTGTTGAGTGCTCTAAGATATCACAGGGGAAATTATTTAATCATATACATTGTTAAGCATTAAAATAACCAATATAAAAAATATACTAGTTTATAAAAATTATTTGCATTTAACTACCTACTGGAATATTTGGTTTAGGGTAGAGATGTAGCTAGCTCTAGGTTTTATTAATGGCAGAGCATATAAAAGGTTTTCTTGTAAACACTACAAGAAAAATTGTCATCAAAAAATGAAATTAATTTTAGGTAGGCTTCATGGCTCAGGTTTTTTATTACATTACTCAAGAGATAGCAACAGAAATATTGGAATTATAATCTAATTTCAGACACATCATAAATTAATTATTTCAAAACAACTATAGCAGCAAAAACAAAAAAATGAAGTATATTTTTGTAGTGCAGTTCTGACTCCAGTTATATTCCAAGCATGAAAAAAAACAGAACTAAAATAAATGAGCTTACATATTTTAATAGGTTTCATATAAAAACACATTCCTTAATTTTTTTGAAATAGTAATATTAAAACTCACAATGTAGAAAAATAGTAACATCACTTTGTCTGAAATTTACATTTAAATATGTTTACATTTTACAATTAAAAATGTTTAAAGAGATTTTTAAAATTTACCAAAACACCCAACAAAGAATAGATTCTGTAGAGTTTAGGCATGGCTCCTGGTGGAGAATTGGCGCCACCCACCCTTCTCAAAAATATTAAGCCAGAATTGCTCCTGTCTAAAGGAAATACAGGGACAACTGTGGAGCAGAGACTGATGGAAAGAGACCACTCAGAGACTGCCTTACCTGTGGATCCATCCTATATAGAGTCACTAAACCCAGACACTATTGCTGATGCCAAGAAGGGCTTGCTGATATGAGCCTGGTATAGCTGGCCTCTAAAAGGCTCTGTCAGAGACTGACAAATACAGAGGTTGATGCTCACAGTCAAACATTGTACTGAGCAGAGGGACCCCAGTAGGAACTGAAGGTATTTGCAACCCCATAGGAAGAACAGCAATCTCAACCAACCAGATTCCCAAGAGCTCCCAGGGACTAAACCACCAACCAGATGGACCCATGGCTCTAGCTGCATGTGTAGATGATGCGGTATCTGACATCAATCAGAGGGGAGGCCTTTGGTCCTGTACAGGTTCAATGCCCCAGTGTAGGGGAATGCCAGGGTGGTGAGGCGGGAATGGGTAGGTTGGTGGGGGAGCACCTTCCTAGAAGCTGGGGGAAGAGGGATGGGATAGGAGGTTTGTGGAGGTATGCCTGGGAAGGGGGCTAACATTTGAAAAGTAAATAAATAGAATAATCAAAAAGATTATTTATTTTATAACCCTCTTACTGCGCTCATCCCAGTCATCCCATCCTTTCCACTATCCCTACTTGCCCTTCTCATCTGATCAAATAGAAATGACTCCAGGGATTTTCCCAACCCTGGCATAGCGATTCTCTGCTGGACTAGGCACATCCTTTCCCACTGAGGCCAGATAAGGCAACCAACTTAGAAGAACATATCCTATGGACAGGCAACAGATATTGAGATAGCCCCCATTCCCATTGTTTGGAGCCAACCTGAAGATGAAGCTGCACATGTTACATATGTGTGTGGTGCTTAGTCCTGTATATATTCTTTGGTTGGTGATTCAGTCTCTAAGAACCACTAGGATCCAGGTAGGTTGACTCTGTTCATCTTGCTGTGGAGTTCTTATCCCATTTGGGGGCCACAATCCTTACCACTACTCTTTCATAATAGTCCCCAGGCTCCATCTCCTGCTTGGCTATAGGTGTCTGCATCTGTCTAAGTCAGCTACTGGTTGGAGTTTCTCAGAGGAGAGCCATGCTAGACTCTTGCCTATAAACAAAGCAGAGTAGCATTAGTTGTGTCAGGAATTAGTGCTTGTCATCAGGATGCGTCTCAAATTGGTCTTGTTATTGGCTGGCAATTCCCTCAGTCTCTGCTCCATCCTCCTTCCCTGCATTACTTGTAGACAGGATAAATTTTGAGTTGAAGATTTTGTGGGTGTATTGTTATTCCTATAGCTCAACTGGCATTCCTGCATAGCTATAGGAGTTGGCCTCTTCAAGATCCATATCCCCCCAAACCCCGAGTCATAGTTAAGGTAATACCCATTGATTCTTGAGTGCCTCCTTTATTCCAAGTCTCTGTCAGATCCTGGAGACGCCCCACACTTCCCATCCCTCTTCAGCTGCAGATTTCCTTTCATTTTCCTGGTCATATGGCTATTTCTACTGTCCCTCTCACACCTGATCTTGTCCCCCTGCTACTTACCCTCTTCCTATTTCTTCCCCAACCCAGTTCCCTCCTTCCATCTTTCTCTTATTACTATTTTATTTCCCCTTCTAAGCACTTGTGCATTCCTTCTTATTTGGCTTCTTCGGGTCTATGGATTATAGCAGGGTTTCCAGTATTTCACAGCTAATATATACTTGTAAGTGACTATATACCATACATGTCCTTTGGGGACTGGGTTATATCACTCAGGATGATATTCTCAAGTTCCATTCATTAGCCTGCAAAATTTATGATGTCTTTGTTTTTATTAGCTGAATAGCAGTTCATTATGTAGACGTACCAATTTTTTAATCCATTCTTTAGTTGAGAGACATCTAAGTTGTTGACAGTTTCTGGCTATTATGAATAAAGCTACTATGGACATAGTTGAGTGTCTTTGTGGGATGGTTTAGTATCTGCTGGGTCTTGAGATAAAACTATTACCAATTTTCTGAGAAACTGCCAAATTGATTTCCAAAGTGGTTTTATAAGCTTGCACTCCCACCAACAATGGCGGAGGAGTGTTCCCCTTTTCCACATTCTTGTCAACATGTACTATCACTTGAGTTTTTGATGTTAGCCATTCTCACCTGCATAAGATAGAATCTCAGAGTTGTTTTGATTTGCATTTTCCTAGTGACTAAGGACTTTGAACATTTCTTTAAGTGGTTCTAACCCATTTGAGATTTCTGTCATAAGCCCTCTGTTTAGCTCTATTTTAATTGGGTTACTTTTATTGTTGGTGTCTAACTTCGCTAATTCTTTTTAAAATTTGGACATTAGTCCTCTTTTAGAAGTAGGGTTGGTGAAGATCCTTTAAAATCTGTAGACTGCTTTTTTGTCTTACCAAAACACCCAACACTGACAGTGTCCATTGCTTTTCAGAAGCTTTGAGAACGTTCTAATACCAGCAATTTAAAAGTACACTTAAAATCTTTAGGAAAAAAAAGAAGCAAGTACACCAAAGACAAGTAGAAGGCAGGAAATAATCAACATCAGGGCTTAAATCAATCAGTTAGGAACAAAGAAACCAATACAACGAATCAACAAAACCAAGAGGTGCTTGTTCTTTTTTGTTTGTTTCTTTTTGTTTGCTTTTGAGGAAATCAACAAGATAGATGAACCCTTAGCCAAACTGACCAAAAGTCAGAGAGACAGTACCTAAATAAACAAAATAAAAAATGAAATAAGAAACATAAAAACAGAAATTGAGGAAATTGAAAGAATCATTAGGTTTTACTTCAAAAGCCTCTATTCCACAAAATTGAAAAATATAAAAGAAATGAATGATTTTCTAGACAGATACCACTTACCAAAGTTAAAACAAGATTAGGTAAACTATATAAACTGTACTATAATGGTTTTAGTGCAGAATTCTGCCAGACTTTTAAAGATATGAGCAATACTCCTCAAATAATTCTGCAACATAGAAACAGTAAGAACGTTGCCTAATTCATTCTATGATGCCACAGTTACCCTCATAACTAAACCACACAAAGACTCAACATCGAAAGAGAACTGGAGACTCATTTCTCTTATTGACATCGATGAATGAATACTAAGTAATATACTCACAAACTGAATCCAGGAACACATCAAAAAACATCCATCATGATCAAGTAGGCTTCATCCCAGGGATGCAGAGATGGTTCAATATATGAAAATCCATCAATGTAATCTACTGTATAAACAACCTGAATGAAAAAAAATCACATGATCTTCTCATTGGATGATAAAATCTTTTGACAAAATCAAAGGCCCTTCGTGATAAAAGTATTACAGAGATCAGGAATTCAAGGCATATAAACACCATCAGAAAAAGAAACAGCATGCCCACAGCCAACATCTAACTAAATGGAGAGAAACTTAAGAGAATTTCTTAAATGAGAAATTGTATTTGGAACTGACAAACAATAATCATAACCTGATTTTAAAAGCACATAACTTTTCTTTTTAAATTTTTATTTTAATCTTTTGCCTTAGTCAGGGTTTCTATTCCTTCACAAACATCATGACCAAGAAGCAAGTTGGGGAGGAAAGGGTTTATTCAGCTTACATGTCCATGTTGCCATTTATCACAAAAGGAAGTCAGGAGTGGAACTCAAGCAGGTCAGGAAACAGGATCTGATTCAGGAACCATGGAGGAATGTTTCTTACTGGCTTGCTACCCCTGGCTTAATCAGTCTGCCCTCTTATAGAACCCAAGAATACCATCCCAGTGATGGTACCACCCACAAGGGGCCTTGATCACTAATTGAGAAAATGCTCCACAAATGGATCTCATGGAGGTACTTCCCCAACTGAAACTCCTTTCTCTGTGATAACTCCAGCCTGTGTCAAGTTGACACACAAAACCAGCCAGTACATCATTTTATTAGTTTCTTTCATTAAGTGTTATGCTTATACCTAATGCTTGTACCTAATTTCTCTTATTTAGATTGCCTTGTTTCTCTGCCTCATTACCCTTCTTTATACTGTAACTCTACTTTTCCCCTTCTATTTGCATGTCTTTTATGTGTGTGACCAACTACATTTAAATAAAATTGCACAAACATAAATGACAACTTGAATACTGGCAAGATATCAATGGTTACACCATTAAAGAAAGTGACAACCCTTCCCAAGCTACCTTTAACTATCCCTAGTTCCTAAAGGAGTGGGGCATGATGAGCCTTTTGCCCTTACAGGACAAAAGGTTGATAGGCACAATGGTGTGCTGGTAATGTGAAGATAATCACAGATAAAGTGACTTGATGGATGTAATTGGTGTGTCTTGTCCAGATAACACTGTCTTATTCTTCTCCCCAAATGGTGGCTCTTACCTTCATTCTGATGCCTCTTTCTTGATAGACTCCAAGTTTGATAGAAGTGGGACTGTTATATATGTTTAGTTTAGGTCTGAGCCCTCTGCAGTCACTTATTCTTTGTACTTTGATGAGTTGTGAGTTTTTCCATTAACCACTATTCACTGAAAAAAAAGGAATTTTCTAATGAAGGCTGAGAGCTGCAATAATCTGCAGATTAAGCATAAGTATTTATAACACAATTTGCTTCCATGTCTATTTAGAAGTCAATAGCTGTAGGCTTTTCTGCAGGATACTTTTGAAGGCTGTTGTTTCTATGTGATGGGTATATTATTCTCATATTTCATTAGTAGAGAATATTGTATGCTGCTGGCCATCAGAGTAGAGTTAGAATAGGATTCAGTATTTCCTAAGGCAATTCCAACTGCAGCTGCTGATAATGATGGCTAAGAGGTCCCTACAGCACAGTTCGTGGTGTTTACTGTGACACCTGCTTCACTAGTGCATAACAATTGACAACAAAGTTTTGTTAATGCAAATTTGTCAACAGAAGGTTTCAAATGCTCAGAAACTGATCTATGAAGATCATGAATTATATTTACTATGGAGTTTTGCTATGATTTATGTCAACAATCCCATCTCTCTCAAAGAACAAGCAGGAGGACTACCAGTTTGAGGCTAGCCTGAGATGCAAAATGAGAACTTGTCTCAAAAAGCTAAAAGGATAAAAATCAATAATCATAAAATAAAATTATGTTCTAAGGCACAAGCACAGATTAAATGTCAGAATTCATATTGGAATCTTGCAATGGATCCAGTTTTTTCTAATTCTTACTTTATTAGAAATTAGTACGTTTTTGTGTTTTCTCAATTACTACATAATCTTTTAGATTGAAGTGGAACACTATACATGTTAGCTTAACACTGCACTAAACGTTTATACTGAAGATTTACATATCTTAATGTGTACTATGAAATAACACACCAATTGCTCTAAATCTATAGTTCTGTTACTATATAAATTAGCTTATTTTATAGTCTGGTGATTAAAATAGGGTACCAAGAACATTCTGCTACTGATATCTATCTTCACCCCATCTTGAGAGACCTTGTCCTCTGTCCTTTTTTCCTTTTGTAGATTCCATTCTAGGCCCTTCATCTTGGACCTAGGGACAAATGTTTGTGCATAAACAAAACATTTCAAATAATCACAGAGTTATACTTGAAGTTAATATTGAAACTACCAAATAACCTATTACCATGAAAGCATATTGGAAGAATGTTACTTGATGATGATCAAGATCATAACACAGGACTAATAGCAAATGTTAGTGTGGTCTTCCTAAGTACCTTCAATCAGTAGCAGACCAGCTACAATGAGGCTTCCTTCTTCCTGATGACAATGAAACTAAAGAAAAACGAAATGGAATGATTGCCTTATGGGGCTTAGAATTTCTGGAATTGTCTAAGAATTACTTTGAGCTTGTTCTGGTTACTAGCCATTGATAATTGTTAGTTGTTGAGATTTGATAGTTGTTGAGACTATCTTAGTTCAATTTCCTATCTGTGAATACAGACACGAGAGTCCTTCCCACCTTCCTTCCTTCCTTCCTTCCTTCCTTCCTTCCTTCCTTCCTTCCTTCCTTCCTTTTCTCCCTCCCTTCTCCCTTCCCTTCTCCCTTCTGCCCTTCCCCTCATCTTCTTTCTCCTTTTCTTTCATTCCATACTTTCTTCTCTTTACTTATTGCACCTCCACGAAATAACGCAAGTGTTGATGGAGTGATGCTAATGGTTTTCTTTCCATTTTAACACATCTTAAAAGGAAACTGATAGGCCTAGACCCTTAAAAAGTATGAATCTCAGTGTGTTAGTTATGAATGTGCCAGGACTTATGAAATTGAATCTGAGAATGTAAAAACTATCATCAATGATTTCTTACTAACAAAACTCTTGGTTTCTTAGGAGTTTTACATAGTTTTACATTTCTATTTTTATTTTCAGCTGTGTATTTTTATAAACTATCCTTGATTTCAGGATTAAACAAAAGTTCTACAATGTTCTGTCATGTCCAAAGTGATCCTCATTTGAGATAATTATTTTCTATTCCTGGAGTTTAGAAAATGGTTCCATTAGCAAGAATTGAAAATTACTCAGTATTTTATTCATCAGTTAAGGTGACATTATTATGGTAGCATTGTAAGATAAATTGCTTGGTTTTTGAATAATCAAGTCATCTTACATGTCATTTATTATTAAATTGCTAATATGTAGTTTGTATTTGTTGCCTATATTCATGAGTAATAATTCAAAACATTTTTTGTATTTTAGTGAAAGTTCACTCATCTTTATGTGTATGATATTTATGTATCTTTATATATGAATGTGATCATGTGTGTGAGTGCAGGTTCACATATACCATGACACATATGTGAAGGTCAGAAAAATGTCAGCCATCAGATCTTGCTTTCTGCCTTAAAACACTAATCCTTTGTTCCTTGCTGCACATACCAGGCCTGCTTCTGCCTCTCAAGTGCTAGGATTAAAGGTGTGCGCCATCACCTCCTGGTTACAGAGATTTTTAATTTAATGAGTTTTCAACTTTATAATTTATACATGTATTTTTCCATTTGAATTATGTATTAGCTCTTTATGTCCATATATTTCTTAATATCCAATGTATAAAATAAGTATGCCATTTAACACTCTGTTAAAACTGATATTGATTTTGATTTTGGTCTTTTTTCCTGAGTTTGGTCATATTATTATTATATTTTGTATCTAATTGATATTTACTTGGACATTAGGTAATAACACTAATAGTTTTAAAATACTCTATATTATTTTTTAGAAATGTGCTCATTTTTAACCTAAGCCCTAGATAATAAGGATAATAGTGCCAAGACACTGTTTATGTGCTTTCTTTGAGAAGTCAATAGTGTTTTACTTCTCAGAAGAAAGAAGTGAACAAAGGAAGATAATATGATGAACTCATATTAATTTCTATATCCAGATCACCCTGCTGCTGCTCTCACTGCAGCAGTAGAAAGCTCTGTTATGCTCTCGATACAGTGAGTCCACAATAAAAGACATAAAAGTCAGACAGGATCATCTCACACTTGGATTGAATGTGATGAAAACATACTTTAAAAAGTTCTAGAAATGAGATTTAAGAATTAGTCTTGGAGGGAATAAAGAACTCTGGGAGGGGGACCTGGAGGAGGCAATATTTGGAATATAAATAAATAAAATGATCAATTGAAAATTAAGAGAAAAATATTGTGTTAATAAGAGACAATATCAGACATGGGTAAAATGGGTGTATACATCTATTTCTTTTTTTTTATTCGATATATTTTTTATTTACATTTCAAATGATTTCCCCTTTTCTAGCCCCCCACTCCCAGAAAGCCCATAAGCCCCCTTCTCTCCCCCTGTCCTCCCACCCACCCCTTCCCACTTCCCCGTTCTGGTTTTGCCCTATACTGCTTCACTGAGTCTTTCCAGAACCAGGGGCCACTCCTCCTTTCTTCTTGTACCTCATTTGATGTGTGGATTATGTTTTGGGTATTCCAGTTTTCTAGGTTAATATCCACTTATTAGTGAGTGCATACCATGAGTCATCTTTTGAGTCTGGGTTACCTCACTTAGTATGATGTTTTCTAGCTCCATCCATTTGCCTAAGAATTTCATGAATTCATTGTTTCTAATGGCTGAATAGTACTCCATTGTGTAGATATACCACATTTTTTGCATCCACTCTTCTGTTGAGGGATACCTGGGTTCTTTCCAGCAATTATAAATAGGGCTGCTATGAACATAGTAGAGCATGTATCCTTATTACATGGTAGGGAATCCTCGGGGTATATGCCCAGGAGTGGTATAGCAGGATCTTCTGGAAGAGAGGTGCCCAGTTTTCTGAGGAACCGCCAGACTGCTTTCCAGAGTGGTTGTACCAATTTGCAACCCCACCAGCAGTGGAGGAGTGTTCCTTTTTCTCCACACCCTCTCCAACACCTGCTGTCTCCTGAATTTTTAATCTTAGCCATTCTGACTGGTGTAAAGTGAAATCTCAGGGTTGTTTTGATTTGCATTTCCCTAATGACTAATGAAGTTGAGCATTTTTTAAGATGCTTCTCCGCCATCCCAAGTTCTTCAGGTGAGAATTCTTTGTTTAACTCTGTACCCCATTTTTTAATAGGGTTGTTTGGTTTTCTGGAGTCTAACTTCTTGAGTTCATTATATATATTGGATATTAGCCCTCTGTCTGATGTAGGATTGGTGAAGATCTTTTCCCAATTTGTTGGTTGCCGATTTGTCCTTTTGATGGTGTCCTTTGCCATACAGCAACTTTGTAACACCAATACTCTTCAAACTATTCCACAAAATAGAAACAGAAGGAACACTACCCAGTTCGTTCTACGAAGCCACAATTACGCTTATACCAAAACCACACAAAGATCCAACAAAGAAAGACAACTTCAGACAAATTTCCCTTATGAACATCGATGCAAAAATACTCAATAAAATTCTTGCCAACCGAATCCAACAACACATCAAAACGATCATCCACCATGATCAAGTAGGCTTTATCCCGGGAATGCAGGGTTGGTTTAATATACGGAAATCCATCAATGCAATCCACTACATAAACAAACTCAAAGAAAAAAAAAACACATGGTCATTTCATTGGATGCTGAAAAAGCATTTGACAAAATTCAGCATCCTTTCATGCTTAAAGTCTTGGAAAGAACAGGAATTCAAGGCCCATACCTAAACATAGTAAAAGCAATATACAGTAAACTGGTAGCCAGCATCAAATTAAATGGAGAGAAACTTGAAGCAATCCCACTAATATCAGGGACTAGACAGGGCTGTCCCCTCTCTCCTTATCTTTTCAATATTGTACTTGAGGTACTAGCTCGGGCAACTCAACAACATAAGGAGGTCAAAGGGATACAAATTGGAAAGGAAGAAGTCAAACTATCATTATTTGCAGATGACATGATAGTCTACCTAAGTGACCCAAAAAACTCCACTAGAGAACTCCTACAGCTGATAAACAAACCTCCTTCAGCAAAGTGGGAGGTTATAAAATCAACACAAGCAAATCAGTGGCCTTCCTATACTCAAAGGATAAGCAGGCTGAGAAAGAAATTAGGGAAATGACCCCTTTCACAATAGCCACAAACAGTATAAAGTATCTTGGGGTGACTCTTACCAAACATGTGAAAGATCTGTATGACAAGAACTTCAAGACTCTGAAGAAGGAAATGGGAGAAGACCTCAAAAAATGGGAAAACCTCCCATGCTCATGGATCGGCAGAATCAATATAGTTAAAATGGCCATTTTGCCAAAAGCAATATACAGATTCAATGCAATGCCCATCAAAATCCCAACTCAAATCTTCACAGAGTTAGAAAGAGCAATTAACAAATTCATCTGGAATAACAAAAAACCCAGGATTGCTAAAACTATTCTCAGCAACAAAAGAAATTCTGGGGGAATCAGTATCCCTGACCTCAAGCAATACTACAGAGCAATAGTGTTAAAAACTGCATGGTATTGGTACAGTGACAGGCAGGCAGATCAATGGAACAGGATTGAAGATCCAGAAATGAACCCACACACCTATGGCCACTTGATCCTCGACAAAGAGGCCTAAAACATCCAATGGAAAAATGATAGCCTTTTCAACAAATGGTGCTGGTTCAACTGGAGGTCAGTATGCAGAAGAATGCGAATTGATCCATCCTTGTCTCCTTGTACTAAGCTCAACTCCAAATGGATCAAGGACCTCCACATAAAGCCAGACACTCTGAAGCTAATAGAAAAGGAACTGGGGAAGACCCTTGAGGACATTGGTACAGGGAGAAAATTTCTGAACAGAACACCAATAGCGTATGCTCTAAGATCAAGAATTGACAAATGGGACATCTATTTCTTTTAAATATTGCCTGTTTACACTTTCTCTATCTGCTTTAACTTTCTCTCCATAATACAAAGATTATTCTATGCTTAAAGATGATGTCATAACAGGAAGGGCATGGCATAAACTCTAAATGAACCAATGTATCTTTTATCCTTTGTAGGGCTGGATTTGCAGAAAGATATTGTTTAAATTTGGTTTTGTCATAGAATATCTTTGTTTCTCCATCTATGTTAATTGAGTTTGCTAGGTATAGTAGCCTGGGCTGGCATTTGTGTTCTCTTAGGGTCTGTATGACATCTGCCCAGGATCTTCTAGCTTTCACAGTCTCTGATGAGAGGTCTGGTGTAAATCTAGTAGGTCTGCCTTTATATGTTACTTGACCTTTCTCCCTTACTGATTTTACTAATCTTTCTTTGTTTTGAGCAATTGGTGTTTTGCCTATTATGTGACAAGAGGAATTTCTTCTCTGGTCCAATCTATTTGGAGTTCTGTAGCTTTTTTGTTTGTTCATGACATCTCTTTCTTTAGGTTAGGGAAGTTTTCTTCTATAATTTTGTTGAAGATATTTGCTGGCTCTTTAAGTTGGAAATTTTTACTCTCTTCTTTATTATTCTTAGGTTCGGTCTTCTCATAGTGTCCTGGATTTCCTGGATATTTTTGGTTAGGAGCTTTTTGCATTTTGCATTTTCTTTGACTGTTGTGTCAATACTTTCTATGCTATCTTCTGCATCTGAGATTCTTTCTTCTATCTCTTGTATTCTTTTGTTGATGCTTGCATCTATGACTCCTGATCTTTTTTTCCAGGTTTCCTTATCTCTAGTGATTTTTTTTATTGTTTTATTACTATTTTTAGACCCTGGATGGTTTTGTTCAATTCTTTCATCTGTTTGGTAGTGTTTTCCTGTAATTCTTTAAGGGATTTTTGTGTGTGTGTGTTTTGGGTTTTCTAGAGCTTGATGTGGTGGGAAAACTTGTTTCCAAGTAGCCTTGGTTTCTGTATCTTCTTACCCTTGCCTCTTGCCATCTGTTTAGCTCTGGTGTTAGCTTGTCTTGCTGTCTCTAATTGTGACTTGTCCCCTATGCAAGCCCATGTGTCAGTACTCCTGGGAGACCAGTTCTCTCCAGGAGGAATCTGGGTATGTAGAGCTCTGGCACAAGGGTGCAGAC
Source organism: Apodemus sylvaticus (assembly GCF_947179515.1). Lineage (NCBI taxonomy): Eukaryota > Metazoa > Chordata > Mammalia > Rodentia > Muridae > Apodemus > Apodemus sylvaticus. Next base: position 91,481,886 of record NC_067475.1, on the reverse strand, counting down.
AGAAACTAGAAGGATTCTGTTCCTGGTTGTTCATAGTTCTCTGTGTCCTGTTGGCTCTGGGCAAGTCCCTCCTGAGCCATTGGTGGTCTGACCTTTGCTCACAAGCATGTCAGCACTCCTGGGAGACCAGCTTTCTCCCAGTATTATTTGGGTAAGGATCTCTGTGGCACAGGATTTGCTCTGGGCTGAGACAGAAACCAGAAGGATCCTTGAACCAATATGTCTTTTAAATCTAGTAACAATATCAAGTTGATTGTTATGCCAAAGAAGCAATCATTATTTGGCGAAAATACTAACATAGACCAAGTTTTAAAATGATCATTGCAACAATGTACAGATGACTTAGACAATTTTGAATTTTCTGATTGATTCTTATGTCTGTTCTTCAGTGTGAATGAAATTAGTAAATGCTGAATTAAATTAATAAATGAGCGTGATAGGTGTAGGCTTGATAGTTAACTCAAGTACAACCTTAGATCAGGTTCTCTAAGATGGAACCTGAAAAAATGATAAGATGGAGTTGGTTTGGTCATACATATGCACACACACACACACACACACACATGCACACATGCACACACACACACACACACGCACACATGCACACACACACACACACATATATATATATATATATTAATACAATTCTAGAAGATATTTACAACATATATGAGAAATGTTAGCGCTGAGATGCAGGGCAATATAGTCAAATGTAGAGACCTATGTATAACTTAGTTTTGTCACTATGGGAAAACTGAATGTGTAGAGAAGACATGATATATTGCTAGTAAATATACCAGAGACAAACATAATATTTTCAAAAAATTAAGAAAAATAATGTAAGATATTATGGTGGAAAAAATTGGGTAATTCATTTTTGGAATTGAGACAGCTTTGACATATTCTCTTTGATAAAGATGAAAGGTTTATGGAGGCTGGGCGGTGGTGGCACACACCTGTAATCCCAGCACTCCGGGAGGCAGAAGCAGGAAGACTTCTGAGTTCAAGTCCAGCCTGGTCTATAGAGTGAGTTCCAGTACAGCCAGGGCTATACAGAGAAACCCTGTCTCCAAAAAAACCAAAAAAATAAACAAATAAATAAATAAATAAAAGAAAGATTTATGGAATGGCTCTCAAATATTAATATATGTTCAAAGAACCTTAAAAACTTTTTGATAGTTCATAGCTTTCTTCCCTTTCCAGACATTACAAGTAGCCCAGCTAAATGAAGTAATCTGCATGTTAATAAAAGTACTCATTATCATTTCTTACAAGCATTAAACATATTATGTTAACATCAACAAAACAATAGCAGGAATGAATTTTAAATCAGAGCAAAGAAAAGATTAAAGAGAAAGAATTTTAAATCACATACATTTTACCTACCTACAAAGAATTTGTCTATATCACAATGGTTTCACGAGAAAAGCTTTGCACATGCCTAATTCAAAACGTCTTTATTTTATTTTTTCTTTGTGTGTGTGTGTGTGTGTGTGTGTGTGTGTGTGCGTGTGTGTGTGCGTTGTCAGAAGAAGAGATACTGGACATACAAGCAGTGTGAGTTTTAAGTATACCTGTGCCAATAGTTTTAAAAGTTATTTGTAAGTAAGGGTAATTTAACCCTACTGTCAATTTAAACTTTAATTTTTATTTTTCAATAGAAAGCAAGATGTAAAAAAAAATATATATTTAATAGAAAGTATAGAATTTTAAATATCTTTCTTAAATATGGTAATACTGCCTCATTCTCTCATTTAAACCTATATTCAGGTTTTTTACATTTAGTAATAGCAGTGTCAAGATCTCTGGAAATTTATAATATGATTAGATTATCACGGTGTTATAGGAAGTTCACTCAGAACCACATGGAAATTATATAGAAAATACAAATCAGAAAGAAGCAATCACTTAGTTTTTCATCTATTTTTAAGGTCTTAGAATGCCCTTACTTATCCATTTTAAAGTATAATATCAAAATAACTTGTAGCAACAGTAATGGACTTATACTGCACTGATAGTGGTAGAAACACGTTTGTAGAAATTTCATATCTTTAAATCATTTGGTATATGAAATATAGCACTAATACCTCTGTTTTATAAATGATAGTTCAGATAAAATTATTGACATCACTTGCATATATACATAATCCTTGTTTTTATTTCATTCTTTTGTCCAGCATTATTTACTGCAACTTAATCAGTTTCTTATTTGCCAATCCTGAAATTCACAATTTTATGTGTGTCTTTTGAATTAGTGTTCTGTACAATTGTTACAGAACACTTATTCTAATAAGTGGTCTTACTAATTTAAATGCAAGTGAACTAACTACTCAATTTTACCACTGAAAAATCATGATACAGAAATATTCCTTGTACAACTAGAGTATAAATGAAACACATTTTAGAGGAAATGGATATAAGTATGTAAAACTAACTTGTCAGTGTGCTAGCAGTCTGCCTTAGCACTACTGAAAGAAATTTCCGGTAAGACCTAAGTTTCCATTTGTGTTTATCTGTATTTGAGATCTTACCTTATTTACCATGAGTGGAAGAGACTATTTCTGACTGAAGGCCTCTCCCATGTCCTGCTTGAGAGTGACCTTGACTACCATATTTTCTGAAATCTGGGTTGTGCTTGTTTACATCAGTTTGACTGCTATGTTTAATTGCACGAATTTAATTAATACTGAGCTGTAAGTGGGTGAGGTGGTTTGAATATCCTGGGACTATTCAAAGTGGCATTATTAGGAGGTGTGGCTCTATTGGAGGAAGTGTTTTACTGTTGGGTTGGGCTTGGAGGTCCTGTGCTCAGGGTCTTTCCAGGGAGGAAGAGTCAGTCCCCTCCTAGCTGCTTGCTGAATCTAATCTCCTATAGGATGCCTTTGGACCAAGAGTGGAACACTCAGTTCCTCCTAGAACAAGATGTCTGCCTGGACACTAACCTGTTTTCCTCCATGATGGTAGTGGTCTGAACTTCTGAAACTTTAACAAACTTGTTAAAGTTAAATCTTGTTCTTTATAAAAGTCTCTTCATAGCAATAAAATCATAATTAAGATAGTAGGTAAAATGATTTTAAGAGTTTTACCACAGGATGAACTAAAATTTATGCAACATACTTTTGATATCAAGTACTTTTACTAGGACATTATTTATGCATCCATCATAAATTTGTGTAAGAAAGTGCATAGTTTTGTTGTTACAGAATATTTTACTTTAGCTTGCTCAGAAGTATGTTTTACAGTTGTGTAATGTTAATGTTATAAATACAGTCTGGAAGAGTGTAAGACAGAATTCATTACTGTTTTTTCATCTCTGCATTTATTTGTGCTTGAAGCACATCTATGTTCAGGTGTGCCTCATTTTTATGTTTACAAATACACAAATTATACAGGAATATAATGTGTACATGTGTGTAGAGACATGAAGTTGCTCTAACAAAGCATACCTTATTTATCTTCCAACCTATTAATTAGGTCAAGCTCTCTTAAACTATTCTGGATAATATAGCTAGTATCACCAAACTTCTCGCTCCTATTTCTTAGTTTCAAGGCAGAAATTCCATGTGTGCCTCTGCCAGGCAGCTCTGATGATTTCTACTTCATTCACGCAACTGCCATTGTCTCAGAGTCTTCTTTGCAGCTTGTTTTGTCTGAGAGCAACTCTCAGCAGTTTCATTACTTACTACATTGGCTTGGGAGATAGGGGCATTGTGACCATGATATAGTGAATCTAGTAAGTTTCAGGGACTTCCTGACTATTTTGAGCTGTTTGTCTTCTGGTTTAAAGATATTCCTTACAGGATGGTGTATTTCAATCTCAGACGAAACTGCTTCACAGAAACTAATATGAAAAAATACTTTAGACAAGCATTCTCTTATGAACTCTGCTGTTTGTCCATAACTCCTAATCAGAGCCACGTAGGCTTTTCATTCTGAGCTCCAGTTTTGAAGCTGCATATATAGTAAAACACCAAAAAATAAAAGGTTTTCCTGTTTATTCAGCTAAGCTGCTTGGCATTGGCTTAGGAGACAGTGGTAAAGACATGCTGATATGCATGAAGTTTATGTGGTTTTCTGTGCAATGAGAAAGCAAGATCTTTATCTCGTATATTTCAATCTCTTGCTTTGTGTCATAACTCTTAACAGCTTACAAGTATGAAAAAAATCAGACTGTATATGACTACTTAAATTTATTTAATCTACCAAAGTAAGTATATAAGCCATGATCTGAATTTAAATTTTATAATCTCTAAATCAATAGAGACTATGCATTTATAAAAATTCTGGGCTTAAAAATGGCACATTATAGTATACTTTACATTATAATACATTCAGTGGCAAAATATCTTTAAAACTGTTGTATTCTGGAAATTCTGGAAAAGCTAAAGAAAAAACCTTATGGTATACCATTTTGTGATATATTTCTTCAAAATTTAAAATAAAATTGACTTGGTAACTACATATTTCTAAAACATTATTGTTATTAATACTTTCCAAAAAATTGAGCTGGAGTTAAAACACAGTAATTATAATGACTGTATTGTTTAAGGAATTTGCACACTCACTGAACTCTGCCTCGATTTGAATCATTGAATGGCATGTTGATTGTGATATGAGTAAAATCATTAAGGAACTGGGGATGATTAAATTATACAGGAACAAATATTGAAAATAGTTATTGATCATTCATTAGCACATGTTTTCATCAATATTTTTTTTAATTTTTAGTTTTTTATTCACATTACATCCTGATCACATTCCCTTCCCTTCCCTCCCTCATTGCTTGGCAGTTCCAGCCTTACAAATCCCTCCCTCAATTTTCCCCTTTCATTCTCCTCAGAGAAGAACCTTCTCTTGCATATCACCCCACCATGAGGCATATAATTCTAGTAGGTCCAGGCACAGCCTCTCCCACTGAGACCTAGCCAAGCAGTTCAAAGAGGAGGGAATGTAACCCAGTGGCAGGGTCAGAGACTAAGACAGCCTCTACTTCACTTGTTATGAGACACACATGAAGACAAAGCTGCACATTTGCTGTAAATATGTAGGGATCTAGTCACAGCTTTTGCATGCTCCCTTGTTGGTAATATAGGCTTTGTGAGCCCCTATAGTCCCAAGTTATTGCCTCTGTGGGTCTTCTTGTGGTATCGTTGATACCCTCCCCCTAAACTTACTTATTTCTATCTCCCACTCTTCCACAAGACTCCCAAAGCTCTGCCTGATGTTTGGCTGTGGGACTCCACATCTGCCTCCATCCAATGCTGGATGAAGTCTCTTAGGAGACAGTTATGCTAACCTAGCAGACTATCATTTATAGTGTCAGGGGTTGGCTCTCTCACACAGGATAGGTCTCAAATTGGGGCAATTTTTGGATGGTGTTCCCTCAGTCTCTGTTCCATCTTTATCTCTGAATATTTTGTAGGCAAGACAAATTTTGGGTTGAAGGTTTTGTGGGTGAATTGATGTTCCCTTTCCTCCTCTGCAAGTCCTGTCTGGGTATAGGAGGTAGCCACTTCAGTCTCTATACCTGCTCCCTCTAGTAGGAATCTAAGCTAGGGTCACATCCATAGGCTTCTCCTATCCTCAAGAGTCTCAGTCAGGCTCATATCTAATCAATAGAGATGTTCCTGTTCCCCATCTCTGCCAATTTTCATTCTCACTCCAGCCCTCTCCCCTCCTCCCCTGTCCCCACAACTTGCCATCATCTCCTTTCCCCTTCTTCCCTCCCTCCCACCCAGTTCCCTTTCTCTATACACCTCCATACACCTCGGATCACTTGTTTACCCTTCTGAGTGAGATTCACACATACTCCCTTGAGTCTTCCTTCTTTCTCAGCTTCTTTGAGTTTGTGGACTGTAGCATGGTTGTTGTGCAGTTTATGGCTAATGTCCACTTATAAGTGAGTACATACCATACATTTCTTTCTTGGTTACCTCGCTCAGGATCCATCCATCTCAAGTTCAATCCATTTGCCTATAAAATTTGCGATGTCTTTTTTTTTAAAACTAGCTGAATAGTATTCCATTTTATAGATGTACCAATTTTATTGGTTCATTCTTTATTTGAAGGATATCTGGATTGTTTCCAGTTTCTGCTTATTACAAATAAAGTTGCCATTGATGTAGTTGAGCATGTGTCCCAGGGGTATAGTGGGGCATCTTTTGGGTATATCCTCAGGAGTGGTATAGTTGAGTTTGAGGAGAACTGTTCCCAGGTTTCTGTGAAACTGCCAAATTAATTGCCAAAGTAGTTGTGCAAGTTTGCACTCCACAGCAATGGACAAGTGTTCACCTTGCTCCACATCCTCACTAGCATGTGGTAGCTCTTGAGTTTTTTGAGCATAGTCATTCTGACATGTACAATGGAATATTGGGTTTATTTTGATTCACATTTCCCTGAGATTATAATATAATTAGGTTTCTTTCTTCATTTTTATTTCTTCAAATCTTCCCATGACTCTCCTGACTTCCTTTAGATACACTACAATGCACATATTTTAGAAGCAAGTTATAGAATAAGGTATTGTAATGTTGTCTGTAAATCTTCATATAGAATTATCATCCCTTATATGTTTAATTTAACCCCTTATTATTTCTCCAAATATGAAAATTATAGCTTCATATATTTGTTAATGTATGGATACTTTTAATAATAACCAGGTATCTGTGCTGAGCAGAACTTTTCTATATTGATTTCCATTACGATATGTTTCTATTTAAATGTGAAGGGTATCTCTGGCCCTACATTCAAGTTCTTTGCTTATTTTAGTCAGTTGGGTTGGAGCCCTCCCAAAATCTCCCTGACTTTGTTAATGAGTGTGCATACATGGAACAATTTCTTCTAAGTCTTTCAGTATTCCAACTTTTCTTTTCTATTTCTCTGATAAAATCACCCTCCTACCTAGGAACAATGACTTATGCAATCAGTCAGAGCACTCAGGGGACAGAAACTTGTTGAACTGTGAGTTGAAGCCAGACAAGGTACATAGTAACCTTCTGTCTCAATAAACACACACACACACACACACACACACACACACACACAAAACAGAAGAAATTACCATCTACTAGGAGAATCTTCAAGTCCTCCAGTGAAGTTATTAATGGATCCATGGGTTCATTCTCATAATTTTTTTCAATTCTTGTTTGACATTTCCAACACTGGAGAAATATTTGAGATTAGTTTCTTCAACAAACAAATTATTTTTCTTTTTTGTTTACTGTTTCTGTGGTTTCTTTGTAATCTGCAAATTATTTGAAGGATTACCGATTTCTGGGTAAAGATATTGCTAGATAGTATTAGATGCATATCTTTTTCTGATTAACCCCTATTAGCACAGTGAGCTTTTCAGTTTCACTGATTTCTATGATTGTGACACCATTTTGTTTCCTATAGTGTTACCTTGTGGTTGAAAGTAGTTATCAAGGAAATTCCTGATTATGATGTTACTATGCTCAATTTATCTTTTGACTGTGTGCCTGAACCTCATTAAATTTATTTCTCTTTACTCTTATCCTTCTACCAACAAATTAGTTAGATGTTGCTAGTTCCCTTTTTTTAGGGTGAGTTGTAAGAGGCACAGCATCCAGCTTCTATACTCATCATCAGCTCTGTATTCATGGGTCTCTGAAACTTATAAGTGGAACTTCCTTGACATTTTTGTCCTGTCCCAGGAACCTGGGTCCTCTAGGAAAGCAAAGAGTACTGTTCATTACTGCTGTCCTATCTCTCCAGCCATCAGGACGTTCATTTTGAATAAATGTAAGAATTTACCTCATCAAGAAAGATTCATGAAAGAACTGTGGGTTTTTTTTTAACCTAAGAATTATGCCAATAGCAGTACTTCAGTCAATACTTCATATGTATGCTTAAATTAATTGTATTGCTATTTTATGAATATGACTTTTATATAAGAAAAAAATTTAAGAATGAAGTTTTCATTATAAGGCATTATAAAAACCTACTATAATAATAAGAATTGGAAAGAAAATTACTTTAATATGGCAAAATCAAAGTGAGGTTTTTGGCATAGAAAAGAGCATTTGAATTATCATAATGATTAGTACCAATTTAGAAATTCATGTAGAATCATAATATAACAATAAATCTAGCACTAAATTTGGAAATTATTTTTGAATAGATTAAGCTTATCACTTTTATTAGCACTAGCTAAACAATGCTTGTAAAAAAAATACAGATAATATTATCATATATCCACATTGTAACATTGTTTCCTTGTAGGCTTTGATCAGTGCTCTGCTGTGCTGATCATCTTTTGGTTGATTGATGTGTTGATATTACTCTTATTTGATGAACTGTAATCAGTGTGGAGTTGCCCTAAAAATTCTGAGAAGTTTGGAAATGTACTAAATATGTTCTCTGCTTGCATTGCTTTGAACAGAATATGAGCCACAATCCAACAGATATGCCATTTGGTTTTTTTGTGCCCATCAGTTTTTCCTGAACATTAGTGCTTTAAGCTACTTTGTAATTGTGAAAGGGCACATAAAGATTTAATATCTAGAAAAATAGTTACAGAATGTCTATTGGCTGGTAGACTGTGGTAACATAATTGAATTCAGAATGAGGACATGGACTGGTTCCTGAAAATAGAGTGTCTGTTCTCAGACCATAGCTCTCAAGAAAGGCTGAGCAACAAAACCACACAGTTCAGAGAAACTACTTAGATTAGAATAGTCCTGAGAATATTACAGTTTGAAAGATTAATAAGGTGATACTAGAAAGAAGATAAAGATGTCAATGTAAAATAGCATTAGGTAAACTTAAAATAGGCTAAAATTTATTGAGAATCTCTGGAAGAGAAAGTACATTAAGAATTGTAGACCAAATTGGCTCATCTGGGACCAAGTTTAGGTACTTACACCAAGTTGCATATCATCATATTTCAACATTTTTATTTGTAAAATGAGACCTCTTAACTCATTTTATTTCAAGGATGAATTTTTATATTTTTAAATAAAATATATCATACCACTTGAAACAGCAGTTTAGAGGATGCTTATTATATTCAAAGTAGATATGGTATGTTAAAATTTGAATTATTAGGAAAAAACCCATTCTGTAATAAATGTTTTGTATAATTATGTATTGAAAGAGTCTGTAGATATAAGATTTTGGTTGCATTTGGGAAAACAAAGAATGAAAAGACAGACAGTTACCAGTGGCTGTGCATATTCTAATTTAGAATGGAGATTTTCTATTTTTAGCTAAAAGAAATTTCATGTTATAGATTAACTTGGATCACTACATAATAATGGATGTTATCAAATTTTAATGATTCTATAACCACACTTCTAAAGCCTCAACAGGCTGGAAACATATTCAGGAACCCCAAAGCTGGGATTGGGGGCTCATGATATACAGGCAGATACATGCAGCAGCAAATACTTGTCCACCACAAACTTTAAAGATATTTATATAGATACTTGGAAGTATAATTCCAGAAAAGAAGTCAAAATTTATGTAGAGCTTAATACGTGTGTATATACCATGATCATAAACTCCAGACACATCCTCTCTTTATCATTTTAAATAAATTTTACCAGTAGAAGAACAAGTTTGTTCTGATCTCGTCTCTATGACTTACCTTCTTTATAAAGAGATGCATTCACATGTATATCCCATATAAATGTTGTCTTAGTTAGGGTTTCTATTTCTGTACAAAGAGTATAACCAAGAAGCTAATTGGGGAGGAAATGGTTTATTCAGCTTATACCTTCACACTGCTGTTCATCACCAAAGGAATTCAGGACTGGAACTCAAGCAGATCAGGAAGCAGGAGCTGATGCAGAGGCCATGGAGGGATGTTACTTACTGGCTTGCTTATCCTGGCTTGATTTCTTATAGAACTCAAGACTATCAGCCTCAGGATGGCACTACCCAAAATGGTCATTCCCACCCTTGATTACTAATCAAGAAAATGCCTTATAGCTGGATCTCATGGAGGAATTTCCTTAAGAAACTCCTATCTCTGGGTTCTAACTTTTTGAGTTCTTTGTATATATTGGATATTAACCCTCTGTCGGATTTAGGGTTGGTGAAGATCCTTTCCCAATCTGTTGGTTGCAATTTTGTCCTTTTTACAGTGTCCTTTGCCTTACAGAAACTTTGTAATTTTATGAGGTCCCATTTGTCAATTCTTGATCTTAGAGCATAAGCTATTGGTGTTCTGCTCAGGAACATTTCCTCTGTGCCCATGTCCTCAAGGGTCTTCTCCAGATTCTTTTCTATTAGTTTCAGAGTGTCAGGTTTTATGTGGAGGTCCTTAATCCACTTGGAGTTGAGCTTAGTACAAGGAGATATGAATGGATCAATTAGCATTCTTCTGCATGCTGACCTCCAACTGAAACAGCACCATTTGTTGAAAAGGCTATCTTTTTTCCACTGGATGTGTTCAGCTTCTTTGTTCCCTGGCATACAATAAGGACACATGCTCCACTATGTTCTTAGCAACCTTATTTATAATAGCTAGAAGCTAGAAAGAACCCAGATGTCCCTCAATGGAGTAATGGATACAGAAAATGTGGTGTATTTACACAATGGAATACTACTCAGCAATTAGAAACAATGAATTCACAAAATTTTTAGGCAAATGGTTTGATCTGGAAAATATAATCCTAAGTGAGGTAACCCATTCACAAAAGAATACACATGGAATGCAATCACTGATAAGTGGATATTAATTAGCCCAGAAGCTCTGAATTCTCAAGATACAATTAGCATATCAAATGATATCCAAGAAGAGGGAAAGAGAGGGCCCTGGTTCTAAAAAGAGTTAATCCATCATTGTAGAGGAGTACCTGGACAGGGAAATGGGAGGGGGGTGATTGGGAAATGGGGAGAGGGAAGAGGGCTTATGAGACCGATCTTATGAGACCGACCAGGAGAGGGGTACCGGGAAAGGGGAAAGCATTCAGAATGTAAACAATTTCGCCTGAAGAAATTCGGATGGGGAGAAGCACCTTAAGAAATGCTCAACATCATTAGCCATTAGGGAAATGCAAATCAAAACAACCCTGAGATTTCACCTCATACCAGTCAGAATGGCTAACGTAAAAACCCAGGAGAGAGCAGGTGTTGGCAAGGATGTGGAGAAAGAGGAACACTCCTTCACTTCTGGTGGGATTGTAAGATGGTACAACCACTATGGAAATCAGTCTGGCGGTTCCTAAGAAAACTGGGCATGACACTTCCGGAGGACCCTGCTATACCTCTCCTGGGCATATACCCAGAGGATTCTCCAGCATGCAATAAGGGCACATGCTCCACTATGTTCATAGCAGCCTTATTTATAATGGCCAGAAGCTGGAAAGAACCCAGATATCCCTCAATGTAGGAATGGACGCAGAAAATGTATATATATACACAATGGAGTACTATTCAGCAATTAAAAACAATGAATTCATGAATTTTTTAGGCAAATGGATGGAACTGGAAAACATCATCCTAAGCAAGGTAACACAATCACAAAAGAATACACATGGAATGCAGTCATTGATAAGTGGATATTAATTAGCCCTGAAGCTCTGAATACTGAAGATACAATTAGCATATCAAATGATTCCCATGAAGAAGGAAGAAGAGGGCCCTATTCCTGGAAAGGCTTGATGCAGCATAGTAGGGGAGTATCAGCACGGAGAAAAGGGAGGGGGAAAGACAGGAGAATGGATGGAGAGAAGAGGACTTATGGAACATATGGGGAGGCAGACTGGGAAAGGGGAAGGCTTCTAGAATGTAAACAAAGAATATAGAAAATAAATTAAAAAATTGTGGTATAGAAATAAACAGATAATTCTCAATAGAGGAATCTGAAATGGCAGAGAAGCACCTAAAGAAATCTCCAACATCCTTGGTCATCAGGAAAATCCAAATTAAAATGAACCTGAGATTCCACCTTACATCAATCAGAATGGCTAAGATTAAAAACTCAGGCATCAGCAGATGCTGGTGAGAATATAGCTGGGCAAACCTCTAGAATGTCACAGAGACCTAGGATATTAGAGGCTACTAGTTTTCAGTGGGGAAGACATTAGTAGAACTGCCCATAGTGGAGAGATGGAACTTAAAGAGACCATCTCTCGTAGATAGATATGGCCCCCATTTAAGACAGGGAGACACCCACCCATCTTCAAAACCCAGAATTGTTCATATGTAAATGAAATACAGAGACAAAAATGAAGCAGAGACTGAAAGAAAGGCCACCCAGTGACCAGCCCAACTTGGGATTCATCCTATGCATAGACACCAAACCCTGACACTATTACTGAGGTGTATTGTGCTTGCAGACAGGAGCCTGGCATGGCTGTCCACTGTGAGGCTCTACCAGACACTTACTGACACAAATACGTATACCCATCTTATAGGACTGAGGTCAAGGAACCCATATAGAAGACTTGGGGGAAGGACTGAAGGAGTTTAGGGGGATTGCAAACCCATAGGAAGAAGAGGGCCCTAATCCTGGAAAGGCTTGATCCAGCATTGTAGGGGAGTACCAGGACAGAGAAAAGGGAGGGGGAAAGATAGGAGAATGGATGGAGAGAAGAGGACTTATGGGACATATCGGTGGGGACTGGGAAAGGGGAAAGCTTTTAGAATGTAAACAAAGAATATAGAAAATAAATAAAAAAATAATAAAAAAGAAAAAAAAAGAAAAAAAGAAAAAGAAAAGACTTTGTCTCAGGGAAACCCCATCGGAAGGCCAGAAGTCCCAGCTAACCTGGACCCCTGGGAACTCCCAGACACTGAGCCACTAACAGGCAGCATATATGAGCTGAGGACCCCAACACATGTAGAGCAGAGGACCTCCTGGTCTGGCCTCAGTGGGAGAGAGATGAGGTTTCAAAGAGGGGGGAGGCCTCGGGGGAGAAGATTGTCTTATTGGAGACAGGGGGAGGAGGAATGGGATGAGGAACTGTGGAATGATGGACTGGGAAGGGGTCAATGGCTGGATTATAAATAAATAAAATAATAAAACAAAACCAAATAATAACAACAACAAAGAAAACCCCAAATCCAAAATAAAACAAAAAGAATATAGAAAAAAAAAAAAGAGAAACTTGAAAAAAAAAGACAGTCCTATGTCTGTGATAACTCTAACTTGTGTCAAGTTGACACACAAAACCAGCCAGTACACATGTCTACTTCGTCCACACCAGATAAAAGATATTTTTGAACAGTAGTAATTATTTTCTGGTTTTACTCTGCAAATGGTTTAGCTTAAATGTTTCTCTCTACATTTTAAAAAAACCTTCTCTCCTTTTATAATTTGCAAAAGTCAACTACCTGAGCATAAGTCCCTTATGACAATCTTTATCTATTTTCCTCATTTTCCCATGGATTTCTGCTCATTCAATTACTTCAGGAAGCTGTGGAAATAATGTATGAATAATATTATATTCTATAATAGTGAGATATTTGTACTTCATCTTGTACTTTTGGAAATATTCAATTTTGTTGGCACTGTGTAATATGTTTATTCTGGTCTTAATAATTCCCTTTTTTTTCTCCTGACCCTTCGCTCAAGCTCTTCCCTCTTTCTCCCTTCAACTTGCTACTATCTCCATTTTTACTCTTTATCTCTTATTTCACCCTATATTATTATTTATTATTAGTGTTGTTATTATTATTATTTGATATTGTTGCTATATAATTCATTGTGAGAAGGCACATATGAAGACCAAAAGATAATTTTGGGAACTCAGGGCCTCCCCTTACCTATATTCAAATTTTGGGATGGAACTTAGATTACTAGACCAACAGGCAAGCTTTTTTATAAGCTGATCTATCTTGCCCACACTGACTATATCTGTTTAAATCATTGTTTCTCACTGTCAGTCCCAGGTTCAGTACTTCTATAGAGATTTTTCTTTTTTTTTCTTGTTTACTTTTTTTTTCTTTTTTGTTTTTGTTGTTGTTGTTTTTTTCGAGACAGGGTTTCTCTGTGTAGCGGTAACTGTCCTGGTACTCAAGCTGTACACCAGGCTGGCCTCGAACTCAGAGATCTATCTGCCTCTGCCTCCCAAGTGCTGGGATAAAAGGCAGGTGCCACCACTACCAGTCATGGTTTTCCTTCATTTTAATCAATCTGTAATTGAGTGAAGCTATTTTTAGTAGAAATGCATATAGCACAAATAGAGTTAAATTTTCAACCCATACTTTTGAACACTGCTATAAAAATTTTGGAATGTCACTGGGATCCATAACACCTTAAAGACATAATGTTTTTTTTTAAAAAAAATCACAATTTGAACATAGGTGTTGACACAATTAATGAAGTTTTACAAAAATGGGTAAGGGTATATCCAGGCTATATTCATAGCTACTATGTACAAAATAAAACTTGATTACACATTTGAAAATTGAAGGTGATCATGAAGTTACCAAAGGTAAAATTAAAAGGAGAAAGTAACCAATTCTTGGAAAGTTCATGTGTCTTTAGATAATTTTTGCATCTATAAAAAAATAGCTATTGAGACATGTTGCGGAGAAGGGTATTGTTATTAACTCTTCTAGGAGTTCAGAGAATGCAAGGATATAACAGTGACTTCAACTTCACTCCGGTGAGAACCTCATTGTAGGATTACAATGGTAAAAGTCTATTTGAGGGAAAACAATCATTTAGCCTCTCAAGATCAGAAATCTAACAGTCAGATTTCTACTTCTTTTTTCTTTTTTTCTTTTTCTTTTTTTCTTTTTTGGACATTTTCTTTTATTGGATATTTTCTTTATTTACATTTCAAAAACTATTCTCTTTCCCAGTTTCCCCCAAGATATTCCAAATCCCATCCCCCTCTCCTGTTTCTACTTCCATTACCAGCTTAGTTTTCAGAAAATTCAGAAGTCCCTAGAGATATCTCACCACACTCAAAGGAAACTGCTCCCACGACATTGACATCATCCATAAGTCCCCACCCACCTCACTGAGTCAATATCACATTCCCAACTCTCACTGAGCACCAGATTTGGAACACATGAGCCCATGAGCATTTTGTGAATACCACAGCAGTAGGCTAAATTTCATTATCTGTGTCTCAACTACTTTCTTTGTTCTTTCTTTAGTTAATGCTTTAGAAGGAAGGCAGCACGGTGGGGAATATAGAGATCAAACTTTGAATGCTATCCAATCTATTTCCAGTTTTAATGTACCAATTAGGAGCCAAGCATAACTAGGAACATATTGTCATCTTAATATCTATCACTTCCTATATAGTGGGAGGATTTTAATAAACTATGTTCTCTATCATTTGAAATGCATATTTGGAAAATGCTGACAATATTGTCTAGCACATAGCAACCAAAGAATTAAGGACCAATGTAGTAAGTTTTTATTTTTATAATGTTCATTGATAACCAGTCATTTTAAATGTTCTTACTGAAAATATATTTTTTCATAAAATATATTCTGATCATCATTGTGGTTTCTCACTTCCAATAAAATACCCACCTCCTACCTCACCCAACTCCATGCCTTTATCCTTTCTCTTTAGAAAAAAAAAAACAGTAAAACAAACAAACAAGCAAGAAACATAAAACAATCCAGAAAAACAAAACAAGTAAGGAATACACACAGGAACACATCCAACAAAATATCATTTAAAAATGAAAATAATATAACTGTATAGACTGCAAAAATAAAATATAAAAAGGCCCAAACAAGTCAATATGAAACAAAAAATGATAAAACAAATTGAATTTATTTTGTGTTGACCATCTGCTGGCAGGTGCCCTTAAGTGTGATTTATATACTAAATCAGATGTACTGAGGAGAACTAATTTTTCCTTTGTTAGCAGTTATCAACTGGAGACAGCTCTTTTGTTAGGTATGGGAAATCATTTCCCCTGGCAGTGCTGAGGTCCAGTCTATACTGGTTCTGTGCAAAACCTATATATGAACTCTCAGTCTCTCTGAGTTCATTTTTGCCTCAGTCTTGAGTTTGGAAGACAGTTTCCTTGGTGACCATCATCCCCTCCAGCTCTTCTACACTTCTGTTTTGCTCTTTTACGTGGATCTCTGAGTCTTGACAGGAGGGACATATTAAAGGCCTCCCATTTAGTCTAATTGTCCTAGAGTCTCTCAATCTTGGCTTGTTGTTCAATCTTTGTAATACTTCCAATCTACTTCAAGAGGAGTTGAGACACTGATTTGTGTCTACAGCAGAATTTTACAGGGAGTCATTTTCTTGCTGTGTTCCTTTAGAAGAAGATCATTTTGTTTTTCCCTAGGGCTATGGTCTATCAAATCAGTTTCTTGACCAGCCAAGTATTATGATCCAAAAATCATTGAAGGAAGACCCCAGACTCAAATAGTATGCAAAGGCCAAGAACATTTGTTCTGTAGATATTACCAGCATGCAGGTATCAAGCATTCATCAAAATGGTGACACTAAACAAACGTGCACAAGTCATAAGAAACTAGGGGAATTTTAGCAAACATTAGCTAATCAAAAACTCCATTGGTAGGTACTGGGGAAGTAATATGTGTTGGTTTCTGGTTTGCTGCTTTGTTAATTTCACTATATTTAATGAGGCCTTGAGGAAATTCTAGGAACCAGCTCAGCTCCAGCCTCATTATTTCATTTGGTCAGATGTCCCAGGAACTGACTCCCAAGAACTAATCCTCTCTTGTTAGAGGCATCAGTGGTTGTTAGTATCTCCCACTGAGGAGCCCAATCTGCTTCCATGGGAAACTGAGACTTTTGTTTTATTTTCAAAGTTTCCCCTCTCATTCTCCACTCAAAACTTGTTATTTAATCAAATGTTTGACTCTTCAGTTTCTTTCAAAGTCTGACTTATTCGTCAAGAGGTAAATTAGGGACTAAGAACCATAAGTTTTTTTTGCTGAAATATGGGCTTTTTTTGACTCACCATTTCAGCTTGTAAGATGGGACAATGCTCATTGTATTTTTCTTCAGTAATTGTTTCTTGCTGACATTAGGACATTGTCTTTTGGAGACCAAGGAAGACAAAGATGCCTTTCAAAGGTTGGTCAATTGGGGCACTTTAGATGAATCTGGTTAGATGATTCAGCTAAGAATAGGGAAGCATGACTCCAACTGTACTAGTTAACATCAGCTTTTAGTAAGTCTAGAACTCAGGTGCTTGCAGTCCTCACATATTCATTGCCTAGATGGAGTCTGTCAGCCAGGTGAAAATCTGCTGAGACAAATATCAACTAGGGCCAGAAGTCAAAATTGTCTGGTAGCTGGAAAAGGTTAAGAAATCCCAAGAATAAGGGGGAAATCCCATTTTCAAGAATAGGCAGGTTTACTTATGTAGAGTGCATTTGTTCAGTGGCAGGGAGATCTAAATAAATCTTGACTTTATAATCTCTTGAGGCTTTGTCAGGAGCCTTAATGGGACAAGCTAATATACTAGCAGGCGATCATCCTGAAATGGCCTGCTTCTGAAATGGCAGAACAGGTCCCATGGTAAGGAGAAAGCAGGCTTAGTCTTATTAAAAGGAACAAAACTTTTTTCTTATAAACATGGATTTAATTCATTTAGCATTAAAAGGGTGGAAGCCTTTTCTTTCTTGATGCAATAAATATTGGTGTTCATTTTTCATCCAGAATGACTGAGTTCTTTCTGCATCAGTGATTGGTCTTTTGCTCCATATGCATATGTAAGTATGGATGTGTTTGTAAGTATGTAATTGTGAGAATGTATGCATGTGTGTGTGTGTGTGTGTGTGTGTGTGTGTGTGTGTGTGTGTGTGTAAGTATGAAATTGTGAGAATGCATGCAAGCTGGACCCAATTGAATTTGTGTGGAAATGTGTATGTTTGAAGATGTGTATGAATTTATGTGAGATTATGCATATTCACTTAAATAAAATTTTTTCTTTCTGCGAGTGTTATTCTCTTCTCCTGGTTCAATAGAAGTTTGTTGCTCTAAACTTTCCCCTAGACTGACAAGCAAGAGGCACCTGGACAATATGGAGAAGGCCCTAGCAACTAATAATTTACTTAATCTCCTGCTGGTTTAGGATGAGGTGCTTAGTGACTGAGACTGAAATCTCTGGCTTCAGAGGAACACAGAAGGCAGGTCAGCTACATTAGCATAGTAACTTAGACTTAGATAAGTAAACTTTTTATTATACAGAAATTTTCTGTAAGACAAAGTCTTACCCCCACCTATACCCTTCCCCCTTGCTGCCTCAAGAAGAACCATCAAGAAGAAACACCTCTGCCAGGGCTGGCTCCTGGCAAGGCTTATCTGAATGTTAGTTAACAAATTATATTGAAATCAAGGTGTCCTCTATTTGTTCACAGTTTAGATTAGGTCCTGGCAGAGGGTGGGCATTGGGGTAGTTAGTCCCAGTGGCTAGTGTACTGCCATTCTGGTAGTGTCTTTTGTTGTTGTGCCTTTCTCTTCTTAGAGACCTTGGGAGATGTTGTTAGGATTTGGGAGTCTGTCTGTCATAGTAATTTTAAATATATTAAATACCATATTCCACAGTTCTCTGATTGCTTTGAGGTATATACTAGTATATACCTAGTATATCTTAATTAAACAAGTTTGTCTTTTCTTAGTTATCTGTTTCAAACTATACCTTACAAACATAAAACAAGAGGCCAAATAAGTAAGTCTTTAACCTAGTAATTAACTATATCAGTACTTAGCATGATTTTAATATAATTCTGAATATATTAAAGGATATACTCATTTATAGGGTCTCTGACTAATAATTTATATTTCTTCATTATAGTATTTTTATGAGACTATTTGGTTTGAACTTTACAAATAGCAATTCTGAAATAAAGTCTTTGAGTATTAAAATAAGACTTTTTAAACCATGAGCATAGTCCATAAAGAGACCAGAAACTTTTTTTTAACTGGTATATCATTATAGAGCATAACAACTGATTAAGTTTAAGCTTTAGCCACTGTCAGGTATAAAAAGATTAACAAGTTGGAAAAAAAAAGGCAAGGTCCTTGGATGTGATCTGCACCATGGGCTGAAAGGAAGGGGCTTCTGGAACTTGGGCAGAGCTCAGGCAAACTGAAGGAAGAGGTGGATTCCAAGAGCCAGTGATTCTCAATCTGTCTAGCGTTTTACCCCTTCAATCTATGGCAGACAGAAAACATCAGGAATGTATATCTAATTGACATTATTTTGCATTAATTAATAGCTATATTTTTTAAACAAAACCCTTCCATTATATTATTATTTCTGTCATCAGATCTATAACCATCACAGTAGGGATTGCCTCAGGCCTTCTTAGCATATTTGTCTCCCCCCACCATTGATTTAAAACCTAATTGCTGTTGTCCAATAAAACTTCATCACAACCATCATGAACTAACAAAGACTTTTTAATCATTTAATAAATATTAAAATGTCCCATAGTTTTATATATATCTAATCATATTTTTTTAGAAGACAAGGCCAATTTTAACAGTTTAAACAGTTCAGTATCTATAAGATCAATATCAAGTGCATTAACAAAGTTTGGCTGCCAGCAAGAACTCCAGCACATCAACACATGGAAGTAAAGCTTCAAACCTCAACAAGGAAACAGTTTTAATTGTTATCTTTTATTCTTATGATTTCTAGGACAGAATTTGCATAAAAATATTATTCCAATTTAAAGGTATCTTTAGAGACCTTGATTGCCTCATGCCATGTGTTGTAGCCTAGAATGGCTTTAACCCTGAGTTGTTTTACACTAACTTTTTGTTACTGACATTATACATTATTGACCATAGATCATAATTTACAAATTAATATTTATAACCAAGACCTTATATACTTAAGACTTGTCAGAATTAAACATGCAGTGGCCATATACATATATACATTTACAACTGAAATACAAAAGTGTTTTTTCTCAATTTTAGCTGCAATTTTAAGGGAGGCATTCCTTTTTACCTGGTGAATCCAATTCTCCCAGGCAACAGCATTGGAAGTATCAGCTTCCTTACCAGAGAGACTGAGAAGCTGCTGGCCCCTGCCAGAGCAGTTCGAACAGACCAAGCTGGCTTGTTGCCTACTTGTCCAGGTGGGAGCAGGACTCCAAGGGCAGCATTTTATCATTTTTTTTTCTCCCAGTTCAGCCACTAGTTTTCTAAATATTCTTGAAATGCGGTTAAACTAAGTAAAGGGGTAAACAGCCAGCAGATGAAGATTTTACCATTTTCCCCTCCAAGGGGACCCAGACATTCCACAGTACAGGAATTAAAGACGAAAAAATAGTTAGTAGACCCCCTGGCCATTCTTTCTTGCAAAATGTGACTAGTTTTCCCGGCCACACTGTTAAGCTTAGATTGTCTGCCAGGGATATGAATTCCTTGATGTGTAAGTGGACTAGTTCCCCCAATCAGGTTGTGGTGGGTTGCTCCCACATTGTTTATGTCACTATTGCAGTAGTGTATCATGCAAGAAGGTCACCACTTACATCACAGGATTTGTAACAGGTTTAGTGATTACCTTTTACATTTGGTAGCACATTGGTACCTTCCAATACTAGAAAACACTCTTCAGTAGGGGTGAAAGCTTCACTTAACCACTAGCTTCACTTTTTCATATTTAAAATTATGTAAGTGCAATTTTCAGCAATAGGTCCTTACCATCTGTTAGTGGGGAGCAATCAATAATGGTCACAGTAGCCTGAGGGTTTTTGTGTTTTATTTTTTGTTTTGTTTGGTTTTGTTTGGTTTTGCTTTTTTTGTTTTTGTTTTTGTTTTTTTTTTGTTTTTGTTTTTTTTTGTTTTTTTTTTTGTTTTTTTTGTTTGTTTGTTTGTTTGATTCCTGTGAGGTTCCTTTGGTAAGGACTCAAATAGCTGCTGAGTTAATTATAATCCATTCTTGGCATCTGAAGTTTCACTTGATGGCACAAAATAAAGATTGGTTAAGTGGTTAGGGCATTGTTTACCCCATTATTTGGTGATTCCATTTGTATTTCTTTCATATATGTGATTGTACCCTCCACACTAGAATTTTATACCAAACTCTGTGGTGATATGAATTATGCCCTGCTTATCAAAGGTTTAAAAACAAATATCCACATATAAAAGCATACTTACAGCATTTGTCTTTTTGGGTCTGGGTTAACTCACTCAGAATAACTTTTTTCTGTATTCATTCACTTGTTTATAGACGTAGATGCTGTTTTCAATTTTTAGTTGTCATAAATAGAGCATTAAGGATCATGGACGAACAAATGTCTTTCTATATGTATGTAGAGTCCTTTGGAAGTATATGCCCGAGAGAGATAGCTGCATCTTTACATAAAAGTTATTGATAGGTTCCCGAAGAAACAGCAGTGGAGAAGGTTTCAGTCCACTGGTACTTTATCCAATTTATGAGCCACCATTTTTGAAAACAATGTATCTTAGCATTCTGACTAGGTGTAAGATAAAGTATCAAAGTAGTTTTATTTGCATTTTTGTGATTTTTAAAGACTTTTAAGTTTTTGTAAATATTTCCCAGACATGTGTGTTTCATTTTTCTGAACTTTATGCTTAGTTCCGTACCCATGTTCTTTTATGTTATTTAATTTCTTAATGATCAGGATTTTAGTTATGTATATTGTAGATATTTGCTCTCTATGGAATGTTTAACTGGTAATTGAAATGTGAATGTGTAATTGGTAAATTCTGTGTGATACGTTATCCTAATAAAGTACCTTTTGTCAATCAGAAGATTTTCAGTTTTGTGAGGTCAAATTTATTATTTATTTATTTTTAAATCTTTAAACAAACATTTAATTGAGTTTCATTTTATGATAAATTTTCTAGGCTACCTACAATATTAGCACTATGTAGAGAATTTATTAACATACATTAAAATTCAGTTTATTTCTAGAGGCTATAGGGTGGAATATTAAGGGACTACAAGACACAATGATAGCACAATGGTGTTCAATATTGCCCATAGGTAGAAGTGAACTGAAGGTCACTGGACTTTGACTGAATCATGAGTTCTGAGCATGAGTTTCCATTTGTTGTGAGTACGTACATACATACATATATATGTATGTATGTACATATATATGTTTCATCTCCCCAGAAAAATGCTTAGTTACATACTCATGTTCTTTTAGGTTATTTAATTTCTTAATGATCAGGTTTTTTTTTATGAGATAATTTTTATTTATCTCATAAAATAGTTGCTGAACCCATTAAGTATTTCTAAAAAGTTGTACAGCCCAAAATTATTGGAGAGAAGCCTTTGAGTCAACTAAAGTAGGGAAGGTTGTGCTCACTGATCTAGGCACACTGCTATAGAACCTGTTCTTTGACCTTAAAGGGATTAGCACAGACAGAATTTAGAGACTCCAGAAGACTGAGGGAGGAGTCTGCTCTCTTCCTGCAATTCCAGGAGGAGTAAAGAGAGGTCTAAAAAGCTCAAATGAGATCCAATTTATTAATTTTTGTTCTTAGAGTCTGTGCTACCAATGTTCTATTCAGAAAGCCTCTGGCAATGGCATCAAGGCTAATCTTAAACAGTTTCTCTTGTATTAGAGTTTGTATCAATGCCATTGATCAATTTGCAGTTGAGTTTTGTGCATTGTGATACATATGGATCTATTTGCATTCTTTAATGTGTACCCAGCAACTTCAACATGTTCTATTCATTGAAGATTCCTTCTTTTATCCAGTATGTTTTTCTGACTACTTTGTCAAAACTCAAGTGTCAGTTTTGTATGGGACTGACCCATTCTACAATATAGCTTTTAAAATAGTTTTTCAGGCTATTGGTATCTCAAGCTAGTATCTATGTTCAATAAAATGCAATGGTAAAGAGATGTTTTGCTTTGTTATTTTTCAAAAGGACTATGGGCTAGAACTGTTATACAGAGTGACTCCTATGCTTTGTTTAATTGAAGCCCAGTCATGAAAACATAATATTTTCATAACTGTAGACTGATGCCCCAAAGTTCCTCTTCCAATCTGTAAAGATGGCGAGGTTCACAAGGAGCACAGTGCAGGCTGCTGATTCAAAAGTTTTAATTCAAGTGTGAAGGTGAGAGAAGGAAGTAAAGGCACCTATGCCAACAAACAGGCATGTTCCCAGAGATCAGCAGTTGTGTTTTTAATAAAGAGTCTGCAAATTACAAGGTTTTCCAAAGAAATGAAAACTAGATTTGACAATATTTCTCATCACACACATTGATGTATAGAGTGGAGATTTTCTGATTTGTATCGTGCATTTCTAAGGCTAAGGCTTGGATTCAGTTGTGATAACAGGGGTAAGTCTTTAATATGTTTCCCCAGGAATGGCCATGCATTTATTCTCCCAAATATCAAGCAGCATGGATATTTATTAAAATGGACAGTATATTATGATATTTAAAGTTAAATCCTGGCTGAGTGTTTAATACTGTGTTAGAGTCCATGGTTAGCATAAGTGAAGTTTCGATTTATTGTCAATTGTCCCTCAAACCAACTGAAGTAAACAAAATACTCTATTCCTGGATATGCCTATTTCTACGTTTATTCAGAACATAATGATTTTAACAGTTTTTTGATATTTATATTTCTAAATGATATAAAATGATTATAAGTCTAAACATATAATTAGCAATATATTTTTAACTATAAGACAAATTCTTGGTAGAGCTTTATTCTAAAATTCAAAGTATAAATGATACTAGCAATCTGTTAACTTATATATTTCAAGTTAACATGAAATACTTATATTTATCAGTGAAAGCTTTATTATCTAAAATTCAAAGTATAAAATGAAATAAATATGCTAGCAATCTGTTAATTTATATATTTCAAATTACCATGGAATACTTATCAATGAAAGCTCACTTTTCAAGGAAGTATTTATTAAATGGTAAGATAGGTCAACATCTGTTAAGTTTACATTGGCAATTTACATTCTTTATAAATCTTTATTATATTTATTTTGCTCCTGAAAAGAAATGCCTTCTCCAGTAACCAACTCTGTGACTTATTTCCTTTCTGTAGGACTTTGGCGATGATGGGTCCCTGTATATCACCAAGGTTACCACAGTACACATGGGAAATTATACCTGCTATGCAGATGGCTATGAAAATATTCATCAGACACACATATTTCAAGTGAATGGTAAGAAGCATGCTCCTACTCTCACCCTTTTTGCTCAGCTGATATTACAGTGGACTGGACAGCACCTTAATTTTAACAAGATTCAATTTTTTGTACTTATTGTTAATGTACTATCATTTATTTTTAAGATCCTACCTGATTGACACTATAAATTAGCAACAATTTAGTCATCATAAACTATTGCAAAGTAACATTTTAAAACATAGGAAATTATTGGTTTTAGTTGAAAATATCAACTAAATCCTATCAATCCTCAAGCAAACATGAGTTTTAGAAACTGGTAAGATTAACAATGTAGAATTTTAATTCATATCAGCTGTTTAATTACTATTACTATCGTTATAGAAATCTCCTACTCATTTTTGTGTCCTATAACTCCAATACCTGTGTTGTAGAGGGAGGAAGACTGAGAATTGAAGGCCATCTGTAACTACCAAATGAGTCTAACCTAGGAAATATGGAGCATTGTCTTGGGTTTGTTTGTTTGATTTGTTTTGTTTTGTTTGACAGTATTATTTATGTGAAACACATTTTTGGTAGTTTGGAATGTTAATCAAAATAAACATATAAAAATTTTATTTAGCACAGATTTAACTTGAGTTGACAAAAGATGCTATGTATCTTGTGTTATTAGTTCTATGTCCCATACTTTATCATATGTAATAGTTACCTACTCTGTGATCAAGCAGAGCCTGCTTTGAGTGGGTAGACAGTGTGA
Organism: Apodemus sylvaticus; assembly: GCF_947179515.1. Taxonomy (NCBI): domain Eukaryota; kingdom Metazoa; phylum Chordata; class Mammalia; order Rodentia; family Muridae; genus Apodemus; species Apodemus sylvaticus. Next base: position 91,457,108 of record NC_067475.1, on the reverse strand, counting down.
CTGACATGCAAACCTGTATTTATACAAGAACCATGAGGCTATGAGTATAGAGGGGTGCCCTTAGTGTCTTATGCATTTAAATCCACATTAGGGTTTCCTTTCCAAGTGTCCTGAACAGCTATGAAAGTGTTTGTTGTAGACAATAGCATATTTTAATTTGTTTCAAATGAATGATAATTACAAAATTGTAGTCACTTGAAAATAAGTACTTGTGTCCTAACATGCAGTGCTGGCTGTTCAGTGTCACATAATAGGGCTCATATTTGGAGCATGCTTAACTTGCCAATGTCACTGAGAAATCATATGTAAGTACAAGAAAGACTGAAAACACAAGTCTTAGAGATGTGAGGGGAAGGGTAGGTAAATAGTGCTGTGGGAAGAAAAAGAACAAAGAGACTGGACAGTTATTGATGCAAAAGTCAAGTCTTCAAGTGAGATATCTGACAGGCCTTGCTCTGTATTTAAATACTTAATTAAACATTTTAATCAAACCAAGCACAAGATTGATTAAATAACTTAAGAAGGGGCTTAGATTGTATATGAAGTCAGAGACTAGAGCCTTGGATCTGAAATTACAAGGAAGGGAAAGTAGCAGTAGGAGCAGTGAGTGTAAGGAAATCTGTGTCCAGCAATATAATTAAGGAAATGTTCTAAAATGCTGGAAAATGTGGCTAGGTGTTTAAGGCAAGAGAGTCTAAAATTCAACTCTTCTCAGATAGTTGAGAATTTGAAGCTACCTTAGGACTCAGTTATAAAAAGACATTAATAACAATAATGCTGGAAAACAAAGACAATCTGATGATCTTGGACTCTCAGTAGTAGCAGATAGAGCTTCTACACAGAAAATACAGCCTCTAGTACAGAAGATAGTAGCTTATGGGGAAACTCAGCAGGAAAATGTTGCTGGCTCTAGTTTGAAGTCAGTTTCCAAGGGAATGTGTGAAGGGCACAAAGCAATGGCATACTCTGAGTTTCGGGTGCTTTGAACAGGAACAATCCCTGAGCTATTTGCCCAGTTGACTCCATGCTGTGGGTGCTTATAGTCTATATACATTAGGCCTGGTGTAACTGACACAGCAAGGCTTGTCCACATTTCCCTTTTGGTAGTAATTGACTTCAAGCTAACTGACTAGTCTTGTTCAATGAACTTTCTTACTGTTTGTGGGGTGAAAGCATAAATATTCTACTTCACTGCATTGCAGGCAGTTAGTTAATTTTTGTCTCCTAACACCAAGTCCTGTAAAGTTGAGCCCTAAGAATTTCATGAATTCATTGTTTTTAATTGCTGAGTAGTATTCCATTGTATAAATATACCACATTTTCTGTATCCTTTCCTCCATCGAGGGACATCTGGGTTCTTTCCAGCTTCTGGCTATTATAAATAAGGCTGCTATGAATATAGTGGAGCATTGTCCTTATTACATGATGGGGAATCCTCATATGCCCAGGAGAGGTACAGCAGGGTCCTCCAGAAGTGTCATGTCCAGTTTTCTGAGGAAACGCCAGACTGATTTCCATAGTGGTTGTAACATCTTGCAATCCCACCAGCAGTGGAGGGGTGTTCCTCTTTCTCCACATCCTCACCAACACCTGCTGTCTCCTGAGTTTTTAACCTTAGCCATTCTGACTGGTGTGAGGTGAAATCTCAGGGTTGTTTTGATTTTCATTTTCCATCTTAAGGTGCTTCTCAGCCATTCGAATTTCTTCGGGTGAAAATTCTTTGTTTAGATCTGTATCCCATTTTTAAACAGGGTTATTTGGTTCCCTGGGGTCTAACTACTTCTTGAGTTCTTTGTATATATTGGATATTAGCCCTCTATTGGATGTATGGTTGGTAAAGATCTTTTCACAATTTGTTGGTTGCCATTTTGTCCTTTTGACAGTGTCCTTTGCCTCAGCAATTAAAAACAATGAATTAATGAAATTTTTAGACAAATGGTTGGAACTGGAAAATATTATCCTAAGTGAGGTAACCCAATCACAAAAGAATACATATGGAATGCAATCACTGATAAGTGGATATTAAATAGGCCAAAAGCTCTGAATACCCAAGACACAATTAGCATATCAAATTAGTCCCATGAAGAAGTAAGGAGAGGGCCCTGATCATGGAAAGGCTTGATCCAGCATTGTAGGGGTGTTCCAGGAAATAGAAAAAGGAGGGAGGTGATTGGAGAATGGGTAGAGAGAAGAGGGCTTATGGGACATATGGGGAGGAACTGGGAAAGGGGAAAGAGTTTGAAATGTAAACAAAGAATTTAGAAAATTAAAAAAAAATGCTCAGTCCTTTTTTAATGAGCCTAGCTCACATTTCTTCTTCCTCAGAACAATATTTTAAAGGATCAAAAGTACAAATTCCCAGTCCTCATCAGCTATTCGGAAAGTGTGGTTTTCCCAGACATGCTGGAGAAGGTACTGCAGGGAGCTTGTGCCCCGTGGGAGGTCATGAGAACCACTGTACAAGGCTGCCCTTCAGTGGTTCCTGCTCCTTGCTCCCCTTTGACATGGGTTTATTCGGAAAGTCATCTACTTTCAGAAATTCATTGAGCAACAGGTGACAAATTCAAGGACCGGAGCCACACTTTGGGTTTCTATGTTGTAGGACTCAGGCATAGGCACATGCTTGCTCCCTGTTTAATCCTCTCTTGTGAATGAAGTGTTTGTTCATTGATATCAGGTTTTTTCCCTGTGGTTGAAAGAGAAAAACTGACAGGAATCCCCAACCCCCATCAGCATTAAACTTATGAAGTAATTACAAGGAATTCAATACAGTTATCTTATCTATGGAATTCTGCTTCCCCATTGCTAAGTATATAGATCCTCAAGTCAGTATCAAACTAGATGTAATACCAGCCTTCTATTTATCTGATTATATTTAAATCACTTTGAGTTCCCAATACCAGCTTTCCTGAGTAGATTGTGGTTGATGTAATTAAAAATGTATGCTGAAAGAAAAAGCAGAAACGCAATGTACAACATAAGTGCTAGATATGAGTACTGAAGCAGCGATTTGAACCATTTTAAAAATGGTTTTTGTACGTGTATGTGTTTGTTAAACAACCAATGCACTTTGTGTATGTTTGTATTGTGTGTGTGTGTGTGTGTGTGTGTCAGTACTTGATATATGAAGTATATAAGTACGGAAAGGCTTAGGGACTTTAGACATTTGCCTCAGGCTTGCACACCCACAAACACATACAAATACAAAAACAAAATAAACTCTTTCTTCTATAAGTTCATTCTGTCCATAGTACTTCATCACACTTTTAAAGATTGCTTGATTAATTAACCTGTTTTCTAGTACTCCTATGTATGTATGTATGTATGTATGCATATATGTACATATTCATTTATTTTTCTAGGCATTGCATCTTAACTGATCCAGGAGACCAATTATTTACTTACTTTAAGCTTTAAAATATTTATTGCTTTTACATTTGAATGTAAAATTCTTAAAGTACATTCTGACAATGGCTTAGTCTTGTTAGATCCTTGAGATCTCCATCCATCCAATCGTATGTTATTTCTTTCTCTGTTTAGAAAACAAGCAGGAAAATAAAGTGAACAAACCCAGAGTTTTGAAAAAAAACCGATATTAAACAGTACAAATACCACACATACACAGGCACATATATATACATATTCTTGTCTATACACAGGCACAGGCAAGTACAACAAAACCAAAATTATAGAAATTCAGAATCAGAAACCATAACATAAAATCAAAATAGTAGTAAGATAAAAGATGATAAAATGAAGCAATATGAGACAAAAAAAATCTACAAAATCACCCCTGATTTTGTTTCATGCTGGCCATCTACTGCTGGACATAGTGCCTATCTTTTAGTGTGTTTATAAACCCCATGAAATTCCACTAGAGAACAAGTTTTTGTTTTCCTTTGCAAAATGGCTATTGATCAGCGTTAGTCTTTCGGTTAGATATGGAATAATGTTCCAATTCTCCTGCTCATTGCAGGGACCACTTCTGCTTTGAACCTGTGCAGGTCCTGGGTATACTGCTACAGTCTCTAGGAGTTCATTTTTATATCACTTGCACAGTATCTGTAAAAGTCAATTTTATTGGTGTCATTCGTCAACTCTAGCTCTTAAACTATTTCTGACTTTTCTTTCACATTGTCCTCTTGAAACTGAAGGCCAGTATTTGATGTTGATATCACGCTTAGAGCTGAGTGTTCCAATGTTTCTTACTTTCAGGCATGATCCACTTGTGGGTCTCTGTATTTGTTGCCATCAGAAAAGCTTCTGATGATGGCTGAGCAAGATACTGATCTATGAACACAATGTCCTTAATTGTTATGTTCCTTTAGCAGAACCAGAGTATTTATAATATTGCTTTTTCCCTAGGTATATGTAGTCTCAGGTTTTTAGCCACTTGTATTCCATCTCATGGTCTGAAATTCAATCAGATAGTGGTTCGTGATGCCCACATTGTTTATGCTTCTGTATCGACCTGCTTATGATACAGACAAGTCATCTTTGTTGATCACAGCTTTTGTAACTGGGTTGGCGATTACCTGTCTCCTCTAGTAGAGTGAAGAATAACATTCAGTTACATTAACAATATTAAGCAGGGATTAAGGCTTTATTTAGGTGCCAGATCAACTTCTTCACGTTAAATAAAGTATATAAGTGTTGTCTTCAGCAATACAGCATCACCATCAATTTGTGGACAATCAATATACTTGGAAATACCTTGGTAGTTTTCCATGTCGCCCCAATGGCCAGCACCTAAAATAGAAATATTCTACTTTTGGCACTAGAAATTTCACCTGGTGGCAAAAGAGGTCTATTTAGAACATTATCCTTCCCACTATTTGGTGAATACTTTTCTATTATACATGTTTTTATGTAGTTTCTATAATCAGAGGCTGCCACATAACCCATCAAATGACCCTTTGTGCTAGATGTCCCTCCCAGCACTGCCTCTCCTACACCCTCTTCTCTCCCTCTCCCTGTTTAATCCTTCAGTTCCAGTTTTCCCATTTCTCCATAAAATTATAAAAATATAAAATTATAATTTATTTTCACTTCCTAGATAGATTCTGCCCTCCTCACAAGCCCTTTACTGTACTGCAAACATCTGATTATATTAACTGTTACAAGGCTTAAAAGCAAAAATTCACAGCTGTGCAAATATAGTTTCTATTTGTCTGTTGGGTGGGTTACCTCATGCACAATGGTTTTCTTTTATTTTTTCTTTCTTTTCTTTTTTCAGCTCCATTCATTCTTTTGCAAAGTTAATAAACTCCCCAATATCACCTTCTCTGTCTCTCTCTGTCTCTGTCTCTCTCTCTCTCTTTCTCCCGAGAATTATTTCATTGTATTAGTATACCACATTTTTTTCTTATCCAATAAACTTTATTAGTCTAAATGTTAGGTAATGATGTTCTTTTTTTTCTTTTTTTTTTTTTAATTCGATATATTTTTTTTTATTTACATTTCAAATGATTTCTCCTTTTCTGGCTTCTCACTCCCTGAAAGTCCCATGAGCCCTCTTCCCTCCACCTATTCCCCCATCCACCCCTTCCCACTTCCCTTTTCTGGTATTGCCCTATACTGCTACACTGAGTCTTTCCAGAACCAGGGGCCGCTCCTCCGTTCTTCTTAGACATCGTTTGATGTGTGGCCTATTCATTTACTGATTAACATCTAGACTATTTTAATTTCTGGCTGACTACTAGGGGTAGACAAACAATGAACATGAATGAGTATGTACCTATGTAGCAGCAAGCAGAGTCCTTACGCCTAAGATTGAATCTTGAGGTAGATCTGTTTGAAACATTCTGAGGAAATATCTCATTTGTTTCCTTAATGCCTCTGCAAGCTTGCTTTCCCACCCAAAATGTATTTGTAATTGGTAGTGATAGTTTCACTTTCTTTAGTCTTTCACTTTGTCCAAATTATGTCTTTTGGCATACAGAAACTTTTGAATTTCATGAGGTTGCATTATTAATTGTTGTTCTTTATGCTTGTGCTATTAATATAATATTCAGAAGTTTATTTCCCAATATCACAGTTTTCAAGACTACTACTTTGTTTCTCTTCCATCAGATATGCTTTTATGTCCTGCTGCATGTTGAAGTCCTTGATCCATTTGGAGTTGAGATTTATCAGAGTGATAAATATGGATTTATTTTCATTTTCTAAATACAGCCAACATACTTAACCAGCACCATTTGTTGAACATGCTCTCTTTTTTCCAGTGTGCATTTGTAAATTCTTTGTCAAAAAATCAGGTGTCAGCTGGTGTGGGGACTTATTTCTGGACTCTCATCTGATTCTGTTGATCAACATGTCTGTTTATATGCCTATTTCATCCTGTTTTTACTGATATAACTTGACAGTACAACTTCAAAACGAGGACAATGATACTTTCTGAAGTTTTATTATTTAGAAATTTTTAGCTATCCTGAGTATTTTGTGATTTCATATAATGCTGAAAACAGTCCTATCAACTTATGTGAATAATTTAGATGGAATTTTGATAGCAATTGTGCTGACTCTATTGAAAGATTTTTGTAGAATGGCCATTTTACAGTATTCATCCTATGAATCCATTAGCATGAGAAATCTTTCCTTTTTCTTATGTCTCTTTTAACTTTGTTTTAAAATATTTTAAAGTTCTTAAAATACAAGACTTTTGCTTACTTGGTTAGATTATATACACTCTCACACACCACACACATGTATAATATATATATAATATATGTAATATTTATAATATATTTTACTCAATATATAATGTCAATAAAAATACATTATAAATTACATAATCAGTGTGAGTATATTTTTAAAGTTATTAGTATATTTTTCATTCATATGTAAGTAGGTAACTAAGTATTTTGTGGAATACTGTATTCTGTTCCTTTGCTGAGAGTATTTATCATCTGCAGAAATTTTCTCTCAATCTTGTATTTTATTTTATTTTATTTTAAGTTTTATTCTTTAATCATTTTTTATAGTCCAGATTATATCACCCTTGTGGTCTACCCTCTGATGGATCCATATCCCATAACTCCTCCTCTCCTTGTCTCCAAGAGGATGTCCCCACCCAATCCAACCCCACCAGACCTCCCCACTCCCTAGGGCCTCAAGTCTCTCAAGTGTTAGGTTCATCTTCTCTGACTGAGTCCACACCAGGCAGTCTTCTGCTGTATGTGTGTTGGGGGCCTCATAGAAGCTGGCGTACGCTGCCTGGTTGGTGGCTCAGTGTCTGAGAGATCCCAGGGGTCTAGGTTATTTGAGACTGCTGGTCTTCCTATAGGGTCATATTCCTCAGTTTCTTCTAGCTTTCCCTAATTCAACTGCAGGGATAATTAGCTCTGTGCATTGCTTGGGTATAAATATCTGCATCTGACTCTTTCAGCTGCTTGTTGGGCCTTTCATAGGGCAGTCATGATAAGCACACTGTAGCATCAGTAATAGTATCAGGCCTTAGGGCCTTCTCCTGGGCTGGATCTCAATTTGGGCCCATCACTGGATCCCCTTTTCCTCAGACTCTTCTCATTTTTGTCCCTGCTGTTCTTTCAGACAGGAATATTTCTGGGTCAGAGTTTTGACTGTGGGATGGCAACTCCATTTTCCACTTGACGCTCTGTCTTTTTACTGGAGGTAGACCATAAAAGTTCTCTCTCTCCACTATAGGACATTTCATTTAAAGTCTCTCCATTTGAGTCCTAAGAGTCTCTCACCTCTTAGGTCTCTAGTACATTCTAAGAGGGTTCCCCCACCTCCTTTCTCTTAAAGTTGTCTGTTTTGGTTCATTCTACTGTCCTTTAGAGCTTCCTACCTGTCCCCACCCCACCCCACTCCTGACCATGTTCCCCTCTTCCCCTCCCTGTGCCTTTCCAACCCAGTTCCCTTCCTTGCTCTCTCTCCTCTTGTGATTTCTTTATTCTCCCTCCCAAGTGGGATTGGGGCTTCCTCACTTAGGCCCTTTGGCTTGTTAGCCTTTTTTAATTCCATGGATTGTATCTTGGGACTTCTGTACTTTTATGGCTAATTTACACTTATTAGTGAATACATACCATGCATATCCTTTTGGATCTGAGTTACTGTACTCAGGATGATATTTTCTAGTTTCATCAATTTGCCTGCAAAACTCATGGTGTTCTTGTTCTTAATAGTTAAGTAGTATTCCATTGTGTATCTTGACCTTGTTTTTATTCACAAATGAGTTGTTTACTTTCCATGAGTTTTTGTACTTTGGTTATTTCTCTTTTTGCTGATATCCAGGTTTAATCCATTGTGGTAAAATAGAATCCAGGAGGTTTTCAATAGAATTGTATCCTTCAGAATATGAGCTGTGCCCATGTATGTGGTCAGTTTTAGAAAATGTATCTTGAGCTACTGAGAAGAAGCTATATTTTTTTTTTATGTTTGGATGAAATGTTTTATAAACATTTGCTAGGTCCATTTGATATAGCACATAAATAGAAATTAAATCCATAATTTCTCTATTTAGGCTTTATCTAGATAAGCTGTCTTTGTTGAGAGTAGAGAACTTAAGCCGCCCACCATCACTGGTATATGCTAATAGAATGAGGTACTGAGGAAAAGGATATGCCATTTGGGTTTCAAAAGATTTCTCCAAGCATCTTGGACATTCTGCTAATAATAAACTATTTAAAACACAAAATATGTGGCATATGGGCCACTAAACTTTTGTCTTATTTAGGGATTCTATTTCTCTGATGATAAACTACCAGGAGCCAAAGCATTCCAAAGAGGAAAGAATAGATTTCATCTTACACTTCAATGTAATAAGTAATGGAAGTCAGTACATGAACTCGAGACAGGCACCAGAAGGCAGGAACTGAAACAGAGACCATGGAGGAATGTTGCTTACTAGATGCTCCCCATGGTTTGTTTAGCCTGTTGTTGTTTGTTTGCTTGCTTTTGTTTTGTTTGTTCTTGTTTCGTTGTTGTATTGTGGTTTAATGATCACATAGGCTGCCCTGCCAAGGTTTGGTATCACCCACAGAAAGCAGTGCTTTTCAATATCAAACATTAATTTAAAAAAATGTCCCACAGGCTTCTCTGCAGATCTGTCTTCTAGGGGCATTTTCCAATGTTCTGAAGTTCCCTTTTCCAAAACAACTCTAGCTTGTGTCAGATTGACAAAACAGAAGCTAGCACAGGGTTCTTTTCTTTTTTTTTTTAATTTTTTTATTTCATTCGATATATTTTTATTTACATTTCAAATGATTTCCCCAGAACAAGGGGCCACTCCTCCGTTCTCCAGCTCCATCCATTTAGCATAGGGTTCTTAAGAAATTAAGTAGCTCAAGTATTTTAAATTAGTTTCCTGCTTCTTGCCTTTGGGGGAGGGAAAGAATCATAGTGTAAAGTAATACTGAATGATCGAGTTCAACCATCAGGGTTCACAAACTTCTGCAAGAAACACATTTTAAGGAATACAATATGTAATCCTATTTGAAGAAGCCAGAGTAGACAATGGAATGTAAGTATAGACGTAGGGATTTTAACTCCCATCCCAAGATCCAAAATGAGGAGTTTCATAGGACATAGAGATGTACTTTACTGTTAAATGAGGGGCTTCTTAGTACCTGAGACAGGCCATTCCCTAGTGAAAGTTCCAGGATGTCTATGCTCACTAGCAGCCCATATTTTTGAAAATGGCCATGGAAATTATTTTCACCTTTGAACAGAAAAAATAAAGGTTGGAGAAAAGGAAATGGCACCTCTAAACTCCCAGGGGCCTCCAGTCTCTTGAGGGTTAGGTTAGAGGTCGGGTTGGGAGGGGAGTGAGGTGTGGGAACATCCTCCTGGAGACAGGGGTGGGGAAGAGGTATGGGATGTGAAACAGTCCAAGGGTAGACAGAGGTGGAAGGAATAAAATCTGGAGTGAAAGAAAGAAAGAAAGAAAGAAAGAAAGAAAGAAAAGAAAGAAAGAAAAGAAAAGAAAAGAAAGGGAAATGGCACTTGGCCTGTGAGAAATGCTTAAAAGGGCTTTAATGAAAGCACTCAAAATACATTTTATTAACTATCTTTAAATTGAAAAGATTTTAAGTGACATAGAGGAAATGAAAAAAAAATGCTGGTTAAATAGCAAGCTTTTGTTATTCTGAAAGCTTCTGGTATACCAGAGTACTTTGTATAGTGGTAATTAAGTAATGTCTACTTATAATAAAATGTAGAAAATGTAATATTTATTAAAAATACAAAAGAGCTCTAAATTAATCTACTATAGTACATATAAGCATATTTAAACATTTTACTTGGTTTTTCCTTTCTGCAATATTGTGCATTTATTACAATATCGAATATAACAAAAGAATAGTTGGGCACAAAAAGAGACATTGGCAAAGCATCAAAAATATACAGTGGAATGCAAAGCAGCTAGTATATTTATGGATCTAATAAATTTCTATATGTATCTTTAAATTTTCCATCAGGTTTTCCAAAAGGCAAAATAAATACCTTAAATAAATCAAATTATCATGTGGAATTTGAAATTCTACAGCCAGTAATCTATCTAATAATAGAAACAAATGTATGACCTATGACTATGGCAGTCCCTGAATACTACCACAACTAATGAAATATGGGAGTGCTTTAAAATGCAAAATTAAATTAAATATCTTAGGGTTGAGACAAAATAAAGTTCTACCAATAACCATGTTTTTTTTCTGACAGTGTACAATTAGATTGTTGAAATAAAAGCATACTTCTGTGTCCTTGTTTGAAAAATCATTATGCCCCTACCAAAGGATTTTGACTCTACAGTGGAATTCATTTCTTGCTTTTCTATTCCCCTTTACATAAAGCAAACTGCCTTTAGATCTTAAAGTTACAAGAGAGAATGTTTGAAATTTTAAAAGTCATCAGTGTTTATTCTACCCACTGGGCAAAAGGCTCATCTATAATCACAACCAACTTATGTGTATGTTGCTGCTGCTCTGACATTCAAATTTAAGACCTACACATAATATTGAACATATTCATTTTCATATTCATGCCACAACCTTGTTTATATTTGAAAAATAATTTTTTCTCCATTACAGTCAGAATATATCTAAAAGAAATCCAAACATAGGTGCCTCAAAATCTAATCTTCACTACTGACAAGGGAATTTCGAGGAAATGACTGAAGTAAGAGACCAGATGGGTTGGTTAGTTGATATTGTTCTTCCTATGAGGTTGCAATCCCATTCAGCTCCTTTAATCTTTCCCCTACCTTTTCCAATGGAGGTCCTGAGCTCAATCTCATGGTTGGATGTGAGTATCTGTATCTGGCAGAAATTCTCAGGGAAAGCCATACCAGGCTCCTGTCAGCAATCTCTTTTGGCATCAACAATAGTGTTGGGTTTGGTGTCTGCAGATGGGATGGATTCCTAGGCAGGGTGGTCTCTGGATAGCCTTTCCTTCATCCTCTGCTCCATTTTGTGCCCCTGACTTTCCTTTGGACAGGAACAATTCTGGGTCAAAAATTGTGAGATGAGTAGGTGACCCCATCCCTCAACTGGTAGCCATGATACTTGATCTTGATCTATCTTCTTGATACTTGAGGTGATCTCTACAGGTTCTATCCCAGGGACTAAACTGTCAACCAAGGAGGGACCCATGGCTCCAGCTACATATGTAGCAGAGGATGGCCATTTCAGACATCAATGGGAGGGAAGGCCCTTGATCCTGTGGATGCTTAATAGCATCCACAGCATAGGGGGATGCTAGAGTGGTGAGGAGGGAGTAGATGGGTGGGTGGAGGACCACCCTCATAGAGGCAAAGGGAGAGGGTATGGAATGGGGGATTTGTGGAGGGGGAACCAGGAAGGGGATATCATTTAAAATGTAAGTGAATAAAATAATTTAAAAAATAAAAGAATTCTTAACTAGAGAATGGGAAGGGGATGGGCATAGGAGCTGTTGGAAGAAGGCTACCAGGGATGGGGAGAGGAGAAAGTGATGAAATGCTCTTCCACTTAAAAACAAAAAAAGAGCCAAGATTTGTTTGTTCTATGTGACATGGAGCTAAACTTTCTGCTGTACTACTGGTAGCACAGTTACCTCTGTTTAAGAGTAAATCTTGGTCAATATTGCCAAAGTTCAGTGAAGAATAAAATATTTCTCTAAGCTCTGAGGTTGAGAAAGCTGGAAGAAAGAAGCTATCGACCTTTTCACTGTTTTTTACCACATAGTTTTTAAAGGATAGTCATGAGAGGCTCCACTTGCTTGGTTATTTGTTGGGTTTTTTTTTTTTTTTGAAGGAAAAAAACCACAAAACATCATCAAAAACTTGAATTAAGTAGAAATTTTCAGGGCTCCTCTTACAAGAACAACAATCCCATGCTCAGTAAAGATCCACTTATCTTAAAAATACTCCTGTTATGTTTGATATTAAAGTTTGAGACTATTTTATTCCTAGGAAAATGGATCTTTGACTTGAATGTTTATATTTATGGTGAAATAGGAGAATGGCTATCCCACATTGGATGCTATCAACCAATTATGGTCTTATTATTTTCCATGCAAGGGCTCTGGGAAAAACATTCTACATGACTGCCACCTTGTCCAACAGAGGCAGTACAATGACATGGGATGACCACCACCTGCAACAACTTGTTACAAGAATCTGTGTGTCTATCAGCTGTTCACTCAGTAGAGGCAACCTGATTGTTATTGGACAGTCCCCCAGGGGTGGGCTGCTAAGTGGGGAGGAAGGACAATTCTCATTTCCTGCCGAGTGAATGATCAATTGTATTCCTCTTGGCTTCTCTGAAAATGAAAACTAGAACCAAGTACTAATACTTATGAATCTAATTTGCTTTTTGGTATTTATTATTAATCAATCACAATTTATTTGTTGTTGCCTCATTTCTTCCAAATGAACAAGTAGAGACTAAGTTGCTTCCTTGTTTCTGTTTGTGAATATGCTCAAACTCAGAGAAGGCTTTTCTTTGATACTAATTTTCACAATTTCTTTACTCCACCTGGAAAATTTTAGTGTTTTCCTATTTCTGGAAAGCTTCAAACATAACAGAACAGTGCATTAATATATTTGACACTTCCCACCCCTAACTTCCCCCTCTATATCTGACTTCTATGGTTGTTGAGATTGTAGATGATTATCAATCACCTAGGAAATTGTATCTATGTACAAGTAAATACAAACCATATTCATTTTTCTGAGTTGACTCATATAAGGGTGATTTTTTTCTAGTTCCATTGATTTATCAGCAAGGAGGATAGAATCAGCACTATCTGGGAGGGGAGAAACTGGTAAAGGAGATAATATTTGAAATGTAAATAGAAAATATATTCAATAAAAAAAGAAAAATCTCAAAGTTTCTATTAGCATTTCCTTAATGTCTAAGAATCTTGACCATTTCTTTATGGGTTTTTCAGCCATTTGAGTTTTCTGTTTTGAGAATTATTTGTTTAGATCTGTACTTATCTTTAAAAATTGGTTTATTTGTTGTCTTGATATCTAGTTTATTGAATTGTCTATATATTTTGCATATTGGTCTTCTATGGGATGAATAATTGGAAAAAAGAAAACCTATTCCATTTTGTAGCCTGACATTTTGCATAACAGGGTCCTTATCTTTTTGGTTTTAGGAGGTTCCATTTATTAATTCTTGATCTTAGTGTTTGTGGTAATGGCTTTTCCTGTGCCAATTAGTTCAAGATTATTCTACACATCTCTGTTAACAGATTCAGTGTATCCTGTTTAATGTAGAGGTCTTTGATCCATAATTTTTGTGCTAGGTGATAAATATGAATCTATTTGGATTCTTTTTAATGCATTAATCCAGATTAACCAGTACTCATGTTAAAGATGCTATCTTTTATCCAGTTTGTATTTCTGGTCTCTTAATCAAAAATCAGGTGCCCATAGGGTATGGGGTTTTGCCCAGTTCTTCAATTAAAGTCTATTAAACTATGTGTCTTTGTAGAAATAATTTGCAGTTTTTATTACTTTATCTCTGTAGTAAATTCTGATTTTAGGATTAGTGATACCTCTGGCAGCTATTTTATTATTTGGGAGTGTTTTAGCTATTCTGTTTTTTTTTAATGTTTTCATATGAAATTGAAATTTGTCAAGTTCAATGAAAAAAATAGTGTTAGAATTTTGATGAGGATTCCATTGTGTCTGTAGATTGCTTTTTGTAGGATGGTATCTTTGCTATATTAATCCTACCTGAACATGACCATGGATAGCTCTTACCATTTTCTGATATTCTCTTCATTTTCTTTCTTTGGTGTCCGAAAGATTTTATCATAAAGTTTTTTTTACTTGCTTTGTTAGGGTTAACTCAAGATATTTTACATTATCCGAGGCTGTGTAGAAGGTGTTGTTTTTCTGATTCTTTATCACTCCTTTTCTCATTTGTATATGAGTGAATCTAGTGATTTTTGTGAGTTAGTTTTATATATAATTGCTTTGCTGAAGGTATTTATCAGCCGTAAGAGTTTACTGGTGGAATTTTTAAGGTCATGTATATATGCTATCATTTCTTCAGCAAATAAAGGTATGTTGACATCTTCTGTTTGCATCTTCTCTAGTTGTCTATTTGCTCTATCAATGGTTTCAATTATTATATTGAATAGTTATGGACAAAGTGTACAACATTGTCTTCTTTCTGATTTCAGTGGCATTGGGGCTTAAGTTTCATTTAAACATTGACATATGGGGTTTCTTTAGCCAAACTGGTTATCTGACATTCAAATTAGTAAATTACTATTCACTCTTACTCCTGATCATTTGGCTTTACATGATGCATTTTGCTTTTTTTTTTTTTTTTTTTTTTTTGGTTTGTTTGCCTAATGATGCATTGACATTTTAGATTTGTTTTTCATTTGTATAGCAGTTGACTCATGAGTTGGTAGAGGGCTTCGAGTTTAAGCCTCTACCAGGCATGACAGCACTGCACAGAACAATTACACTACTCATTGAAATTCCAGATATGGTAAACTACTTGTCACTTTTCCATCAGGTAAAGTGTAGAAATAAAAGCAAGCTTTCCATGTCTCAATTTGTACTTTTTACTAATTATAGAAAATGAACTTAGGCAAATGGATGGAGCTGGAGAACATCATACTAAGTGAGGTAACCCAAACTCAAAAGGTGAATCATGGTATGCACTCACTAATAAGTGGGTGTTAACCTAGAAAACTGGAATACCCAAAACATAATCCACACATCAAATGAGGTACAAGAAGAACGGAGGAGTAGCCCCTTGTTCTGAAAGTCTCAGTGAGGCAGTATAGGGCAAAACCAGAACAGGGAATTGGGAAGGGTTGGGTGGGAAAACAGGGGGAGGGAAGGGGACTGATGGGACTTTCGGGGAGTAGGGGTCCAGAAAAGGGGAAATCATTTGAAATGTAAATAAAAATATATCAAAAAAAAAAAACACCCTCCGTTCTTCAATGAAAAAAAAAGAAAAAAGAAAATGTGTGTGGTGTGGAGGAAGTATATTTTTGCAACAGAGTTTCCAAATCCCTTTCCCAAGAAAGGCCTTGGGGATTTCTATTCATAACACAATAAAAGAGCCAGGCCAAAGGAGGCTGGGGAGGCTTTACAGGAAAGCCTTATGATGGTCTGGATCATTGCTACCCTCTGTCAAGCATGCCAGTCGCTATGTTCTACCTACCACATGGTCTTTGAGAAGGGTAGCAGGCTGGGTTTATAATAGAAAAGGGGATATGTGCAGTGTACATGTGGCCTACTGTTTCCCTAAGAACACTGTGTTCGCCAGTTTTCTTGAAGGAGGAATGACATGGGCTACCTGTAAGGTAGCATCTAAGATTCTCACATTGGCTCCCAGGGAGCAGGTGGTTTGGGATCTAGTGCTATAACAGAATAGCATATGCTTGTCATGTTGGGTGCACAGTAATCCCAGTACATCTCTATACAAACTTATCTGGCACACATGCTTTGGCTGATTTTGAATCCAAAACCGTAATTGTTTTTGAAGAACATTTCTCCTGGGATGATTGGAAGCCTGCTTCCTATTGACAGCTCTTGATGTAGTCTTGTCTTGAGTTATAAATGCTGCAGGCTTTGGCTTGTGTTCATTGTGTTGCATATCCTGTTATGTCTTTCCTCTGCTTATACTGCTCATTTTCCATTTGTTCTCCCATTCTTTCTCTTAAGGGAGATCCATCTTTTAAGGCAGGTTAGCCACCTTTTTAATCTTCCTTGAAAGGAAGTTCATAAGAAATTTGTCTTCTTCGCTATTGTGGTGCCTTTCTTCCTAGCACAGAAGCCTTGGGCTTGCTGTGCCACTTTCTGTTGTCCTATGGGATCTGTCACAGTAAGAGATAGGAAAATATCACATCTTTCTGCCAAAAGCGCTCACAGTTCAAGCAAATATTTCCACCTTGTCCTTGGTGATTTGACTAATCCGGCCCAGGGGCTTTTCTTCAGTCAAACACTTTGTAACCTATTCCCAAACAGAATCAGTCATTTTCTTCTCCAGATTTCTTTTTTGTGTATTTTATCTTGGCTCTTTTTAACTGCAGAATCTTAGTGTCATAGATTCCCTAGTCATGTGCCCTTATGTATGGAGGAGAACCTAATACAATCCCTGCCATCACTGTAACTTTGAAATAACTACAGAAATTTCAGGGGAATTTTAGACTGTTCTTTTTATAATTTATTTTTTATAATTCTATCTAATATTTAAGTAAATGCTTGGCATGGATCTTTGAAATTATGAAACTATTAACGGAATATATTGATAACATTTATTTATTTACTATGTGCATGCTATTGCCCATATAGGAAAATCAGAGGACAGTTTGTATCACTTGTGTCTCTCTTTTCATGTGGGTTCAGGTCATCAGAGCGAGGGACAAGTAGCTTTATCCTTCCTCTTTTTTTGACTACCCCCACCCCTTTTTGTTATTATTTTTGAGTATTCCTAACTTTACATCTGTGATAGCAGTATTTGTCAGTTTGAAGGTCAGTATATGGCACTACCTAGAAAGCTGTGAGCACACAGTTTCCCTCCTAGCCAACCATCAGGAAAAACCCTCCCCAAGAAAGGAATGGCCCCTCCTTTTTTTTTTAAGAAGTTTAAGATTTTTTATTCGATATTTTTTTTTAAGTTTTTTTATTCGATATAATTTATTTACATTTCAAATGATTTCCCCTTTTCTAGCCCCCCACTCCCCGAAAGTCCCGTAAGCCCCCTTCTCTTCCCCTGTCCTCCCACCCACCCCTTCCCACTTCCCCGTTCTGGTTTTGCTGAATACTGCTTCACTGAGTCTTTCCAGAACCAGGGGCTACTCCTCCTTTCTTCTTGTACCTCATTTGATGTATGGATTATGTTTTGGGTATTCCAGTTTTCTAGGTTAATATCCACTTATTAGTGAGTGCATACCATGATTCACCTTTTGAGTCTGGGTTACCTCACTTAGTATGATGTTCTCTAGCTCCATCCATTTGCCTAAGAATTTCATGAATTCATTGTTTCTAATGGCTGAATAGTACTCCATTGTGTAGATATACCACATTTTTTGCATCCACTCTTCTGTTGAGGGATACCTGGGTTCTTTCCAGCATCTGGCAATTATAAATAGGGCTGCTATGAACATAGTAGAGCATGTATCCTTATTACATGGTGGGGAATCCTCTGGGTATATGCCCAGGAGTGGTATAGCAGGATCTTCTGGAAGTGAGGTGCCCAGTTTTCGGAGGAACCGCCAGACTGCTTTCCAGAGTGGTTGTACCAATTTGCAACCCCACCAGCAGTGGAGGAGTGTCCCTCTTTCTCCACACCCTCTCCAACACCTGCTGTCTCCTGAATTTTTAATCTTAGCCATTCTGACTGGTGTAAGATGAAATCTTAGGGTTGTTTTGATTTGCATTTCCCTAATGACTAATGAAGTTGAGCATTTTTTAAGATGCTTCTCCGCGGAATGGCCCCTCCTAATGCTATTGATTCTCACACCGTTCTCTACCACGATATATATCATCAAATCTCTTCATTTGCCCATTCTCTTGAACAAATAGATAGTTTGACACATTTCTAGGAGGTTCAATCCCAAATTCTTTCTTTAAAAAAAATGTTACTTTCTCATTGAAATCTAGTCTACATTTAAAATTTAAAATTGCATAACACTTTACCCTCATCTCCATTCCCTGTGATTAATCTCAACTATCTCCCTATATACAAAGCACTACCACCTTTTGGCATAATGCACAGCTGACAGACCTACAATAGTATACTTTTCCCTCTGTATTTTGTTATTTTTAAAAGAAATATACATTCTGTTAAACTGGTTAAAAGCCAAAGTGTTATTAAGCTTAGCCCTTTCAACCACTACTATTCATATCAATAATAGCATATTAAATTTGGTTAAATAATGAAAAACTATTAAACATTAAATATAATTAAATATTATTTATAGATTAGTTTTTCTATAAAGGCATTCTCTCTCTGTCTCTATCTTTATGCCTCTCTTTTCTTTTACTCTTTCTTCCTAGATACTTTCTTCTTAATTTTGGCACTCCTCATTGGTTATTTTATTTATTTACTTTTCATTGTTATCCCCCTTCCTAGTTTCCCCTCCACAAGCCCCCATAACCTCCTCTCTTCCCCTTGCCTCTATGAGGTTGAAGATCACATTGCATATGTCACTTACACTTAGGATTACTGGTTATTCTTGCTTACAAGGTTATGGGGCCTTACAGATGCTTTTACAAATTACACCACTAAAACACTCTATCAAGTTCAAATGATATCTTCATTAGTAGTCCTTAGTGTGCATATATTGTGTGCATATATTGGGTAGAGAAAATTCAGAGCTCACACTTTTCATTTGATTATTTTTTTTTACACTCCAGATTTTATTCTTCCTGCCAAGCCCATCCACCCTCCAACTGTTCCACATTCCATACCTCATCCACAACCATTGTCTCTAAGAGGATACCTCCATGCCCCATCCCCATCCCCCACCCCACTTGACCAATAAACTCCCCACAGCCCCAGTCTCTTGGGGGTTAGGTGCATCTTCACTGATTGAACACAGACCTGGCACTGTATGTGTTGGGGGCCTCATATTAGTTAGTATATGTTGCCTGTTTGGTGGTCCAGTGCTTGAGAGATCTCAAGGGTCCAGATTAATTCAGGCAGCTGGTCCTCCTACAGGGTTGCCCTTCTCCTCAGCTTCTTTCAGCCTGTCCCTAATTCAACAACAGGGGTCAGCAGCTCCTGTTCATTGGTTGGGTGCAAATATTTACATCTGACTCTTTCAGCTGCTGGTTGGGTCTTCCAGAGTGCAGTCAAGATAGGTCCCATTTTAGGCTCAGTAAAAGTGTCAGGCCTTGGGACCTCCTCTTGAGCAGGATCCCACTTTGGGTCTGTCACTGGACCTTTATTTCCTCAGGATCCTCTCCATTTACATCCCTCTAGTTCTTTCAGAGAGGAAAAATTGTGAGTCAGAGTTGTGACTATTGGATGGCAACACCCTCTCTTACTTGATACCCTGTCTTCCTGCTGGAGGTGGGCTCTATAAGTTCTCTATCCCTATTGTTGGGCATTTCATCTAAGTTCCCTCTTTTTGATTCCCGAGAGACACTCTTCTCCCAGGTCTCAGGTGCATTCTGGAGGGTCCCCCCAACCTCTTAACTCCACAGGTTGCCTGCTTACATTCTGCTGGCCTTCAGAGCTTCAGTCCTTTTCCCTCACCCATTAACAGATTTCTCTCTACCACCTGACCCCCATCCACTTTCTCTCCCAGGTCCCTCCCTCCCTCCCCACTTATGATTACTTTCTTCTCCCTTCCATGTGGGACTGAGGCATCCTCACTTGGGCCCTTGAGCTTGTTGACCTTTTTGAGTTCTGTGAACTGTATCTTGGGTATTCTGGGTATTTTTACTTCTCCCCCCTTTTTTTGTTAATATGCACTTATTAGTGAGTACATGTCCTTTTGGGTCTGAGTTACCTCACTAAGAATGTCCTTGTTCTTAATATTTGAGTAGCTGAGTACTATTCCGTTGTGTAAATGATCCACACTTTCTGTATCCATTCTTCTGTTGTGGGGCATCTAGGTTTTTTTCCAGCTTCTGGCTATCACAAATAAGGCCACTATGAGCAGACTGGAACATATGCCCCTGTGGCATGGTTTGGCATCTTTTGAGTATATTCCCAAGAGTCTTCAGGTAGATCTATTTCCAATTTTCTTAGGAACCTCCAGATTGATTTCCAGAGTAGTTGTGCCAGTTTGCAATTCCACCAGTAATGGAGGAATGTTCAACTTTCTCTACAACCTCTCCAACATGTGTTGTCACCTGAGGTTTTGATCTTAGCTTTTCTGATTGGTATAAGGTGTAATCTCAGGGTTGTTTTGATTTGCATTTCTCTGATCACTAAGGACTTTGAATGTTTCTTTAGGTACTTCTCAGCCATTTGAGATTCCTCTGTTGTGCATTCTTGGTTTAGTTCTATAACCCATTTTTTAATTGTTTGTTTGTTTTTGGTGGTTAGCTTATTGATTTCTTTATATATTTTGTATATTAGCTCTCTGTCTGATGTGGGGTTTGTGAAGATTTTTTTTCCCAATCTGTAGATTGCTGATTTTTCTTATTAACTATGTCTTTAGCCATACAGAAGCTTTCCAGTTTTATGAGGTCCAATTTGTCAATTCTTGGTCTTAGAGCATGAGCCCTTGGAGTTCTGTTTAGGAAATTTCTCCCTGTGCCAATGAGTTCAAGGCTCTTTTCCACTTTCTCTTCTAGATTCATTGCATCTTGTTTTATGTTTAGGTCCTTGATCCACTTGGACTTGAGCTATGCGTAAGGTGACAAATATTGGTCTATTTTCCTTTTTCTACATACAGACAGCCAGTTAGACCAGCATACATTTCATTTGTATCTGGTTTCTTTTTTTTTTTCTCCTTTCATTGAAAATATCTTATTAATTTGGAATCTACTATGCATTTTTTTAATTCTTTCTTAGTGTCTTCATTCTTCAATACTTGACATCTTTAGCAGTTTTAGTTCTTAGTCTTAGAGACAATGAAAGAACAAATTTTCATTGCTGATTTAGGTTTCAATGTTTCATTAGTTTCATGATGCTATTTTTTAATCTCTTTAAGCTGAGTTATGTTTAACGGCTTAAAATTGTGGATATTATTTGGCCCAAGGAACACATTATAGCTGACAACTTTCACCTTTATCTCAACAAAATTCTGCTCTTTAGGGACTGTATCTTGGGTATGATAAACTTTTCTTTGGCAGCCATGGTTTTTGGTTGGTATTTTTTCATTAATTTTTAGAATGTATATTTTCTTTGGAGAAAATAATGTAGATTTGGACACTGATAATCATAAAATATGTGTTCGTGAATGTAGGCAGAGCTGTCTAAAAGACTAAGATATTTAGGATGCAAGTTATCTTTTTTAATAAGGTGTCATTATTCAGCTTTGAGTTGGAAAGATACACTGTCCTGTTACTTTGAATATAGGTGAATTCAATGAATTCTTTTAAGATATCATTCAAAATATTTTGGATTTTTGCAAATATATCTATCAATGGGGTGGGATTTTGTGTGTCTTTTTCCTCCTTTTAAAAACAAATTTCCTCTAGAGCTACAAAACACAAACCATAATATAGTGATGAGTTATTAGTAGCAGTTTTAGGTAGGGAGTAGTGAAGAAACTTCCAATGCTTTATTATATTGTAGGCTCTTTCAGGCCACTTACTGTATAGTTGCATGTGCCATGCATCCTAAGCTACATCCCATTGTTGTGTGGCAAACAGCATTCATTGTGATGTTTATGTTTGTTGTACCAAGTCTATATTATTTCTACCCAAAGCCAATGCAGCTTTGTAAGTTAATGAGAAAGTACTAACCAGCTTATCAAAATTTCACACATTGGGTGTGAAGAACACAAAATAGCACAACTCTCTTTTCTCCCTGTTTTTAATTTAATGATGAACAGAGAATAAAATGCAGTAATACACTCATAGCAATGGCAGATGTTCTCTGCCCTGTGGATGGTGCTGCTCTGAAGCTCCCCATCACACAGTGCCTATTCTGACTGCACCAATGCCGTCTCTCAGGGAAGCAAAGCAGATCTCCCTATAGCAGTCTAACAGGATTCCTTCTTCTTTTCTGAGCTTTGGAGGACAAGTATCAGACTCCAAATATGTCAGAGAAATTTGCATAGCCTTCATGCTAAAAGCAGATCTCTCAGGCAGGCAATTCATTCATAGGTATTATTACCCTGTTCTCACTTTGATTAATTTGTACTTTTTGTTGTTGTTTTGGTTTTGTTGTGGGTTTTTTGCCAAAATTATTTTTATCAAGGGCAAGTAAAGGTACTAAGTTTTGGTTAGATATTTAATTATCATATTTGTTTATAAAACTATAATCTGATTTTAATTAGAGATTTATATTTAAATTGGTATGATATAATTTCCTAGGTTAGTATGTGATACTCCACAGGAATATTTCATATGTAGATTACTGCTGTGTTTAGAAATGAGAAAAATCCAAAATAATCACAAGGTAGCCAACACTTTAAGAGCAGCATAAAGACTAATTAATGTAATGATACTTGTGTAACAAGAGAGTCAAAAGGAGGTTAATGTGGTAATGATGCTGATTTGAGCTTAAAGATTTAACATGAGGACATTCTTAAGATAGCTTAATTAGAATTTAAGCACCCTTTCCAATTTGCATGTGCACTTGCTAATACCTGTGATCTAAAAATAAATTTCACTTAATTTAAACTAATAATGTATCAGCTTTATTTCCTGGGTTTGCTTTGCTGTTACTGGTGGAGGGATCTCAGAATTTTTCATCTACTGTTTAAAGTTTGTGATTATTTCTTCTATATTTTATTTGAATTGCAGCTCAATCCAAAATAGTTACAATGACATCTTTCAGTCTTGAACAATAGCTTTGTATAATTAATAGAGTTATGACAATCTACAGTTACATTCTTGTAATTCCGATGTGATTAAAACACTTTATTGAACTATGCATCGTCAAACTTCTTTATTCTTTTGTCCAGATATCATTATTAATTGTGGTCAAAGAGATGGCTACAGAAATTAATCTTTTAGAGAAACAGACCAACATCTGTTCTACAAATGTTACCCAGTCAATGATATACTATCTTCTGGTATTATGGTCAATGCATTATATATATATATATATATATATAATTTCTACAGACATTTTGACCTCCTTTAACTTTTTACAAAATGTAAAAAAAAAAAAAACTTCAATAGTCTCTTATCACTTTCCCCAGTGATTTCTCATAAGATGTAGGAACTTGTACATAAATTTGTGTTTCTAAGACATTTGAATGTTTAAAATAATCACTGCATGGTGACTGGCTTAAATGTCTCCCTTTCTTTGGCTGATATCACAATTTCCTGAGATCTGTCTGAGTTTTCATTTCTCTCCTCGAATACCTTAATAAACACTGCAATTCAAACTAATCTTTTTCACTTCAGATAATTGCCATTGCAGTTCTTTATTCAGTCAATACTTAATTTAAAACTTATACTAGTATCCTCTTAGATTTTTAATATATATGCAGATGTTTATTAGATTTAAATATTGCTTTAGTCCATAAATTCTTGTTTCCCCTTGTATGTTTAAGTTGACCAGAAAGCTTTATACTATTAACTATTTTAGCATATCAAATATGCAGAAAAGTGTTTTTTGGTAAAACATAAATTATTTACTCCATAATATTTGTTCTGTTGGCACAAAGGTGTACTTTTTAAGAGGTCTTTTGAGGTTTGTCATGACAAACAATTTCTTAAAGAGGTATGTAGTTTAAAAGAGAATGCCATCTCAAAATGTGCCAAAAGTATATCCATGGCTTCTTCAATTTTTCTATTAATAAACAAGATTGCAACTAAATAATTATAGATTTCTGAGTAAAGTTTCAGACTTGCAGAATGTGGATTTCCATTGAAAGCTATGTGAATTGATTTACATGTTTATTAAATTTATTTCAAAGGCAAAGAGGCTTCAAGTTAGTTGAAATATTTAGACAAATTAGCCTTAAACAACTTAGTGCCAATCAGAGACTTTATAGTGATCCAGTGAAATAGTTCCTGATTTTCTGGCTAATATTATGAATGTGATGGTGCTGACAAGCAAGAAAATCCAAAATAACAGGGAAAGTCATTATGGATATGACTCTCCAATGTCTTTACTCTTATTATGGATATGTCGAGCCTCCCATCCTTGCTTCTAGGACATTACCAGCTAATACACAGCAGTTTAAGATTGTTTTCCAGAAGGAAAATGTGATTCATTTTCTGAGCACCTCTACTAGATCTCCAATAATTATGTGAGAATGTGCTTTAAAGTGAAATTCAGTCTGTCTATTATTCACTGTGTGATTAACATTCTAAAGCATATGCTGGGCATGCCTAAGGAGCAGCCCTGAAGTCCCAAGTGCCCCAGCTTCTGCATACTTTTTCGTGCTGATTTACTGCCCACATGTACCAAGCACTTCACACTAAATCTCATGATATTTCATCAATGAATGTGAAACACACCAAATATTGCACGAAGTTACTTTCTGATGTTATGATAAGTTATGATAAGCATAACTGAGTTTTGTATTCATTGTTTGGTAAGATCCCCTAGCTATCTTATTACATATAAACAGATTATCTAAATTCTACTAAAACAATCTAAATATATTTTCTTTTAGGTATTTGAATGCATGATGCTTACCACATATGGCATTTGTGGCTGTCAGTATAATTCCATCACTCTGATTAGATTATTTTTTACTATTATAGTACTATTAAATAATTCACTTTTTGATCTTAGGTCACTATTTATTCCAAAATAAAATAGCCATTAGCTCTAATCTCATGAGGATTAGGCAGAAAAACTCAGGAGTTTGGAAGCTTGAAGGTCTACAGAGAGAGTATAGGACATTCTGGGACATAATCAAGATTGGCATAAAATAAAACAAATTAAAATACAGCAAAATAAAATATTAATAAATATGCAAAGTTCTATGACAGCAGTACTACTAAAATTCATGATGGTTGTCTTTTCTATAAAAAAATCCTCAATCAGATGCTTGAACATAGAAACATAAAGATAGTTTCAAAGCAGTAGGCTTGTCAGAACAATGAAAATGATTAATAAGGTACTATATTTTGCTGTAAATAGTAGGAGATATTTCTGAAAGTGAATATAATATATAGAACAAAGAAATGCATAGGTCAGTGAAAGAAAGAATGAATTCATAACCAACAGTAAATTTTAGGAAAACAAATTACATACATCAAGTTTATTATATTAGGTGATATTATTTATCACTTGGTATGTTTGAGTAAATGTCATTATTTTAGTAAAACATATTGTAAATGGTCTGCCATCTATTGATAAAGCTCAAAACTGCAGTTTTGCTTTAAATAGGGATAACTCATACTTTGATGTTGATAGGACGATGCTTCTAAAGCTAATTATTCTTTGCTGTTATGATTATCACTCTAAATTATTATTAGATCAGGTAAAAAGTGGAAAATGTGTTAAAAATAATTGTTTGTATGAAATCCTATATGTGTGCATATTTACATATATATGTATACATGTGTAAGTTTAATAATGATTCATGTGTATGTATGTCTGAGAAGGCAGATGCTACTGATAATAAACATTAATTAGCATTTATTTAATTAAGCTATGATTAATTCTAATAATATTATTTTGAATAATACATGTAATCATTCTTTAGATAAATTAATTTAATACTTATTTTCTTTGAAGAATAAATTATCAATGCAGGTATAATGAAGAACGAATCATGGTTTCATTTTTATACAGTTTATTTTAGCATATCTGTGATATTTTTTAATATAGCAATTTATTTTCTTTTAAGCACCCTGCTATGACTTCTTTGCATGTATTTTTTTAATTTTAGCTTAATAATTTCTATTTGACTAGAAAACTTGCAAGATTTAATTTTCAATTCTATGAATTATGAATTTACCATTTTAAATTTGCTGTGCAATATTTGACAAGAACAATATGTATGCTTCTGGGCAAATTGTTAGAGAGATATCAAACATTTTAGGAGAATAAAGGGTTATTAAATGCAATATTTTATTAACTACATGTGAATTTCATATATTTTGATCATATATATATATATATATATATATATATCATTATTTCCAGTAGTTCCTTTAAGAGCCACACTTGAATTCTTTAACTTCATACCTTTATTATTAAATAGCTCACTGATTCCAGTTTGTGTTGTCCCTATAATTAAGGATATGGGACCCTCCATTGAGTATGGTTGACCTACCAGGGGCCACATCTTTATAGAACACTGACATTACCTCTCTCAGAAGTTATCAACTGGCCTCAGTTAGTGGCCAGGATCATGAACCCATTCCATCCCCATGCTAAAGAGCTCTCTGTTTTAATACTTGCTAGTGTGGGGCAGGAGCTGCTATGAGTCCATGAGTATTGAAGTCTTATCATATCAAATAAACAACCTTTCTTTGACTATTCTATGGTGGTTTCTGAGGTTTAGGGGGATGATATGAGATATGTATCCCATTTATGTCTGAACAAACTCTTGGTGCATTTTTTTCTAAGCACATTAACCAGTTGTAAGTTTCTGCACTAGCAAAATTCTGCACTAAGAAATTTCTCTGATAAGATCTGAAATATAGAAGATTGTATGTATACGGAAATAAGAATGAAGAGAGAAATTTTGGTGATGTTAATATATCCATTTAGTAGTAAGTCTTGCCTGAAGCCTGTGATCTTCCCAACTATGATCTCTGAGCCATACTAACAGTAGGATGTAGGCTTAGGTTTTTCAAAACAAGCTTTAATTAGGGTTCTCAAACACTTCAACCTCCCTTCTCACCCACTGATCTAAGATAGCAGAAGAAGATGGTTAATAGGGCAAGGCGTATGTGGACCTGTTTAGAAATAGTTTTTGGTAGTTGTTCCAATCTTCATTATCAGAATATCAACAGTCCACTCCAGACCATTGAACATTAATCAGGAGCAACAGTTCAGTCCAATCAGCAAACCCCAAACATGAATCAGTAGCAGTGGCTCATTCCAAAAGAAAAGGAAAGGCTCAGCTAAATTAGCATGAGTCTGCAGAAGCAGCCACAATACCATGAGGTGTTTTCCCTCTACAAAGTCATGATAAGTAATGAATAATGACGACCAGCAAACCGTTGCAAGGTGTACCAATGCTTCATTCACTGTCTGTTGGATTTTACTTATACTCTTTTCAAACATCATGTATCCTCTCAAGTGTCTGTCTCAGCATAATATCCTCTCACATGTGTGCTTTCACTAAAATATCCTCTCATTAAGAGAGCTTTCAGGAAAACATCACATGTCGCAACAGAGGCTTAAAAAAATTTAAGAAATTTCCACTTCAATATGAAGCATTGGTTTATATCTGTAGAGCAGGCCTTAAAACCAATCATAAAGCAAGTAGTACCAACTTAACCTTAATGGATAAGATTGTCTAAACATCACTTATTATAAGACAACTATCTTGGTTCAAGTTTCATCTTATTGCAGATAAAAGTCTACACATTAATGTTCAGTTTTTATGTTAACAGAAGTTACATTTTTCTGAGATAAATGCTTAAGTTTGACTGATTAATAACATGGTAGGCTTTTATTTACTTTCTATTTTATTTTCATGAGAAAAAGAATTAGCATTAAAATTTTGTATTCTTACTATCAATGTGTGAATGTATAGGCTGATTTACAGTTTTGACATTTTTTTTGACATTGTCATTTTAAACATTTAAATACATTGTAGTAATACCTTAGTAACATCATATTCTGCATTTAATTAATGGTGTTTTGTAGTGTAAAGTATGAGCCCTCAGTACATGTGTTTCTAGTACAGAGTTCTAAGTTTGAACAATATCCCCAGTTCTGGTTGAGTTTCATAATATATAAAAATTTAAAATATTATTCTATGTAGTGTAAAAACATGAAAAAATATGCATTGCTATTTTTAAAAGCCATACAATGAAATTTCTTCTTTGCTTTACAATAGTATATCCATATATTATTTTAAGACTTCTTTTTATTACCATAGTTTTGTACTGCTGAGATTTCTTTTGAAAGTAAATATCATGTTAATGTGTTAAACATTATTTTTAACAATGGTTTTAACAGCTTTATTTAAGAGGGCCTTTTAAATAAATTAACATCATAGTTATTCCTTAGTTCAAATAGTATTTATAATACATATTTAAAATTTATTCTGAAATGGGCAAATATATTTATAAGTCTCAAAATACTATCCTAAGTGTTCATAGCTAGGTAAGTTCCAAAGAATTTTTCTCTCTTGACAATTTCAACCTGCTACAAAACTATCTATGCTTCTTTGGAGTGATAGGGTACATAAGTAGAGTACATCTATAGAAGAATTTAACCTAAGCCAGGAGAAGTTTCTTATTTTTGGTTTATTATACTTTTCTTTTCAAAATTCCAAACTAAGTTAATTAATATTAATAATTTTATATTTTCTCTATTGAAAACGTTCCTAATATCACTGTAAACAGCAATGGTATCATGGTTTAATTTCTACTCATCTATATAGATTTTGTATCTCAAATATCTATTACAGATTATTACATTAAAATGCTTCATATTTCAAGCGAGGAAAAAAGGCATTGAAGTAGCAGGCAGGAATGAGTCTTCAAAGTCTCTTATCTAGGTAGGAACAAGTCTTGTTGAAATTCTGCATCATAAGTAATTTTCTGTAATACATTTGGACATTTGGCCTTGTGTCTTCCTATGTGCTACAGTTTTTCCACATGGTGGAATAAAGTTAGTACGACAGTGACATTTCCCACCTCATTGGATTAAGAAAAGTCCTCATCATCCATGCTACATATCTTTGCATGTCTCCGTGACATGAGGACATTCTATGTATGATTCCCTGGGGGATGACACACTCTAAATGTGGATTCTATGGTCCATACTCAATCGCAGGCTGAACAAGAAACAGAGAAGGAGAAACGTAGCCAGGTGCTAGATATGAATAGGCTGCTGCCACTTGCACTCACTGCCATGGCTTCCCTGCCACCAAGGACCGCAGTACTGATAAAAGCGAGCCTGTGCCTTTCCCTCCACAGCAGACTGCAATGCCGTTACATGAATGCAAGTAGGCTTTCACCCATTAAGATGCTTTCAGTTGGTGTATGTCACAGACCCAAGGAAGGTCACTTATATACTTAGTAAGGCCACAAGCTTTAGAAAAGGACGAATAAAACTTCCCATGATTATATAACTCTTCACCTGCTTTTCAATATAATATGAATGATGGGACTACTTCATTTAATTTTTAGCATATTAATAATTAATCCATTTTTAGAACTCTCTTATTTTAATTTCTACTAATGTGGTATGCATTGACTCAAAGTAGCCCAGGGAAGAAATGGTTTATTTCATCTTACACTTCTAGGGAATAGTCACTAACTGAGGGAAGTTAATGTAAGAGTTGAATGCAGTGATGTAGAGGTGGGATTGGAATAGAGAGCAGGAGCAGTGCTACTTACTGACTTGTTCCTTCTGGTTTTCTCACCTTACCTTTTATGTAACTCAGAACCAACTGCCAATGGTTGGCACTCACATGGGGGCCCCACAACAACTGGTAGAACATCATACTAAGTGAGGTAACCCAGACTCAAAAGGTGAATCATGGTATGCACTCACTAATAAGTGGTTATTAACCTAGAAAACTGGAATACCCAAAACATAATCTACACATCAAATGAGATACAAAAAGAAAGGAGGAGTGGTCCCTGGTTCTGGAAAGACTCAGTGAAACAGTATTCGGCAAAACCAGAACGGGGAACTGGGAAGGGGTGGGAGGGAGGACAGGGGAAGAGAAGGGGGCTTACGGGACTTTTGGGGAGTGGGGGGGGCTAGAAAAGGGGAAATCATTTTAAATGTAAATAAATTATATCGAATAAAAAAAATTAAAAAAAAAAGAAAAAAAAGAAAATTCCCTACACTCTTGCCCACAGGCCAGTTTTATAGAGGTGGTTTCTCAATTGCAGAAATCTAAACAGTACAGAGCCAGAAGCTCTCTATATAACCCAGGCTGTTCTTGATCTGATAGTCTTCTTTAGTGAAAGACACATATCTGTTCTCTCCCTCTCTCTCTCTTCCTCTCTCTCTCTCTCTGAACTTTGTGTGTGTGTGTGTGCATGTGTGCGTGTGTGCGTGTGTGTGCGTGTGTGTGTGTGTTTTTCAGGTAGACTTTCTAAAAGTAATAACTTTTGAAACTTTGAGACTAGAGTGTGAACACATGAGCTTTCACAATATTAAGCAAGAGCAGAGCAGATCTAACTAAATTAAGCCTAGATAAACTATTGCCACCCAAGCAGCTTAAAAATTGAATGATTTTTCAACATATCATGGAATAGGAAGATATAATATATAAATCTCACAAAAGATTATAGCTGTATGTATTCTGATCTTAATTTTATACTTTACCTTCCACATTTGTTACAGACCATCCTTTCATGGAGACTGTGATAATGTGATCAGAGAGCTCTGTAATATTGACAAGAGGCACTGTGAATCTCATGAATACAAAAAGACTGCTTTGGGACAGTGTTAAAGAGAAATTGATGGCTTTAATAATGTCAGAGACAAAAGGCATTGGACAGGCTCAGTAGCATTTAAAATATTTATTAAACCCAGTCTGTAATTTTTCATAGGAAAGTTGCTTTAATGACAAAGAAAGTCATAATACAAACAGAACAATCCAGATGCCACAGTGAATCAGCACTTGTTCAGACACATTTATATTCCTACCCTCAAGCTTTCTCAGAATCCTTCCTAACAGTTGCAGCTGTTTGAATAATTTGTGGGAGAGCTGTGATAGAATTCTGCAAAAGAGTTGAAGATAATGGCATAAAACAAATGAAAAGCAATCAGAGACCTGACTATGGACCTTTGGTTGGAATGAAGTCATCACTTTGGTCTAGATCTTTGACTCTAGTTAAAATCTGGTTCCCATAGCAGCCAGGCTCTGCTACTTCCATATGGCCTAGGCAAAAAAGTGCAGCAACTTCTGAGACAAATCATAATCTGAACATATAGGGAAGAGGCAGAAACATCTTTGAAGGCAATGGAGATAATATTTTCTCTTTAGATGTTTTCTAATGTTAGGTTAGGCAATTTTTTAGGATAAAATTATTTTATTAGACATTTCCTGTCTTTCCAAATGCAATGAGGTTTGTGAGCCTTTGAAAATATATTCATATGCTTGATAATTTTATGGCTACCTTTATTGAATACAGTATAATTTTAAGTTAATTAAGTATACTTCCATATTAATACCAAAATTTCCAGAAAGACCTAAGTAAATATTATTATAAATATTATACTTTATTTTAACTGTATTTTAAGTTCTACATTTTGAGTATCAGAGTCCCATTTATACAATAAAGTTTGTGCAAAGATTCATTAAAATGTCTCATATTTTACTCTTGAACAAGCTGTTTATCCCTATTCAATATCTTTTTATTTAGATTTCCTATATGTGAATTGTTAGACAACTTTTTGATTACCTTTCTTTAATGTATTAAGAATTAACATTTATTTTAAATATATAATAGAATATTATTCAATTTCCTTGATAATTTTTACTCCAATTCTTTGCAAAATTCACTGGTGTATTAATTTACATGACAATAGCACTTTGAAAGGATGATTTTAATATATTTTTAATATTGACAGTCTATCAAATATAGTTCAACTAAAAGTCTATCTTAGAGTTTTAATACAAACTAATTGAGTCTCATTATAATCACAGAGGAAGTCATGTTTAATAATCTGCACCAGATGATAAAAATTTGATTTAGAAACTATATTGTTTGGTGATGTGTCTGGCCATTGTAAACTCAGAACACTTCAATGTATGTAGTAGTTTGACCAGGCTTGGTTTAGGGCGTGGCAATATGAGGATGTGTGGCCTTTTTATAGGAAGTATGTCATTGTGGACTTTGTAGGATTGTGGACTATTGTGGGATAAGGGCTTTAAGACCCTCATCCTAACTACTTGGAAGTCAGTCTTCTTCTAGCAGTCTTCAGATGAAGATGTAGAACTCTCAGCTTCTCCTGTACCATGCTTGCCTGGATGCTGCAATCTTCCCACCTTGATGATTATGAGTGAACTTCTGAACCTGTAAGCCAGCCCCAATTAAATATAATCTTTATAAGAGTTGGCTTGGTCATGGTATCTGTTTACAGCAGTAAAACTCTAAGATAGCATGTTAATGTAGAAAAGAGAGAAATAGAAGATGGCTGGTAATGTAAGTTTGAGCAATTTCAATACTTTTTTGAAAAATCTTTTAAATAGGTACAAATCCCATGTTTGGGTAAAAATTTTGTCTGACTAAAATTCATACATTCATATCATTTGTGGGCTTTTACATTTTAGAAAAAAATCAGTTAGGTTTTGTGGACAACTTTAACAGCATGTAATTCAGTTATTAAATAATTTTGGATTCGTACATAATATTATATTATTCTGTATTATTTTAAGTACTTATCTATGTCTGTGTGTATGTGCATTACACATATGTGTATTCACATGTGTGTATGGGTAGATCTCTAGGTACAGCTCTTCATGAATTTATGTGTGCATGGATATGAGGCATTAAGCTGACAGCAGACTTCTTCATCAAGAACTCTTCAACTTACTGAATCAGGTTCTCTTTTTTTTTTCCCTTGAACTCTCCAGTTCTGGCTGTGTAAGTTGATAGCTTATTTGGGCTATCTCATCAATATCACCTGGGCAATTTTGTTGGCTCATAATTTGGCAATACTGTATGGCAATATTTTATTGACCTATCAAGCATTTAAACTAGTGTGGTTGGAAACAATCCATAAACTGTTTTTGCTTTTCAGTTCTTGAGAGATATCAAATATCATCAAGAAACACTGAATTTATACATGGTGCTGTCACACCGCTAACATCTTCAGGTGCAGGAGGTTGAGGAATGATCATAAACATAAGTTCAACCAAACTTAATAAGGAGGATGCAGTCTTAACACCTGACTGCTGGGTAGCGGCTGTGTGGGAAGAAAGAAACAAACTAAAAAGGAAAAGTGAAAAAGGACAGCAAAGAGAAAATTCAGGAAAGCACCCTACCTTTGTGTGCATTCTTGGAAGTCTGTTGGAAAACTTCCTTTTCAGTGTGAGCAACCAGTTGCTCAATCTCATCTGAAAAGACTTGCCTTTCTTAGGGTTTCTATTACTATGGTGAATCATTAACAGCAAGTTTGGAAAGGAAATATTTGGCTTACATATCTACATTATAGTCCATCACTGAAGGAAGTCATGATAGGAACTCTAAGTGGGGTGGAACCTGGAGAGGGGAGCTGGTGCAGAGGTCATGGAGGGTCGCTGCTTATTTGCTTTTTTGTCATGGCCCGCTCAGCTTAATTTCTTATAGAATGACAGCCCAACATTACTGTATTTTCTGAGTTTTTTCTAGAAATTTACATGAAAATTTATTTAAGAATGAAGATCTTTTGTTACTGTACATGTGAATTTTGATAATATATGTCATATTTAGTTGATAATAATATAATTCTATCATTCAAAGCAAAATAGACAGAAAATGTTATGTAATTTCGAAGAATATACATGAATAATTGGATAAATGGGTATAATAGGATAATTAAAAGCAAAAATTTTACATAAAAAAATAGTTAGTTCATAGTGACTTCCTACTAAAAATATTTGTCCTCGAAGAACTTAAAATGTTCTTTGGAGGATTATTAACTTTTGAATGTAAGCTGCTGCCAATCCTCATTGATATTATATTACATATTTATCAGGAATGAATTTGTTTTTAAAGTTGTTGCTTGTTGTTTATGAGGTTCAATATTTGCTATACTAATCTCTGTTTACCCTCTAATTCTGTTGCTGACCATCATTTAATGCCAGTAGAATGACTGAGGTGTATATCAGAACAAAAATCTGTTGTTTTCTCCAAACAGTTCAGCTGAGAATTAAAATTCAATATTGCAAATTTAGTATTCAATAGTTTTGTTTCTCTGAAATCAGAATACTTGGTAAATCAACACAGGTAACAACCCAGAAAGAGATTGATCTTCTTTGAAATCCTTTCCTTTGGCGGTGAGGATTAGTATAACTGAAGGCAGCCTATATATAATCTATACATTTTACATGGATAATGTACAATCTATCTTTTTGAGTTGATTGATATTTATTCTTTAAAGCTAACTAATATGTTTATGCTGTCTCTTGCTTTCTATCCTGAAAGGAAAAGGCCACAGATTGTATTGATTCTCATTTTGGTCATATATTATGTGGCAAGATACATTTTTTTATTAAATATTTATTAAGAGTTGTTTCCCTCCTGGATCTTTATATAAATCTTTTTTAAAAGCTCATTTCCAGACTCTCTGGTGATTAGGAGATGAAAGATGAGGCGTGAGTGCTTCAAAGATATTTTGTCTATGTTTGTGTGGACTTGCCTATCATTTTAAAAAGCTGGCTGTTCTAAATGTAAACAAAATAAAATGCTAACAAAGCTACTCAGTGGTAGATATAGGAGACAAATGTGATAATGAGACCAGGTCCTAAAAGTATCATGACGACCATGAAAAATGTAACCTATGTATCAAAACAAATTATTTAAGTTGTAGTAGATTTGGAAAAACAGCTAGGAACTACCTCCCCATCATGAATAGGTTATTTTTATATTTTTTGTATTGTATTGCAGGAGATGGGATACAGTAAACTTGCTGCAGTTATAGCTTTGAATATCTATGAGGTTCCCATTTTTATAAATGCTAAAGGCAATACTAAGATAGTCCAACCTGCAGAACTTTCTTTTTATTTATTTTATTTTTTTAATAAATATTTTTATTTTCTATATTCTTTGTTTACATTCCAAATGATTTCCCCTTTCCCGGATCCCCCCCTCCCCATATGTCCCATAAACCTTCTTCTCTCCATCCATTCAGGTCTTCTCTTAATCCTGCTTTATCTTCATTACAGCTGATGAGAGCCTACTTTTAGACTGTTACAGCATCACTAGAAAGAGAACAAAAGATTCCATACTAATTGTGTGCCTACACTCTGGACCTTATTACTTAAACTACCATGTGATTTACATGGGGTTTACTGTGTCAATAGATCTTGAAAGATGATGCTTTCCTTGGTCAATCAGAATTTTATTAGCAGCAGAGCACTAGAAACAGGTGCCATGAAATTAAATTTTGCCCAGATTTAAATACTAAAGAGAATCTTAAATTTGTTGTAACATATAAATTTGACATTAACGCACACACAGCCTATTAAGCACAAAGGATATAAGGTGTCCCAGTTATTTTATGGTGTGATCACAATTATTACCAAAAGACTTGTAAAACAGTTTTGTTTTTTGTTTGTTTGTTTTGTTTATTTTGATTTTGTTTTTTGACTTACACAAGAGGGAGATTCCGCAATGTCACAGAAGGCACAAGAACAAATGACAGGAGCAGAAAGCTCAAATTTCCTACCTTTAATCTCAAGCACAAAGCAGGGAGAGTGACCTGCAAGATGTGTGAGGAAAAAGATTCAACTCATGACTCTGATGACATATTTCCACCAGCAAGCAAGGCTGCCTCAGTGACATTCTTTGTCTCTCAAGGCTACATCTTTTATTTTATTTGATTACTTATATACTTATTTTTTTTATTTATTAATTTTACATCCCACTCACTGCACCCCATCAGCCCCTCCCACAATCTTTCCCTTATATCCCCTTGCCTTCTCCTTTGAAAGGGTGATGCCCCCTGGTATCCCCCCACCATGGCATTTAGTGGGCATCCATTCCATCCTGACACTCTGTATGACAAGGCAAATCTTTTCCACTGAGGCCAAACAAGACAGCCAGGCTAGAAAAACATACCCCAGGAACAGGCAACAGCTTTTGGGATAGCCCCAGCTCTAGTTGTTTGGACCCACATAAAGACTAAGCTTCTCATTTGCTACCTATGTGTGCACACACGGGAGAGGAGTGTTGACCCAACCTGTGTATGTTCTTTGGTTGGTGGTTCAGTGTCTGAGAGCCCCAAGGATCCAGGTTTGTTGACTCTGTTAGTTTTCCTGTGGAGTTCCTATCCCCTTTGGGCAGTCCCTTTCACTGGCTGTAGCTCACAAGCTAGGATGGATGTCCAGTGACTGCAAGGATCATTAATATACTCTCAGTTAGTCAAATAATAAACTTGCCCCTCTACACCTGGCTTGTTATTAATGTGTAGTCTGAATATTTCACTCACGTCCCACATTTGTGTGTCTATCATATTAAAGACTAAAGCTGTCTCCTAGTTCTCCTCTTTTTATCCATTCTTATTGCTATAGACTTATTTTATGTGCATGAGTTTTTCACCTCTATGTATGCATGTCGTGTGTGTGTTTAATTCTCACCGAAGTCAGATGAGAGTATCAGATTCCCTAAAACTGGAATTGGATGATTTGGAAGAACCATGTCGGTGCTGTCAACTGAACCCAAGTCTTCCCATCTGCAATTGGCACCAGTGGTTTTAGCCACTGAGCCACATTTTCCAGTGCCTTCTTCATCTTTTTTGATAATTTCCTGTGATGATCCAAAAAAATGTAATTCAATTGAGGTTTAAGTTACTGATTTGTGTTGGTGCTTGTGATTGTGGGGGTCATAGCTATGGCATTTTCAGCAAATTCAATGATAGAATGGGTTACTATGCTTCCTTTCTTTTCCATTTTTCCTGAAATATGCTGTTTATTCTATAAGTAGAGATAAGTTATGTATGAATACATTAATAAAAGACATATCACATGACAACAATTTTATACTTTTTCCATTTTATTAGTATTACATTTGTGATTATAATTTAATCATATCTCTCCCTTCAGTTTCCATCCTACAAACCCTCACATGTGACCGTCCACTCTTTCCTTTAAATTTATTGCCTGCTTTTTCTCTTTGTTATTTATTACATATATGTATATACATATATATTCTAAAATATAACCCATTCAGTCCATATAATGTTACTTTTTGTACTTCTGTTTTAAGGGCTATTTCATAAGATTTAAAACATTTGATTTGTACATTTAGAACTATGATTTAACTTGATTTAAATTATATATACATTTAAATATATTATGAAGAAGGAATCAAGTTCATGTTCCTGGATGGATTAACTGTTCTGCTGGACATTATCAGGGCACTATGTATAGATTATATATACATATAATATATATATGTATACATAATTTAAATATTTTATCAAGTAGGACTTATAATGTTTGACTTATACATTTAGAGCTCTGATTTAACTTAAATCAATATATATATATACATATATATTATATATGTTTATATAATTTAAATATATTATGAAGAAGAAGTCAAGTTCATGTTCCTGGGTGAGTTAACTGTTCTACTGGACATTATCTTGGCACTATGTAAAATATCAGTTGACTGTAGCAGTGTCTGGTTATTTCTTGGCTTTCAACTATACTCCACAGCTCTCTGTGATTATCTTCATTTCAGTATCTTACAGCTCTAACAACCAATATGGTGTCACTTTAGATTTCATTCTACTTTTTGAGATTATTTTGGCCACTTGGGGTTCCTTTTAACTCTTCATGGATCTGAGCATTACCTATTAGACTTCTGTATAAAACTAAATTTAAAGGTTAATTGAGGGTGAACTTACACCTTCAAATCAATTTGGGAATATTAAATTTATCAATAATGTTTTCATTTTACCAACCAATTGATTTTATTTATTTTATCTACTTTAAATCTTTGCAATACTGTTTTGTCGTGTTTAGTATAATGTATTACACACTTTAAACAAAATTCATTGCTAATAGTTAGGGTTTAGTGTACTCTTATATATAAAATTGTATTAATTTCTAATTGTACTGTTGCAAGGAAAAGTATTCCTTCTAACTATATACATATTTATTCAAATAACTCAACCCATAGGGTATTAGTTCTTTATAATGCATTTTAAGTGCTAATTTAATGACTATGTCATCCTTTAGTTGGCCTATTTCAACATTATTTTTTCAAGATTTTATAGTTTTTGAAACATGATATATCATGTTTGGATTGTGGTTTTCTTTTTCTGACATTGGCTCAGAATTACCTGACATTCAAAAATCCCTGGGACATTATAGTAGATTCTTATATCAGGAAACTAATTATACAACCTAATAAAAATATATAATTCATAAGTGATCATCTTATATTTTTCTTCATTTCCAGAATCAAATAGTAAATGCTGATGACTTACCCATTTTTTCTCCCATTTAGTTCCTCCAGTCATCCGAGTGTATCCAGAGAGTCAGGCCAGAGAACCTGGAGTAACTGCAAGCCTTAGGTGCCATGCAGAGGGCATACCCGACCCTCAGATTGGCTGGCTGAAGAATGGAATGGACATTACCCCAAAGCTCTCCAAACAGCTCACACTCCAAGGTGCCTGTTTCTTACATTCTTTTCATTAAATAAGTGTGCACATCTATTAGAGTAAACTTGAGAAAAAGAATCCAAGACAGAAGAAATGTGAGAAAATGAGTTATTGTAGCAACTCTGAGGAGTAAGTAAAACATGGTCACATCTAAGACAAAAGTGATAGAATTTTCTATATGTTTAGTGTTGTAAATAATAGTCTTGTCATAGAGATTAATATAAGGTGCCATTATTTTGGTGATAAGAAAACTGTTTAATTGCATACCTCTTTTGATTAATTGGTCTACAATTGTTTCTTTGCTCCCTGGTGACATCTTGAGTGTGTTTATCAACCTCTTCAGATTGAAGTATCACTTCTAGCATTCTCTGCAGAACTGGGGGTGATGTAGTAGTTAAACATTCCTTTAATTTGCTTTTTTTTTTTTAAAGTCACGGAAAGTTTTTGTTCTTGCTGCTTTTTTTGTTCTTTTATTTTTTTATTTCTCCATTAATTTAGTGGGTAGTGTTATGAGTAGTCTGGATTATCAGTTGTGGCCTTTCAAAACTTAAAATACATCCTTTTAACCCCCTTATGGCTTTAAAAATTTCCATCAAATAATCAGATGTTATTCTGATGGGACCACACTTGTAATTGATCTCTCTCTCTCTCTTACAGCTTTCAATACTCTTTTATACATCTGTGGCTTTAATACTGCAACCATAATATGTGACAGAAATTTGCTATGATGTTCTCCTTCTATTTCAACAATTACAAGTCTAACTTTTCCATGTTTTATAAGGCTCTACATTGTTCTGTCAATATACTTTTATAAATATATCATTGACATTTGCTAGGTAATCCAATTCTTTTACCATTTCTTCTAAGCCCGATACTCAGTTTTCCATAGGATTCATTTTGTTGGAGAGGTTTTCTGCTTAGGATTTGGTTTTGGTATATTAAGGTAGTCATTTCCAGTATTAATTTAAGCTTCCCTTTAATGATTCCATCTCTTTGTACGAATTATATTTTCACAAGTTGTTCTGAATTCATTATTCATTAATGTATTTTTGTTGTTGTTTTCTTGAAGTACAGCAATGACACCTTGATGTCCTCTTAACCTAGTTATAATCATTCTTTGGAGTTCTTTTTTAAATTTATTAATTATTTTATCATTCTTTAAAATTCTTGTTTGCAAGTTCTTCCAGCTAGTTCTCACTGGGGGTCACTACATTTCTCAGATGTTCATGTTGATTTTATTTCTGCACTGCAACTCTCACATCTGGAGTTACTTGAGTGGAATAGTGGACAAGGTTTTGCTTGACTTTGAACTGTTCATTTGTCCACACCACCAAGTACAAAGGTGTTGAGAAAATTGGACATGTGGGCCAGGCCTTCATGATCTAGTGACACTCACTAATCATCACCAGAATTCGCCTTGAACGGTCAGTGTCTGGGGACTCCTTACCTGCATACATCAGCAAATAGAGTATGAAATTTATGCATTTATGCTGTTTGCATGTCTGTGTCTGTACCCTAGCCACAGAAAGCTAACCAAATTAATAGAAATAGAATAAAGAACAGTCCAAACATCCTTCACTCCTGCCCTATTTTGCCCATTTGTCACAGTAACCTATTTTATACATACGTAAAAGGACCATAAACATCAGGAGGGAAGCAGGGGATTTTATGTTGAAAGAGGCAAAATTTTCTTTGAGAAGGACAATGTGAGAACCAGTCCCCTTTGACGGGCTCTGAGTGTCCTTCTTACTTACTGATTTATGAAGAACAGGATTTTAAGCATGTCCTTATCATTATGTGATCATTTCTATTTATTTTGTAAGTTAGAAAACAAGGCCATTTGCTTTTAGTGACAGATAAAAATTGAAGCCTTAAATATTCCACTTGAATCTCTGGATATTTCCTCAAAAAAAAAATAGAAGTCTACAAAGGAACATAAGAGTTTAAGTATACCATAGGTCACCTGAATTTATAGCTCTCTCCATAATATCCTATGAAATGTGATATATATATATATATATATACTCTTCTCAGTGACCCATGGAAGCTTCTCTGATTTATCACATTCTAGGTCATAAGGCAAGCCTTATAAAAATTGTAATAATTCCTTGTCTCATATCAGATTAAAGTATAACTGGAAATCAACAGGAGAAACCACAGAAACTATCTAACCACTAAGTAATATTCTTTGGAAGATCCTGGGTCATGAGTAAATTGGAGGGCGAAGTGAAAATTCTTGTAATTAAATTAAAATAGTAAGACTAGGACCAGGAAGTTTTGAAAGGACAATTTACAACTCTAAGTGTTCACACACACACACACACACACACACACACACCACAAAAGAAAAAGAAAAAGAAAAAAAGGACTGAAAGTTCTCAAATAAATAATGTTTAACCTTAAAAAATTCTAGAAAAATAAGCAAGTCAAATGATATACAATAAAAATTTAAAAACTAGCAAATGTATCCTACAGATTTTCTGAGCTGTGAATAGGTTTGTAGGCTGTTCCTAATTAAGAGTCAATGAGTAGGAGATGGAAAGTTGGGAGTAAGTGGGTAATGGTAAATGAATAAGAAAACATATGGGTCATGGGTATAAGAAACACTAGAAAATACGATGCAGAGTATGGGCAGAGAAACGAAGCCTGTTCCAAGGGGTGATCATCTAAACTACAACGGAACAGTAAAATCCCAACACTAAGGACAATAAAAGAAAAATTAAAATTAGCAAATGATATGAAACAGAAATAAACTTCAGTATCAGTTCTTTCTTAGGGAATCGTTCCCCCCAACACACACACACACACACACACACACACACACACACACACACACACACACTGTTTGGTTTTTGGCAGGGTATCTACAGGCAAGTAGAAGCACTATTCATCTCAGACAGAAAAATTGAGTCAGATGTCTTCTGTATTAGTTACTTGCTGTTGTTGGGAGTGAAGAGTTGACCAAAGCAACTTAAGGAAAAAGGATTTATTCTGTCCTCAACTTGGAGGGATACATTCCATTATGGCAGCACAGGCAAGATGGAAGGATACTGGCTGATCAGATTGTTTTGGCAGTGAGGAATTGAACAGTGAGCAGGAAATGAATCTGTTTTGGGAAGCCTCGTGGCTTCTTCCCACTGTATTTCCCCTAGAGAGTCTATCCCTTAGAGATTCCACAAACTTCTAAATAAGTGCCACTTTCTGGGAACCAAGTGCTCAAACATATGTACCTATGGAGGCATTCCCATTTAAGCTACATTTTCTGATAGTTTTTTGTGGAGGAAGACATTCCCCCCTCTTCTCAGCAATCCCTTCTGTCTCAACCAACCTCTCTTCTCTCTAACTCAACCACACCACTTTAACTATTATTCACTAGACATGTAAAGTTGTGTTCCAGTCCACAGTACATTGATCTTGTGGCTGAGACAGGCAGAGCATAGATACAAAACACCAGAGAGACATCACCATAAAAATGAAATGGTGAAAAGAAACATAAAACCTCATGACAGCAATAGAACCCAGATGTGGGAAGTGTGTGGTTTTCATAAAATCAAACCATTTTATTTGAGTGACCTGTAAGAATCCAACCGACAAATCTCAGACTCATCTCATAATTAAATACCACTTGTATAGATTATTAAATATGATGTGTCAAGGTCCCCAGCATTTGGTGAGCATGTCATACATGATTAATTGCACCTTAGTTTTGCTGTTGGGAATTTCACTTATCTTTCAAGGGTTAGATTAAAATATTCTTTCCCCAAGATTTAAAATCTTATTCATACTTAAAGTTGTTATATTTCTGTATCAGTTTATTTTAGGTAAGTTTTTGGTGAAATTTCAGATAATTATATTATCTCACTGCTCTCTTTAATATTTCCAAATATGTAATAAAGTTTCTTAATGACAGTAGTACACTGTAAAACTTCCTTAATGAAACTTTACTTGAAGATAAAATTCATTCAATTCATGAGAGAATTTCACATGTGTTCCTTTAAGTGAACTGGATTGCTATTGTTTGTTCTAGAAAAGCTTTAGTTAAACAATGGGTTTTAGCTGTAAACACATATAGGATGATAGTTATTTATATGAAATATTTCATATGTAATATAGAAAAAGGTAATGGCATAAAATGTAAAATGTTTGCATTTGCTCTTGCCCATTGAGTCACGTAACAATGTGCAAAGACTTGAGAGCTTCTGGAGCAATTTGGCACATCTCCAAAGTATGGAAGCAGTAAGGAAAACAGCTTAATTAGGACAAGCTCAGTGAGCTATTTGGCTGTGTGTGGGAATGCACTGTACCAAAGCTGAGACTGTAGTTTACAAGATGCATTTGCCTTCTGTTCACAGCAAATGGCAGTGAGGTCCACATAAGCAATGTGCGCTATGAAGACACAGGAGCATACACGTGCATTGCTAGGAATGAGGCCGGTGTGGATGAAGACATCTCCTCTCTTTTTGTGGAAGATTCTGCTAGGAAGACACGTATGTATTGTGCTCCACCCCCAATACACACACACACACACACACACACACACACACACAGAGCATATTTGTTTTTGCCATTTGCAATATGCACAGAATATAAAATCAAACAATTTCTGTTTTCAGGAAGATTGGAAATCTTAAAATACTTAAAATAGGTTGGATGATGTTTGAAAGCAGGTGCAGTTTTCCCTGAAGCAGCAGTGTCAGTACAACAATGTACATAAGATATTCCAGACCCTAACTTTCTGTGTGCTCATGCAAGAATTTAAATCCTTAAAAAAAATCCCTTTCCCAAACAGTTTGTGAAATTTAAAGCCCTCAAATAATCATCACTGTGTTTATATGCGGTTTTAACTTTGCCTCTTTCTGGAGCTGCCAGTGACACAGCAGCCTTTGAAGCAGCAGCTATGTTGTGACCTCTGCAGCTGATCCTCCCTGTCCCGGTGTCTATTATAGGAAAAATTCTTTGTCCTCATTCATGTGCCATATGATCATCTCTTGGGATTGGAAAAAATGTACTGTGTATAAACATTCAAAGCTATTTCGCCTATACATACCTGTAGAGTTCAATGAACACTTGAATTCTTGGATTCTGGAGTTGTGATGAACTCAGGCTAATTAGAGTATCCTTCAAATTAAACAGCTTATAATTTCTCCTGATTACACTTAAA
This sequence comes from Apodemus sylvaticus, assembly GCF_947179515.1. NCBI lineage: Eukaryota > Metazoa > Chordata > Mammalia > Rodentia > Muridae > Apodemus > Apodemus sylvaticus. Next base: position 91,413,464 of record NC_067475.1, on the reverse strand, counting down.
TGTATCTCTATTCTGTGATAAGGTATGCAGTGCTGTTAATTTTATTCACCCCATTGTGTCATGACGGTGGATACAGAAAGGGAAAATTAAAGCAGCACATATGTGTTTGTTACAGCTGATAGTTTTTGACTAAGTGAACTCTGGGCAAAGGCTCAGGTGTTTAACCTCACATTGGCCTTAGTGTGGCAGTTTCATGACTTGGTCCAGATGCACTTGAACAGGTTGTTGCCTCTGCTCATTGGTCAATCTTTGACAAGTGTAAATTTTGCATGTTTCTGATGTTTTGGATCTCTTGTTTGGTGTATATTTCTCTGAACCAAATTTGATGAAGGTAGAAACATCTGCTGTTTCACCAATGAACTCGGAAGTATGAGTGAGAAAGGACAGGCCGCTGAGACCTGGCAGTCAGTACGACATTGTTTATAGCTTTTTTTTCTTCTGTGAATAGCAATTATCATTATAAGGAAATATTCAAGCAGAAAAATTATAAGGCAGAAAGTAAAAATGAAAGCCAACTTCTTAACAGAAACAAAGGCCATAATTTCTTTATCCCTTTTATTTGCCCTACTAACAACATTTTTAACTTGGTTTCTTTTAAAACTTCATCATAAGAAACTAAAATGTTGCTCTTTTATTTGTTATTGATGATTGCATTCATGAACCATTTTACTTCATCTGATTTTCTTTTTAATGCCCTGCATATGATGTTGATGTAAAAATATCAATTTTAGAAAGTACTTATAAAGTCATATTTGATATTATAGTTATAGAAGAATACGAACTGAGCTTAGTGTACCTAAACTAGAGTTTTATTCATCTTATGTAATAAGTCTCTGTGTTTCCAAAGGTGTTTCAGGTACAGTGTATCCTTTTGAAATTCTCAACATCAAAGTAGAATTGAAATTAAGAAGAGGCTATGCTATGGAAATAGATGTCCTTTGCTTATCCTTGTTAAGGCTTACTTCTGGTTCTTCTTAGGAACTTAGAGACAACAGTTCTACTTGGACATCTGTTTTTTGAAAGCCAAAGAACCTGACAGTCATGAAAGTTTTATTTTTCTTGCTATTTCAAGCATTTACAAGAAAAAGAATAACTTCTAGTCTTATTTATTTATTTATTTATTTATTTATTTATTTATTTATTTATTTATTTCACTCCAGATTTTATTCCCCCTTCTTTCTGCCCTATCCACCCTTCAACCATTCCACATCCTATACCTCCTCTCCACTCCATGTCTCCATGAGGATGTCCCCACCCCTCACCCTCCACCCAACCAGACCTCTAAACTTCCTGGGGCCTCCAGTCTCTTGAGGGTTAGGTGCATCTTCTCATACTGAACCCAGAGCCAGCAGTCCTCTGCTGTATATGGGTTAGGGACCTCATATCAGCTGGTATATGCTACCTGGTTGGTGGTCCAGGTTAATTGAGACTGCTGTTCTACCTACAGGGTAACCCTCCTCGGCTTCTTCCAGCCTTTCCCTCATTCAACCACAAGGGTCAGTAGCTTCTGTCCATTGGTTGGGTGCAAATATCAGCATCTGACTCTCTCAGCTGGTTGGGTCTTTGGTTGATTCTTTCTGTTCTTTGTGCTGGCCCTCGGGGCTTCAGTCCATTTCCCTCACGCAATACCAGATCAGGTTCCCTTCTCTTCCCAACCACTGTCCACTTTACCTCCCAGGTTCCTCCCTACCATTCCCCTTGTGTTTCCTTGCTTCTCCCTCCCAAGTGGGGCTGAGGCGTCCTCACTGGGCCCTTCAGCTTGTTGCCCTTTTTGAATTCTGCGGACTGTATCTTGGGTATTCTGTACTGTTTTTAACTTTTCCAAAAGCAATTTCAAAGCAATATTTTATTTTAGAAGTGACTACACACACACACACACACACACACACACACACACACAGACACACACACAAATGACTGGTTTAATGGAAAAGTATACTTTTTGTAATAGGACAGGGTTGGATCACCTGCCATTTCTATGATTTGAACCTGTCATTTACCCACTTTGAGCTTCATTACCTTCTACTTTTTATATAAGAGAAAATAAAAATAAACAAGGTAAGAACCAAATATGATTATATATATATATATATATATATATATATATATATATATATGTGTGTGTGTGTGTGTGTGTGTGTGTGTGTGTGTGTGTGTGTCTGTGTGTGTATACACACACACACACACACAAAATGATGTTTTTATCAGACTGGTAAGCACACAAGAGCATTCCTCTGACTCATACAAACTTTCTCAAAATAGTTTTTGGATAGTTGTTAGCAAGTTTTCATTTCAAATAAGCACCTAGAAAATCCAGGTCCTAGTGGAAATCAGAGTTTCCACATTGAATGAGGCACATGAATATAAAATACGTATAGCTATAGATGGTACATAAAGATGTTTACTGACAGGAAAACATACTTGAAATATTTCTTTTCATATTAAGAAGAATAAACTCTGCTCTTTGAAAACTGACATATGTTTCTTTATTGTGGATATTGAAATATTTTAAATAAAGGTCACAGTATCTCTGCTCCACAAAATTACTTGCATTACAGAAAGAGTCAAACCAAAGATGTGAGTCCAAATCACTTCACATTTAAGGACTCTCAGTGAAGATGGCTGGGTGTTCGTCTTCAGCTTCCTTTCTGAAAGTTGTGAAGTGTGGAGCTTCTGTTTATAGTATAACACTGAAGAAAGATTTAGTTGCTCAATAAATGGCAAAATACATACTTTGTTTAGTTACAGCCTTGTAACTATAACCCAGCAATTTCATACATGATAGAACAGGCATAGTACTATCAATCACAGTTTCTCCATAGTTCATTTTCCAGCATCATGACACATTTGAGAGAATAATTCAAGAAAAACATCTGATGGGCAGCAATGACATTCAACTTTACTATTTTGAGCCACAGAGCTTGATTTTGTCAGCAAACTCCACTGTAAGTTTTTTCAGTTAGAGACTGAATTGTATAAAAGGACTCCTAACTGACACCCTTACTGTTTTTTGTTTGTTTGTTTGTTTGCTTGTTTTTAAGTTTAGGGTGTAGTAAGTATGATTCAATGGTGAGTCATAGGAGAACATGTGGTGCTTGCAACAGGAATTAGGAGAGAATAATGTGAAGCACATGTGTGGATCTAGACAACGGACATATGCTATTTATAAGAAAACCTCTTGCATTTGGCAAATGCTTTACACATATCGACTCCCAGCAGTGATAAGCTGGCAAAGATTCACCTTCAGGGTTAAAGTACATGAAAAACAATCTGTTGGCCATAGGGAGTGTTGAAGCTACTGGCTACATAAATCCAAGCAAAAATTCTATCACATCTGGACAGAATTTTAGAAAGAAATGAGGTTAATACAGCAAATTAATCATGGTAAAACATGATATATAAATGTTCTATACAGAAGTTATTTTGTATATTGTATATTGTCATCTAAAATTATTAAAATGCTATGACTATGTATATATTATGTGTACCTGGCTTTTTCAATGTCACCTTCTTACAGTTGACAATGATAGCATATTACAATAATCCTTTTACAAATTACATTCGTTAAAATCTTTTTTAAAAAACTGGTGTTTTGATGCCTCTGGATCGGGAACATTCCCGGCCACAGTGTTCCATCTCCAAGAGATGTAGGAAGCCAGCTTTACACCCAGCAGCCAGCAAAGAGGAGGCAGCATGCACAGGTGAGACTAGCCTTGCAGATCTGAAGATCCTGTCTGAAGGCCTCTGGCAGGAGCTTTCCGGTTTCCGCCTCCAGATCAGGAACATAATTGGCCATATCTCACTATCTCCAAGTGGCTCAGGAAGCCAGCTATACACCCAGCAGTGCAGAGGAGACAGCCACCACAGCCTGCAGCCAGAGTTGAATGGGTCCACAGAGCTACATACACAAATAAAACTACAAGAGAGTGGGTCTTGGCCGCTCTGTTTGCTCCTGTGACTGTGTAACAGATTGGTAGATAGGGTTCACTGGAGTAGAGGATTGCTTAGGACACACCCCACCAGGACTCTGCCTGCATCCAGGAACTTGGCAGCACCACAGCAATCTATGTCAGGGGAAAGCAGGTCACCCAGGGTTGCTGAGACATGCCTGCTGGCACACAGGAGGGGCAAGCACCAGTGGATATAAAATTAACTCAAGCAAATCAGTAGCCTTCCTATACTCAAAGGATAAACAGGCTGGGAAATAAATTAGGGAAATGACACTATTCCCAATAGCCACAAACAATATAAAGTATCTTTGTGTGACTCTAACCAAACAAGTGAAAGATCTGTATGACAGGAACTTCAAGTCTTTGAAGAAAGAAATTGAAGAAGAGCTCAGAAGATGGAAAAATATTTCATGTTCTTGGATTGGCAGGATTTATATAGCCAGTGACTGCAAGACCAACTAACAACAGAGATATGCAGATAGTAAAAGGGAAATGTAGGAAAATTGCTAATAAAAATCAAGGCAATATGGCACCATCAATATATAGAAATCCATCAATATAATCCACTACATAGACAAACTTAAATAAAAAAAAAAACACCTGGTCATTTCATTCGATGCTGAAAAAGCATTTGACAAAAGTCAGCATCCTTTCATGTTAAAGGTCTAGGAAAGAACAGGAATTCAAGGCCCATATCTAAACAGAATAAAAACAATATACAACAGACCAGTAGACAACATCAAACTAAATGGAGAGAAACTTGAAGGAATCCCACTAAAATCAGGGACTAGAGAAGGCTGCCCTCTCTCCATATTTATTCAATATAGTACTTGAAATTCTAGCTAGAGCAATTAGACAACAAAAGGAGGTCAAACGGATACAAAATGGAAATGAAGAAGTCTAATTATCACTATTTGTAGATGATATGATAGTATACTTAAGCATCCCAAAAAACGTCACCAGAGAACTCCTACAGGTGATAACTTCAACAAAGTGGCTGGATATAAAATTAACTCAAGCAAATCAGTAGCCTTCCTATACTCAAAGGATAAACAGGCTGGGAAATAAATTAGGGAAATGACACTATTCCCAATAGCCACAAACAATATAAAGTATCTTTGTGTGACTCTAACCAAACAAGTGAAAGATGTGTATGACAGGAACTTCAAGTCTTTGAAGAAAGAAATTGAAGAAGAGCTCAGAAGATGGAAAAATATTTCATGTTCTTGGATTGGCAGGATTTATATAGTAAAAGTGGCCATCTTGCCAAAAGCAATTTACAGATTCAATACAATCCCCATCAAAACTCCATCTCAATTCTTCATAGCGTTAGAAAGAGTAATTCTCAAATTCATCTGAAATAACAAAAATCCTAGGATAGCTAAAACTATCATCAACAGTAAAAGAATTTCTGGGGGAAATCAGTATCCCTGACCTAAAGCAGTACTACAGAGCAATTGTGTTAAAAACTTCATGGTATTGGTACAGTGACAAGCATGTAGATCAATGGAATAGGATTGAAGACCTGGAAATGAACCCATACTCCTATGGTCACTTGATCTTTGACAAAGGAGCTACAACCATCCAGTGGAAAAAAAGATAGCCTTTTCAACAAATGGTGCTGGTTCAACTGGAGGTCAACATGCAAAAGAATGCAAATTGATACATCCCTATCTCTTTGTACTAAGCTCAAGTCCAAGTGGATCAAGGACATTCACATAAAACCAGACACACTGAAACTAATAGAAAATAAACTGGGGAAGATCCTTGAGGACATGGACACAGGGGGAAAGTTCCTGAACAGAATACCAATAGCTTATGCTCTAAGATCAAGAATTGACAAATGGGACCTCATAAAATTACTAACATTCTGTAAGGCAAAGGACACTGTCAATCGGACAAAAGGGCAACTAACCAATTGGAAACAGATCTTTATCAACACTACATCAGACAGAGGGCTTATATCCAAGATTTACAAAGAACACAAGAAGGTAGACTTCAGAGAGGCAAATAACCCCATTAAAAATGGAACACAGAGATAAACAAAGAATTTTCACCTGAGCAATATCGAATGGCTGAGAAGCACCTAAAGAAATGTGCAACATCCTTAGTCATCAGGGAAATGCAAATCAAAACAACCCTGAGTTTTCACCTCACACCATTCATAGTGGATAAGATCAAAAACTCAGGAGAAATCAGGTGCTGGCAAAGATGTGCAGTAAGGAGCACTCCTCGTTACTGCTGGTGGGTTTGCAAGCTGGTACAACCACTCTGGAAATCAGTCTGACGGTTCCTCAGAAAACTGGGCATGATACTACTGGAGGACCCTGCTACACCATTGGAGAATATCATCCTAAGTGAGGTAACCCAGTCTCAAAAAAACACTCATGGTATGCACTCACTGATAAGCGAATATTAGCCTAGAAACTTGAAATACCCAAGACACAATTCACATATCAAATGATGCACAAGAAGAAGGAAGGAGTGGCCTCAGGTCCAGGAAATTGCAGCAGTATATGGGAATTCCAGGACAGGGAAGTGGGAAGGAGTGGATTGGGGAACAGGTGGAGGGAAGAGAGCTTATGGGACTTTCGGGGAGGGGAAATCCAAGAAAGGGGAAATCATTTGAAATGTACATAAAGAATATATCTAAGAAAAAAAGAAAAAAAAGAAGTCAAGAGACTGCATGTACTGAAGAAGTTGTGGAGAAAGAGGAACATTCTTCCTCCGCTGATGGGATTGCAAGCTGGTATAACCACTCTGGAAATCAGTCTGGTAGTTCCTCAGAAAACTGGGCATAATACTACCAGAGTACCCTGCTGTACCATTCTTGGGTTTATACCCAGAGGATTCTTCCACATGTAATAAGGATACCTGCTCCACTATGTTCATAGCAGCCCTATTCATAATAGCCAGAAGCTGGAAAGAACACAGATGTCTCTCAATGGAGGAATGGATACAGAAAATGTGTTATATATACACAATGTAGTACTATTCAGCCATTCTTAGACAAAAAAAAAAATGGTGTTTTGAGTCAGAGTTGCAGGATCTACTTTTGGTTGTCCTGGAACTCACTATGTAGACCAAGCTAGCCTCAAAATAATAGTGATTTGCCAGTCTCTGCCTTCTAAGTGCTGGGACTAAAGGTATATACCACCACTGGCTGGAATAAAAGAGGCCTTTTTTGTTAACAAAAGTTAACATATTTGTTTAAGTTTTTAATTATGAAACAAAAATTCAGATTCTTGAAGAGAGTGTTTCTAGAGTGTTTTAGAAGTAAATTAATTCTAAAACTGAATGTCTATTCATGTTAGTGCCATTTCCCAAATGGCTTCCTCTTCTGAGTTCATTTCTAAGACTGTTTCATAGTATTGCCAACGTTTTTAAAGACCAGCTCAGAATGTATTTTCTCACCTGTGGTCAGTCTGTCACCCATGAGCTCTACATCCATTAATATTGTACAGACTGCCTTTTCCACTGTGTTGCCTGTGCAAGCCTTAACTTGGGGATTTTTATGAAATGATTACCATTCTGTCACTTTGCAAAAGTGATCTAAATAAGTTAAATTCTACACAAGTTACTTGGATGAATAAATTGTTTAGACATATATTTAAAATGTAAAATTGTAGTAGCTGAAATTTAACTTATAAAGACTTAAATATATGATAAAATGCAGTTATTTATAGAAAAAAATCTTAAAACTTATTTTTTCGATATATTCATTTTTTTATTCGATATAATTTATTTACATTTCAAATGATTTCCCCTTTTCTAGCCCCCCCACTCCCCGAAAGTCCCGCAAACCCCCTTCTCTTCCCCTGTACTCCCACCCACCCCTTCCCACTTCCCCGTTCTGGTTTTGCTGAATACTGTTTCACTGAGTCTTTCCAGAACCAGGGGCCACTCCTCCTTTCTTCTTGTACCTCATTTGATGTATGGATTATGTTTTGGGTATTCCAGTTTTCTAGGTTAATATCCACTTATTAGTGAGTGCATACCATGAGTCACCTTTTGAGTCTGGGTTACCTCACTAAGTATGATATTCTCTAGCTCCATCCATTTGCCTAAGAATTTCATGAATTCATTGTTTCTAATGGCTGAATAGTACTCCATTGTGTAGATATACCACATTTTTTGCATCCACTCTTCTGTTGAGGGATACCTGGGTTCTTTCCAGCATCTGGCAATTACAAATAGGGCTGCAATGAACATAGTAGAACATGTATCCTTATTACATGGTGGGGAGTCTTCTGGGTATATGCCCAGGAGTGGTATAGCAGGATCTTCTGGAAGTAAGGTGCCCAGTTTTCGGAGGAACCGCCAGACTGATTTCCAGAGTGGTTGTACCAATTTGCAACCCCACCAGCAGTGGAGGAGTGTTCCTCTTTCTCCACACCCTCTCCAACACCTGCTGTCTCCTGAATTTTTAATCTTAGCTATTCTGACTGGTGTAAGATGAAATCTTAGGGTTGTTTTGATTTGCATTTCCCTAATGACTAATGAAGTTGAGCATTTTTTAAGATGTTTCTCCGCCATCCGAAGTTCTTCAGGTGAGAATTCTTTGTTTAACTCTGTACCCCATTTTTTAATAGGGTTGTTTTGTTTTCTGGAGTCTAACTTCTTGAGTTCTTTATATATATTGGATATTAGCCCTCTATCTGATGTAGGATTGGTGAAGATCTTTTCCCAATTTGTTGGTTGCCGATTTGTCCTCTTGATGGTGTCCTTTGCCTTACAGAAACTTTGTAATTTTATGAGGTCCCATTTGTCAATTCTTGCTCTTAGAGCATACGCTATTGGTGTTCTGTTCAGAAACTTTCTCCCTGTACCGATGTCCTCAAGGGTCTTTCCCAATTTCTTTTCTATTAGTTTCAGAGTGTCTGTCTTTATGTGGAGGTCCTTGATCCATTTGGATTTGAGCTTAGTACAAGGAGACAAGGATGGATCAATTCGCATTCTTCTGCATGCTGACCTCCAGTTGAACCAGCACCATTTGTTGAAAAGGCTATCTTTTTTCCATTGGATGTTTTCAGCCTCTTTGTTGAGGATCAAGTGGCCATAGGTGTGTGGGTTCATTTCTGGATCTTCAATCCTGTTCCATTGATCCTCCTGTCTGTCACTGTACCAATACCATGCAGTTTTTAACACTATTGCTCTGTAGTATTGCTTGAGGTCAGGGATACTGATTCCCCAAGATTTCCTTTTGTTGCTGAGAATAGTTTTAGCTATCCTGGGTTTTTTGTTGTTCCAGATGAATTTGATAATTGTTCTTTCTAACTCTGTGAAGAATTGAGTTGGGATTTTGATGGGTATTGCATTGAATCTGTATAGTGCTTTAGGCAAAATGGCCATTTTAACTATATTGATTCTACCAATCCATGAGCATGGGAGGTTTTCCCATTTTTTGAGGTCTTCTTCCATTTCCTTCTTCATAGTCTTGAAGTTCTTGTCATACAGATCTTTCACATGTTTGGTAAGAGTCACCCCAAGATACTTTATACTGTTTGTGGCTATTGTGAAGGGGGTCATTTCCCTAATTTCTTTCTCAGCCTGCTTATCCTTTGAGTATAGGAAGGCCACTGATTTGCTTGAGTTGACTTTATAACCTGCCACTTTGCTGAAGTTGTTTATCAGCTGTAGGAGCTCTCTAGTGGAATTCTTTGGGTCACTTAGGTAGACGATCATGTCGTCTGCAAATAATGATAGTTTGACTTCTTCCTTTCCAATTTGTATCCCTTTGACCTCCTTATGTTGTCGAATTGCCCGAGCTAGTACCTCAAGTACAATATTGAAAAGATAAGGAGAAAGGGGGCAGCCTTTTCTGGTCCCTGATTTCAGTGGGATTGCTTCAAGTTTCTCTCCATTTAGTTTGATGCTGGCTACCGGTTTGCTGTATATTGCTTTTACTATGTTTAGGTATGGGCCTTGAATTCCTGTTCTCTCCAAGACTTTAAGCATGAAGGGATGCTGAATTTTGTCAAATGCTTTTTCAGCATCCAATGAAATGACCATGTGGTTTTGTTCTTTGAGTTTGTTTATGTAGTGGATTGTATTGATGGATTTCCGTATATTGAACCAACCCTGCATTCCCGGGATAAAGCCTACTTGATCATGGTGGATGATCGTTTTGATGTGTTCTTGGATTCGGTTGGCAAGAATTTTATTGAGTATTTTTGCATCGATGTTCATAAGGGAAATTGGTCTGAAGTTCTCTTTCTTTGTTGGATCTTTGTGTGGCTTTGGTATCAGCGTAATTGTGGCTTCGTAGAAGGAATTGGGTAGTGTTCCTTCTGTTTCTATTTTGTGGAATAGTTTGAAGAGTATTGGTGTTAACTCTTCTTTGAAGGTCTGGTAGAATTCTGCACTGAAGCCATCTGGTCCTGTGCTTTTTTTGGTTGGAAGACTTTCTATGACTCCTTCTATTTCTTTAGGCATTATGGGACTGTTTAGATGGTCTAGTTGGTCCTGATTTAATTTTGGTATTTGGTATCTGTCAAGGAAATTGTCCATTTCCTCCAGATTCTCCAGTTGTGTTGAGTATAGGCTCTTGTAGTAGGATCTGATGATTTTTTGGATTTCCTCAGTTTCCGTTGTTATATCTCCCTTTTCATTTCTAAGTTTGTTAATTTGGATACTTTCTCTGTGCCCTTTGGTCATTCTGGCTAAGGGTTTATCTATCTTGTTGATTTTCTCAAAGAACCAGCTCCTGGTATTGTTGATTTTTTGTATGGTTCTCTTTGTTTCTACTTGATTGATTTCGGCCCTGAGTTTGATGATTTCCTGCCTTCTACTCCTCCTGGGCGAAATAGCTTCTTTTTGTTCTAAGGCTTTCAGGTGTGTCATTAAGCTGGTAATGTATGCTCTCTCCATTTTCTTTTTGGAGGCACTCAGGGCTATGAGTTTTCCTCTTAGCACTGCTTTCATTGTGTCCCATAGATTTGGGTATGTTGTGTTTTCATTTTCATTGTGTTCTAAAAAGTCTTTAATTTCTTTCTTTATTTCTTCCTTGACCAAGGTATCATTGAGTAGAGTATTGTTCAGTTTCCACGTGTATGTGGGCTTTCTGTTGTTTCTGTTGCTATTGAAGACCACTTTTACTCCATAGTGATCAGATAGGAGGCATGGGATTAGTTCAATCTTCTTATATTTGTTGAGGTCTGTCTTGTGACCAATTATATGGTCGATTTTGGAGAAGGTACCATGAGGTGCTGAGAAAAAGGTATATTCTTTTGTTTTAGGATAGAATGTTCTATATATATCTGTTAAATCTAATTGGTCCAAAGCTTCAATTAGTTTCATTGTGTCCCTGTTTAGTTTCCGTTTTCCTGATCGGTCCATTGAGGAAAGTGCAGTGCTGAAGTCACCCACAATTATTGTGTTAGGTGCAATGTGTGCTTTTAGTTTTAATAAAGTTTCTTTTACGAAAGAGGGTGCCCTTGCATTTGGTGCATAGATGTTCAGGATTGACAGTTCTTCTTTTTGTATTTTTCCTTTGACCAGCAAGAAGTGTCCCTCAGGGTCTCTTTTGATGACTTTGGGTTGAAAGTCAATTTTATCTGATATTAAAATGGCTACTCCAGCTTGTTTCCTGAGACCATTTGCTTGTAAAATTGTCTTCCAGCCTTTTACTCTAAGGTAGTGTTTGTCTTTGACCCTGAGGTGTGTTTCCTGTAAGCAGCAAAATGTAGGGTCCTGTTTACGTATCCATTCAGTTAGTCTGTGTCTTTTTATTGGGGCATTAAGTCCATTGATGTTAAGAGATATTAAGGAATAGTGATTGTTACTTCCTATCATTTTTGACGTTATTTTTTAAATTTGAATGCTTAACTTCTTTTGGGTTTGATGAAAGGTTACTATCTTGCTTTTTCCAGGGTGAAGTTTCCCTCCTTGTATTGGTGTTGTCCTCCTATTATCCTTTTTAGGGCCGGGTTTGTGGATAGATATTGGGTAAACTTGGTTTTGTCATGAAATATCTTAGTTTCTCCATCTATGGTGATTGAGAGTTTTGCTGGATATAGTAGTTTTGGTTGGCATTTGTGTTCTCTTAGAGTCTGCATGAGATCTGCCCAGGACCTTCTAGCCTTCATAGTCTCAGGTGAAAAGTCTGCTGTGATTCTGATAGGTCTTCCTTTATATGTTACTTGGCCTTTTTCTCTTACTGCCTTTAGTATTCTTTCTTTGTTTAGAACATTTGGTGTTTTGATTATTATGTGACGGGAAGTATTTCTGTTCTGGTCCAGTCTGTTTGGAGTTCTGTAGGCTTCTTGTATATTCATGGGCATCTCTCTCTTTAGGTTAGGGAAGTTTTCTTCCATAATTTTATTGAAGATGTTTGATGGCCCTTTAAGTTGTAAATCTTCACTCTCATCTATGCCTATAATCCTTAGGTTTGGTCTTCTCATTGTGTCCTGGATTTCCTGGATATTTTGGGTTACAAGCTTTTTGCATTTTGCATTTTCTTTAACTGTTGAGTCCATGGTTTCTATGGAATCTTTAGCATCTGAGATTCTTTCTTCTATCTCTTGTATTCTGTTGTTGATATTTGCATCTCTGACCCCTGATTTCTTCCCAAGGTTTTCTATCTCCAAAGTTGTCTCCCTTTGAGTTTTCTTAGTTGTTTCTACTTCTGATTTTTGATCCTGGATGGTTTTGCTTAGCTCCTTCACTTGCATGTTTGTGTTTTCCTGTAATTCTTTAAGAGATTTTTGTGTTTCGTCTTTCATGACCTCAGCCTGTTGACCAAAGTTCTCCTGTATTTCTTTAAGAGATTTTTGTGTTTCGTCTTTCATGACCTCAGCCTGTTGACCAAAGTTCTCCTGTATTTCTTTAAGTGTTTTTTGCATTTCCTCCTTGTTGGCTTTTGTATTCTCCTGGATTTCTTTCAATGATTTTTGTGTTTCCCTTGCAAGGGCTTCTAACTTTTGATCCATATTCTCCTGAATTTCTTTATGTATGACCTTCATGTGTTCCTGTACCAGCATCATGACCAGTGATTTTAAATCCAAATCTTGTTTTACTGGTGTGATGGGGTATCCAGGACATGTTGGTAGAGGAGAATCGGGTTCAGATGTTGCCATATTGCCTTGATTTCTGTTAGTGACGTTCCTGCGTTTGCCTTTTGCCATCTAGATCTCACTGGTGTTAGTTTATCTTGTCAGTGCTGGACTCACCAGTGCAAGCTGCCCCTTCCCAGTTGGCCTCTGGTGCACAGCTTACCTCCTGCACTGCTTGTAGACAGTGTGCTGCTGCCCAGGCTGTTCAGATCCCAAAGCAGGCACCCGAAGGCTCCCGCTGGGGCCCGCTGGATTCACGGGAGCACACTGACTTCTCCCAGCTGGCCGCCCGGAAGCCCAGCTAGCCACTTGCAGGACTTGGAGATGTAATGCTGCCGCCCAGACTGATCTGGATCCGGAAGCGGAGAGAGTAGAGCTAAGGGCTTCTGCCTGAGGCCTTGCCCCAGATTGTGTCTGTGGAGCAGATGGAGCCCCTGTGCACTCCCAGGGAGTGCCGACGGTGTATGCTACTGTGACCTCCCCTGTGTTCCGCTCACTCCGCTGGGCAGCCGATCTGCCAACGGGGCTGTCGCACACAAGGTTAGCCTGGCCGCCCAGTCCCTGAGTCCAGGCAAAAGCCTGGGAGGCCAAGGTCCGAGCAAAGTTCCCCTAGGGCTATGACTGTTAATTGGGTTTGCCAGGTGACTAGGATGGCGGGCGGGCGCGCCCGCACTCCCTGAAAGCGCCTGGAGAGTCTGCTTTGCTAACAATCACCTGGGCGGGTTGACTCACAGATGGCCCACCAAGCCGCCCAGTTCTTGGGGTCAGTCCTGTGCCTTTTGGGGCCTGGACCCCCGCTTTGTTAGCCTTAGGCTATGCCTGTTACAGGTCTGCCCGCCTGAGCTCTCTGTCGTCCTGCAGGCAAAATGGCGGCGGAGCGCTCGCAGGCCTGGGCAAAAAACCTCCTGGTTGGGTTGGCACCCTGATGGCCCCCCGACCTGCCCAGGGCCTGGGTGCAGGCCAACGCCCGTCAGGCTCAGACCACCGCGGTGTTGGCCTCGGATTATGTTTGTGTACCTCAGTCTGTCCGATTCCTGGAGTACGGAACCAAGATGGATGCTCCTCTCCTGACTGGTGGGAGGCCGAGTTCTGAAGTGGCCTCCGTGCAGGAAAGGCGCTGCACAACTGCAGCTGCTTGCTGCCCGGCTGGTCAGCGAAGGTCAGTGGTCGTGGGCGCAGGTCCTATGTGGTCCCTGTGATGCCTTGGTTCCACTGCTGATGGCCCTTCAGCTGGAGCAGCCACTGCTGCCGCTGCCGCCGCCGCTGCCGCCGCCGATATATTCTTTATTAACATTTCAAATAATTTCCCCTTTTGTGGATCCTTCCTCCCTGAAGGTCCCATAAGCCCTCTTCCCTCCCCCTATTCCTCAATCCACCCCTTCTGCTTCCCTGTCCTGGTATTCCCCTACACTGCTGCACTGAGCCTTTCTAGGACCTGGGGCCTCTCCTTCCTTCTTCTTGGGCATCATTTGATATGTGAATTGTATCTTGGGGATTCCAAGCTTCTTGGCTAATAACCGCTTATCGGTCAGTGCATACCATGTGTGTTCTTTTGTGATTGGGTCACCTCACTCATGATGACATTCTCCAGTTGCACCCACTTGCCTAAGAATTTCATGAATTCATTATTTTTAAAAAACATATTTTTAAGATTATAGTTTCTTTAAAATACGTGTGTGTGTGTGTGTGTGTGTGTGTGTGTGTGTTTATGTGTGTCCCCACATGGGTACAGGTATCCATAGAAGTCAAAAGACTGATTTGGATCCTCTGAAGGTAGAGGCTATAGCCTGCCTCATATGGATGCTGGTACCTGAAATCTAGTTCTTCAGAAGAACAGCAAGCTCTCAAAACTCCTTTTTTCCAACTCTGCAAAACCTTTTAATGTTATACAAAAGTTTATGGTATGTTTGTCTATTTTAAAAGAAGAAAAAGTTATAAAGTGGCTTAAAGCATGGCATTATTTGAGTATGATGATACAAACCTGGAGGCAGAGCTGATTCTAGTATTCTAAGCATATATACCTAATTGTGAGAAAAGGGAATTAATTTCATAAAAGGAAAGTTGTATGGATTAAAGGAAATATTATGTAGTCTGCATGAAAATAATATAATCAAATGAACAGTAATTTTATTATAGTATAAATATCTGATAAGCTTTTATTATTCAATAGGATTTATTTTATCATCAGTTAAAATATTTTTTGATATTTAATTTGGACAACACTATCATATCCATGAAGTAAATTGTATAATCAATCTTTCAATTTTTGCCAGCACCTGCTCAAATAAAGCCTATACTTGTATAAATAATGTTTCCAATGATATTGGTTTAATCTGTTTCTAATATGTGATCATTTTATGCAATAACATCACTGGGTCATGTAATATGGAAGCATATGATCTGAATGTGACTAAATTGTTAAGTTTTTAGCAATTGCGAACAGTTACAAATCACTATTTCCCATGACAAATACAGATGAAATCTATCTTATTTTACTTTATTACCTTGAGTTTGTTAGCATTAAAATGCATTATACAAGGCACATTTATTATTTAATGATATATTTTATTTATATAATTTTTGGAATGATAACTAACTTTTATAAAATGGCATTGTTCAATATAAAAATCTGTATAAACTTTGAAGTAAAAGCAAAAGATAAATAAGAGAAATAAGAAGTTATGGTTTGTATATTTTAGCGAACCTGAACATCTATCAGAAAGAAATTAGTTAAATAAATGGGTAGAGCTTTGCAACATAATACTCGGTTATTATTAAAATTAATGATGTGTGTTTGTGTGCATTTGTATTTAAAGATATAACCAGTGTTATGAAAACAATGTGTATGTGTTCTGGCTCTCTAAAATCACATTTTAAAATTCCAAAATACATTATAGAAAAAAATGTCAAATATAATGCTTTGAAGATACACAAATGCAATTAATGTTTATTTATTTGTATTTTAGAATTATATATTCTTTTAAGTGATAACCATAGAAAACATTTACTTTACCAAGTTAAATAATTTTTTAAAATTCATAAATTTTTTTGTTGTTGTTTAGATAACTGTATTCCTTTTGAGAGTCTCTAATTCTAAAACATTCATTAAGCTTACTAAAATTTCTTTTTTTATTGATATATTTTTATATACATTTCAAATGATTTCCCCTTTTCTGGGTCCCCACTCCCCGCAAGTCCCATAAGCCCTCTTCCGTTGCCCTGTTCTTCCATCCACCCCTTTCCATTTCCCTGTTCTGGAATTCCCCTATACTCTTGCACTGAGTCTTTCCAGAACCAGAGGCCACTCCTCCATTCTTTTTGGACATCATTTAATTTGTGGATTATGTCCTGGGTATTCAAAGTTTCTAGGCTAATATCCACTTATCAGTGAGTGCATACCATGATTGATCTTTTGAGACTGGGTTACCTCACTTAGTATGATGTTCTCCAGCTCCATCCATTTGTCTAAGAATTTCATGAATTCATTGTTTCTAATGGCTGAATAGTACTCCATTGTGTAAATATACCACATTTTTTGTATCCATTCCTCCATTGAAGGATACCTAGGTTCTTTCCAGCTTCTGGCTACTACAAATAGGGCTGCTATGAACATAGTGGAGCATGTGTCCTTATTGCATGCTGAAGAATCCCCTGGATATATGCCCAGGAGTGGTATAGCAGGGTCCTTTGGAAGTGTCATGCCCAGTTTTCTGGGGAACTGCCATACTGATTTCCAAAGTGGTTGCACCACCTTGCAATCCCACCAGCAGTGGAGGAGTGTTCGTCTTTCTCCACATCCTCCCCAACACCTGCTGTCTCCTGAGTTTTTGACCTTAGCCATTCTGACTGGTGTGAGGTGAAATCTCAGGGTTGTTTTGATTTGCATTTCCCTAATTATTAATGATGTTGAACATTTCTTAAGGTGTTTCTCAGCTCTCTGAAGTTCTCCATGTGAAAATTCCTTGTTTAGCTCCGTACCCCACTTTTTATCGGGGTTATTTGTTTCTCTGGGTTCTACTTTCTTGAGTTCTTTGTATATATTAGATATTAGCCCTCTGTCGGATTTAGGGTTGGTGAAGATCCTTTCCCAGTCTGTTGGTTGATGGTTTGTCCTTTTGATGGTGTCCTTTGCCTTACAGAAACTTTGTAGTTTTATGAGGTCCTATTTGTCAATTCTCAATCTTAGAGCATAAGCTATTGGTGTTCTATTCAGGAACATTTCCCCTGTGCCCATGTCCTCCAGGGTCTTCCCCAGTTTCTTTTCGATTAGTTTCTGTGTCAGGTTTTATGTGGAGGTCCTTGGTCCATTTGGAGTTGAGCTTGGTACAAGGAGATAAGAATGGATCGATGCGCATTCTTCTGCATGCTGACCTCCAATTGAACCAGCACCATTTGTTGAAAAGACTATCTTTTTTTCCACTGGATGCTTTCAGCTCCTTTGTCGAAGACCAAGTGACCATAGGTGTGTTGGTTCATTTCTGGGTCTTCAATCCTATTCCATTGATCCGCTTGCCTGATATTGTACCAATACCATGCAGTTTTTATCACTATTACTCTGTAGTAGAGTTTAAAGTTTGGGATACTGAATCCCCACGAAGTTCTTTTACTATTGAGAATAGTTTTAGCTTTCCTGGGTTTTTTGTTATTCCAGATGAATTTGAGAATTGCTCTTTCTAGCTCTATGAAGAACTGGGTTGGGATTTTTATGGGGATAGCATTGAATCTGTAGATTGCCTTTGGCAAGATGGCCATTTTAACTATATTAATCCTGCCAATCCACGAGCATGGAAGATTTTTCCATTTTCTGAGATCTTCTTTGATTTCCTTCTTCAGGGATCTGAATTTCTTGTAATATAGGTCTTTCACTTGTTTGGTTAGAGTTACCCCAAGATCTTCCATAATATTGACTGAAATGTCAGAGGAAGCAATGTGGATATATTGGCAATATGTTATCTTTTTATTATTTGTGTATTTATCATAGAGATAGACTTGATGTCTAGTCTAGCCTCCCTTTCCTATATAGATGAGAACTTCTTTCCTTAGACCATGTTGTGCAGAGACTATCAGTGTGTGCTATGTGTCTGAAAAAAAAAAAACCTAATCCCTAAAAGATGTACTAGGGACAGAGAAATACAAGTAATACATGGGAAAGTATTGTGCTAAATAAATACATAGTACAGATGAATACACAACCAAGATGCAAACTTCCATGTAGTTTTAAGAAGATATTTTAGAGACAAGGAAGCTTGAATCTCCAATGCCATGATTCACATTGAAATGCCCCTTACTTTTAAAGGAAACATCTGTTAAAATTAGTTCCTCTTTAATTTTACAATAATAAATGCTGAACAGAATTTCAGGGGGCTGTGGTGGATTTTTAATCCTGCAGCATGGCTGCTTCTGCAAGGGATCACATCTAAAGATATGATCCAGCTGGAATGCAGGCATGCCGCATACCTTTAATTGCCCTAGCCAGAATACAAACCTTTAATTCCTCTGGCTAAAATACACACAGCCCTTTGTACATACCTTTGGTCCCTGTGGCTGGAATACAAACAAAGTCTTTCACACACACCTTTATTCCCAAACAATTATGTCTAATTAGGTACAGACAAAGTGGTGAATCAGAGAAAGATTTTACAGAATGAGTCAGAAATAGGATAAGCCTAACTCTCATAAGACTAGACAGGAAAGAGGCTACTTAAAGAACAGTCAGAGAAAGCTGACTTGTTTCAGACTGAGAAATGAGGGTGGGGATCCAGTGGATTTAGGTTCAGTTCAGTTTAGTAAAGAACAGAGCAATTGAGTATGAAGCAATCTTTTCAAGGAAGGTAAATCCATCAGAAGTGGAGAAAAGCCAATTTGAATCAGTCAGCTTAGAGAGGAGTTTGAGCCAGAACAACTGAGTTGACCTAGCCAGCTAGAGTTCAGAATGAACTAGAAAGATTGAATCTATTCATCAATAAGTCTTGGAGGTTGAAATATTCTAGGTCTAGGTTAGCAGATGGAAGCTGGAAGCAGAATCTTTCAAGATCTGAGCTTGTAGAAGATTAGATTATACAGACATTAAAAGCTTCCAGGCCTAGGCCTAGAGAGAGTTAGAACCACTCTTGGCTTAGTTCAAACCATGTATTTGTAAAGGTCTCCGTTTATCTTCATGTGAAGAAATAAAAGTGATATTTACACTTATAGAAGAGGTAATTCCATGACAGGGAACAGAGCTAGTACAGACTGCTGCCACCATGCATATGTTTGCATCCTATGCAAATAGCATTGGCATAAATTTCTTAGACTTAATTTTTCTACACCGCACAGCCAGAAGTACATTAGAGTCATGGGATTGCTCTGCATTTTGATATTATTTAGGAAAAAAATGACATGTTCTGATTTTTATTGTTTTTACATTAAGCTCCTGTTGTTTTCTATTTTTTTAGATGTTTCCTTTATTTATATTTCAAATGTTATGCCCTTTCCTTGTCCCCTCTGAAAACACCCTATCCCATCCCCCCTTCCCCTGTTCACCAACCCACACATTCATGCTTTTTGGTCCTGGCATTCCTCTATACTGTGGCATCCAGCCTTCTCAGGACCAAGGGCATCTCTTCCCTTTCCAACAGGCCCACCCTCTGCTACATATGCAGCTGGAGTCATAGGTCCCTCCATGTGTACTCTTTGGTTGGTTGTTTAGTCCCTGGGAGCTTTTGGGATACTGGTTGGTTCATATTGTTGTTCCTCCTAGGGGGTTGCAAGTTCTTTCAGTTCCTTTAGTCATTTCTCTAGCTCCTTCATTGAGGACCTTGTGCTCAGTCCAATGGTTGGCTGAGATCATTCACTTTTGTATTTGTCAGGTACTGGCAGAACCTCTCAGGAGACAGCTATATTAGGCTCCTGTCAGCAAGCCGTAAGCTCCATTTGTATTTCCTTTTCAAATTTCCATTACAAACAAATTAATTGTATTTACATAAACTCTTTACTATATCTATAATTTGATTAATATAATATTCATGAGAGAAGGGAGGGTTGGGCCTGACTCTCATTATGTAATATAATCCAATCTCGACTCATGATCCTTTGCTACTGCCTACAAAATGCCTGGTTAATTTATGCCATGTAAATGTCTGTGAACCTAGTTACCTTGCAAATTGTCTGCATTATTAAACTTTAGACTTCACCATTTCTTTATTAATTGGCAGCTGAAAATAAACACAGAGTTTAGATTCCCAGTAAGAACTTTTATTTTACAGAGAATAAAATATCTACAGAGAAGAATACATTTGTTTATTCATGGTTTTGTCTGCTTGGAACAAACATGTTGCTGATGTGTATTCAATGCTGAATAAATCATTTTTCCATATTCCAAAACCTCAAATTTAGTTCAGATTGCATTTATAATAAAGGATCATATAACATGGCAGCATTATAACCACTAAGACCAGGATGATAATTCACCGAAATACAAAACAGTTGTAGTAAGTTGAACAATTCTTCCATTTGGATTAGAGACGTAAGCTAGGGGAGAATCATAAAGCCCTTTCTTCATTAGGTTACCTTTGGAATTACCCTGTAATATGGTTGCAACATTAATCACCTATAATTTGCAAGACTTGATTAATACAACTCTTAGAGCAGGACTGGAGTAGTTCACATTAAGAAAGGCATAATTGTTGCATTCTGAAAATGTGAACCAGTTTTGTACTCATTTATTACTGAGACTTTTTGTAAGATTTATCAAAATATGCAAGATTTCATTTCTTTGTTTTGCTGGATTTTACTTTTAATACAACAACCCCCTGTGTGTTTCTCTTTGTCATCTGAGTTAGCCTAATTTCAATCTCCATCATAGTAAAATAGAGTTTTGTTGTGTTTCCTCTGTTTAATCTCAGGGAAACATCTGTATTAGAAACTCATTACACATCTCTGCTGATATACAATCATGTGGCCTCATGGAATACAGTTGGCTTATCTTCTGTTCATCTTCTTTTTTTTATTCGATATATTTTTTATTTATATTTCAAATGATTTCCCCTTTTCTAGACCCCCACTTCCCAAAAGTCCCATCAGCCCCCTTCCCTCCCCCTGTTTTCCCACCCAACCCTTTCCACTTCCCTGTTCTAGTTTTGCCATATACTGCTTCACTGAGTGTTTCCAGAACAAGGAGCCACTCCTCCGTTCTTCTTGTACCTCATTTGATGTGTGGATTATTCTGTTCATCTTCTAACAACTGCTGGGCATAATGCAGAACTTAAAAAGCTACTGCAATTTTCTTTATTACCTTACTCAGGCTTCTAAGAAGAAAATCAATAATTTTAAAAAGAGTACTTCATAATGCATAAGCATATAAAAATGATCAGGGACTAAATATTTGTCTTCAAGCTTCTCATGTTTGTTTAGTTAACTGTGAAGATAAAGCTATTCTCACAACAAAAGGAAACAGCCTGTTGTGAAGAGGCCTAGGAGACTATCTACCTCCAACTTTCCATGTTCCTATGTGATTCAGACCAACCTTGTGAAGGGATACTTTGTGCTGGAGAGCTTCACTTAAATATATTTTGTGTAATGGTCAAGAAAATTTCTTGGTCAACACATCCATTGACTTTCAAAGCATTGCCTTAATTCCAGTTCTTTACTTCTTCCATAGGATTTGAAGAAAATGCATATTCTATTTTACATTTTTCGATTTAATTGTGACATAGATTAACGTCATTGAAGACATTAGTAGAAATAAATATCTTGTGGATCTGGTGATCTGAAACCCTTGACAGTGTCTAGCACAGATGTTTCACATACTTGCAATTATCATTATTACTCTGAATTTAACAGTAGATAAAAATCACCATTTAAATAAAATTGTAAAAATATATTCTGGATATATGACTCTTAAAGAGACAAAGCAATTTAGTTGTTTTATACTAATTATCAAAATTATTTAACATGCAGCTTTTCTATAAATTACTTGCTCAGTGTTAGAAAGTCCAACATCTAGTTGTTTAATATTTGGTTAATTTGTTTAATATGTTACTTTACATTTTAAATACTTTATTACTGGTAAAATTTACTGTTATTGTTTGTAGTTTTATTAAAATATTGTCATTTTCATTCCTGTTTATAGTTTTTTTTTTTTTTTTTAAAAATCTGGTCATTTTCTTACCAACAGTGTGAGTGTGAAGAATATAAGATTTGAGGAAAGTGTACATATAGATATAAGGCAATGTGCTCACTTTATCTCATACATCATTCATGATAACACTTTATTTCTAGAGTCTGTGTCCTATCAAGAGGTTGTGCAGAAAGCCCTTATAGTAGACAGCAGCATTCTTTTTTCCAGAAGCTTCTCTCCACTCTGCTGGCAGACTGAGCTTGTTTTCTTTCATTGCATCTTCTCTGTTAAACATCTTTGACCCACTTCCCTTGAGGTCTATCTAAATAACAGGGACAGAAAGAGCATCACTGCTGCCGTTGCTCAATTACATCTCAAATGGTATCCCACTTCCCAAATGACATGCCACGCCACTTCCCAAATGATATGCCACGTTCACGTTACCCCTCCACCAATTCCCCCTCACACATCAGCCCTCCCCTTTGCCTGTACAAGGGTGCTATCCCACATATCCATAATTCCTGCCCCACCACTCCACCATCTCCCTATGCTAGGGCGTCAAACCTCCACAGATCAAGAGCCTCCTGTCCTATTGATGTCAGACAAGGCCATCCTCTGCTACAAATGTACCTGGAGCCATGGCTCCTTCCCTGGACACTCCTTGATTGGTGGTTTGGTCCCTAGGAGCACTGTGGGGGGGGATCCAGTCATCCGATGTGGATCATTCTTATCCCCTCTGGTGTTGAGAATAGATAAAGCACCTGACTTCAGTCTCTTTTTAGTTCAATTGCTATTGTTGTGAAAGCATGGATGGCAAAGGGGAGAGATATATCAAGGACTACAGAAGAACTAGGTAGTGCTATCCTTTGGCCCTTGTCAAGTATTCATTTGACAATTTGAGGTAGTCATCCAATGGTAGAAGCATTAACATTTCAAAGGGAAATACAAGAGATAGTATAAGCCACAGCCTAAGTTGTTTAAATTTGTGGGGCAGCACTGTGTTCCTCTTCTTACTCAGTCTTGGACACCAATATTTACTATGGTTAGAAAGTCACCTCCAGATCCAAAGCATTGCTGCTGGTAGGGGAATGTAGCTATAAACAGTAATTAAGATCACCCTTGCACTTCTTGCTCTGTTGAGTTTCCAGCTATATTGCCTCCTTCGTGTGTATCTTTCATATGTAAAGTATGTTGAATGCCACTTGGGGCTTGTCACTAGCATGTCATTTGTAGATCATCACTAGGATATCTTCCCCTCATCAGAAGCCTCTCTTTTTAGTAAACATAAGCTGGTCAAATTCTGAGCCATATATTACCGTCAAATCTGGCTTTGATGGTAACAGATGTCTATATTTTTACTTTGCATGCTGATTTTATTTGACACAACTGTACATATTTATGGACGCATAGTGATGCTACACATATGTCCAGAAATTAGATATTTAAAAAGCTCATTTCCTCAGATTCTTATAATTTTTGTGTTATGAGAAAATTCAAAATTCAAAATTCTGTTTCCACAGATAGCCACATTCCCCTACAAGCAGAAATGCTTTGTATCTAACAACATCAATGTACTTGTTGAAAACTGGCATTGAATTTGTAGCAAAAGTCATCTGGACAATTTCATAAGGCTACTTCACCCAGAATTCATGCAAAAACCATTAGCTATTGAAACTGAAATGACTAGAGTACTGGGAAATCAGTAAAAAAATGTTGATATTGTAGAAAATATTGTGAGAGCAGGTGAAGTCCTTAATGAGTGGATATTGTTGGTGTGAGCACAGTCATGTTAAGGTCCTCAATTCCTCAGATCCATAGGAATGACAACGTTACCTGAAACAGGCTCAGAAGGATAGCAAAGCTTTCACCGAGTTAGAATATGATGTTGACATTGTGTGCAGAAATTATCATCTGGAAGCTTCTCCTCCCAAATGACGACAACCTGAGACTGCACCCATATGGAGACCTTCTACCCAGATTAGCTAACCCACCTCCTCATTCATGCTGTACAACAATTGTGCTGAATTTCTACAGTCCAGGTGGCCAATAGGTCCATTACACACAAACTCTGACTCATGTGTAGCTTAATAAATGCAAAAAACTACAGGCTAAAGCCTAAACAGAATGCCCTTCATAGCAAAACAAGACCACAAGGGCAGGGAATTATTAAAAAAAAATCTCAGACCCTGGACAATACTGGTTAATCTAACTTAGCTGCCAGTGCTGTCTCTAACAGCAGCCCAAACAATGTATAAACAACAGTGGAAAAATATTTTTTAGAAAAGTGTTTTTGTTTGAAGTAAAAAAAGAAAGAAAGTCACCTCTAAAATCCACGTGCAATATGATTATTAATGTATGCAGATTAAGTTATACCTGGACTTGGACATGTTTTGTTAAAATTTCTGTGACTGACCTTGACTTGGACTAGTTTTGCCTGCATAGATTTTCAAGGAGGTTTTATATAGGCCAACTCAATAATGGTTCCTGGAGCTCTACAGCACGTGTTGTGCTTTCTAATATTAGCTTAAAAATTACCAAATTTATTTTGGCTCTGCTGAAGTTCATGTTTCTCTGATATTCTGTATATTTATGGTCCAAAGAGGAAAGCATCACCTATTCTGGTACTAGTGACAAAACCCAGGATTCGTTCATGTTTGTAGGACTCGTGCCTTTGAGCCAAGCTTCCCACACTATCTTTGAATTTTAGAGAAAGGTAACTGAATCACTACGAAGTTTCTAAACTCCTACTGACCCTGCCTCTTAAATGCTAAGAATGTAAGTGTGCTCTGTTTAGAAAATCCAGGTATTTATCTGTGTTATAAGTGGAACCTAAGGCTTTGCACATCTTTTGTAAGGCCCCTGCTCAGGAGCCTATCTAGAACTATTGCAAAACTCAAGTTCCTTGATATTTAGTCACATGCAAAGCATCTTTGTCTTCAAAGATGTCTCTATGTACATGATTTTGCTTAAAAATATGTATATATCTATACAGAAGCAAATGTGTTTTATACATACTTTATATACACTTACACACATTGTTTGTATGTCATGCACTATTTTAAGCACTTTATAATTTTATCTTATCTGATGCTCACAAAGGCAATGCTAGCTCATTTATATCTCTCACAGCACACACAGTACATTTTCTACAAAAATGTGTGAGGATGAAGTTCATCAACTTTACTTGAAATCAGCTTTTGTTTTGTAGGACACTTTTTTTTTTCCATAGAAGCATGGCTTACTCAATGTGATACCAAATGTATCTTAGTTATTTTCTTATATTTCTTAATGAGTCCAGAAGCCACATTTATAACCTATTTCAGAGATGCTCCTATTCATGTTCTGTTTACCTTGTAGCCCTTCACTATTTCCTGTTGTATAACTGTAATGTTAAGCCAATTTTACTAAACTATATGTTTCCCAGAATAAAGAATCATCAGACTATTTAAATCACATATTCTGAAATTAAAATTTGTTCCTTTTTGTACAAAATATTTAATGATATCTATTATCTTTATAAAACATTTTTCTTTGTTTTTTGTTTTGTTTGTTTGTTTCTTTTGAGACAGGGTTTTTCTGTGTAGCCCTGGCTATCCTGGAACTCACTCTGTAGAACATTTTGGCCTCGAACTTAGAAATCCTCCTGCCTCTGCCTCCCAAGTGCTGGGATTAAAGGCATGCACCACGACTGCCCTGCTATAAATTATTTTTAAAGATGTCCATTTTCCTGAAATGATATATATTATTTTGACTCTGTATTTATGTATAACAATGCTTGTATCTAAATTCATAGGATTATGTAACTATATTAAACATATTGAAGTTCACATAAGTAGCATGGAGCTTAAAATACATGTTCAGTAATAAGTGTCATAAATAAATAATGGTCTTTTACATAATTGTATAGTATATGCAACAGTTTTAGAGAAACACTTAATATCCTGATTAGCATATATGCTAATTAATATCTAATTGGTTTTCTGCTACTGTCATAGTTTTTGTCTCTTTGTTTATAAGAAGCAAAGATGGCCATTTTGTTGAATTACAATGTACTCTTCTTCAATGCTCCAGTTTTGATATGTTTTTATTATTTTGAGCAAAGACTATATATGTCTTTATAGTCAGCATATTCTAAACAACTGATACTAGGCATGCACTGAATATTTTTTAGAGCATTTTATTTTAATTCTCTGATTCGATTATCTGTGTGGTATATTTTCAAGATATATAAAACCAAAGGATGAAATCTTGGCTCCTGGAACATGATGGTAGGGTACATAGTCAAGCTACAAGCCACCTTTTCTCCCAATTTTTCTACAGTCATTCACAAATTCATCTTTATTAATATTACCATTTACTGAATACTACGAAGCAGTCAGTTGAGGATGAATTGGGAAGCTCATTCATAGTTCATGACAGTGGTAAAGTCAGAAGTCCATGTCTAGCAAAGGTTGGGTGCTAGCATTCTGGATTTGTAGGTGTTAGATAAAAAGGTATTCATAAATTTTATTTTCTTATCCTTAATACATCCAATGTCCAAGATGACTTTCTGATCACTCGATTACCTAGTGTTCTATCTTGCTATGCCCAAGCATGTCACAGAAGCAAGGAGAGTCTCAGTTTTATAGGCGTGGAAAAGGAGACTGATTTTAGAGCTGGGCAATAAGAGTATTATGACCTTTTCTTGATAGCTTCAGACAGTTCATACCAGAGAAAGATTTCTGCCTGATTAGGTGAATTCTTGAATAGTTCTGAGCTGAACAGTGAAGAATTGTTGCTACTTAACATCATCCAGAATGAAGATGCCAGCCTTAGCCCTGAGCCTGTGAAGAAGCTGACTTCTCAGCTCATTTCCATTCTCTAGGTGATAGTGGCTTATGGAAGGATAGTACCTAGGACACACCCACTCCTGCTGATGCCATTTAATGCTTTAATGGGCTCTCGGCTTGGACCTCCACATCCACATTAATATCAAATAACTCATTAACAGGCTTCTGGCGAGGTCCTGTCAATCTGTACTGATGCCACACTACTTTTTTTTCAAACCATTTAGACATTTTTTGAAATACCATGATATAGCCTTTGTATTGTATGTGTTTACTTGGAGGTAGTGCTATTGACTTTGCTGTTTTCAATACTTTTACAGAGCCATGAGTCTTGCTTCATCTGGGATTTATTTTCATGTAATCAATTGCCAGTAGTAGACTTGATGTGTCTGAATAAGCATGTTCTTACTTTAAAACTTCTGTCAACTCTAAGCTGACATTATGTAGTGATCAGGATGGATTCTTCTTCAGTCTCTTGAGAGCATGAATTCTTATTCAGTACCTTGAGAATCTACATTAGACAATCAGTGACTTACACCCTCTTATGGGTGCCTCTCTCGGCTTGCATAGACACTTATTTTCCAGGGTCCAGGCTCCACCTCACACTGCCATCTGCTGTGCGATCTTGAGGTATCTGTCCTCTCTACTCACCATTTACTGACAGTTTCTTGTTGCCATTACAACTAGCTTCCAACACAATAATTGGATTATTCCATCTCATCATTTTAAACCTGGGTGTACAATTTCCTGGCTAGTTTACGATTATCTTCCAGTAGACACAGCAGCCACTTCAGTTGGTCTGTTATAATAAGACACAGGTTTGGACGCTAGCAACTGGGAATTGCTTTCATTCAGGACAAAAAGAAAATTAGTTTCCTTTAAATGCATATTTTAATCAGGCATGTGGAAGGCAACGAACCTGACATAGTTAATATAATTTCTAGCCTAAAAATAGGATTTAAAAATATCTCATTTCATTTCCCATATGTACATTCACAGAAATTTCATGTCCTATAATGCTAACCATACATTTTTTAGATATATTAAATTTTTATCTTAAGCTTGTCTTTTTACATTTGCTTGGTAATGTAAATGTTAAGTCATTTTCTTAAATGTGAAAGAAAAGCAGACAATAAAACATGTAGCCTAAATGTTATGCTCACATAAATGCACTTCATCAAAAACAATGTCTTTTACCATGAAAACTGTAAGCTTTCAGAAGGAGACAGGCAAGGAATAGGAATGCTCAGATGAAACCCAGACAGTTTAACTAGGCATAGACAAAGCAAACAGCTGTTGTGTAGTCTGGTACAGCATTATGTCAATTAACTGTCTTACGATTGTTGATTTTATAATATTCTAACTCTGCAAAAGTGCTTCCTTATAGAGCATATAAATATGAGAACCATCACTTTAACAAGAATCTCAGCTTCTTAATATACAAAATGAGGAAATCAGTAAAATAATTAATAATAGAATATTAAAATACCAGTGCTTGGCATCTCTCCTATTGATCTGTATTTTCACTGGAAGACATTTATTATCTTTGAATGTAATTCTCTAATCAAGTATTTAGTAACATTTTAAAAAACTATATTTCCAAGTGATTAAAACTATTAACTTTTATGTCATATTATGGAGTAAGTTACATCTTTAATAAGATTATGTAAATACAAGTTATTTAATATAAACTATTTCTTCTTTTTTTTATTTTGTTTTTTTTCATGGTTTTTCAGGATTTCTTTGTGTAGCCCTGGCTGTTCTGGAACTCACTCTGTAGACCAGGCTGGCCTCAAACTCAGAAATCCACCTGCCTCTGCCTCCCAAGTGCTGGGATTAAAGTCGTGCACCACCACTGCCTGCCTAGTCTAAACTATTTCTAGACAGGGCAGATTTAGGTAACATACAAGAACTATTTCATAATGATATGAAAAAAAGTCTTCATTAAAAAATCTGCTAGTTGAAGGACTCTAGTGGAATATTCAGGAAGACAGAGCATTGGGTGTCATTTGCTCATTATATGTGCAAAGATGTTTTCACATGACTAATTTTCAAACTTATTAATGTACTATAATTTATATTTAAGTATTCTAATTTAGTAAAGTTTGTTCACACTTGATTGCACATAGGTACATATCAGTAATCATATATCTGAATCAGCTCTATGAGGAACTTTACATACAGTTATGGTACTGCTGAGAACATGCAGTAAATCTCTTGGCAGAAACAGTTCTCAAGAGAATAGTACAGCTATCAGTTCTCCAATAATGAATGGCCATTTCTGAATTGTCATACACACAAGTAACATCTGGACTGATTATGTTGTATTTATATAGATTGAGCAGGTTATATTTAAGGATATATGTATATAATTCTATATTCAAGTAACAACAATTAATGAAAAAGAAGCCACAATTTTTCCCCATTTTCATTGGGTATTTTAAGTATTTACATTTCAAATTGTATCCCCTTTCATGGTTTCCTCTCTTGAACCCTCTATCCGATCCCCTCTTCCCCTGCTTCCTCCAGGGTGCTCCTCCTCTCACCCTCTTACACCCACCTCACTGCCCTGACATTCCCAAACACTGGGGAATTGAGCCTTCACAGGATCAAGGAAGGCTGCCAATCTGAAAAGGATCAAGAACATGATTACGAGGGGTTTGATATGAGAAAGGTAAACAGAAAAGTAATGTAATTATAATCTAAAAATAAAATTTTCAAAAACTGTACAAATACCCACCATACACACACACACACACACACGTGTGTGTGTGTGTGTGTGTGTGTGTATGGGCAAATGTCATAGCAATCATACACATACCTTACCTATGTAATGCACACATCTTGATGACTGACAGAAGTTTATGAAGCCCTAGCAACTATTCTGTCCTCTTACTCTAGAAATATATTTAGTTTTATAACTGATGAAGAATAAAATATCTTTTAAATGGTAGAACTCTATGCTGTGAAGTTTTACAAAATGGAATATTCAAAGACTAGCTAGATATGCTCATGTAAATGAAGAACTATGAAGAACAAATTTATATTTCCATATTATATACTTATGAATGGATCAAAAATACTTTTCTACTTATATATATATTTCAAACAAACATTGAAAAAACCTATGGCAATATGTGAAAGGAGGGATCTTGATTATTTGATGAGAATAATTAGAGTGAAAGTGATCTTTTGTACACATTGTGGTAATAAATCATAAGTTATGGGTACTAAACCACAACTCCGACAGTGTTCCGCACTTCTAATCACTGTTTTGTGAACTTTTAAATTATGTAATATCTGAACATTATATACTATATATGAATATACATATATATGTATATATACATACACACACACACACACACACACACACACACACATATATATATATATATAATTCAGAGTCCAAGTCTTGAAAACAAGCATACATTCAAGAAGTATAATAGTTCATATTTTGTATAACAGGAAATCATCAATATATGTTAGTGTTCATGGGGTAAGAACATTTTTTATTGTATTCTAGTTCTTCCAGAAGAAATGTATGAATTTTTCATCATTTACTGTTATTCCAGGGTCCCGAAGAAGCACTACCTGAGGGTCAAAAATAGAGGGAAGAGAGAAGGGGGACCAAGCATGCTAACAAAGTCAGTCAATCTGGGTTGTGTCGAGACCTCATTTAATGTTGGGGAGACGTACGGGTTTTTTTTTTTTTTTAATTTTTTTATTTGATATAATTTATTTACATTTCAAATGATTTCCCCTTTTATAGCCCCCCACTCCCTGAAAGTCCCGTAAGCCCCCTTCTCTTCCCCTGTCCTCCCACCCACCCCTTCCCACTTCCCCGTTCTGGTTTTGTCGAATACTGCTTCACTGAGTCTTTCCAGAACCAGGGGCCACTCCTCCTTTCTTCTTGTATCTCATTTGATGTGTGGATTATGTTTTGGGTATTCCAGTTCTAGGTTAATATCCACTTATTAGTGAGTGCATACCATGATTCACCTTTTGAGTCTGGGTTACCTCACTTAGTATGATGTTCTCTAGCTCCATCCATTTGCCTAAGAATTTCATGAATTCATTGTTTCTAATGGCTGAATAGTACTCCATTGTGTAGATATACCACATTTTTTGCATCCACTCTTCTCTTGAGGGATACCTGGGTTCTTTCCAGCATCTGGCAATTATAAATAGGGCTGCTATGAACATAGTAGAGCATGTATCCTTATTACATGGTGGGGAATCATCTGGGTATATGCCCAGGAGTGGTATAGCAGGATCTTATGGAAGTGAGGTGCCCAGTTTTCGGAGGAACCGCCAGATTGCTTTCCAGAGTGGTTGTACCAATTTGCAACCCCACCAGCAGTGGAGGAGTGTTCCTCTTTCTCCACACCCTATCCAACACCTGCTGTCTCCTGAATTTTAAATCTTAGCCATTCTGACTGGTGTAAGATGAAATCTCAGGGTTGTTTTGATTTGCATTTCCCTAATGACTAATGAAGTTGAGCATTTTTTAAGATGCTTCTCCGCCATCCGAAGTTCTTCAGGTGAGAATTCTTTGTTTAACTCTGTACCCCATTTTTTAATAGGGTTGTTTGGTTTTCTGGAGTCTAACTTCTTGAGTTCTTTATATATATTGGATATTAGCCCTCTATCTGATGTAGGATTGGTGAAGATCTTTTCCCAATGTGTTGGTTGCCGATTTGTCCTCTTGATGGTGTCCTTTGCCTTACAGAAACTTTGTAATTTTATGAGGTCCCATTTGTCAATTCTTGCTCTTAGAGCATACGCTATTGGTGTTCTGTTCAGAAACTTTCTCCCTGTACCGATGTCCTCAAGGGTCTTCCCCAGTTTCTTTTCTATTAGCTTCAGAGTGTCTGGCTTTATGTGGAGGTCCTTGATCCATTTGGATTTGAGCTTAGTACAAGGAGACAAGAATGGATCAATTCGCATTCTTCTGCATGCTGACCTCCAGTTGAACCAGCACCATTTGTTGAAAAGGCTATCTTTTTTCCATTGGATGTTTTCAGCCTCTTTGTCGAGGATCAAGTGGCCATAGGTGTGTGGGTTCATTTCTGGATCTTCAATCCTGTTCCATTGATCCTCCTGCCTGTCACTGTACCAATACCATGCAGTTTTTAACACTATTGCTCTGTAGTATTGCTTGAGGTCAGGGATACTGATTCCCCCAGATTTTCTTTTGTTGCTGAGAATAGTTTTAGCTATCCTGAGTTTTTTGTTGTTCCAGATGAATTTGATAATTGCTCTTTCTAACTCTGTGAAGAATTGAGTTGGGATTTTGATGGGTATTGCATTAAATCTGTATATTGCTTTTGGCAAAATGGCCATTTTAACTATATTGATTCTACCGATCCATGAGCATGGGAGGTTTTAAGGATTAGAGAGAAGGAATTGACCTTCACACAAGAACAAAGGAGGAAAGGGCAGAGACACCCCTAGTGATAGAAGCAGGAAGCGAGGAGGTCATTCAAGTGGGGACACCCAGAGTTAACACCAGCAGGAACATTCCGCGGTTAGGGCAGGAACATCTTGTGGTATTCTCAGGAATCTTCTTGCACCGATAGCTCAAGGAGAAGGCTCTAGTTAATTGTTCTTCCTTCTCGCCAGCTGCCATCTTAGGGCTGTGAGTAAGCATAAGTCTGAATAGCTTGGGACAGTTCTCCACAGTGAAGTTTTACAAAGTGGAATATTCGAAGACTAGCTAGATATGCTAATGTAAATGAAGAACTATGGTACAAATTTTTATTTCCATATTACATACTTATGAATGGATCAAAAATACTTTTCTACTTATATATATATTTCATACAAACACTGAAAAAACCTATGGCAATATGTGAAAGGAGGGATCTTGATTATTTGATGAGAATAATTAGAGTGAAAGTGATCTTTTGTACACATTGTGGTAATCAATCATAAGTTATTGGTACTAAACCGCAACCCCGACAGTGTTCCGCACTTCTAATCACTGCTTTGTGTACTTTTAAATTATGTAATATCTGAACATTATATACTATATATGAATATACATATATATATGTATACACACACACATACATACACACACACACACACACACACACACACACACATATATATATATAATATTCAGAGTCCAAGTCTTGAAAACAAGCATACATTCAAAAAGTATAATAGTTCATATTTTGTATAACAGGAAATCATCAATATATGCTAATGTTCATGGGGGTAACAACATTTTTTAGTGTATTCTAGTTCTTCCAGAAGAAGAATATGAATTTTTCATCATTTACTTTCTACCTTCTTACATTATTTCCCTGTGTGAAAAACTTTATGAGTACTTTTATTGAATGCTTATGATAACATAATTCCCATTTCTCACAGAATGTATTTCGTAGTCAAACAAGCTGGCTTGTACCTGTAATAACAGCATATAAATATCCGAGGCAGGAAGACTACTGAGGATTTGAGGCCAGCCTGGTCTACCTGATCAGTTTCAGGTCACCAGGGCTACAGTGTGACACCCTAATTCAATCAATCAATCAATCAAACAAACAAACAAACAAAAAATATTGAGAAAAATATATGATTTTGGCTTCAAACATATGCTATTTTGATTAAAGAAATATTAAACTGTCAAAGCACTCATATAATAATTATATGTACCAGCAATTTCTGTTATCTATTTGTTTAATATAAATTGTTTAGTTACAAAGATTATAAAGACTGAATTTGTAAAGAAGTGAACATCATTTTCCATTATTTCTCTACTAATATTTTTCCTATTTATTGGTTTAGTCTCTATTTAGTATTTAATAACCCTATTATTCACAAATAATCAGTATGACCATAAGTTAGCAAAATATGTTTACATATAATGTCATTTTTTCTGGTTATAATAATGAATGTATGTGTTACATAAAAATAAATACAACTGTGTTGAGAATCTATAAATTTTCCTAAGTCTGCTTCCTTACAGATAATTCATATTTTGGAAGTATATTATCGATTATAAAACTTGGGAAATAACGTTTTTATTTACTTTAAACTGTTAACCAATTCAATGGTTTATACTATCATTGATTCCTCTAAATGTGTTTCTAATAACCTAACCTAAATGTTCTTGTTTTAAGTGAAATAAAAGTATTTTTAGGCCATTCCAAAATTCTTTTGTCTAAAAAATAGACTGTTTCAAAACTCACCTCCTGCTGAGGTATAGAAGCTTTGCAGGCACGTGGCATCACTAACACAGTTTGTTATCTTTTTCACCCTACAATTTTAACCTTGCTAATAGCTATTCATATCACAAGTCAGCTAACTTTGACTGATTTGCTTTTCTCTTCTCT
Source organism: Apodemus sylvaticus (assembly GCF_947179515.1). NCBI lineage: Eukaryota > Metazoa > Chordata > Mammalia > Rodentia > Muridae > Apodemus > Apodemus sylvaticus. The sequence continues at coordinate 91,379,195 of NC_067475.1, read as the reverse complement.
TTCTTTTTTGGCATGCTGCAGTAGCTAACATATTATGGAGAGAAGAAGGTACTAATTCAATTGATTTTTATACTGTATTGGTGTTTTTCTTGACATTTACTATATTTGCAGATGATTATTCACTTCAATATTGGGATTATTTTCACTATGATTCTATATTTTGATTGTATTGCAGTTTTTTCATATAAGCCTAGCACTATTAAAGAATTTATGAATTACATGGGATAGAATAATAGATCAGGCCCTTAAAAACCAAACTAAATAACCTGAATTTGTTCCCTGGGGCCCATGTGGTTAAAAGAAAACATGAACTTCTGTAGAGAGTACTTTTGGCCTCCTTCTGTATGCTGTGATAGATACCTCCTCCTCTACCCCCCACACACATAAAGTAAATGTAAACATAGTAATTATAATTTCATGTCACTTGGATTCATTAATAATACTCAGACTCTTCCATTATAGAAGTTTTAAATGTTTAAAAGTAGGTCATGACAGTAAAATCATTCACAATTACCATACTTTCCATAGAAAACCTTGTTTTAATCTAAATAAGAACAATTATCAAACTGTCTTATGAAATTGCAATATTATTTTATATAGAAATGAGTTACTAAGTTGAAAGATACTTAAGTAGAGTTTCATTCCTAAATACAGTCCTGCCACTTGGTATAAGTCTTCATATTTATAAGTACTTTTATTAATACTCATAAGACTGTTCTTGGCTTTCTAACAGTAGTCTGAATTGGAAAAAAAGTTATACAAAAAAACTTAAGACCCCAATTTTTGTCCCCTTCACTTAGTCCCAAAATGCTATAGACAACGGCTTTCTCACTTCTGTTGCCAATGAGAAGAATGAGAAGGTATTCTGACTTTCACCTTAGTCTCTTCAATACTTCTTTCTGATCTTCTTCATTAAGGAATTATTGAAGCACTTCTGTGACTGTGTACCCCTTCTATTCAACTTGAATATTTCACCTTTGAATGCACATAGTTCAATTATGCTGAAATCAGCACTGACATGTTTTTAATGTTTATTTATACCATATTTCCTCTCCAAAGAAAATAAATATTGATCTAGACATAAAAAGTTTTATTTCAACCCATCATTGTGATGGAGAGCACAACATCTCCAGTGCACAAGATCATCAGCCGTAGATCTGGGTCTAATGGCTAACTATTGGGAAAATTAAATGAACTGTTCTCTCTTTGCTGAGCTAGCTACTGCTCCTGGCACTTCACACATGCTGGGTACTCCCTCTTCAAATCTGTGATGTGCAAATCAACTTATAGTGCATCAAATAATCTGTTTTAACTTTTATAAATGTCATCATTATTAATTCATAATAATCAATGCACAATGATAATGCAATATTAATATCAAAATTATTCACCAACTGGATTATTAGAGCCAGTAAAATGCAACTCTAATATAAATCATTCTGTCAAAAGCACTAGTAGTGAGGTAATCCACTCTTGTATGCTACTACTGCCTGGAAAAGTCTTCACATCATCACTTCTAGAAGTTTTTACCCTAAAAATGAAAGAATAAGTGAGACATCTTTTTCTGTTATTTTTGGGATTGAATCCAGGGCTTTATATGTAAGAAAGTCTTACTTTAGGTAAGCATAGTATAAAAGCATTATATCCATATACTAACATGATTGTTCTTAGTTCTAGCTGCAAAATCATGACACAAGTAAGGGTAATTTATAACAAAAATATACAAATGAATATTCCAGTCAAGGCAGAAAATGCTGATATTCATGTTTAGCTAAATATGTCAAGAATTTTGGAAAATAATCTGTATATATATAAAAAGGTATATTTATAGCCATTGAATATAGATAGTATTAAGTAATAAAATATTTCATAAATATTTAAACGCAGTAAGACATCTTCAATTACCAAATCATTGTAGAATTTTAAGTTGTTATGGGGTGTTTTTTAATAAACTATAATGTCATTTGACATTTTAATCTAGAAAAATGATCCTTACGAGATTCCTCATTCTATTAACTTCAATATGCACCCAACATTCAGAAGTGACTCAAATCATATAGAAACAAAATTCATCACATATATGCTGTTTGTAATTAATATCAGAGTTAACAGGTTATAAAATCATTCTATCAGTGTTCTCTCTCCAGATGCTATATACAAGGATACACTGTAGCCATGTGTCCTCCAGTCCATAGTGTTTGGAATGGTCCGAATAGATTAGAAATAATTTCTACTTACAAGAGTGCTTCTAATTCTTTCTATGTCTTTTTATAACCTCTGTAGAGAAGGAAAACATAGTACAGAGGAATGAGAAAATCACAATCTAATTTCCACTATATAAAACAAGATTTGTGATTGGTTTGGGAAAGACATGACACATGTGTTTGTCTCCATCAGCATAGAGAAATGGAAATGAAACAAAAAGGCTATTGGAACTAGCATAGCAGAAGCTTTTATGGAATTCTAGGGTGTTTGTAATTTGCTACAGCACTGGACACTCAATAAAATACAGTGTGATTAAAAAGCTGCATAATTAATTAATCTTTAATCTGAGAATAAAGATTACTTTACCTTTACAACAGTATGTATCATATATATATACTGTTTCTTAATATGCATTTACACATTAGTACTTGAATAAATGCTGAGGATGTGTAAGTTAACTTGTGTGAGTTGCCCGTGAGACATAGGGCATCTTTACATTTGTGCAGTTAGCATGCACTCAGACTGTTTTGAATCCTAGAATTCAAAAGAGAAAGGACACCACATGTTATCTAAAGTACAGATCATTGCCTTACGGAAGCTTTCCAGTTTCATGAGGTCCCATTTATTAGTTCTTGAACTTTGAGCATGAGTCATTGGAGTTCAGTATAAAAATTTTCCCCACATGCCAAAGTGTTCAAGGCTCTTTCTCTCTTTCTCTTCTATTAGATTCAGCGTATCTGGGTTTATGTTTAGTTCATTGATCCACTTGGACTTCAGTTTTGTGCAAGGTGACAAATATGGGTATATTTTCATTTTTCTACATACAGACGGCCAGTTAGACCAGCACCATTTATTGAAGATGCTTCCCTTTTCCGTTGTATTTTTTTGACTTCTTTGTCAAAGATCAAATGCCCATTAGTTTGTGGTTTTATTTCTGGGTCTTCAGTTCTATTCCATTGATCAACATGTCTATGTCTGTATCAATACCATGCAGTTTTTTCACTTTTGCTCTGTAGTAAAACTTGAGGTCAGGGATGGTGATTTCCCAAGCCATTCTTTTATTGTTAACAATTGTTTTCACTATTCTGTTTCTTTTTCCTTTCCAGATCATTTTGAGTATTGTTCTTGCCATGTCTTTGAAGAATTTTGTTGTGATTTTTATGAGGAATTGAATCTGTAGATTGCCTTTTGTAGAATGGCCATTTTTACTGTATTAATTCTGCCAATGCATGAGCATGAGAGATCTCTTTATTTTCTGAGATCTTTGATTTCTTTCTTGAGATACTCGAAGTTATTGTCATATAGGTCTTTCACTTGTTTGGTTAGAGATACCCTAAGATATTTTATATTATTTATGGCTGTTGTGAAGGGATTTGTTTCCCTAATTTCTTTCTCAGACTGTTTACCATTTGTATAAAGGAAGGAAAATGATTTATGTGAGTTTATTTTATATCCGGCCACTTTGCTGAAGTTGTTTATCCACTGGAGAAGTTCTCTTGTAGAATTTTGGGTGTCACTTATGTTGCTATCATATCCTCTGCACATAGTGATACCTTTATATTTTCTTTGCCAATTTGTGTCCCTTTGATCTCTTTTTGTTGTCTTATTTTTCTAGCTAGCACTTGGAGTACTATATTGAATAGATATGGGGAGAGTGGGCATCCTTGTCTTGTCCCTGATTTTAGTGGCATTGCTTCAATTATGTCTCCATTGGTTTGCTATGAATTGTTTTTAATATGTTTAGCTATGTGCCTTAAATTGCTGATCTCTCGAATACTTTTAAGATGAAGGGGTGTTATATTTTGTCAGTGCTTTTTCTGCATCTAAGAAAATGATCATGTGATTTTTCTTCTTTGAATTTGTTTATATAGTGGATTGTGTTAATGAATTTTCAGATATTTTGGCAATCTTGAATCCCTGGGTTCAAGCCTACTTGATCATGGTGAATGATGGTTTTGATTTGTTCTTGGATTCAGTTTGCAAGAATTTTATTGAGTATTTTTGCATCGTTATTCATAAGCAAAAATGGTCTGAAGTTTTCTTTTTTGTTTTAGTCCTTGTATGGTTTAGGTATCAGAGTAATCATTGTTTTTAACATTATGTTTCCAAAAGTAATTAGCAGACATAAAGTATATTAAAATTTCAAATATTTTTATGAAGGGTTTAATAGCAGGTATCAGCTTACTTAAATATTTATGAATCAGTTGGTATGGTTCAGATAACACTACGCGCTTGTAGCATTCAAGCGCAACACACTGCTTGTGTAGGATAATGAGAATGACATTTTCTTCCACTATGCACATGGACAGAAAGTCAGTCTGAAATGACAGACTGTAAAAAACATTCTACAAGAACATCAAAACTAAAATTTAGGTGGGATCATGAATTCTTGGGGAAAATGATATAAAACTGGATATTATTGGGAAGTAAGAAGTTTAGCACAGAATGAGGGACCAAATTAGTTTCAAGAAAAAATGAATAGAGTGATGAATTGGCTTCTCACCCACATCCTGTCCTGGAGAGATAGCATCATGAATTCTCAACTTAGTTTTAAATATTATTGGATGCCAATTATGCTGCTAAATCAGAGTCCCCATATCTCATTTAATACTAATAGCTGTGTGATATAGCTATGACCTCTAAATTCAATATGGGCAATTGAAAAATTAAAATTTAACAATGTAAACCTTATTGATGATATTTATTTATATTTCATCTGTAACTAGCATCCCGGCATATATTTATGATTAATCAAATTACTGGAGTGAATTTATATTTTAAAGGTTAAGTCAGACTTGCAAGCTTATATTTGTGATTTGGATAAATTGGTGTTTCAAAGGACAGTTCAACTCAGAAATTGAACAGTCCAGTAACTCAGAGTGGGATCCCACTGAGTATGCTGTGCAAACATCAGAGTTTAAAAAACTGTAATGAGAGAATCTAGAGTCAAGGGATGGAAATACTTCATTAAAATTAGGAGATTTGGTTGTCAGTTCCAAATGAGTTGCCATTCCTGATGGAAGTCTTCAGGAGAAACTCACAAAATATTTTTACTCATTCACAATTAAAAGAATAATTTCAAAAAATACTAACTTCAGAGATGCCTGCACACTTTAGATATACACCCCAGCATGAGTCAGTCATGTTTGATTATAAATGTCAATATCAACAGACAGGATCCAATAGCAATAAATTGATAGTTATTAAAGTATAGCATATATCAATCCAGTAAATGTTTACATCTAGGCTTTACTGATATAAATAAAGTTTTGGTACAAATATAAATATACATTTCAAGCCTTATTGTGTGTTATATGGAATTTATATTCTGCTATACACAGTTATACATGTAGCTTAAAGCTGAAAAGTAGTAAATTATTTCTTGTGATTTTTTTTTGTGACAAATGTGAGTACTATGTAAGTTTTTGTTATTTCATTACTGTTTGGGAATATCCTCTCTTAATTGGCATTCCGTGGAACTATAATTAACATCTCATTTTTGAAATCATCTAGAATCATTTTAACCCAAAAGAGCTATTACATGAAGTTCAAATATAAACATACTATGTATAAAAACAAAAAAGTCAGATTAATTCTTTGAGTTATATTTTCCTTCTGCTAATGAAAATAGAGAAATACAGTTCTACATGTCTACAGCTTATGACTTTTATTTAGTAGCTGCTGATTTATAAGATAAAATATGACTTATGTTCCATAGACAAATACTTATATTAATTACAAAATTATTTTGTTCCTCCATGGATGCAAAGCCAGACACTAGACTGATTATTATCCAAATTGACTCAGTGTCAATGTTTCTTGTTAAAAGTTAGATGAATTACTCTAGAGTTTTTAGATGAATTGAGAACTTAAAAAAATTATCCAATATTTGGCATTCCAATTTATAAAATTAACCAGTACTTGGCCTTTCAATTTATCAAGAATTCAGTATCTTCCCTCAGCTTTCAAAGAACATTTGAAATATAATTCAATACATTGAATACATCGATGGAATAAATTATGTTTTTAACTGGTTATTTTATTTGTTTGCATTACCCCCCTTTCTGGTTTTTCCTTTACAAACCTATGCCCTACCCCCATCCTTCCTGCTTCTATGAGGGTGCTCCCCCACCCACGCCTATCTCAGCACCCTAGCATTCCCCTCTGCTGGAGCTTCCATCCTCCACAGGACCAAGGGTGTTTCCTCCCACTGATGCTTGATAAGGCAAGCCTCTGCTACATATGCATCTGGGGTCATGGGCCCCTCCATGTGTACTCTTTGGTTGGTGTTTAGTCCCTGGGAACTCTCTGGGGTGTCTGGTTGGTTGATAGGGTTGTTCTTCCGATGGGTTTGCAAAGCCTTTCAGCTCCTTTAGTCTATCCCCTAACTCTTATTTTGGGGTTCCCAGCATTGCATCTGTATTGGTCAGGCTCTGGCAGAGCCTCTCAGGGGATAGTTATATCAGGTGCTTGCTCCTGTCAACAAGCATTTTATGGCATTATCAATAGTGTCTGGGTTTGGTAATCACAGATGGGATGGATGCCAGGCAGGACAGATCCTAGAAGCAAGCAATATAATTGAAAAAAGAAACTGGCTGCCTAGAAAAGGAAAACCCATAAGTTTAGAGTTGAATATGTTGAACATAAGCTAAGACTGAATCCAGAAAGATAAAAGATTGCATGAATATTGGGCTTGCAGAACTGGTGTGTATGATTCCAGGGCAGATGTGAGTTAATATGTTAGAGTCCAGACCAGATAAGCCTGTGTACATAGGTGTCTAGATGGGTTTATACACTCCCAGACACAGGTATGTGAAGATATGTGAGCTCCTAGTCAGGTGTGTTTGTTTCCAGGAAGGGTATGTAGGAGTATATAGCATCCATACACAGATATACAGTCTCCATGGATGGATGTATATGAGAACCTGGGTGCGCTGGGTCACATGTGCATACATCATTAATATGTGTGGCCCTTACTACATATATATACTTTCTTTGGATAAGTCAGAATTTGTCTCTACTTGGGAGACCTGTACAAGTGTGCAGTCTTTGTTTTTCCTATATTTTTTGTTTGAATTCCAAATGCTTTCCCCTTTCCCGGTTCCCCCTTCCCCGATAAGTCCTATAAGCCCTCTTCCCTCTGCCCATTCCCCAATCACTCCCTCCCATTGCTCTGTCCTGATACTCCCCTACAATCCTAGATCAAGCCTTTCCAGGATCAGGGCCCTCTCCTTCCTTCTTCTTGGGAATCATTTGATATGTTAATTGTGTCTTGAGTGTTCAGAGCTTCTAGGCTAATTAATATCCACTTATCAGTGACAGCATTCCATGTGTATTCTTTTGTGATTGGGTTACCTCACTTAGAATGATATTTTCCAGTTCTAACCATTTGCCTAAAATTTCATGAATTCATTGTTTTTTATTGCTGAGTAGTATTGTGTAAATATACACAATGTGTATATATACCACATTTTCTGTATCCATTCCTCTGTTGAGGGACATCTGGGCTCTTTCCAGCTTCTGGCTATTATAAATAGGGCTGCTATGAACATAGTGGAGCATGTGTCCTTATTGCCTGCTTGGGGAATCCTCTGGGTATATCCCCAGGAGTGATATAGCAGGATCCTCCGGAAGTGTCATGCCCAGTTTTCTGAGGAACTGCCAGACTGATTTTCAGAGTGGTTGTACCAACTTTCAATCCCACCAGCAGTGGAGGAGTGTACCTCTTTCTACACATCCTTGCCAACACCTGCTGTCTCCTGAGTTTTTAATCTTAGCCATTCTGAATGGTGTGAGGTGAAATCTCAGGGTTGATTTGATTTGCATTTCCCTAATGATTAATGATGTTGAATATTTCTTAAGGTGCTTTTCAGCCATTCGACATTCTTCAAGTGAAAATTCTTTGTTTAGCTCTGTACCCCATTTTTAATAGGGTTATTTGGCTCTCTGGAGCCTACCATCTTGAGTTCATTTAAACTCGTGTTTATAAGGATACAGAAGACCCAAGCAAATGTACATTCTCTATGGCAAGTGTTATGTAGGATGTGTTGAGAGCATCAGAGTTTAGACTTCTTCCAAGTTCACCCATGTATCACACAGTATCCTTTCAGCTTCCTGAACCTCTTGGTATGGATTTATTTTAAAAAAAAGAGGGTAATTTATATCAATGCACTCAGATCTTTAATGGACAGAATTTAAAATGATCATTTTCAAAGTTTAACAGTTACTTCTAAATAAAAGTTTAATAAAATTATTTTAGGTTGAAGAAACAGACTTTCAAAGTTGTTGAATTAGAAGTGGATATTTAAAACCTTTATGTAGGATGTTTAATGTTATATATTCTTCAATATATAGTACATTTGGTCTTTATACTCAATGACATCCTACATGAGTGAAATTTCTTTCATTATAGGGAACTATGATAAATACTACAGTGGATTTTATTCTTAATGAGTGGCTTTTACCCCTTAACTAATACCCACATTAATTAGAGAAGGATTTTTAATATTCTCTATGTCAAAAGTTTATTAGTACTTATTTGAAGACAAATGAAACATGTACTGATTTATACAAAGGGTTCAACTTCACTCCAGATCAGGAAGACTACTCAGAAAATGTCTTCATTTTCTGAGTGATCTTCCTGATCACTGCAGTTCAGGAAGACTCTGTGTGTCTCATGCAAGGGGGGTCCCTTTCACTTGTTTTATTAGCATTATGCAACTTCTTAAATGTATGCCTGCCAGGGAGATGATGGCTTCTCTGCTGCTGTTGTAAATGTTTCTGATAATTCTGTTTTGAAGTTTTGAAATGTGTTTTACTCTTAAGGTCTGGGAATTGGGAACATGTTCTATGTTTTTTATGAAGATGGAATCAAAGTGATACAACCGACGGAATGTGAATTTCAGAGGCACATTAAGCCCAGTGAAAAGCTCCTTGGATTTCAGGCAAGTATCTGAAAAGTTGCTTTGCAGTTTAATGAAAGTAAGGTAATATCATATTTTGGAAAGTCAGTTAAGCCTATGAGTATGTATAATTTGTGATGTAAGAAAATTCAAAGTTTATGATGCTGTCTGATTTCATGAAGCTTATATATATGAGAACAGAAATAACACATCTTAAAATTTTTATACTTTTTGTTTTAAAACAAATTTGATAACATCAAAGTTCAACAATAAACATACTATTTGGTGAGTTTGTTGGGCTTTTTAATTTTAAATATCTCCAGGTTATGAGGATAGCATTTCTTTACCAGTAAAAGAAAACTGGGTGTAAAAATATTTGGGAATGTATATTTTTAGAATATGTGATACTAACTCATTTTATCTATCTTATCCATACAAATGTATTCACATACTAAACATTCAAAATGAGCAAATTTTAAATATAATGAACAAACTTTCCTGATAGCCTTATTTAAAGCTGATAAGGCCATGACATGTTACTAAAGAAGATATTTAATATCTTGGTTTAGAACTTTATATTAAATCTTTATCCAACCTATTGGAGACCAGTGGGGCTGCTGGTCATTTATGTATAAAGAATACAATTCACAGATTAAAGCAATGCCCTAGAAAGAGAAACAGTCATAAATGGGGGACATAAAATATTGAATTAAAAAAATTATTTACTACATGAAGTAAGTTTTCTTTGCTAGAACAGAGAAAATCTGATTATTCTAATGTGTGTGTGTGTGTGTGTGTGTGTGTGTGTGTGTGTGTGTGTGTGCATGCTATGATACAGTCCTCCACAACTTCAGATTTTTAATTATTAAGTAATTTTATGTGCAGATAGTGGAGTATAATACCTGATGATAATGGTTCACTAGGGACATTTGTCTTTCTGTTTCTATCTCTGTGTTTCTGCCTTCCTATCTCTCCCTGTCTCCTGTTTCTCTTTCCCTCTGTCTCTCAGTCTCCTTCCCCCTCCTTTTTTTTGTTTTTCCTTTTTTTTAATTAATTAATTTATTTATTTTTATTTACATTGCAAATGATTTCCCCTTTTCTGGGTCCCCACTTCCCGCAAGTCCCATAAGCCCTCTTCCGTCCCCCTATTCTTCCATCTACCCCTTCCAACTTCCCTGTTCTGGAATTCCCCTATACTCTTGCACTGAGTCTTTCCAGAACCAGGGCCCACTCCTCCATTCTTTTTGGACATCATTTAATTTGTGGATTATGTCCTGGGTATTCAAAGTTTCTAGGCTAATATCCACTTATCAGTGAGTGCATACCATGATTGATCTTTTGAGACTGGGTTGCCTCATTTAGTATGATGTTCTCCAGCTCCATCCATTTGTCTAAGAATTTCATGAATTCATTGTTTCTAATGGCTGAATAGTACTCCATTGTGTAAATATACCACATTTTTTTGTATCCATTCCTCCGTTGAAGGTCATCTAGGTTCTTTCCAGCTTCTGGCTACTACAAATAGGGCTGCTATGAACATAGTGGAGCATGTGTCCTTATTGCATGCTGAAGAATCCTCTGGATATATGCCAGTAGTGGTATAACAGGGTCCTCAGGAAGTGACATGCCCAGTTTTCTGAGGAACCGCCAGACTGATTTCCAAAGTGGTTGCACCATCTCACAATCCCACCAGCAGTGGAGGAGTGTTCCTCTTTCTCCACATCCTCGCCAACACCTGCTGTCTCCTGAGTTTTTGACCTTAGCCATTCTGACTGGTGTGAGGTGAAATCTCAGGGTTGTTTTGATTTGCATTTCCCTAATGATTAATGATGTTGAACATTTCTTAAGGTGTTTCTCAGCTCTCCGAAGTTCTTCATGTGAAAATTCTTTGTTTAGCTCCATACCCCACTTTTTAATGGGGTTATTTAGATCTCTGGGTTCTACTTTCTTGAGTTCTTTGTATATATTAGATATTAGCCCTCTTTCGGATTTAGGGTTGGTGAAGATTCTTTCCCAGTCTGTTGGTTGACGTTTTGTCCTTTTGACAGTGTCCTTTGCCTTACAGAAACTTTGTAGTTTTATGAGGTCCCATTTGTCAATTCTTGATCTTAGAGCATAAGCTATTGGTGTTCTATTCAGGAATTTTCCCCTGTGCCCATGTCCTCCAGTCCTTCCCCCTCCTTTACCGCCTTTCTCAATTCCTCAATCCCTCTTCTATCTATCTTCTCTATGTCTTTCTGAACATAAATTTATGTTAAAATATTGATTCTGAGAATTAAAAGCTAAGGGCTAATACATGAAGTTTGATATCAGTAAAACTGTCCTACAGTAGACCATGTAGGTGAGAGTGGGCATGCCCGTTTAACACTTCTGTGGGTCAGCTTCTCAGGCTAGAACCTGAAATCAATGTGAATGTGGAGTCTTGAGTATCGATCTTTGTGCTGGTAGAAAACTCCCTCTAGATTTCAGTGTTACAATCTTGAGATAGAATTTTATCTTTCTTGAGACACATGAGTTTTAGCACCTATTCACCAGACTGAAGTCACCTCCATAAACACCTTCACTACATTTGTAGTAAGATTTTGTCAAGAATTTGGATAGCATGGGTCAGCCATGTGTATGTAGGTGGCAGATTTCACCTCTGTTTCCTTTAGTGCCTGACAAGGTGCATATTCATGATGAGGGACTATACATCAACATGTTCAAGCAGTACTCATAAAATAATTTAACAAAAAGGTACTTACTGGAATCCTTGGCTAGTCATTCTCTTTTGTGGAAATTTAAAGAGGGATGCATCATATTTCTTCCATACTTTAACATTAATCCATATTTTTTCAATTTCACCAAAACAGTGTTTTTCTTTTTGTTTTTTGTTGGTCAAAAAAACTTTTCAAAGAATAATTTATCTCTAAGGTTGTAGAAGATAAACAATCTCAAGTGCCTATTAATTTATGATGATAAATATCTGAGATACTGTTTGGATATTTGAAAGGATTTCTTTGGAGTAGAGAAATTAAACCTATCTTATCTGATCTTAGAAGATCACTCTCTTGGATATAAGCTTTAGGGGAGAAATCTTTTGGAATCACTTTTCCTCATGAATAAAGAATAAACATTGATATGATATTTTTCAAAGTCATTTTTAACATTAAGATAGTAACAGTTCAGTTCCCAACACAGAGTATGGATCACAGAAGTGTAGATAAGAAATGATACACTTCGAATCTTCCATCAAATTTTTCAAAAGTTGCTGTTTTCTTGCTCTAAATAAAAATTCAATTTTGGTGCAATGTCAGCTTACATTAGGTTTCTTACTTTGGGAGAGTTGTTGGCAAGGACTCGTTCAGTGAGCTGTGCTATTCTTTCATCTCCTTGTTTGATTTTTGCCCTTCGTTTGTTTCTCTGATAGGCAGGACTCTTGCTATATTTATGCTAGCTGTATACACAATTTCTTCTTGTCAGGGAGGGCATGATTTTCAAGTAAATATATTTTTCTTCCAGGATAATGGATTCAGATTCAAATGAAATGAATTTTGGAAAATGTTTAAACTTTTTTCAGACTTCTTACTTTTCACACTTCTTGATTTCAAGGACTTTCAAAAACCAGGATATTACTCCAGCTAGCTACTTTACCACCTTTCACAACAATGGGCCTTGGCTTGCTATGCTTCCCTGTTGTGAAAAATGGCCAGAAGTTCAGTTGCTGCATTTAATGCCTACTTAAAGCCATTCTGAGAAGCAAAACTGAACTCACAGCCTTTTGCAGCAAACTGGGCATGAATCTCTAAGATTTCCAATTTAGCTTATGAGCTTCTTCATTTGAAAATCACTTTCCCTTGAGAAATCAACATTGGCACTCTATTAGAATAGAAAGTGAACCTAGGAATCAAAGATCTTTAGTGAGCATGATACCTGGGTGCAGGACTGATGCAAGTTAGCATAGCAGCCCAGCAGGTTTCTCCACAGTGCTCTTAGTAACTCTCAGGCAGACAATTCCAGTTTCCCTTTACTTTTCCTTGTGTTTCTAAACCAACTATTACTTTTCAATCTTTGGAACTCCAAATACTTGTTTAAATATAATCTCTAATATATTGTATGGACAAATTACTTCCAGGAATATATGCATAAACAGTGAGCATTTCTCTGAATTCCACACTGTTGTGCATTCTGGAAACACAATCAGAACATTGCTGCACATTGCTGTCTCTATGGGTACTTTTCAAAGGAGCTTCATTTGCAAAACTATGGAGTGGTGAGAGTTTAAGCTTTTGTCCCTTTTCTTGTTCTGTGACACCATGCTACTCTTATGGAGAGTATATAAACACCTTTTAAATAGTCCTCTACAGATTAGTATCTAGATTTCAAAAGAAATACATTTATGAATTTGTTGTTTGAAGTGCTGGATGTAAGATCTTCTGATGTTTCTTAACATTCAAGCTATTAGACAATTTTTGTTCTGTGTTTCAATTGAACAAAAGTTAAAAGTCTGGTGAACTTTGGAGGAAAGGGCTTTATAGCATATAGCAGTGTCTTGATGAAACTGTGTAATGCCTTTGTGATTTAGGTCCCTCAGGGTTCTAGAAGACAGCAAATTAAGGACCCTTCAATGAACTGTCTGTAACACCAGCCAAGTTATTTTAATGATTGAGAGCTGAATAGTGTGTCCAAAGTTTAAATTTTTACTAGATGAGTCTTAAGGATACAGATGCTAGGTGATTGAAACATTATTGATACAAACATTCTATTTCTACTCACGTGTAGTCCCACATGGCACATTGAACACAGTTTTTTTTTTCCCTTGGAATATAACATGTTTTGAAATATCACTCTTAAATATTTTATGTTTGCATGTTTTAACAACTAATCATTTTAATTTAACAATACCTGTTATTATTTTGTAAATTACTGAAAACTATATCAGATTATCAAACCATTTGAATTATTCTGGATGAAAGGGAAGCATAATTCAGCAAACTAACATTTTAAATTTTATTTTATTAATGTTTGAATTAATCAATATTACAAAAAGTGCTCAGTGATGAAAATCAAATTTCTTTACATGCTTTGTAATTTTTCATAAAGTATTTTTAATTTTGGATACCTGTTTTATTTTATATCATATTATTACCTATAAGATGTTATCCTTAATACTCCAGGCATTATACTTTCTTTTTTCAATAATTTATTTTTTATTCTTTTTGCATCCTGATCACATGCCCCACTCCTACATTTCCTTCCAGTCCCATTCTTACAAATATCTCAACCACTTACCATTCTAATTGCACCCTATATCATTTTTCCCCTCCAATTGCCCCCTCTAATCACCTCCTTCAATTGCCCACTCCCATTGTCTTCAAAGAAAGGGGACCACTTCTTGGGTACTTTTCAACATCTACTCCCAGGAGACAGATACATTTTCTTTCACACTGAATCCCAACCAGGCAGTCCAGGTTGGGGTAGGATATCCAATGACAGGGAACAAAGATCATAACAGCCCCTGCTCCAGTCTTTAGGGGACCCCCACGAAGACCAAGCTACACATTTGCTGCAAATGTGTAGGGGCCATAGGTCCAGCTGGGAAAAACTTTGAACACATAGATACAGGAAATAATTTCCTGAACAGAACACCAATACCTCAGGTTCTAATATCAACAATTGATAAAGTGGATCTCATAAAGCTGAAAACCTTCTGTAAGGCAAATGACATGGTCAAAAGATCTTTGTCAACCCTACATCTAACAGATAACTATTATCCAAAATATATAAAAATCTCAAGAAGTTAGACACCAACAAACCAAATAATCCAAGTAAGAGAGGCGTTCAGAGCTAAATAGATAATTCTCAACAGAGGAATCTTGAGTAGCCAAGAGGCACTTAAAATATGCAATAAAGAGAGAGAGAGAGAGAGAGAGAGAGAGAGAGAGAGAGAGAAAGGTTCAACAACTTTAGTCATAAGGAAAATGCTATTCAAAATGACCCCAATTTTATCTTACATCCTTTAGAATGGCTAAGATCAGAAACTCAACTGATAGCACATGCTGGTGAGGATGTGGAGCAAGGGGAACACAATATAAATTCTACATTGAAATTAAGATACAAAAAAACCTGGGCATATACTCAAAGGATTCCCCGGCATGCAACATCCATTATGTTCATAGCAGCCTTATTTATAATAGTCAGATGCTGGAAAGAACCCAGATGTCCCTCAAAGGAGGAATGGATACAGAAAATGTGGTATATTTACACAGTGGAATACTACTGAACAGTTAGAAACAATGAATTCACAAGATTTTTAGGCAAATGGTTTGATTTGGAAAATATCATCCTAAGTGAGGTAACACAATCACAAAAGAATACACATGGAATGCAATCTCTGATAAGTGCATATTAATTAGCCCAGAAGCTCTGAATACAGAGCGCACAAATAGCATAATAAATGACTCCCATGAAGAAGTATGGAGAGGGTCCTGATCCTGGAAAGAATTGATCTAGCGTTGGAGGGGAATATAAAGACAGAGAAAAAGGAGGGAGGTGATTGGAGAATGGGTGGAGAGAAGAAGGTTTATGGGACATATGGGGAGAGGGGATCTGGGAAGGGGGAAATCATTTGGAATGTAAACAAAGAATATAGAAAATAAAAATATTTAAAAAAAAGAATTCAAATGACAATGAGCTAAACCTAAAAATCACGTATCTTACCTAAACCTAAAAATCACTTATCTTACCTAAACCTAAAAATCACTTATCTTACCTAAACCTAAAAATCACTTATCTTACCTAAAGAAGCTGTTAATACATTGCACAGAAGAATTCAGAATTTGAATGTTGATTCATTTATTTTGAAAACTTTACTGCCTCATTTTAAAGCAGTTATTATAGATTTTTCAACCTGTTAATGATTCAGTCAATATTTCCCAGAGCTTGCTAGGCCATAGTGTAGCTATACCATCATATTTATTTAAAATGTTTAGAAAACAAAATTATTATGGTAAATACTGGTGTCATTTGTGTATGCATATGTACAAAACAGTATGTTCTATACCAATTAGAGACCCATAAGCTTCAGTCCTGTTTTTCAAAAATTATTGCCTAGTCAATTACTCAAAATGGTGACGCTCGGGTTTCCAGATGGAAGGAACATCAAGGAGCTTTCAGATGAAACCAAACTTAATTTTTGTTTATATTTATTTTCAACATGTACATAAAACATATAATTATATGTATCCTTCAGCACAATATACCATCTCAATATATGTAGTCATCATATTATGTTTAGATTAGATTAGGTACATGTTTTTGGAAATATTTTTATTTTGTGGTAGAAACAGTGTAAATTCTTATAGAATTTTGAAATATACAATCCCTATGTTTTTCAAGAGAACCCCAGAATGTCTTGTCTCTTTTTAATTTCACTAGGTCCCTACAGATCAGCCTTTTCCTCCTCTAGGTGCTCAAGCCCTTTATGCTCTAGTATGATCCAATTTATCTCCATGACTGTAACATTAGTTTGTTTTTCTTTGTTTATTACTACATCGGAGGTATTTGGAGCCATGTGTCTTTCTGTCTGAATTTGTACTATTTTACTACACATAACGTTAAGTTCCATCTATTTTCAAACAAATACCAGGTTCACAGGAATTTTAGAGCTTAATAATATTCTATTATGTGCTGTACCTCATTTCCTCATTTACTCATTGTGATCTAACATAAGCTTCTTAATTATGAATTAATTGAGAATTCAACTCTATATTTTCACTAATGCACATCTTAAGTGAACTTAGATATTTTCTGAGAACTCCTGTTGTATCATGTTTTGCAGTAATTATGCCTTGAAGTCAAAACAGGGGGATGTATATGAGCTACAAGTCACATGCCTGTGTATAAGTGTGTAAGTGTATAAGTAAGTGTGGCAGTTGCTCTTGTACACATGTTAATAATGAAGTATGCTGAATAATATAACCCTGATGAACTTCCCTCAGTTAATATCTTTCCCAAAACAGGAAAATATGCCATCCTGAAGATATTCAAGAGTAAGAGGCAGGAACAATTTGGCACTGGGCCAAACGAACAGTGTTCTATTTAAGTCTCAGCTCACTGCTACACAGCCAATGGGATTCAGGGAATGGTACCACAGGCATCACAAGTCAGTGATTAGAAACAAGGTTGAGATTTCACAAGAACTGTGCCTGGCCCTGACCATCTTCAAATGTTAGGCTTAAAATCTTGAGAGTTTCATTTTAAACTATATTTTATAGGATGAAAATCATGATATTTATGATAGGAACACAGGAAAATTATATGACCATGTTAAAAAAATCCTTAAATCTACAGTGTGGTTTTCATTATAGTTAATTCTTTAATCTGCAATATTTGGTGCACTTATTAAGTGATATAATTTTACAGATGTAACATTTTAAAATAACTTAAAATGTGATTCTATAGAACAGATATTTGTATATGTTTGATAATTGATAAAATAAATATACTTGCATGTATTTTTATTATCTTTTCCCAATAAAGCTACACACAATAAAATTAATCCCAGTATTTTAAATGTAGACATAGGGTGAGTGTTGCAACTTTAAGGCAAGTCTGGTCTACATTATGAGTCCAGGCTAGTCAGGGCTACATAGTAAGACTCTATGTTAAAATTTACATAGACTTTAAGTTTTCTAAAACAATAATCAAGCAATAAGTATCATAACATATTTAAAATTATTTTAATTCTTGTCCTATGTCTGGAAGTGTGATTGTGTGATAAGGAACTTGTGTCACATGTGTCAACTCCTAGGTTCCATCACTGATGCTAGGAGAAAGAGAAGGTTAATCATATGCAGTTTTGCTCCTTATTAGCATTTTTATGCTGAACAAATGTCTCTGTGAAATTCAGTCAAGTTTAAAAATAGCAATATATGTAATTATGTCTGCAAATAGATTTATAATCTGGAGGAAATAAATCTGTTACTTCAGAATAAATGTTTCAGTCAGTGGAAGGCTCAGAAATTACTCAGTCTGTCCCCAGGAATATAGGTGGACAATATGTGAGGATAGAAGAATGCCATCTACATGACCCCACTCCCATCTTCCTCTATCACTGTGTGCCTGGGGGAGTACAATGGATAAATGGTATTACATGGGCTGAATATGTGCAGATGAGTCAATAGACTGACAGAGCACTCTACTCATACTTCCAACTTACCCATAATATGTAGAAGAGTGATATAGATATTCAGTGTCTCTAGAAGGAAAATATTATTCTACATTTAAATATACCAAAAGGAGAAGCCAGTAAAATCACAATGCCATACTAAGAAAGAAGAACACAGAGGGGTAGGAGGCTGGTGGCTCTCTGCGTCATTCAAATTATTTAACTATTTTTCTTAAAAGTTTCTATCTCTTTTCTTTTATGGATTTATAAAGATGAGCCCAGACTAACCTCAAATAAAATGCATCTGTCAAGATAAATTAAACCTAACTAGGAGTCATTAAAACTGTCAGAAATTACTAAAATTTTCTCTCTCATCTATTTCACATCTAATATTTCAGATCATAATGATAAAGCCACTGTAGGCTTTTAAAATAATATTACAGTGCTAATTTATCAAGTAAGTGAAGAGCCCAAGATAGACATGAACTGAAGGAAACACTAAAGTTCAAATCTGGAATATGTTTAAAAACTATGCTGATGAATAACCAAAAGTCTACCTATCAAAGAAAATCATGGCACATGATTAAGCATCATTGTCTTACTGATTTCTTTATTTCTAAAAATGTGTTGAGAGTTAGTAGGTAATTGAGGGTAAAACAAATACAATTAGGTTACACAGTGTGTTTGAAGTTAGCGGGCTCTCTTTGTCAGATGGCAGAGGTACAGAAGATATTTGAAAGGAGCATCTGTATTTCTAGGTTGACTGACTGTTTCTCTTGGACAGTTTGATCATAATCAACTTTCCATTTTTTTAAGAATATGACAGTAAAAGGTGTGTATATTATGTAGTAACAGATTTTTTTTTACTTTTACATGTTTAACTAGACATCTTGTTAGGTTCACTTTGTAAAACAAATCTACTGCTCCATTATGATAAAAACTTCATTATGTTGAGAAGCAAAATTAAACTGAGCCTTTTAATTCCAAGTGCTCATGCTAGTTCTTAATCAAGTTGATTGAATGAGAAGCTCCAGCTTTCACCTAATTCACTTTTATTGACAACCAATATAATTGCTGCATCTCACTAAGGTTTTGGTATTAGTTTTCTGCCTGACACATTTTACTAACTACTTTCTTCTAGTTATATGGCATAACTGAGACCTTTGGACTGGAGAGTTAGTCTCTGTCATTGCTTCAAATGCAGGCCTGTACAGTTTACATGATATTTCTGTCCCTAGGATTCTCAGCCCTGTAAGCCATTGCTGAACCCAGAATTCTGATCTCTAGGAAAAGCTAGGAGGAGCAGAATGCTGTCTCATTTGCTGACTTATTTATAATGTCTACGATATTCTCATTATACTTTTATAGGTATTTTAATATTTAACACTTTATTATGTATCAAATCAACTATTTTATATATAATTTACATTTTATATGTTTTTCATTTAGATACAGTTGAAGTCATTCTACTCCTTTGATTTTCACCCATACACTAAGTAAAGTTGCTACAATTTGAATTCAATCTTATGAAAAATCCAGATGACTAAATAAGTAATATTCTAATTTGTTCAGTAAAAATAGTCAATGATAGAGTTTCAGAAATATGTTCCATTGTGCTCTGTATGTGAAATGCTTAAGATGCAGCAGAAACTCTTCCATGAGGCCAAATTTCTCTAAACATTTCAGGGAAATGAAAACAATGTTTATGTGAAATGTGTAGACTAGGGTAATTTCATGAAGTACATTCCCCAGAGAAAATTCCATCTGAAAATAAGAGGTAAGTTGTACTGATTACTTGAACAATACAAACATGATTTTCTTTAATCCTCACAATGACTCTTTTTGATGGAAAACATTATTATATGCATTTTACTAAAGAGGTAATCAGGGCTTATGAAAAGTGTTTCAAAATGAATGTAAGGGTATTGGTGAGGGTTACACCTGGGAGTCATTAGCCTCATGAATGGCGCTTCCTTTTTCCAGCCCTGGCTTCTGACTGCACAACGCCCTCAGTATTTTTATTAGGTTAAAAGTAAGGATTTCTGCTTTATAGTGTGTGCTTTTGATATTTGAAAATCACAATCCTATCATAAGACAGCATTCTGGTGTAGCTTCAATTCAGGTAAAAGTAGCTTGTAAGTTATAAGTGCAAATTTTCTGGCTGATATTGGCATAAATTAAACCTCTCATAGAAAGTGAAAAATTCATTGGACTCCATTTCTGGGATGTGTGGAATGGAATATTGCTTGTGTTATGAGCAATGATCCCACTTAGAAAACAGATAAAAGCTTTTTATTTCAGCTTCTCTTTGTATTTAGGAAAAACAAGTTTGTTATCCTTGGAGGCTTTGTTATAGCTCAGTGTACATACTTACCTAATGTAAACAAATCACTGAGTTTTAATTCACAACAAAGAAAGACGAAAAATAAAATGTCCTTTTGTTCTAAATTGTTTAATACCCTACTTTGAAAATAATTTTTACTTATTGTGCAAAGCAGAATTTAAAAAGACATTATAACTAGAGTATTTATGAATAGCTCAGGTTGATTATATATAATATATTATGTAATATTTATATACAATGCACAATATATTATATATAATATATATTAATCTATATATCTATATATGTAATTATATATACATGTAGATTATATACATTACACATAATTTTATATATACACATTTGTAAAAGATCATAAGAGATTTCATGATAACAGAACTAAATATTCTGATGCAGTTTTAAAATGATCAATATTTAATCATTTTTTATCATAAATTGAATCATTCACCTGGCAAAAATTTTTTACATCATATCACACAATAGTCCAAGAATAATGATATTTTATTTACATTAGTGAAATTAATTATGGTAATATTGGTTGTGTGTGTGAGAGAGAGAGGAGAGAGAGAGGAAGAGAGAGAGAAAATACAACACATATAATTTTTAAAACAAAGAAATCTAGACACAAGAGTTCAATTTAATTTTGTTTGTTTGCTTTTGGTTACTAAGTTGTTTGGACCAAATGAAATACTCCAGATACTGTATACCATGCCCTCAAGCCTGTTCTTTTCAAAGTGAAAGAAGACTCTAAACAGATGGTTTAAGCTATAGGTTAGTTTTAACTTAGTAACTAATGATGGTCTAATAGACAACAGTGCAGAACCAATTATGGTTATTAATGCTGTAGAGCTGGGCTTCCTCAGACTGTGAATGACAATGTGGTACCGAACAGAAAAATCTTTTACCCATTTATGTTCTATCACCGGTAAAACAAACATGTATTCATTGTCCAAACTCTGTGCCTCATTAACACATTTACTAAATGTGTCAAAGGTGAATATTTTCATTGGGTACAGATGGATATGTTATTATCAAACCATGGAATGCAAACATAGGCTCTGAGGAACTCTGGGGAAGAAGATTCCTTAGAAACAGTGTGTAGAATATCCACATGCAGAACCTAGTAATATAGAGACCAATTCTAGATCAAAAACACACTGACTAATATGGTGGGTAGTGTGTTTTCTAGAGCTGAGAAAAATTGTTGTTTATTTAATATGAAGTCTACTTAGAGTAAGAACAGTTACTAAAAACAATATACATTGAGCCTTATGCATTAAATATAAATAAATACAAATATAAATATATATTTTAATATAAAATAAAATAATATAATAAAATGATACATAATATAATAATATAAACAAAATCCTCAAAAATATATTGTGTGTATATCTGCACAATTAATGTCTGTATAGACCTTCATCTGGAGATATGGAATGTTCTTGGCCAATTGTTTGCTTGAGGAGCTACATCAGTCTGGCAGCCTGATAGTTTTTACTTGAAAATTCTTTACAATAAAAGAATTTGATAAAAATTAGTTCAGTTGTTTTTAATTGGTTTACAAAATGTGTGTATAAGCATGAAATCCTTCATTACCCACAACTATAAAGGAAGCATAATGAAACACAGAGGTCCCTTGTCTTTTCTCTATGAAGGGATATATATCATTTTTGGCATTAAGAAACAGGGGAAGTCAGTGACTCATTGTTAACAGTGAGTCCAAGTCTCCCCACTCTATTTTCAATTTTTGCCAGTAGAGAAAATTCTGGATACCAGGGAATCTTCTTGGAGGCAGAGCACATAAGTAAGACAGGGAATGCTACTCAGACCACTGACATTTTCCAAACCACTGACAAGCACCAGGAACTCTCATGCAACAACTTGCAAGCTTTCAACTTAAATGCTTCTATCTACCTAGTTAATTAAGATCTCAGACCCTGGCCTCTTGGTTCCAACACCTTGACATTTATTCCCTGTCCACCTATAGCTGTCCATGACACACTCTGGAGTGAACCATGTGACTGCTTAATTAATTGTCCAAAATTAGTGTCTACATTACAGGACTTCTCCCATGCCACATAGGTGCTACTATAGGCCATAATACACATTACAGTTTACACTCTCTTTTTAAGTTCTAATTGTTAAGCTATTTTAAATACAACTGTTCTTAATAAACACACACACATTTAGAAACTATTTTAATGTTCAATTTTGATCTGTTTCTTTACACCTAACACCTTTTGAGACTGGAACTGCAAGTTTCCTTTCTCTTTCCCTCCTGCCCCTTTTGAGTTTCCCTAAAATAAACCAAGCTCTATTTTGTCTCTCAAACTATCTGCCTAGCCATGCCCCACACTGGCAAATAATTCAACTTTTCTCTCCGTTTTGAATAAGTTTTCACTTCTCTAGGTATTCCTTTGTATGCATAATTTTTGTTCTATGCTATAAAATTTGCAGGTTCTCTAGAAGCAGTTAAATGGAAGAAGGGCTGGTGATAGGCTGGCCACAGACTACTATCTAGTGTCATCAGAGTAGGGCAGGTGCTTGGCTTAATGAACAATTAGTATACAGAGAATGGATCAAAGATGCCAGATTTAGCTCTGGCTTTGCACAATTAGTAGAAAATAAGAAGCTTTCAGAATCAAAGAGAATTTAACTAAATATTAACCCGATGGCTAAAGTAAGGATTTTATGAAGTTGGAGACCAGCAAACATTTCTATTCAGACAGGTTTTATAGATTGTGCACCCCCATGCAATCATTACTTGTATAGCAGAAAGACACTCCTGGTTTCTTTCAAATAAATGGGTCAGTGTGGTTGACCACACTTATTTACAGAAAATAAAATCTGATGCATGATTTACACACTGTAATTATATTTTTTTCTATTTTATTTTGTTTATTACAAGACATTAAACACAGTTTTAACTCATGAACAATAGGTAAATAGATAGTATAGTGATTGTGGTGCTGTGCCTCTTACTTTCTGATATTTGTCTCAGAGTCATGGAAGAACACCGTACAAGAAAACAATGTTTAAAATTTCATTAAGCACCTTGAGAACATGATATTGCAATGAAACATGCTTTCTTTGGAACTATTGCTTTGTACCACATTAAGCACACAGTAGCTACTCAATTAATACTGTCCAAATGTTCAATAATAGTGGTTGGTGTAAGATCTATAATTTAAGCTACTAAGGAGCCTGAGGCAGAAAGACAGAAAATTCAAGGCCTCTGTGGCTAAAGAATTAGAATTCTTTTTACTTTCACTCTTAAGGGTTTATTTTATTTTATTATTTTTAAATTCACTTTACATCCCAATCATAGCCTGTCTCCCTCCTTTCTTCCCAGTCAGACCCTTACAAATCCTTCCCTGTACTGTACCCTTCTCTTCTCCTCAGAGAAGGGGAACCATGCACCCCTTGCGTACTACCTTTTCCTGGGACATCTAGTCCCAACAGAACTGGGCATGTCTTCTTACACTGAGGCTCAACCAAGCTGTCCAGGTAATGGGTTGGTGATCCAATGGGAGAAAAAGCAGACTGACAGACCCTGGTCTACTTGTTAGGGCACCCAAATAAAGACAAAGCTGCACATTTGCTAGAAATGTGTAAGGGATCTAGTTCCAGCTCCTGCATGCTCCCTGGTTGGTGGCCCAGGCACTGTGAGCCCCTATAGTCCCAAGTTATTTGACTCTGTGGGTCCTCTTGTGGTGTGCTTGACCCCCTCAACTTGATTGCTTCTAACCTCCACTCTTCCACAAGACTCTTTGTTTTCAGCCTGATGTTTGACTATGGGTCACTGCATCTGCCTCTATCCACTACAGGATGAAGTCTCTCCAAAGACAGTTATACTAGCAAGCACAGCTGAGTATCATTAATATTGTCAGGGGTTGGTTCTCTCACATGGGATGAGTCTTGAAGTGGAGTAGTTATTAGCTGGCTGTTTCTTCAGTCTCAGTTCCAAGCTGCACATCCTGTAGGCAAGACAAATTTTGTGTTGAAGGTTTTGTGGGTGGGCTGTTGTCCCCCTCACTCCTCTGGAAGTCCTTTCTTGCTATGGGATTTGGCCAGTCCAATCTCCATATCCCTCCTGGGAGGAATCTCAGCTATGGTCATGTCTTTATATCTTTTATCCACTCCTGTGCCAGGACTCCAGCTGCTTCCTATAGTGGCCACTCCCAACCCATTTCCATTCTCTCTCCTAGAGCTCTCCAGCCCCCCTCCAGTTGATGGCTTTCTCTGTTACCCTCCTCACCTCCTCTACTACCCAGTTCTCTCTCTCTCCTTCCACCTCCAATGACTACTAATTTCTCCTGAGTCAGACTTAGGCATTCTCCCTTGGGACCTCCTTATTACCCAATTTCTATTGGTCTGTGGATTGTAACTTGGTGGTCCTGCTTTTTATTGCTAATATACTTTTACAAATGAGTACATGCATACTATTCATGTCTTTCTGGCTCTGGCTTACCTCACTCAGGATGCCATTCTCAAGTTCCATCCATTTGCCTGCAAAGTTCATAATGTTTTTGTTTTTAATAGCTCAATTGCATTCCATTGGTTAACATTGGTACCGCATTTTCTTTATCCATTCTTTAGTTGAGGGACCTCTACATTCTTCCTAGTGTTTCTAACCATTACAAATAAAGTTGCTATGGACATAGTTGAGCAAGTGTCCCTGTAGTATATCTTTTGGCTCTATGCCTAGGAGTAATATAGCTGGCCCTTGAGGTAGAACTATTCCCTGTTTCTGAGAAACCAACAAATTCATTTCCAATGTTATTGCATAAGTTTACACTCCTTGAAGCAATGGAAGAATGTTTACCTTACTCCACATCTTCTATTCCATGTGCTATCACCTGAGGGTTTTATCTTAGCTCTTCTGATGGGGGTAAGACAGAATTACAGGGTTGTTTTCATTTGCATTTCCATGATGACTGAACATGCTGAACATTTCTTTCTTTCTTTCTTTCCTTCTTTCTTTCCTTCCTTCTTTCTTTCTTTCTTTCTTTCTTTCTTTCTTTCTTTCTTTCTTTCTTTCTTTCTTTCTTTCTTTCTTTCTTTCTTTCTTTGTTTTTGTTTTTTGAGACAGGGTTTCTTTGTATTGTCCTGTCTGTCCAGGAACTCAACTTTGTACACCAGACTGGCCCCAGCCTCAGAAATCCATCTGCCTCTGCCTCCTGAGTGCTGGGACTAAAGGCGTGCACCACCACTGCCCACTCAACATCTCTTTTAGTAATTCTCAGATATTTGAGACATGGCTGCCATCTAAAATTCTACATTCTCTGTTGACTTTGAAAGACCATCATTTAGAGAAGGTAAAACAGCAGGAGTAGTTTTGAATATGATAAGCATAGAGGAGAAACTTAAGTGGAGGAGGCATAGAAATCCTTGTGCTCACAGATAAGCACTAGAAAAGCCAGAAATATCAAATAAGCAGGGTTGTCTATTCAAAGCGAGAGATCTCTTTTCCACCTAGAAGGCCTTAAACAGTTGTGGATAATAGCATGGGGACCTTTGTGCTGGCTGTGTGGCCAGACTACACTGACTCTCTGCTTGTTTGTCTCAATCGATCTATAATGCTGTTTCTCCCCTAGAACCTTGTCTTTAACCCTTTTATTTTTAGCCTTTTAAAAGTTACTCTATAAAACTAATAATTATGCAACATGGAATTCCTACCTTATGAAGAGTTTTGATGTAATCATATCTTAAGCTTTGTTGTGCACTTGGAATTGAGATAATTATCTCCAGGAAACTTTTTCTCCAAATTATGCTATGTGTAAGTAAGCTAAAATTAAAAATTTTGGTCAGACTCTTGAAATTTGAACCAACATCAGCCATGTGTTGAATGATTTGGTGTGACCATGTGTGACCTTCTTATCTCCTGTGGATGATTATTCTGTTGGCCTCGGTTGCTGAAGAAACCAATGCAGTCAGGAAAACAAAATAGCATTCTAGAACACTCTAAATGGTCTGAGGAAAATATGATGAATATTTGCAGTAAAGACACAGATAGATTCACTTAGGTTCATAGTATGGTGTTTAACTTTGAGGAATTATAAACCTTGCTGAAAGCAGGAAACTGGGGCAGGTAACCTAAGGTCAGAAAGAGAAGCAAAAAGGACTCTAGAGGTAAAGAGCTTCAGTGGGTAAAGAGCTTAGCTTTTTAATGTGATGCCCTAGATTCAGCCTTCAACAACAGATGCCAGGCACAATGGCACGCAGACAGAAGGTAGAGACAGGAAGAATAGAAGTTCAATGTCATCTTTGACTACATAGAGAGTTCAAGGTTAATGAGTTATTTGAAATCTTATCTAAAAATAAATGAAAGAAATGAAGAAGAGAATAATGGAAGGAAGGAATATAGAAAAGAAAGAAGAAAGGAAGAAAGGAAGAGAAGGGGGTAGAAGGAAGTAAAGGAAGAAGTACATGGGAAGGCAGACAGACCTTGACAGGAACCTGTTGAGTGATTAAAAACATGGATGTATTTAATGCAAGTATAATGTCTTTTCCAAGGGTAATGATGCAAGATTGCTGAAGGTAGGAATATGAAGATAGGAGGTAGGGTGGTAAAGTAGGCATTTGAGACCATATCATTGTAATGGGTAATTTGTATAAAAATAAAATAATAAGTTACCAAGGTAAAACAAGTGCATGTAATTTCCTCTTTGAGTTATTAAGGTCCAGAAAGGAGGCACCAATAACAGTATTAAACCACAAAATTAAACTTCTACCATAGCCTGAATAAATCTTCCAGACCTTTAATGTTTTGGAGTAACATAATAGATATACATAAAATATAGAATTTAATTTGAAATTGACTCAGCCAGAATAAGTTCTAATTTTGAACAGAATTGTCTTTTTCTTCCTACTTGTATTCTACTAGCATATATTATCTTAATGTTATTTTTATTTTTGGCATTTTTGTCTTTTCCCATTAAATGTTTAATACACGTGAATAACATTTCTATAATTGCCATCTCCAAATATAAGTATTAATACAAATAAGCTGAAAAAGAGTTTTGTTTTTATTAAATGGGATGTAACTGCCTTTAATCAGAAATAATGACATAAAGCAAAGTAAATGAAATCCAAGGTGTCTGTGTGGAAGCTCCTAATGGCTTTGTAAAAATGATTGCAAGTGTGGCCAGGGGTGTCTTTGGGGGATGGCATACAAATAAAAAATCATTCCCAGCTGAGCAGTTTATTTTACAGTTGGATCTTTCTAAAGCAGACAAAAACTGTGGAAATTGCTTCTGGTCTGACAGTTGTTTGGCTGACAGCTATGTGTTAGGTTATTCACACGTGCATTACTTCTTCAGATTTAGCGGGGCGATTTTACACAAGACCAATGCATTTGTAAACAATTTCCCTATACCCAGGCTCTTTCATCAGACATCACCTCAAGTCCAAATCCCTCCCAGCACATTGTACCTCCATAAATATTTTATCTGGTGTTTATTTCTTAAAAAAAAAAAGACAGGGTCTTGTCAATGACATTCAGTACAGTTCTGAAGAAAAGTTATTCAGGTGTCTCATGGGAACTCAGGAGTGAAATTTCAAAATTACACTGTTTTAAAGAGGGTCTGCCTCCAGGTTTGCACGACTTCCTTAACCTGCCACAGTACTCTCTATGGTCCCACTGCTAAAGAGCCGTTGTGCTACTAGTTACTGAACAAAGTTCATTTTCTAACCCAGAGGTGTGTACATCATTCAACACTGACTGCTTGAATTTCAGTTTATTTGCAGGATTTACTTACTGTGAATAATGGTATGGTTTAAACAACAGAAGAGTAGACTGTTCCCCAACGTTAGAAGATTTGCACTAGTGAATGCTCTAGGTCCTCCTTGGAGTTACAGATTTTACAAAATGTAAAGACCAGACCATAACAGCCTTATTGCAAAGTGCTTTGCTATGTCTACTATATTCCAAATTGTAAGAAAAACATGAAAACTACCTGCAATGGCCAGGTTACCAAAGCTAGGTTGCATTATTAGATATTAAACATAATCATGTATGTCTACAGTCACTATTATGTTTATATCATGGGTTTTGCTAATTCTTTTAAATGTGGACATTAAATGTACTGTCCATAGAACAATGTTTCATGTCTATTAGAGAAGAAAGCAAGTATGCTAAAGCAGTTTTAGACTTGATAGTGTGCAAATAGTGTGCAAGAAGGTACAGTGAAAGAAAGTAGACATCAGTTAATAATTGTAAATCTCTCGAGGGGTTATTTAACAGCCTGTATGCTCAGAACTGTAGTGTAATTAGGCAGTTTCTAGAATTGTTTTATGTTACCTTGGTGTATTTTGTATATATGGGGCAGAGTGTCTTAACAGCAGAAATGGGTTTATCTCTGACTTTTGCTGTCGTTGATACCCTTTTGTTCCCAGTTATGTGCCTTGATATGAGGTCTTTTGCCTTGTTGTATCCTGATTTGTCCTGTTTTGCTACCATCTCTTGGAGACCTGCTCTTTTCTGAAGTAAAAATAGAGAGGGAATGGATCTAGAGAAAAGTGGAAGTGTGAGATGCTAGGAGAGAGAGGTATACAATGTGTGCATTGTGTGAAAGAAGAATATATTTTCAATTATTATAAAGGTAAAAAGAAAAGAGGAAATAGTACATTTTTTCATGATTTTTTTCTGTTGAAAATTCTTGACAGTAGGAGGTCTTGAAAGAAAATTACATTTTTATGTTTTTCTTAAACTATTGAATTAATAAACAAGAGGATAAAATGAGAAGGGTTTAGATTTTATGAGAAAAATCAGTAACTGAGTATCAGACCCAAAGAGTTCCCCATTAACCCCACAAAATTCAAGCCTACTTGAAGTGGTCCAAAATTGAGTAAGGGCTCTGCTGAAGTTGGACTGTAGATGGATTTCTGTCAGCCCAGTAAAAGACAGCATTCCTCAGAAATTGTAAAACAGGTTTCTGTCTGCCAAAAGAAGTAAGTCTTTTCCCTTGTCTTTGGCAGAAGGGACTCATTACTATTGGCATATACCTGTGGTGCTTTTCAGCTTATCAAAATCCATGCTAGCCTGTAGGCTCCCTCGTCCCCAATCACATATACCAATTATTGTATTTCACAGGCCTCCCACATCCCAAATAACCCTTAATCATTCACTGTATAATGGAAAGAATTTTCCTCCTACCTCGGCAATTCTCACTATTTGATTTCTTGCTATTCTCTATAATTCTCATTCCCTAGGATGGCCATGCCCAATCTGCCTTTTTCTCAGCTCTGGAGTCTTCTACATTTGGATATTTTATCTCTCTTCTCTAAAAGAAAAACATTCTCTATAATCATGGGAAGTCATCTTAGGGTGTTTGTTTGTTTGTTTTGTTTGTTTGTTTGTTTTTCTGCTCCTTCCCATAGTCTGGGGACCTGGAGTCACATTATAGGAGTCTCATTTCTTTCTTTTTTTATTTATCTTTTTTTTATTCGATATATTTTTTATTTAAATTTCAAATGATTTCCCCTTTTCTGGCTCCCCACTCTCTGAAAGTCCCTTAAGCCCTCTTCCCTCCCCCTGTTCCCCCATCTACCCCTTCCCACTGCCCTGTTCTGGTATTACCCTACACTGCTGCACTGAGCCTTTCGAGAACCAGAGGCTACTCCTCCGTTCTTCTTGGATATCGTTTGGTATGTGGATTGTGTCTTGGGTATTCCAAGTTTCTAGGCTAATATCCACTTATCAGTGAGTGCATACCATGATTGATCTTTTGAGACTGGGTCACCTTACTTAGTATGATGCTCTTTCTCAAACTTAATTTGCTCTGAATTCCATTGACCAACCCTTTTTATTAGCACATTGAATAATTGATGCTGAGTGTCCTCAATTACAAAACATCAGTTTTACTCAGAATACTGCCATTATCCTGTCATGATTTCAGATGCAAATTTGTTTTTCTGATTCCTAAAATGCAGGATGAAGTCTGTCCCAAAGATGAAGAGGATGAAGTGCAGAGATGTGTGTGGGCTTCTGCTGTTAATGTCAAAGACAAGTTCATTTATGTTGCTCAGCCAAATTTGGACAGAATCTTGATTGTTGATGTGCAGTCCCAAAAAGTTGCTCAGGTACAGTGATGGGTATTTAGAAAAATAAAATTTTAATACATACTTGCTTCAGTCTTAGAGTATCTACCATCTAAGTAATTTAGTCATTTAATTGTCATTACAAACATGGCTCATTACAATGGTAATATTCACCACAAAATTTCACAAGTTATGAAATATTATTTGATGACTATTAATAATAAAAGAAGCTTGTAGGTCAATGATACAGATGACACCCTTTCGTCGACCCTGCCATGATGATGGATTCACAACATGTTTACTTTATGTCTCCAGTATGAACCATCATATCTTATCACTTAGTTCAAATACTACTTCCAATATTATGCTATAAGAAAATTTGCCAAAATTCAAATATAAAGTATCATACACAAGGTATTGTATCTTGGTATCTGCATTCAGAATTTCTAAATGGACAGTTAAGATCATTGGCCTTAATACTGAAAACAAAAAGAAAGCTTAGTCCTGTATTATAACATGCATATTACTCTTAAATTTGAATAATAACTAAATCCACTTTAGAGTTACATTGGAGTTAAAATAAGTTCATGCATGTATATGATTTAGAGCAGACCATTATATATGAAGACCACATTTTCTATCACCTGTTTACTCTCAATAGGCCTTAGAGACAGTGATGCTCAACTGATGCTTGTATCTTATATGTATAAAATTTAATGATGATATTTTTATGACATTCACATACACACATCTTGGTTCTGATCTAAAAGAACAAAATAGCTTAGAAACACACGATAAATAAATAATTGAGCTATTAACAACTTTACATGAATTCATCCATTCAGCCATCCAGCCATCCAGCCAGCCATCAATATATACATCTATGCATCCATTCAGTCATCTATTTATGCTATGATCATGGATTAATTGTTACTGTAAGATATGTTGACTATAAATGAATGACATTGATTTTAATACAAAGTTCTGGTTCCTGTCAGAGTCTAAGTTTTGAAATGACATTGAGGCTAATGGTTCAGTTTCTGATGTAAAAATGAATAATAAAATCTTGAATAAAATTATGAACAGGTCTTCAACTAGAAAATTCTAAGGTTTCCAGGATTACACATTTATCAGCGAGATCCAATTTTCTTCCCTTACATACTGTGAGAACAAATAGCCTTAATGTTACAGTTCATTTGCATATGATTTGAAGGCTGTTGAATTTTGACAAGAGTAGTTCTTTTTTGATTTATTTTAAGGTAGGTCAGTGTAAATTAGAGGCATTTGGTCTGAAATGATCAGGTCTCCTTCCCAGAATTTTTAAATTAGATGTATGATCTGAAAATAATCAAGCTGGTCTTTAAATTAAATTTTAAATGGAGACCAACACTTACTGAATATATATATATATTCATATATATATTGAGTATCTCAATATATCTCAAAAGTGAGGAAAAGCTGGTATCAATTATTATTCATAGAATTTTGCCTTCAGACAATGATGTCAAATTAAAAATTAATAGAAGTAATGGATAATAAAATGGCCAAATGCTATGCAATTACCACATAAATCATATTATTTTTAAGCTTTGTTACAGCTATGAAATACTAGGAAATTGTAAGATCTTGTGCAATTTGAAATCGGTGAAAGGTACATTCTGATACAACTATTACTCTAGAGGGTTTTTAATCTCTATATTTATATAGAGGGTTTATATATATATATTTTTGCCAGCATATCTATTGCCAGATTGTGGATATTATATGAATAGAAAAGTATAATATAGATTACTTGATTCTGGCTCCTGAGAGGTCTGGTAGTTATTACTACAACAAAGATTTATATTCATGTAGACTATATTTGCATTGCAATTTTGCTGTAAGAAATTTACTAGAGTTAATGATTCATGATTCTGGAGTCTATATTTGTATATCCATCCAAGTAAAATCAAGCATAATGTCAAAACCTGCAATTAAAGCATTCTGTTGTCTTCTGGAGGCACAAGTTTGCAGGGGCATTGTCAGTGAACATGGGTGTTCCTAACTCATAATTTTGTCTTTTTTTCACATAAAGAAACCGTCTACAATGATGATAAGACCTTGATGTGCCTAGTGGTAAACTATTTCTAGGCAGGAACCATATTGTCGTAATACATGTGCTCAGTGTTAGTAAATGATATATGTTTAATTTATTTTCAAACACACACACACACACACACACACACACACACATGTCAGCAATTGCTTTAATTGTATAAAATAAATGGACAATTAAAACACATTCAAATTTGATTAGTATGAATATTGCCAGTAGCTATATATTTGTGTTACTATTTACTGTACATGGGTATTAAATTACATAGATATGTATAAAATTGCATACACACGATCATATATGTAACCCAGTATATATATCCAGTTATAAATATACAAACATGGATGTATTATATGAGGTGATATTTAAAAAACAACATTGTTTTAAAGTTTGTTATATGTGTTTAATTTTAATCATCAAATTTTGAAACATCATATGAATCATATTAAAATAGCATGTGATAGGATTAGTGGATTATTTCTATGAAAACATATTTAAAAATTCTAACAAGCAGTAGTAATGACACAGTTAGAGAAATTAAAGACACAATTCCTTAGTGGTGTTCTTTCCCATAGTTATACAGTAACATACTTAAAAATAAACAAACAAAAAACAAAAACTGGATATAAGTACTTTTGAATATCACAACAAAATTTGCATTTTAATCACCTTTGAATTGAAAAATTCTAATGTATAACCTAAAATTTAATCAGATTAAAGCAAATGCTTAAGAAATGCTAAATAACAGTTTGTATAAAGGCAACCAAATTTTAACCACATTTTTTTTGGAAAAGCAGTTCTAAAATAATAATTGTTCAGAACAACTATTATTGCAGTCAATGATATTGCATTCAATATCAATGCAAAGCCAACTTGGAAAGGCAGGTGAATCATTGCATGGAGGAAATGAGGAGAGGCAAGCTACAGACTTCTTTAGAGATATGCACAAGAGACAAGGGAAGACACATATCTGAAAGATTGAATAGGAGGAAATTAATCCTTTAGGTAGCATTCAGATCTACAGGAAAAACTAATAACAGACTAGTTTGGTTTCTTTGTTTGTTTTTTTGTTTTGCATAAATATATATTTTCCCATAAAATAAACTATAATTGAAATTGGAACTGAAATTACTTACATTTGGAATGAGAACAATTACTTAATCATTAAATTTCTCAAACAAATGAGCAAATTAATGAATATACATGTAATATATTAAAATTTAACTCTCAAAAGGATATTCTTTCTGTTTAAGGTTGAGTTGTATTGGCATTTAACTCTAGATGGAAAGTAGCCAAAGTATTATATTTTGTATAATAAATATTATTCTATTATACAAATATAAATAAATAAGTAGCATAAATATTATAGAAGTGCAGTAGTATGTTTACTGGGTGAAGGTCCTTGCTGCCAACCCTAAGTTTAATCACCAGAACATAAATGGTGGAAGGACAGAGTGAACTCTACAAATTTGTCCTCTGATATCCACGAAAAAGGCACATCATACATGTGTCCATACATGTGCACATACATACAACACAACACACACATTAAATAAAAGTATTAAATTTGTTGCAAGCTAGTGTTAGGCATTGGAAAGTATAACACTGAACTTTAGATAATCAAAATGGTTGAGGTCAATGAAGTAAAAAAAATACCAAAAATAAAACAAAACACAAGAAAAACAAAATCAAAAACAAAAAGATGAAAGATAAATAAATACAACCTAACAGTCCTGAGAAGCATCACACTTCTGACAGATATAGTGACTGAACATTTCTAGCAAAAGTGGTAGAAATGAAATGTTAGGAATATGTAGAGAAATGATAAATGGGTAAGCATTTTGATAGACTATGAAAACAACCAATACAAATTCCCAGGTGTTCATTAGTTTACAAAAAATGCTCAGATTGCCTTACAGCATGATGTCTTATATACTTGCAAATTTGTATAGTTGTTAGAAATAGTAATAAAAGTAACAAGGACTCCTCAACTAGTCAGTTAAGGAGAATGACTCAAAGTAAGATGAAAGTACTCAGCCTGTTGAAGGAAAGCAAAGGTAAGATCCCTGCTAGACTAGCATTGAGGACTTGAATATGAACACCCAGCATCCACATGAAAGTAAGTTGGACATGGCCAGCCTTGAGAGATGAGCTGTGGAGAGAGGTATACTCCAGAAGCTCCTCAGCCTGACAGGTAGCTAAATGGTGACATTCATGTTTAGTAACAGAGCCTGTCCAATGAGAGAGAATAAGCCTCGGGGGGCGGAGTGGGTAGAGAAAAATACTTAGTGTTTTCCTTTGGCCATCGCATTCATACACATAGGTAGTTCCACAAACATGTGTGCTCTCGCATATACAAATATTCAAACACAAACTAACATAAATGATCTTAAAACTATATAAAAGTGAATATAAATAAGGGAAAGAAGAAAGAATCAATCCACCAAGTAATTCAGAAAACAAAACAAAAACTGTCTTCT
This sequence comes from Apodemus sylvaticus, assembly GCF_947179515.1. NCBI lineage: Eukaryota > Metazoa > Chordata > Mammalia > Rodentia > Muridae > Apodemus > Apodemus sylvaticus. The sequence continues at coordinate 91,343,977 of NC_067475.1, read as the reverse complement.
ACACAAGAGAGAAAATGTAAGGCCTTCTTAGATAAGCAAAAGTCCATAAGGGTCATTACTCCTGCTGTTAATCTTCAGAAATTCCACTGAGAATTCTGATGAAGTGAAGACATAGTCACTCAGCAACATGAATATGGACATTTTTTATTGGATATTTTACTTAGTTACATTTTAAATGTTATCCCCTTTCCTGCTTTCCCTTCTGGAACTCCTCCACCTGTCCTCCCTCCCCCTGCTTCTATGAAGGTGCTCACCCTTCAGCTCCTTCTAGCTCCTCCATTGGAGACCTCCTGCTCAGCCCAATGGTTGGTTGAGAGTATCCACCTCTGTATTTGACAGGCTCTGGCAGAGCCTCTCAAGAGACAACTATATCAGGATACTGTTAGGAGGCACTTCTTGGCATCAGAAATAATGTCTGGGTTTGGTGTCTGTATATGGGATGGATCCCCAGGTGGGGCAGTCTCTGGCATACAGGTAAATTCTTTAGAATTAAGAATGACTAGTGATTATACCATTTCAAAGTTTAGTTTTATACATGATTTGAAAGCAATATAAATTTAAACGTCTATAAATTTAAAAGCGAATGTACCTTAAAGTTAGTAGTTCAGCATCTCTTTCTAATGAAATCAATGTTTTTATTTCATTTGAGTGAATGAGATGAATTAAATATTTAATCAGTGACTCTTAAACACAAAGAAATTGAATGCAAAAATTGTAAGGAGCAAAAGAAAAATAAGTTAAATAATGAATACCTAGAAATGTCAAAAATTGAAACTAAAATTCCTGTCTTCTATAAGATTAGCAGCATTCAAACAACCTTGCATAGATGAACAAAGAAGGACAAACTCTCAAATTACTAAGATTCTCCATTAGTTAATCATGTACAAGTTTAAAGCAATTTATTTGGCATAGAACTAAATGACAGAACACTAAAATAAGGGAGTGAACAATCTGTATAAGCTAAGTAATAACATATTAGTAAAAGTAATTAAAGAAACAAATAAAAACATAGCTAATAACCATGATTTAGAATATCTCATATTGTTTAGATGTGAATCCCAAGCACAGTGATCTATGTACTCAAAACAAAATCTAAACAGAAATAGGTAAGAGAAATGGAAAAAATCATCCAATGACAGAAAAAAGGGAGGGGGAAAGATAGGAGAATGGATGGAGAGAAGAGGACTTATGGGACATATGGGGAGGGGGGAACTGGGAAAGGGAAAAGCTTTTAGAATGTAAACAAAGAATATAGAAAATAAATAAAAAATATTAAAAATAATAAAGGAAAACTGGTAAATAACATAAAAAGTGATATTCTCTCTGCCTAGCAAGACTAGAAGTATAAGTATCTGGCACTCACCCAACATCTATATAGATTTGTAGAATCCTGACTCCAATTTCCTTTGTTGCGTAACAGATGTAAACTTAACCACTGAGCCACTTCCTACCCCACCATTTTAGTATGTATATTGCACTCTTTCTGATATATATGAAGGCCTGTTATCTCCAAATAACCTTAAGATTATCTGCTTCTCCCACTTTTCTTCTTCAATTCTAGAGATAGAACTCTGGGCCTTTGTTTGTTAAGCAGGTCCTCCAGCATCTAACTAACCTAGAGCCTAATCCTCTCACTTTAGAGAGATGCTACTAGAGTGCTTTTATCTTTTTATTAAAAAAATAGGTCATTTTGAATTTATTTAAGCTCTCCATTTGCCCTCTACATATAATTTTAGCTCATTCCTATGTTTAGATAATGAGCTTCCTAACTCTATTACGAGTTGTGTGAAATAATATATCCTTATATTTGTCCCCAAATTATCTCATCTGTGTATACATTTCAGTGTTATAACATGCATGTTTAAAAGCAAACAGTGCATATCCTGGCGACTTTATCTCTGTACCCACAGTAACTTTTATGATCTTAAATACTGTAATGATTCTTCCTAAAATCAAAAAAATATCTAAAAAGCTTTCATAGATATAAATCAAGTATTCTGCAGATGACAGGGTAACCTTAGCAACTCAAATTTAAAGACAATATTCCTATCTATTAAAATCTAAATAAAAATATTATTATTTCTAGTATAAACTTAATCCAAAGAGAGAATATGGAAAATTTATTGTGATTGTAGAGTATGAAGAAAATATTACAAGATATATATTTTCTGGGTTTGTCCACTTGTGAATTCTAAATTGAACCTAGCTTTTCCTCATATTCAAATGCTTTATCTTTCCTGCCTGTATCCATGTCTTCTTCTATCACTTGTTGAAAATACTAAGACAAGCTGGGTGGTGGTGGCGCACACCTTCAATCCCAGCACTTGGGAGGCAGATTTCTGAGTTCGAGGCCAGCCTGGTCTACAAAGTGAGTTCTAGGACAGCCAGGGCTACACAGAGAAACCCTGTGTCGAAAAAAACAAAAAACAAAACAAAACAAAAAAAAACAAAACAAAACAAAAAAAAACCAAAACAAAACAAAAAACAAAGGAAAAAAAAAAGAAAACTAGGACAAAACAAGTAACAACAATAAAAATTAGCTGTCTCCTAAGTAGACAATAGAAAAAGTGCTATAGAATTCATTTTCCTGTTTGTAAATGAGTAAGTCCACAGTATCTTTGATAGAGCTGCAATTGACACAAAGGCCTTGGCCAAGTTTAGTGTCTCTGCTCCAGAGATTAATCTCTAGTCCTTGCTTTTCTTGAGACAAGATTTACACATGCAATTGCAACTATGCAGAAACTGACCTCTTGTGACTTCTCAGGAGTGCTGGGACTATACTTGTGTACAATCTTTACCATCATCCCCAGAATCATATATTAATGTATGATACCATATTTATGTATTTTCTTTTGTGTTATTTGACTTTATTGCCCCATCTTATATGGATATTTGAGGACTACAGACTATTCAACTTTAAGCTGCATTGCTGCATATTATTTTTAGAAAAGGGGCTAGTTTCTTGTCATAAAACTTTCCAGCTTTGGTGGAAAGGTGATAGAGATGAGAGAACATTTTTAAACTTGTTTTCAGTAGATCCATCATTTTTATTTTTAGCAAAAAATTAAAAGTCACGATAATTTAATAGCATAGCTAAACTTGATATTGTTTCAAGTGTCAAATAGTTTCAATTATTTTCTAGAGCTACACACAGATGATGTTTGGCTGTGTAGATGATTAACTAGTAAACAACTGACCTCATTTTCTTTTCTATGGAACAAGATTCTTTTCTGCCTGGGTGCAGTAGTGGCTAAGTGTGACACCTCAGGAGTACTACTGGGATCATCAACAGTCTCCTCCAGCCATTATCACATTATCTTGAGAATCTACATCATTAGTTTAAATTAGGCTCACTTAATTAGCCAGCTGGTACTCTCCTTGTCAGACTGGTAAACAAGCTGTGCTGTACTCTTCCCTCGTGTCAAGTCTCAGGCTCTCTTTTGTGTCTCACTGCTGTTGTCAGTGTTTCTCCATGACAAAGTGAACCATCGCCACAGAATAGAGAATCGAATGCACCTTTGTCCATAAGCAGTGTACTGTGCACTTAGGTTTCTGTATTTCTTGTAGTTGCTCCAGAGAGACTGGTGACTTATTACCTTACCTATGGACGTGAACATTAATGTCTATAGCTCAACAAAGATATAAACACGTATATAAAAGTCAATTAATCCTGAAAGTTTATCTGAAAGTAGACTATGAACACTACTTTTATGATACCAGACAGCCTCTATCAATGCCCCTATAAAGCTATAATGCATCAAACAAAATCCTTGTATTACTGTTACTTAGTTCATTTTCAATAACATTTACAAAACAAATAGGAAGTTAGTTTAGTACACCAGAAAAATATAGCACTGAACATAGTATTTATGAGAAAAAATTTTCTAGGGCCTCAAACTGTTAAGATAATATCATGCTTGTTACTTGAAAATATTTCAGAAAAGGTTAATAATCCAACAGATCTTCAGACAATGTACTGCAATAGAATTGTTTGTATAGAATTAGACAAAGCAGAGACATACTTGTGCAAAAACATCTAGTTAATAATCACTAAGAAAATAATGTCAGGCCCTTTTTTAACTACAATATCATAGTATTTTCCTTTTTAAAAAAGTTCTAAGATATTTCATTAAGTCAAATATGATTGGTTGAGTCATTTCTGTTAAAAGAGTTATGCCCTAAATTACAAGATAATTCTTTGTTTCTGGAGAATTCTGGTGAAAGTATCTGAAAACAATATTCTAGAATAATAATATTTATAGAGAGATGTAAAACATGTCCATGAAGAAAGAGTTCAACAGAGGCTGAGCTTGGGAGAAAGATAATTACACACCAGCACACCACATTCCAAACATACATCCAATACTATCTTTTAAAATACATATATCATTTTTTCCTGAAGCAAGAAGAGGTAGGCTGACCTTAGAACCACATAAACACAAAAACAGTGTGTGCAACCAGATGTATCAAGATCAAGTCTGTGTCCCTCCAATCCCATAGAGTTCAGGATTCTCAAATAGGTGTGAATGTGGCCTACCACATTTGGAAACGCAGTCGTGTCACAATGTCAAATATTTAAACACCCTGGGTGTTATCCACTGCATGACCTTCTGTTTGACATAGCGAAAGAGCAGCCATGGAGACTTGACCCCAAAACCATTATTTATATTTGTTTATGTCTTGTGACGGAAGAATCCCATTACCCTTTAAAACCATTACCTATAAAGATAAATATTAGAAATTAAGGATGGAACTCACCTCCACCTAAGAAGAGTTACATTTAAAGGCCCATACTTACTAGTACTCATAAAGAATCATGTGAATAGTATAATTGCTTTTGCAAACTAGAACAGTATTATTTTTCTCAATAACATAAATTAATTTCAGCATGCTGTACAGCTCTGCAGATTGCGTATTCTCACATGAATTCTGGGAGTCATCCCTGCAAAATGTCTGCTCACCCATAAATTATGTTATGATCAGAGGCTCACAAAGTTATCCTTGGCAAATAAATAAATATATTTACCAAGTACTAAATATATTTCTCTACCTTTAAAGAGCAGATTGTGCAGGTTTAGACAATCATTTAAAGTTTAGAAGTATATTTACACATATCTTGTAAAAATTCAACTCATGATATTTATTTCTTCAATAAGTGGGTGATTAGAGCCTGAGAGTTGATGTGTTTTCACAGCCTGATTGACTGCTAGGCTGAATATAGGAGCCCAACCAAGTAACCATCTACAAACGTGTGCAGCCCTGCCCTACATTTTGCAACTGGAGTCACTTGAAATATATTAAATGTATCAGTTTGCAGTTAAAATCCTAGAAGCAGAGTCGTCCAAATAATTAATGTCTCTCCAATAAGGCAGATCACATTTGGTTCACTTTTATTGTTCATTTGATATAAATTTTTTAAATGAAATTGCAAAATGATTAAACTTACTTACACACTTTTGAAATGTTGAAATTCAGAACAATCAAACAGCTGTTGAAACTTGAGAAAGTATTTTGAAATTCTTTTGATCTTTTAAATTTTGATTAACAATTTCTCTCTCAGATGCATTTGAGTTTATTTGAAGGAAATTAATCATAGACCAACTTCTCGTATATCTCTTGATTTAAATTTAGCTTAATGTTTCTATATGCTTATTTCTCTATGTGTGCTTGTTTCAGTGTGTGTGCTTTTGACACATATGCATTTGCAAATGACATAAGACAACATGCCGGATTCCATTCTCTCCTTCCATCAGATAAATTCTGTAGATGTATTTCAGGTCAAGTTTATATCCACTGAGATATCTTACCTGCTCTATAAGTCATCTTTTTAAAGGATCTGACCCTTCTGCATATAAAAAGTTCATATTTTATGACTCAATGAAAGTATCATATTTCCCTTTAGCCTCTCATCCTGCCTTGCACTTCTTCCACAGAGCTGTCATTTATCAAATCAAGTTATTCTAAATCCATGTGAATGCTTCTTTTCTGTAAATTGTTTAAAGAGACAGTGTTCCTTTATTTTATCCACTATCACTGTTTTGTAATTAAAATACTATTTTGTTGGTAGCATAATAATGATAAATTCAAGGTTCCTAATATGCATCTCTATACATAATTCTGTGTGGAACCAGAGTCTCATTGAAAATCATGCTAAATAAGCAGGATAGCTGTGAGCTCTACTGCAGCTCAGTACTTACAACAGTGACAGTAATAGTATTTCAGTATTGTTTAATAGTCACCAGACGCAGATCTCCATTATCTATCCTAATAGTCACAAGCATTCTTGAAAGTAGATATTGCTAGTTAGTTCTATTTCACAAGAAAAAAAAATAAGTATAGCGACTTACTATGGTTTTCTAATTATTTTAAATAAAGGGTTTAGAATGTCCCCTCATGCACATTATGCATCCTGCATCTACCTGGCTCTGCATTGTGGATTATACCTTTCAATACGTTACAGATATTGGATATTCTTTGAGTTTCTGTCTGTCTCCAAATAGTGTCTCCCAAATGTTCAGATATGTGAAGAATAAGTTGGAGGACTCTTAGGCAAAGGATCTTTTGTGTGCATTCTCTTTCTGGGAAGGAAGTACAGTAATAGGCTATGGGATAAATGACTCTGATGGACCAGCTATAGTTTTCTTACTCCTGTCAGTAACCATGCACCAGGTGGATACTACTCAGAAAAGGCCTCATAAAAGCAATATCACTGTCTAAGCTCTATCAGACTAGACATTTCCATTAGAATCCCTCTTGATCTTAAAGTCATTTAGAAACTTTCATCTTTTGTCCTACTCTATTCTAAAAACCAAGCATCCTGAAGTACTTTCTTTCTTGCTGCTGCTGTTGCTTTCAGTAAACAGTTTTTTTAACATTACACTGACATAATGATCACTCTGTTTTAGACTGTATACAAACTAGGTTGTTATAACCACATATAGATGAAATTTAAACTATAAAATCCCATAGAGATTTTGGTGGTTTGTCACTATAGTGTGGATTGAAGGCAGTTTTTATTTTCTGCACATGAATAGAAGTTATGATTACTGCACGTATTCATTTAAATGTAACATTGATACAAACACAGTTATGTAAACACAATTGTAGTCAGCTAGTGATACAACTAGTTAAGTACCTTAATAATGCCAAGCCAAGTATTTTCTATGGGTTTGTGCAAAAACTGATATTCTTTAGTAAAATTTCAGGTCTTTTTACTTCTACTACTGCAAGTAATTGCTTTCCTACTTGAACTTACTACTTTGTAAACTCAATATTGCCTTGGAAACCTGAACAATATCCTCTCAAGATAACATTCAATGCAGAAAGGCCATGTAAGACAGAGCTACAAGGATGTCTCATTGCTGTCTTTGTTTATGAAGCACAGTATCATTCTCTAAGATTGTAGGCTAACTTGGTAGTTACAACATTAAGACTAGTGCAACTCATAGGAGACTGTCAAAGGGAAGGGTGATTCCTCAGGAGATATAGTAGAATTGTACATATAACATAATGTTTCTGCTGAGCTGGCTGACAAACTACAATACAACTTTAATATCCAAGAAGAATAGAATAAGAACATTATCAATACAGAAAAAATTATCAGGTCTTTTCTGAATCCACACATAATTTTAGTAATCTTTTTATACGGTGAATTTGGATATATAAAATATATCCTAAAGTTTTAGAAGAAATTTATGTGTATACCTAAATTTTTAATATAAATTGAAATATCAATTTCCATATGTTCAGCCACAAATGTAATTTACCTTTTACTAACCCACCAAGAGTTGTATATTCCTGTGAGTTACATTTAGGGGAATTCTGCTAATATTTAACATATTGTGGATAAAACTATCATTTTTGTATTAAAGCTTGACTGAATATTATTTATTTTATATTATAAACTTAGAAAGCACATAAAATTAACAACTACAGTAAATTACCTTATAGCCATTAGTTTTATAATATTAACAGTAAGAAATTAGGGAGAACAAAAGAAAAACTTCCTAGATATCATTTGTTTTCTTATAATCGCATTTAGAATAGATGCTTACTATGATAAATATTGTTAATAAAATATATTTAACACACCAAGTATGTTACAAACAATTTTAAAAATTGCTTACTTTTGTTTTGTAACATTCTACCTCTCATAAAAGAAATTAAATAATAGATTTAATCCCATTGGTCAAACTGCTGCCATTTGGGTCCATGAATGTTCATGTGATGCAATACAATTCTCAGATCAAAAGAAAATAAAGAATGGTAATACATAGGAGCATGGAGTCCTATTTTCTTGAATAACAAGTTCTGATGTGAAAATGATTCTATGAATAGTTGTAGTCACAAAACAATAGAAAGTCAAGAACAAAAGCATTTTCAAGTACTTGGGTTGGTCTCATTGAAGCCAGAAAAAAAATTGCTGTAGGTTTTGATGCTATTTGATGACAATGGGGACTAGAGAAATCTGGTGCTCTGTTAATACACTCCACATATGTTTTTTTCTCAACCTGATGGTTGAACAGCTATTAGTTTAGATCCAAGTAAGCAATGAGTGGTTAAAAAGGTTGCTAAGATGACCAAGGCCACTTCAGCTTTGGAGCTGGAGCATTACAATCATGGAGCTCTAATCTTTCCTGAGGCTCATAAGACCTTTAATGCAGACATGGCTTTTGGACCCTAGTGACTTCAGTTCAGTCTGGTCTTCTATGGAGATGGTGAATACAGAGAAGGAAAACACAGCCAAACAGTGTCATCACTGAACTGCAGTGAGCAGACATAACATATTTTATAATATTTGACTTTAGAAACAGCTCTCTGTGACTCTAAGTTCATTTTAGATAGATGAAAGGATAGTATTATAAAAATTGTATAACTGATGAAGGAAAATGATGTTGAATATGATATTTTCAGGTTAGTCTAATAGTGCTTAGAAAATCAGGTATCTGGCCAAATACAACTTTAATCTTATTCCTGACTTCCTGAATTCTTCCTTCATTTCTTGCCCAGTATTCCAATAATGCCAAAATTTTAAAACATTGTTTTTTAATTTTTCTTGATTACAGGCAGTGAGTACAGACCCTGTGCCAGTTAAATTACACTACGACAAGTCACATGACCAAGTCTGGGTGCTGAGCTGGGGCAGCATGGAGAAGACATCACCAACTCTTCAGGTAAAGTATGTCATGGGAGCTGAGGAAATGATGACTTTAAAACATTTTGGTGTCTCACAGATGTTTTTGAGCATTTAACTATGACATTCTTCCTGAAGGGAACTGTGGTTTCAGTTATTTTCTGTGCATAGAGAAGGAAAAATGTGTAAAACTAAAGTTGTTATTTCAGACTAGGATCATCACAGATAATATTTCATAAAGTTTCCATTTATATGATAAAAGAATAAGTGACCATAACAGTTAATGCCATTAGGAAAAAAATATATAGTTTGCCTAATTTCTTATGCTGTTACTGTAACAGATTTCCTGACACTGAGTAACTTTTAGAACACAATGGGTTATTTTGACTGGCAATTGAAGAATGAACCTCTGAACCATTAAGTACTTACTAGCAGCTTATGACATGAAGGTTATATGGTGCAGTAGAATTTGTGTGTCAGGGAAGTTTTAGTGAAATAACTGAGCCATATCCTAAGTAAACATCCATCCATTAATAAATAGGTAAGGACAGATTTGAACTTTGGCCTTGCCAGAATATTCTCAGTGAAGCCAGGAGGTAGGGCCTGTGGAATCTGACCGCCACCATAAAGGCTGATCTATAGTGTTCCAGCATCTAGAGGATAGGCCTCCATTTAATTGAGGAATGTTCTGTGTTATTCTTGGGATAATTGCCTCTATTTTAGGTTATTTACATGATGACTTCACAGAAACAGAGAAAGAAAGTAATTTTGGCTGTGACCCTGTGTCATGCCCCTCAAGATTCATTATGAACTATTTCTTCAAACTGCCTGTGACACTGTATTACCTGTAGTGTGCCACTAATGTTGAGCACTAAATCATCAAGGTTTTTAAATATTTTGATAAAGTAGGTAAATGCGATTATTTTGAATCCCAATTAGTTGTAATTAACAGTGTTTTATTGATTCTAAGGTCTTTCCATTTTGGTAGTATTTTACGCAACTGCTAGAACATTTTCATTTTATATTTTTAAGCTAGATTTTAAGGTGCACTCTTTTGACAAATTTTTTAGAAAATTATTAATTTTCTGTAAGTTTTACTATTAAAAATGCCCAAGAGCTATCATCATACTACTTAGTGACTTGTTATATCATAACAAATGTTTAGTTATATCATAGCCTCATTTCATTTTTAAAATGACCTTGATGTCTTATAAAATGTAAAATTTGCTATTCTAAAGGTCATGATGATCCAGGCAGTGGTAGTAAACGCCTTTAAGTCCAGCACTTGGGAGGCAGAGGCAGTGGGATTTCTGAGTTCGAGGCCAGCTTGGTCTACAGAATGAGTTCCAGGACAGCCAGGGGCTATACAGAGAAACCCTGTCTCAAAAAACAAAACCAGCTGGGCAGTGGTGGCACACGCCTGTAATCCCAGCACTTGGGAGGCAGAGGCAGGTGGATTTCTGAGTTCGAGGCTAGCCTGGTCCACAGAGGAAGTTCCAGGACAGACAGGGCTATACAGAAAAACCCTGTCTCGAAAAAACCAAATCAAAAAAAAAAAAAAAAGAAAAAGAAAAAAAAGGAAAGAAAGAAAAAGAAAAAGGAAAAAGAAAAGAAAAAAGAAAAACAGAACCAAAACAAAACAAAATCATGATGAGAGTTTCTTCCACAGTTTCATGTTGGTAGAAGTATGTTTTCAAATATATCACAGGTTGTCAGGCTTGAAAGCAATCATGTTTACTTGCTTATCCACCTAACGTGCCCCTGAATGCTCATCACTTGAAAACAAAGTTTTAACCAAATAATTGCTTCTTTAAACATATACATGGTGCAAGAAATATAAAGAGGATATCCAGAACTTAATACGTAGAAGGATATGAGCAATAAAGCATTTTAAATATAATGATATTGTATATAGAACCAGCTCTTGGAAGTTGTCTGCTGATTTCCATATATGTGGCATTGTACATACTTATGAATATGAACACACATTTAAACCACACACACACGCACACACACATCACACACACACACATACACACAGACCATACCATATAAATAAATATAATTTTAAAATGAATAAAAGTTTTTAAAATATGTTTTTATTTATTCCAAGAGTTTGAAATATTAACTTGATATACATGTTTCATTTTTACTTTCATGGCTATATATCTATGTTTACTGTATACATGAAATTGAATCTAGTACCTGTTTTATATTACATCATGTTTCTTTGTTGTACTATTTTAATAGACTCCACAAAGTATAGGGTGCCTAAGTGTATTTATAATCTTGTGTCTCTTACAATTAGATGTGTCATAGGGATGTCACCATGTAAGGTGTCCTCTGTCTACCTCCTGCAATAGTTACATGCACAAGCATTCTTTGTAGAAACAAGTTTCCCTATGCTTAGCTTCACATTCTATATCCCAGTTTGTTACTAAATATGAACTCTGAGAAGGAAAATAGAGTTTATTCATAAAATGTATTTTAACGTGAAGAAAATGAAGCTTCCTTCTCCCCACTGTTGGACTCAGTGCCTTGTATTCTGTTTAGGTGATCACTCTGGCCAGCGGGAATGTCCCACACCACACCATCCACACACAACCCGTGGGGAAACAGTTTGACAGAGTGGATGACTTCTTTATTCCCACCCCAACACTTATTATTACTCACATGAGGTAAGTGCTAAAATGAAGGGCTAGTTTTAAAAGTTTTCTATTTAATTTTAATAAAAGATACATAAAATACAAAGTAGTTTATTTATAAAATAAATACAAAGAACACTAACATGATGCTTAGTTTTTCTGCTTTCCGTGATTTATCAGTGTTAGTGATGAATCTGCCACCATAACCTTCATTTTATGTCTAATGAACAAACTTTAGAAACAAAAAATTAAGTGTATTTTGTTATTCATATTTAAACTTTTCTAAATTGCTGTCAAGGGATTTATTTCACACTAGGATCTTATAAAACATTTGTATGTTTAAAAAAATCAAATGATTTTAATAAATGAATGACTCTCAGAAACAATGTGTATTTCAATGTGTCGTGAGGAAGAATTACAGGTTCAGTTATCTGTTCAGTGTTTTATTATCATATGCCAGTCCAGTTCATGTGGCAATTAATATAACATTCTATTTAGAAATATAATTATTTCATATGAAATATTTGAATTCTGAGCTTTGAAAGGAGTACATTTTTCTCTCACTCCCATTATTTCCAAGATCTGTAGGTAGCATTAACTCACAGTGATATCTGTACAAGGCCTCCTAGCACTGATCTAAATCACTATACAAAGAAGATTTTTTAATGTTATTATTAAAGTGCTTTAAAGTTGTGGATGATGATCTTTCAACATTTTAGCATTTGTATTCCTTTAGGATTGTGTATTAACATACTTGGTTCTAAACTGTACTCTATAAGTAATTCAACCAATAGCTATTTAACATTAACAATAGCAATCCTATCTCTAATAGAATCAAATTTTAATGAACCGGGTTGATCATCAAATTTCCTAAATTACAGCTCAAAGTGATTGTTCAAACTATTGCAAAAGTGATTTTTCTTTTTCACACATTAGGTTGTTATTTATCTAATTTTCAAATAAGAATTTACTATTCACTTGAAACACCTGGCCAATTAATGTGGTTTGTTCTATAGATTTTGTGGAATGAGTTAACATGGAATTTCACATGTGTGCAAATATGATGGGACTGAAATTTTGTGAACTGTATCTTTATACTTTTTCAGTACTTGTTCACTTTTGTATTTCAAACATACTTCCATATCCTCAGGCAGAGGGCCTGACATGTAATATGCTTTTGATGAATATTGGCTTTCTTCTTCTGACCCAGTATCCCATTAATATGCCTTATTCCCAGGAGGCATCATCCTCATTTCATGTAACTAATATCTTAATGTCTGATATACACCTGGGCCAGAGTCAGGATTTAATATTCTCAGTGCCTAAAATGATGGATACTTAATTTATTTTTCTCATAGGAAGGTGGGAAGTGTCACATTTTCTATGATTTTGCTTGGGGAAGCGCTGTCTTTCAGACATACCGAATTTCTTCTTGTCTAATATGTGTCTGGCCACGTCACTTTCAGAACACATGGATTGTGTTGAAATGGTGAACAATGACAGAAACACCTGAGAGAGGAAAGGGTCCCCAGAGAAGAGGCACAATGTTGGGCTTCTTGTCTGGTGGCTGCCTAGAATATTTATGGCAGAAAGTAGATAAAGACGAAGGAAATTTACACTGTGGTATTTCATTTTCTGTGCATACATCAGGCCCAGTCGATGTGGGGTACCACTTTTTGTGCATACACTTCTGGCCCCAAACATAATCAGGGGATACTCATGTACTGTTCAGCACAGTTATGGAGGTTAAAGCCTATCTCCCCAGTCATCTCTCACTTGCTTTGTTAGCTGCTAGCCTTGGCTCAGGATCAAGCCAATGCAACGCTGGCTGTCCTTGACAGTCACCAGGGGTTCATAGTCTCTGCCAGTGGCTTCTTTTTGTCAAGTTCATGTTGCCAGCTCATAAGCATGTCATGAGATTCTACTTTACTGCATATGCTGGGCTAACTCATTAGCTACACCATTGTTATTGATGGCAGCACTCCATTTCCTTCTAAAGACTGACATGATATATTGCTGAAGTAATTCTTTTTCCAGTGATAACTGTCTGTACAATTCAACATATACTCAGGTACACTAGATCATTCTGGAATTAGTTACAGTTATACCAAAAGTATGAATACTTTTAGTCTGTTTTATTTATGTATTTAAGGCCTCCCCCACATCATGTCTATGTCTTATTTTGTTTCTGTTCCTGTAACCTTCAGGGTTCCTTATTCTGGTCTATAAAATAGGTTAAGATTGAAGAATTTAAAATTTAAAAGTGTATAAGATTGTTTTCCTTCAAAGTAACTTCAGTATGTATGCATCTTTATGTCTCTATTACTTTTGGAGCTACATAATGAAATCTATACACATAAGTTTGCATTTTAATGAACAGCATTGACCAACAAATTTCCTTTTTTGGGATATATATGTCCATACATGTCTGTGTGCATTTATATGCTTTAATAATTACCTTGAGATCCATAAAAATATACAATGTGCACATATAATCTATATGGTTATAAACTTTAAATATGCTAATCAAATGTCAAATATCAAATACCAATATATTATACTAAATTTTTATATACATTGTTACAAAAGTGATTTACATTCAAAAGGTTTGAAGAGTTTATTTGAAAATTTCAATATTTCAACAATTCTTGAAATCTTGTTAGGCTGTTTCTGACCTGCTTTAGAAATTTGGCTTTCAAGAGAGCATTGTTCATGCGAAAATGAGGGCCATGTTCCCTATTTTCCCCCTGCTCCTCAGAGAATTCCATCTCCTCCCAAGGTTAATACAGGCTCTGCCTAATAATCACATTTTTCATTATTCAAAAGAGTAAGTAATTCCTGGAGAAAATGCTTCTCCTTTATGTTAATGAACTTCTCATTCCTTTCTTTTTTTTTTCTTTCTTTTTTTTTATTCGATATAATTTCTTTACATTTCAAATGATTTCCCCTTTTCTAGCCCCCCCACTCCCCGAAAGTCCCGCAAGCCCCCTTCTCTTCCCCTGTCCTCCCACCCACCCCTTCCCACTTCCCCATTCTGGTTTTGCTGAATACTGTTTCACTGAGTCTTTCCAGAACCAGGGGCCACTCCTCCTTTCTTCTTGTACCTCATTTGATGTGTGGATTATGTTTTGGGTATTCCAGTTTTCTAGGTTAATATCCACTTATTAGTGAGTGCATACCATGATTCACCTTTTGAGTCTGGGTTACCTCACTTAGTATGATATTCTCTAGCTCCATCCATTTGCCTAAGAATTTCATGAATTCATTGTTTCTAATGGCTGAATAGTACTCCATTGTGTAGATATACCACATTTTTTGCATCCACTCTTCTGTTGAGGGATACCTGGGTTCTTTCCAGCATCTGGCAATTACAAATAGGGCTGCTATGAACATAGTAGAACATGTATCCTTATTACATGGTGGGGAGTCTTCTGGGTATATGCCCAGGAGTGGTATAGCAGGATCTTCTGGAAGTAAGGTGCCCAGTTTTTGGAGGAACCGCCAGACTGATTTCCAGAGTGGTTGTACCAATTTGCAACCCCACCAGCAGTGGAGGAGTGTTCCTCTTTCTCCACACCCTCTCCAACACCTGCTGTCTCCTGAATTTTTAATCTTAGCCATTCTGACTGGTGTAAGATGAAATCTTAGGGTTGTTTTGATTTGCATTTCCCTAATGACTAATGAAGTTGAGCATTTTTTAAGATGCTTCTCCGCCATCCGAAGTTCTTCAGGTGAGAATTCTTTGTTTAACTCTGTACCTCATTTTTTAATAGGGTTGTTTGGTTTTCTGCAGTCTAACTTCTTGAGTTCTTTATATATATTGGATATTAGCCCTCTATCTGATGTAGGATTGGTGAAGATCTTTTCCCAATTTGTTGGTTGCCGATTTGTCCTCTTGATGGTGTCCTTTGCCTTACAGAAACTTTGTAATTTTATGAGGTCCCATTTGTCAATTCTTGCTCTTAGAGCATACGCTATTGGTGTTCTGTTCAGAAACTTTCTCCCTGTACCGATTCTCATTCCTTTCTAAAGAAATCAGGAGACTACGTGGGCCCTCAGCTTCAGCCAGTTGCTATTAACAATGCTACACAATATTTGATTCTCATCTCAGTTTCCTTAAATTTGTGAGCTCTGGTGTGAGGACCAAGCTTGTGTCTCCACATTTCTTTCCTACAGAAGCTGCACTTGATTCAGTTTTCTGGCAAGTACAGGAGCATGTAGGATGCTTGTAATTCTGATATCCTCCTATAACCCGAGGAGCTTTAGCAAATGCACGCATACTTCTTGATAACCTTTAACTTCAAGAACCCAAACTTTGAGTTGAGTCTCTGGCTGCTGAGGAAAATTGAAAATACGTTTAAAGGCCATGAATATCACTAAGATGTCCTTCAAGTGTTCAGTGGAAATGTATTTAGGGGCTGGGGAGAACATTGAGTTGTCAAAAACACTGCTGCTCTTAGAGAGTACCCAAAGTCAGTTTTAGCATTCATTTGGTGTGTCATTAACCATCCCCATGTCCAGAAATAGAGGATTCAATGCTCACTCCTGACCAATGTGGACACTTGCCATGCAAGTTGTTCACATACATACAAAAATAATATTAACCAATCTAAAAGAACTTAATACAATAAAATACATTTGTATGAAATAGTACATGATTAGATTACTTTTTAAAAATATTTATTTATTTACTTAATGTATGTGAGTACACTGTTACTGTCTTCAGACACACCAGAAGAGGACATTGGATCCCATTACAGATGGTTTTCAGCCACCATGTGGTTGCTGGGAATTGAACTTAAGTCCTCTGGAAGAGAAGTCAGTGCTCTTAACCACTGAACCATCTCTCCAGCCCCAGATTGGATTACTTTTTGGTTTATGTTTTAAATATGGATGGGATATTTACATGAATCCGGTCCATTAATTATTTAGTAACATGTTTCATATTAGTAGTTATCGTATATCATAATTAGAATTCTTGTTAAATCGCAGTACCAAAAGCATCTCAAACTCTTGACAGATTAATGATCTTTCCATCCCCTAATTATATTTTCAGTGAATACCTGAAAGACATCTCTGTGATATTCATGGCCTTTAAACTTACTTTCCACTGTAGTTCATGAAGAAAAATTGTTTTCCCTCTATTTTTCTCTCTTATGCCCACTCTCTTTCCCAGTATGGTGCTGTTCTGCAATGAATTTTTATATTGTATGATTCTTCAATTTTGAAAGAACAAGGCTACTTAGTAGGCACTCCTTTACAATTTGATCCTTAAAGTCATTTGTGTGCTAAGACAAACATTGGAGTGTTGGAGGCACCATCAGACAGTAAGACATTAAAGACCTGTGAAGTCTCAGATGGACTGTAGCCCTACCCCAACTCACTGCCAGGACTTCATGGCAGCTCACCTCACAGTGACCTAAAGTGTGAAGCAGGCAACGTTGCTCTGCAGTCAGAGAGCATCTACAATGCATTTTTCCTGTTATAAATTATAGCAAAAATGATTAAGAAAACATTGAGTTTGATATATGTTTCCTTAAAGCTTCTCCAAGGAGGAAATATTTCTTCTGCAGGGAAAATAAACATTCTCCGAAAGTTAAAGTACATCATTCCCCTTCATATTTTAAGAAATATGCAGAAGCAAAATTATATATAGATATATATGTGTGTGTGTGTGTGTGTGTGTGTCTGTGTGTGTATGCGTGTATGGTGAGACATACATCAGTAGGACTCTATTCTTGTCACAGACAGTCCAGGTGTATGAAGGTGCAGAGGCAACACTATGTTGAGGTATGAAGAGGTATGTTGTAAAAGAGCACTTAATTCAAGTACAATCTCCTGATGAGAGACAACAGTTTAAGGGGTAGTGGTATACCCTTTAATCCCAGCATTTGGAAGACAGATGCGAGTAGATCTGTTAGTTCAAGGCCAGACAAAGACATGAAACAAACAAAAACAAAAAACAACAAACAAAAACAAACAGTAAAACATAAAGAACAAGAAAATTATTTGTAATGCAAAATTCACAAGGAAATCTCTATTCAGTGCAAGAAGTTTTTATTTCATTCATTCTTATATGCTAATCAACTAATGAAGAAAAATGACTAAAAGAAATAAACAAAATGTTTCTGAACTCTTAGGCTATTTAAACTGCTTACTGTGATTAGTATAGCAATAAGCACAATGTACAAGGCGTTGATCTATGCTTGCAATCAGCCTCTCTTAATAACAACTGAATCTACTTTTATTTTTAATACTGCTTTTATCCCTCTTTACTTTGCTATTATAGATGAACACTTAAAAAAAAACCTGGGTGTCTGTATGTTTGTGCATACTTGGATGCATATGGATAACAGACTAGCATAAACGTGCATGCACACACATATATAGAGACAGACAGACAGACAGAAGGACAGACAGAAAGAGAGAAAGAGAATCTGTTATTTTCATATTTCTTGAGTTAATAGGTCCTGACTTTTCCTGCTTTTTCCCTGCCTGGTAATAATTCTAGAACTCCCTCAATTCTATTTGTCCTACTTAGAAAAATATTTCATATATATATATATATATATATATATATATATATATATATATATATATATATATATAATTTTATATATATATATATATATTTCCAAAGGCTTGAGGTAAGCAGCCAGCAACTCCTTTAAGGAATTTTTAGTTTGATTATTGCCCTGTCTTTTCTGTGAGAGATGTTGTTTTTGTTGTTGTTGTTGTTGTTGTTGTTGTTGTTGAATGGGGAAAGTAAACACAAGGCTCCATCCTTACCTAATTGATAATCACTCCCAAATGAAGAACTGGTTGCACTAGGGAATTTCACTGGGGAAACAAACCACTTTAAGGGGCAGCCCCCATGCCCAGCAGTAAATACCTAATACACACACACACACACACACACACAAAAACTCAAAGACTTCTGTGCAGGGTCTTTGTCTCATAATTTTTTCCAGAACATTTTTTAAAATCTAATAGATCCTTTGTATATACATAAATGGCTTCCTGTTTTGTGTTTTTGTGGGATTCCTGTGTGTGCTAGCCTGTATGTCTCTGAGTTTACATGTGTTTTTTGTGCAATTTCTTTGACCCTTTTTCTTCTCTTTGTTTTTTCCTATTCTGATTTTAAAGTTTTATCTTATTTCATTACTATTCTTATTTTTATCAGTATTAAGCTTATTTCTAATGAGAGACATTAAGGATCTATTTGCTATTATCATCATCATCATCATTTTCATCATCATTATTATTATTTAGAGACATTTCTTTTCTCATGAGAGATAGAAAATATATAAATCTGAATGAGGGAATGGTTAGAGGAAACAGTCATCTGAATATGTTGTATAAAAGAGTGTTATTTTCAATAAAAGAAAAATAGAAAGATGCAAAAGTAAGGTTGTTTTCAAATAAGAGGAGGGAAATAAAATATTTTAAGTGGGATCCAGCTCAAGGGGGAGGTCCTAAGCCCTGACACTATTACTAAGGCCATGGAGGTACCCACAAAAAAGGACCTATCATCACTGCCCTCCGAATGGAGGCAGCTTAAAGAGTTTCCCAAGCAGCTTGAAGAGTCAGATACAGATATTTGCACCCAACTAATGGGCAGCAGCTGCTGACCCTTGTGGTTTAATTAGAGAAAATCTGGAAGAAGCTGAGGAGGAAGGCAACTCTGTAGGAGGTCCAGCAGTCTCAACCTGGGTCCCCAAAATCTCTGACTTTGGACCACTAACCAGGCAGCATATGCCAGCTGATGAGAGCCCCAACACAAATACAGTAGAGGACTGCTGTGTCTGGATTCTATCAGAGAAGCTGCACCTAACCCACAAGGGACTGGAGGCCCCAGGGAGTTTAGAGGTCAGGTGGGGGCAGGGAAAGGTGGTGGGACATCCTCTTGGAGACAGGGGCAGGGAGGAGGTATGGGATGTAGAAAAGCTGGAGGGTGGACCAGGAGTGGGAATAAAGTATGGAGTTAAACAAATAAATAATAAAAAAGAAGTTCTTTTACTTTAATATCACTAGTGGATTCTAAGTGTGAAGATTTAACAAACTCTAAATAGACTAATTCTGCAGCTTTTTATTGATTAGATAAGAATATTAACATTATACAGCTTAGAAGCATTCCATGTTGTCAATCTTACTTCAGTTTTATTATAGAGTATGAAATTCTTCTTTCTTCTCTGGAATATTCTTTTGATAATAGCACAGTTATGTTGGTTGGTCTTCCTTGTCAACCACACTGAATGTGGAATAACTTAAACACATGACTGTCTTTGAGTTTCCAGATATTTTCCCTAAGAGACAGTTGTGCTGTGCATGTAGCATAAAACCTCTGTCATTTTTTCCTTTCAAATAATTTTAGGGAATTTCTGGGACTGATAATTCAATGTTATTGCAAACATACAAATTATATATTTGGGGGACTACTTGGCTCAGTTTACAATTTAGTAAAATCATATTCAAACAGTAATGAACTTGTTTAAGAAATGCAGATGTTTCTCAACTTCTGATGGACTTGTAGCCTGATAGTCCCAAGCTAATCTGAAAATATCATAATGTAAACATAGAAAACTGCATGAGGCATCAGTTGAAAAGCATTCATTCAGGTAAATTGTATGTGATACAACACCAGCTACTTTACCCACAAGCATACTAGGACCTGTGGTTTGCTGTTATTACCCATCATCCAAGATAACGTTCATTGTGCCTGTCCACAGTCTGAGGAAAGCTCAAAATGAAAACTAGAAAGGTAGATTCTACTGAGTATATTTTCTTTTCTCAACATCATAAAGTTGAAATCTGTGAACTCAACAGTAGGAATTTCTAAACACAACAAAACAAAGAAAAAAAAAGAAAGAAACCAAATAAAGTGTGTGTATGAGAAAGACCGAGAGGAGGGGGGGGAGACAGAGACAGAGAGACAGACAGAGAGACAGTGAGAGTGAGAGAGAGGGGGGAGAGAAAGGGTGAGAGAGAGCGTGACAACATCCTGTATTTTCTTGTGCTTCTAAGGTTAGCATAGAAGATTGATTTCCTCTTAGAAGAAATATAGCACATGGTATATTTTTAGCATAGATTTTTTTCTTTCTTTTTTTTAAATTTATTGATATATTTATTTACATTTCAAATGATTTCCCCTTTTCTGGACCCCCACTCCCCGAAAGTCCCATCAGTCTCCTTCCCTCCCCCTCTTTTCCCACCCAACCCTTCCCATTTCCCTGTTCTGATTTTGCTCTATACTGCTTCACTGAGTCTTTTCAGAACAAGGGGCCACTCCTCCGTTCTTGTACCTCATTTGATGTGTGGATTATGTTTTGGATGTTCCAGTTTTCTAGGTTAATATCCACTTATTAGTGAGTGCATACCATGATTCACCTTTTGAGTCTGGGTTACCTCACTTAGTATGATGTTCTCTAGCTCCATCCATTTGCCTAAGAATTTCATGAATTCATTGTTTCTAATGGCTGAATAGTACTCCATTGTGTAGATATACCACATTTTTTGCATCCACTCTTCTGTTGAGGGATACCTGGGTTCTTTCCAGCATCTAGCAATTATAAATAGGGCTGCTATGAACATAGTAGAGCATGTATCCTTATTACATGGTGGGGAATCCTCTGTATATTAAACTTGTCATAATGCAGTTTCCCAAGTTATATAACATAAGAGGACCTTTCTCAAATCATGCTGTTGTGTTAGGCCAGAAGAGCCTAATAATAATAAGTAAATAACTTTCTAATTTAGAACATATGCAAAAATTAATGGAAACAATTTTAAAATTTTCTATTAATGTGACTGCATGTTAGTTTTACATATGCCATTTTTAACTTTTGTCTATAAATTTAAAATCGGTATATTCCAAAGTCAGAGATAGTCATTGAAGAAATGGTGATAGTTAGATAGTCATTTTTTTAATTCGATATATTTTTTATTTACATTTCAAATGATTTCCCATTTTCTAGCCCCCCCCCCACTCCCCAAAAGTCCCATAAGCCCCCTTCTCTCCCCCTGTCCTACCACCCACCCCTTCCCACTTCCCCGTTCTGGTTTTGCCAAATACTGCTTCACTGAGTCTTTCCAGAACAAGGGGCCACTCCTCCGTTCTTCTTGTACTTTATTTGATGTGTGGATTATGTTTTGGGTATTCCAGTTTTCTAGGTTAATATCCACTTATTAGTGAGTGCATACCATGATTCATCTTTTCAGTCTGGGTTACCTCACTTAGTATGATGTTCTCTAGCTCCATCCATTTGCCTAAGAATTTCATGAATTCATTGTTTCTAATGGCTGAATAGTACTCCATTGTGTAGATATACCACATTTTTTGCATCCACTCTTCTGTTGAGGGATACCAGGGTTCTTTCCAGCATCTGGCAATTATATATAGGGCTTCTATGAACATAGTAGAGCATGTATCCTTATTACATGGTGGGGAATCCTCTGGGTATATGCCCAGGAGTGGTATAGCAGGATCTTCTGGAAGTGAGGTGCCCAGTTTTCAGAGGAACCACCAGACTGATTTCCAGAGTGGTTGTACCAATTTGCAACCCCACCAGCAGTGGAGGAGTGTTACTCTTTCTCCACACCCTCTCCAACACCTGCTGTCTCCTGAATTTTTAATCTTAGCCATTCTGAATGTTGTAAGGTGAAAATCTCAGGGTTGTTTTGATTTGCATTTCCCTAATGACTAATGAAGTTGAGCATTTTTTAAGATGCTTCTCAGCCATCTGAATTTCTTCATGTGAGAATTCTTTGTTTAACTCTGTACCCCATTTTTTAATAGGGTTGTTTGTTTTTCTGGACGCTAACTTCTTGAGTTCTTTATATATATTGGATATTAGCCCTCTATCTGATGTAGGATTGGTGAAGATCTTTTCCCTCGACAAAGGGGCTGAAAACATCCAATGGAAAAAGATAGCTTTTTCTTTTTTTTTTTTAATTTTTTTTATTCGATATAATTTATTTACATTTCAAATGATTTCCCCTTTTCTAGCCCCCCACTCCCCGAAAGTCCTGTAAGCCCCCTTCTCTTCCCCTGTCCTCCCACCCACCCCTTCCCACTTCCCCGTTCTGGTTTTGCTGAATACTGTTTCACTGAGTCTTTCCAGAACCAGGGGCCACTCCTCCTTTCTTCTTGTATCTCATTTGATGTGTGGATTATGTTTTGGGTATTCCAGTTTTCTAGGTTAATAACCACTTATTAGTGAGTGCATACCATGATTCACCTTTTGAGTCTGGGTTACCTCACTTAGTATGATGTTCTCTAGCTCCATCCATTTGCCTAAGAATTTCATGAATTCATTGTTTCTAATGGCTGAATATTACTCCATTGTGTAGATATACCACATTTTTTTGCATCCACTCTTCTGTTAAGGGATACCTGTGTTCTTTCCAGCATCTGGCAATTATAAATAGGGCTGCTATGAACATAGTAGAGCATGTATCCTTATTACATGGTGGGGAATCCTCTGGATATATGCCCAGGAGTGGTATAGCAGGATCTTCTGGAAGTGAGGTGCCCAGTTTTCGGAGGAACCGCCAGACTGATTTCCAGAGTGGTTGTACCAATTTGCAACCCCACCAGCAGTGGAGGAGTGTTCCTCTTTCTCCACACCCTCTCCAACACCTACTGTCTCCTGA
The DNA here is from genome assembly GCF_947179515.1 of Apodemus sylvaticus. Lineage (NCBI taxonomy): Eukaryota > Metazoa > Chordata > Mammalia > Rodentia > Muridae > Apodemus > Apodemus sylvaticus. Next base: position 91,320,547 of record NC_067475.1, on the reverse strand, counting down.
ATTTTTAATCTTAGCCATTCTGACTGGTGTAAGATGAAATCTTAGGGTTGTTTTGATTTGCATTTCCCTAATGACTAATGAAGTTGAGCATTTTTTAAGAAGCTTCTCTGCCATCCGAAGTTCTGGTGAGAATTCTTTGTTTGACTCTGTGCCCCATTTTTTAATAGGGTTGTTCGGTTTTCTGGAGTCTAACTTCTTGACTTCTTTATATATATTGGATATTAGCCCTCTATCTGATATAGGATTGGTGAAGATCTTTTCCCAATTTGTTGGTTGCTGATCTGTCCTCTTGATGGTGTCCTTTGCTTTACAGAAACTCTGTAACCTTATGAGGTCCCATTTGTCAATTCTTGCTCTTAGAGCATACGCTATTGGTGTTCTGTTCAGAAACTTTCTCCCTGTACCGATGTCCTCAAGGGTCTTCCCCAGTTTCTTTTCTATTAGCTTCAGAGTGTCTGGCTTTATGTGGAGGTCCTTGATCCATTTGGATTTGAGCTTAGTACAAGGAGACAAGGATGGATCAATTCGCATTCTTCTGGATGCTGACCTCCAGTTGAACCAGCACCATTTGTTGAAAAGGCTATCAAGCAGGAGGATCAATGGAACAGGATTGAAGATCCAGAAATGAACCCACACACCTATGGCCACTTGATCCTCGACAAAGAGGCTGAAAACATCCAATGGAAAAAAGATAGCTTTTTCAACAAATGGTGCTGGTTCAACTTGAGGTCAGCATGCAGAAGAATGCAAATTGATCCATCCTTTTCTCCTTGTACTAAGCTCAAATCCAAATGGATCCAGGACCTCCACATAAAGCCATACACTCAGAAGCTAATAGAAAAGAAACTGGGAAGACCCTTGAGGGCATCGGTAAAGGGAGAAAGTTTCTGAACAGAACACCAATAGCGTATGCTCTAAGATGAAAAATTGACAAATGGGACCTCATAAAATTACAAAGTTTCTGTACGGCAAAGGACACCATCAAAAGGACAAATCGGCAACCAACAAATTAGATAGTTATTTTTAAAACATGAAACTATAAAAAGTGATTCAGAGAGTATTCAACTGAGATAATGCTTTGATTATGTTTCTTTAGTTCTAAGCCTATAGGTAAAACAGTCTAAAAGTAATTCTTACAAAATTTAAGATAATGGAATCAAGAACATCAAGAACATGGCCTGAAGGGATGGCTCAATGTTTAATACTGCTGTCTGCTTTTCCAGAAATCCCAGACGTGATTCACAACATCACACACTCAAAACCATCAACAATGCCAAATCCAGGGTTCTGATGCCCTCTTCTCATCTCTGTAGGCACTGCACAGATGTGTCCCAGACATTCATGAAGGGAAAACACTTATGTACAAAACTACATTTTTTTAAAGAAATTAATACAAATATGTACCTTTTCCTCTAAATTTTATTCAAATATTAATAATACTTCTTAATATTTACTTGTTATATTAAGCGTGTGACTTAAAGAGCAGTATGATGCAATACTACATTTGTAGATGCTCCTTTGTGTTTGGGATGGTGGTCCAGCCCAGCAGTAGGTGGCCATCTGAGATGTGTAACTGATTATCTAAGACAAAGCCTGGGTCTGATGCTGTAGTCATAGCAGACACAATCTTTTAAGTTGATAAGAGAATTACTATACTTATATTTTACTAGAACAAAATTCAGCTTTCATTGAGTTAACTCAAATTTCTGTTTATTCCCTGTGAATTGTCAGATTTTCTTGAATTAAAACGTTTGGATATTTTTTAATTATTTCAAAATTGAAGTTTAAAACATAATAAAATGTGGCTTTTTGATTGTTTGTTTGTTTGTTTAACACATATACTTGACACTATCATTTGCAGACTTTTTGCAGATATTGTCATACAATATCTCACTAACAAATTGGGTAATGCATTGTCCCTTAGAGAATCTCCCACAGTGCCTATGGCAGTTAAGACTCCTTATACTTTTACTAAAAATATATTTTTCTGAATATCTGACTAGCACAGCAATTTTCAGGAAAGGAGAAAAGTATGGTGTCTAGGCTAAAATATTAGTATTCTTAACATTTATCTGTAGCTTTAAGTGCAATAAAAGGACAGGAAATTGCCACTGGGAATTATCTGTGTATCCCTGCCAGGTGGCAACCAGGGCTGAGCATATTTAGGTCACTGGAGTTAACTCAAAAGTAAAGTCATACATACAGGCTTGGTTTCTCTGTAACAATTTTTAGTGTCTTTTAAATTATAACCAATGTCTATGAAGCTGCTGATTTTCTCTGTCTGGGTTCCTACTCCGTGAGGCTTGTAAAAATCCATAACTGTTTTTCTAATTTCTGTTAGGAAATATGAAGGTATGGCTCACAGGGAAATGAAGTGAAAATACAAAATATAAAGTGCTTGTTTGGGCAAAAGAAATGCACCAGGAATCTGGAAGCTCTGACAGAAGGTGATTCCTGTCTTGCTGAAAGAGGACAAAGAGTAGCCTAATTCAGGAGGGACAGGTGCAAACACTTGGTGGCATGCATGTTGAATACTGTACTTGGTATATCCTTTTGCAAAGATGGTTTCTTTTTGGTGAGCTTCTGTCTTGTTTAATTTTCATATGGAATTTCTTCTAATATCCCAACTATTACTTATGTTATCCAATAACTTTAATTTAATCTCATAATATTTGGAAATTAAACATGCTTAGAGTTTCCCAGATGGCAGAACTGACCTGGTTTTGTCTACAGGGAATTCTCAAACGTCACCTCCACTTTATCTAACAAGGCTTATAAGAGTCCTACATGGACTTCCCTCTAAGGCAAATTCTTATATCATTCATGGTTTGACTAAAATGTGGAACTGAACAAAATCTTGAGCACTGGGAATATTATAGAGTTCTTCTAAGCCTCAGATAATCGTTATATTTTAAAACTCAGGTTGAATACATTACAAATATTTGAGATTGCTTTTGTTGGAGATTTATGTCTTTGATGCAAGTCTTGAAATTCCCTAAGTAATATTTACTCAGTGATTTTCCTTTCCTTATTTAAAGCCATATATACTGGAGTGAATATTTCATTGGTTCTTATGTTTTTATTTTATATAAACCTGGTTTAGAAAACTAAGGAATGATAGATCAGATTTATAAGTAATTCAATAAATCAACCAGCTCATGGCTAATATATTTGTAAAATGGATATTTCATTTTCATAAAATGAAATATATCAAATTGCAAGACAATTAAGCATTTGTCTTCTATTATTGATGTTAGAACCATTTACAATTAATCTATGTAAAGTAGTGGGGGCTCTAGCTAGGAAGTATGATGCTCCCTAGGCCCTGAGTTCTAGTCGCAGCAGCAACCACAAAAGAAATAACTCTATACATCTAGAGGAACCTTGCTCATTTGTTGATTTTAAATAGTATCTTAATGTTGGTATATAGAGTAAGCATGTAACAAATTCCCCATGTCTTATAGCTGGCCAGATATATTTAGATGGAACTATGTATAACATGGAAGAGTTCTGACAAATTAGATTATTTTTTAACATTGAACTAATTAATATTGAAGTTAACAAATAACAAACATTTACTTATTAACTAATAATGCCTAGAAATGTAAAGGTTTAAATTCTCTCAAAAACATACTTAGCTTACTGGGACTGTCAACATGCATGGAAAAGGCAAAAGTCATAACTTACAGGAACTTCTGCATAGCATGATGTATCCGCTGGTCTAAAACTGTACACCAATTGTACAGTAATTCACCTCAGAGCCTTTGAGGTAAAAAGCCATTAGTGAGTTGAAATATAGATTTGATGGAAACCTTTGTTTCCTTGAGGCTGAAACGGAAATTGTATCAACAAGACAAACCTCTAAAATAATAACTGAATGTGATATCTGGAAGGTCCTGAGGCATATTGGTGTTTTTCTGAGAGAAACCACTTGAGCAGGGTAGTAAATGATCATCAGAAGCTCAGAATGCCATGAAAGAATTAGGCAGAACCCTCTTTACCTGTAGAATAAAATCATTGGAGATATTCACTTGGTGAAGGGAAAATATTGAATTAAATATTCAGACATGTAATATTATTCTCATTTGGCAATCAAGATAAATGAATGTAACAGAGACTGTGATATCGAGAAAGTCTCAAGGCATGTTCATAATTTTATGAGAATAACCATCTCAGCAATGAGGTAGATGTATTAGAAACTCCTTCCATGCCTAACATAACACATTCATTGTCTGTGCTGGTATGGAACATTATGAACATTATTTTCTCCACCATAAAAAAATAATTAACACTGAGCATGGCATTGCTAGATCACCTGCAAATCATCCTACACTTTTCATTTGCTTGTTTGTTTTTTGGTATTTTTTATGATTGTGATTGTAATAGTAGATGGTATGGCGATTGGCACTACCTGCTTCTGCAAAGCCTTGTGTTTCTGAGGACAGAAACACATCATTTTCATGCTCCATTTCCAGAAAAACATTCACAGCTAAGAACAAGACATTCTTAATTCAGAGACAGCTGCCTTTGTTCATTAATTGATACACAAATGACTTAAGTTTTGAGAAATAAAGCATTATGTATATATATATATATATATATATATATATATATATTCCAAAGCCCTGGAGTTTTTCAACATTTATACATGTGAATACAAACAGTTGTACATATATATATATATATGTATGCACATATACATACATATATATATATATGCACATATACATACATATATATATACATATGGATACGTATACATACTGTATATATGTATATACATGTATATGTCAAATGATAATGAGATGATGTACCTGTTCAGGCACACATTCATATGCAATTGAGCACACATCCATTTCATCTGTCTCTTCCTGTGTTTCAAGGTAACTTTCAATTGTATATACATATTTTGTTTGTTTAATGAACACATATTGAAACTATTATGTGATCAGATACATTTCTGATCTTGCTTATTTTGATATATAGCTGTTATTAATGTGTCATATCTACTATTTCATATTATATGTCATTGGCCCAAATAGGCTATACAGATCATAGTATACTTTATGTGTTACAACATAGTGACTATAATATGGTGTTTCTGGAGTTTTTCTTATTCCATAGGGAAGAAAAATTAATATTTATTACTTCAACCTTACCAAGAACATCCTTTATAGTTACCATTTTTTTTTTATAAAAGCTACTGTATGCATCCATATTTGTACTTACTTAGACCTAAGACTTAAGCTTCAGAGAGAACATAAGTTAAGTTCAAGAATCAGGAAAAGGAGTTCCTCAACTTATTCAAACTTGGTATGACAAATTTGGTTGATATTCTTAGGAACCACACCTCTTTCTGAAGGGAAGTGGAGGAAGAGTGGATTGGGGGAGAGGAGAGGCAAAGGGGAGGGTCTGGGAAGAGAGGAGGGAGGCAAAACTGAAGTTGGGGTATAATATGTGAGAAAGTAAAAGAATTAGGAAAGCTGGAATCTATAGACTTTTATTTTTAATCTGTTATATCAGAGTACATAGTCTGTTTCAAAATGTGACTTCATATATAATAATCTAATAATAAAGCATTTAAAGTTTAATCCTTAAATAAAAATTAACTTCATTAATTCCATTTTACACAGTAATAATATACTCTATTCCAAATCAAGTATACTCTGATCATGTATATTTAGGAATTCTATTACTGAAACACCTGTTTCTTAAAATTTCATAAAGACTCTCATCATGAAGCATTGTAAACCCTCTATTCTCTAGCTTACAGAAAGCTAATTAGATTGTCTTCTAAGGAAATCAGCAGCAGAATGAGATAGGGAGATAAATTAAAAGGGAACACATAAAGCAGTTTGGAAAATGTGGTATTCTCATGTTATCATTCATGATTTGTGCATAATGAGCTGCTCACCTGCTCCGGAGTGGCAGCCATTATTATCCCTCTGGGACATTATGTACATAATGCAGGAAACACTATTGCCATGCTTTGGCCCACTTATAGATAAATGGAGATAACCTCAAATGGTCAGATCAGCTAAAAGGCAGAGAATCATTTCAAATGGGCAAAATTATGCATTTTATGGACAGCTATTTGAATTAAATTTCCTTCCACACTTAGGCATTCAGGAGCATTTTTATTCATGCTTGCCTTTAGAAGTTCTCATCTATCTCTAGATGGTGAAATTGTTTGCCTTTCACAGGGTTGTGCACAGTCATTTAAGTCACTGGTCCTTCACTGACCTCTTTACAAGATTGAAAGAATACTCTTAGACACTCTCAATTCTTCGCACCATTTTTTTCATTATCCACGCCTCCTACTTGGTATCTAAGCCACTCTGCCTCCACACACTTACTGCCAACCTTCTATGACACTCTTCTCCCCGTGTCAAGTCTTTGTAGCGATCTCTGCTTCCCTACGCACAATCCACATGCCAGCTCATTTATCGCTTTCAAAAGACCCCCAAATGTTAGTACATCATCTCACCAACACATATGGCCATAAATGTTTTCCTTCATCACTCACTATTGCATTTACAATTGAGTTATTAACTCAGATTTTATAATTGTATCCATGTCTGTCAAATACAGGTTAAGCTTATCTGTTAAGTAAATGATAACCAACCATCCACAGACCCATAGAGTTTAGGTAAAGTGGAGGTCTCTGGAGGGACACAAGTATACTCTTCGAAAGGGGAGACAGAATTTTCAAGGGGACTTAGGGCTGGTGGGCATGGGAGTAGGAGAGATCATGTTAGGGTAGATAGAGGTAGAGAATACAAGGAAAGAGAACTGAAATTGGGGGGCATATGGGGACAGAGTGGTAAAAATCTTTGTCATGATATTAATACCATTTGTGACTAATTTATATTATTTTATCTTCTATATGCTACTTATTTCTGTTTATATCCTTCCATAAATTTGCTTATTGTTACTACCTGATGTCAGTCTCTTGTGCTTCTCGGATAGCTTAACCTATCACATATATTTCAAACCTCAGGTTGAATTAAATACATATTAATTCATAATGATAATTAAACTATAATTCTAAAACCTAACAGCAGGATCATAATCACTGCACTGTTATCCAGTGAATACAGCTCGCTGCCTGAAGAACTGTACAGTATGTAAATGAATGATTAAATATAATAAAGAGCTATTTGAAGATAACTTTAATTTTTCTTCTGCAGTCTTGAAGCCATTTTTGTTTATCTGTCCCCCTCTTAATTAATATCCCGGTAACTCAATGAGGCAGTTCATGTCTATTGGGAAGCTAGAATTGGTGGTTTATGAGTTTGAGAAAGACTTGGAAAGGCATGCAGCTTTTGAGCCCATATGACCACACAGAAGCCAGCATAGGAGAACAAAGGTAGTAGACAAAGTAAGATGGAAGAAAGAGAGGAGGAGAATGTAGAGAAGGATGATGAGTGAGACGTGGGGGAGAAAGTAGAAGTGGAGGAAATAGAAAGTATAATAGAGAAAGGAACAATCAAACAGTTTTGAGACTGAGTAAATATGAATAGTAGAATGCTTACTTAACATTCACATAACAATAAATTTGGATCCCACAACTAAACTAGGAAACAAGAACTTTATAAAAAAGAAGAAAATGAAAAGTAAGTATGAAAGAGAATATTCTGACTGGTCCAAATAGTTAATTTTTTTTTAACATTTCAAATGTTACCTCCCTCCCAGTTTCCCCTCCGAAAATCCCCTATTCTATTCCCTTTCCCTCTGCTTCTATGAAGGTGCTACCCCACCCACCCACTTTCCCACCCACTCCCTTCTCACCTCCCTAGCATTCTCCCATGCTGGGGCATGGAACCTCCACAGGACCAAGGGCCTTCCCTATTATCAGTGCCAGATAAATCAATCTTCTGCTACATATGCAGCTGGAGTCATGTGTCCCTCCATATGTACTGTTTGGTTGGTGGTTTAATCACTGGTAGCTCCGGGGGATCTGGTTGGTTGATTTTGTTATTCTTCCTATGGGGTTGCAAGCCCCTTCTGTTCCTTCAGTCTTTCTCCTAACTCCTCCACTGGGGACCCCATGCTCAGTCCAATGGTTGGCTGCAAGCCTCCACATCTGTATTGGTTAGGCTCTGGCAGAGCCTTTCAGGAGACAGCTATACCAGGCTCCTGTCAGCAAGTGCTTCTTAGAATCAGCAATAGTTTCAGGGTTTGGTTTGAAGATGGGATATATCCCTAGCTGAGGCAGTGTTTGGATAGCCTTTCCTTCAGTCTAAATACTCCATTTGTCGCTGCATTTCTTGTGAGCATGGGTGGGTCAACACTCCTAGGGGACAAGTTTTGTCTGGGCAGGATTGGGGTACTGAGGTCTGTGACATCTCCAGCTCCCAGGCACAGATGGAAATCCAAATATTTCAATTAAAAGTTTTTATTGTATTGTTGAGGAGGAAGTATTTTTCCCATGTCTATATACCACATAATGTGTATAATAGCTTATCTGATCCCCTAGAACTGGAGGCATAGACATGGTGAGCCCCCATGTGAATGCTAGGAATTGAACCATGTTTTCTGGAAAAGAAGCATGTGCTTATATTTTATGTCTATGAGTACATTGTAGCTGTCTTCAGATACACCAGAAGAGGGAATTGGATCCCATTACAGATGGTTGTGAGCCACCACGTGGTTACTGGGAATTGAACAAAGGACCTCAGAAAGAAGAATCAATACTCTTAACCACTGAGCCATTTCTCCAGCCTCAGCATGTGCTTTTAAGAAAAGTCATCTCAGCTGGGCGGTGGTGGCACACGCCTTTAATCCCAGCACTTGGGAGGCAGAGGCAGGTGGATTTCTGAGTTTGAGGCCAGCCTGGTCTACAAAGTGAGTTCAGGACAGCCAGGGCTACACAGAGAAACCCTGATTCGAAAAACCAAAAAAAAAAAAAAAAAAAAAAAAAAAAAAGAAGAAGAAGAAGAAGAAGAAAAGAAAAGTCATCTCTACATCCTTAAATGTTTCAGTTTTCACATGCAGAAAAAATGTTTTGATATAGAATGTGTTTACATATATATTACATATATTTAAATGAGAAGTTATTTTTAAGGTGATAGTACTCTTATTTTTCCTTCTCTTTTTTTTATTAGATATATTATTTACATTTCAAATGTTGTCCCCTTTCCTATTCCCCCCCAAAAAAAACATCCCATAAGCCATCTCCTCTCCCCCTGTTCCCCCAATCAACCCTCTCCCACTTCCCTGTCCTGGAATTCCTCTACAATGTGGCATTGAGCCTTTCTAGGACAAAGAGCCTCTCCTTCCTTTGACATCTAACAAGGCCATCTTCTGCTGCCTATGCATCTGGTACAATGGGTAACTCTTGCTGATTTTCTCTCATTTTTCCATGACCTAGTAAAAAGTTTACTATAAATCCTCATGCTGATTTATCACATAAGTATAGCAGCTGTCATTGAGATGATGACACATTCATCCTGGACAATTCAGAGGTGTGGCAAATGCAATTGTGCCTATCATGGATTTGGGGGAATAACAGAACGTCATGTGACCATGTGAAGGTATTAGGGACTACAGGTCCAGACACTTGAATCCACGTGCATCATTTTTAGATAAGCCCCAAACAGTACTTTACTTATGTTTAATTAAATACATGCTGTTATTTGAGTTATAACCTCCACATGGAGAAAGATGGTGATATGTGATGGAAGTTGACTCAGATTACTTTTGGGACTGAATGACTATCACTTCTGTAATTCAGAGTTAACTTTGTTGAAAACCTTTAAAATTGGGTCTGGCATTTTCAAGTAGCTTTCAACTTTTTCTGTACATAGAAAAAAAAAAAGGAACAATTTTGGCAGCCGAATGTTTATTCTAAGTGCTCATTCAAAGATTATGGTAGTGCTATTGCAGAATTTACTGTACTGTACTTTCTACCAGAAGTTTTCATTTTGATTTTTCAGATATTAAGGTTCTAAAGGTGCAATATTAAAGTGAACTTGCTCACCATGCACAGCCAGCAACATTTATTAACTAAAATCGCTATGCTATGTGCATTGTTATTTTAATATTTAACCCTTGTGTGTAGTAAGAACTATGTAGATTCAAACTATTTATAAGTCATCCAAGATAACTGAGGGCTCAGACACATATAAGATATGAGTTCAATTACAAGTATGAGCCTTTCCTCAGTGTAGAAATTTCAAGATTCCTAAACACTTCAATTTTCCATTGGACAACAAATGATTCCTTAAAAAAATCTCCATAGCAAGATATAAAATTTTCACCTTGACCACCTCACTCTTGAGTGACTAGACCTTAGAGCAGTAGGATCTAACCCAAGCCCTTCAATAACCAGACTGTGTGACTTCAGGTCCATCCTTTAATCTCACTGGCTCTCAAGATACTCCTGTGTAAAATGAAGGGATTGGAACAGATCATTTTAAAGTCCTCCTGCTGCAGATCAAACTCTGAGGTCTTACTATTGTCTCTGCCAGGAACATCCAGTTTTTCCTCCTCAGGATACGCTTTGGCAGCACAAAACTGCTGCGATTATACATACACTTGGAATGAACATGTATTTTGTTTTTTTTTTTTTAAATCCTATATCTAGTGTCTCTCTAACCTTAGTGCTTGCCTCTAGAACGTTCAACCTCACAAAATATTTTTATCATTTTTAACATCTTAAGATTGAGTCTCATTTGTAGAGTATATTATTTCTGCAAATATTCAAATTAGTGTTTACCACCTTAGGTGAAAATCTCTAACAGTCAAATTGTTTCCTAGAGGAAAATAGAAAAGACAATAGAAAATAGAAAAGAAAGAAAATTATGAAGAAAGCTGAAGAAGTGATAACATAATCTGAAAACTCAGTCATTAAGAAGTCATGGAAGAGGACATATCAGTTTTGACTTTAAAATTATACTCAGCTACTTCACTCAAGCTGCTTTAGAAACTTTTTTCCATCCCAAACATAAAACTTCAACCAGCACAGAGTAGATACTTCTATATAATATGCGTTTTAAAACAGTGACTTCAGAAGACATATAGATAATATTTTGAAAAATATTAACCTTTCCTTCATGAGATAAAATAAATATATAAACATTAAGAATTATTCTTGCTTAAATGTGCTACACATTCAAACTAGAATTTTATATTTTTGAGCGATGCATTGTTATATTAAGCACAGTTATCCAGACACTGAAAGATAAATATTGTATGGTGTCTTTCATATTTATATATCCTATATTTAGTTTCTGGGAATATGTGTAGTTTTCATGTGGGAGGCATAGGTGCTGATATTATAAGGCAAATTGGTAGTTGTTACAGGAGGGATGGAGGCCAACATTAATAGGGGGTAATAGAGTTTGGGTGATTAAAAAAAATAGATAGAGGGTTCCTAGTGCAGGACCAAGGCATCAGACAAAACAAGAGGACTAGGGGTCAAAAAAATGGGAGAAAAGATGAGCAGAGCCAAGCATGCAGGAAAGTACCTTGGAAGACCTTTACTCTGTACACGAATGTGAAAGTTTCTTTATAAAATAAAGAAATGTTCTCCCTTTATGGGTGATAGGCTGGGGTTTTGGGTTTATTTAATCCTTGTTTCTACCCAGCCTCAATCTGCTGAGGCACAATATAAAACACTAGAAGGAGTCAAGCCCTGTTTACTGCCTTGGGCATCCTTCAGACTGACTTGGTTAAGATGCTGCTATGACTACGCACAGCTGACATTAGCTTCCCAAGAGAACAAGAGTGTAATTCTGCCCTGTATGTGTCCTGTTATCCTGTGATGGAAGGAAGGCTCACTGCCAGTGAGTGAATGGAACCTACTGTAAGACTAAAAGAAACGTCTTCCTCTTTGAAGGAAGTAAATGTAAAGAAAGTATCATGCAGGAAAAAAAGACACAGAATAAACTGCATAGATTTAGAGTAAAGATTATGCACATTATTTTGCCTTCTCTTACTGCATCTTGTTTTGTCCTGTTGGCTGTCATCTCTTGGAAACATTGTCTTTTTAAAAGTGAAAAGAGAGGAAGGGGTGTTCATATTAGGGAGAGGAGAGGTGACAGTGACAGTGGGGAGGGGGGAGAAGCCAGGAGCAGTGGAGGGAGGCGAAACTGTGGTTGGGATGTATTGTATGAGAGAAAAATTTATTTTTACTTAAAAAGAAAAGAAAAAACAGATTCAAAACTGCTGCTTTAGACAATGTTTCTGAGACAGAGCATGAGGCATTTTACTAGAAATAATTCTTGGCATGATTTTTCAAGACAGCATTTTCTGGAAGTCTTTAAAGGAGGATTATCACATTTTTATACTGAGCTGAATGCTGTTTTTATTTCATTTTTACTAGCCAAGACACGAGCTTGGAAAACAACTTGCCATAAGAGAGAGGTGGTGATTACCCAATATGCTTTTGAAATCTGTTTCATGTAAAGAAATAGAATTTTGAGCCTCATCAATTTTTAAACACAAAGGAAGTACTTGACATACTGTAGTGAAAAAAAGTTATAGTCGCTCATTATTAATTCACAGATCAGCTGTTCAAGCAAAATTGTTTCTGAATTTATAGCAAACTAAAAGGAGCATAAAAATTATTTCTTCCTTGTGTTTTCCATAAACAGTTTTAGCAGGTACTAGGTAATAAGAGCAATATAAATGCCTCTTCAAATAGATAAGTGGAACTGTGATCGGGCAGGAATGCATTTAATGTTTGCAGACCACCAGTGCTTTCCAAGTCAGCTCTCTGGCTTCTCCCACACTCTTTTTCCCACTAAGTAAGAAATGTGGTGGCTTATGTTATTACCAATTTCTGAAAAATAAAACAAATACTCCAAGGAACTTTAAAGTGTTGCATATAGGTATCCTATAGGGATGCTCAAATCATGCCTGTTTTTGTTACTATTATTACACAGTCCATTTGAAGAAACCAAGGCAAAGATAGACAGGCAGCTCTAAGGCCTTCTGTGGCTGCTCAGATAGGTGTTGGTATTTGCAGTGTGTAGATTAGACCCCAGGAATAATACTCTCTCTTCCTTTATTGTTCCTAAGTTATTTATGTTTTACAGCATTCTCAGGCAATATCAATAATAATAAATAGCTCTAGATCTATGAATCTTCTTAACCCAAGAAGAAAAGGTAAGATGGTCAGATATCTCAAGAACTTGTATAGACTATCCGTAGCCGTGATACTAAGTGTTCTTAAAATTTGGCAACCACTTGGAGAAGTCACTTTGCAAATGGATGTAGGATTCTGAGTTCTAAGCCAGTTTGTGCTACAATGACAAATCAAATGACTGGAGCACTGACCATTTTTCTAATAGAGACAAGAATCAAGTTTGTAGCTTGGCAGTGGGCATTTGTTGCATATGTACAATGTCTAAGTTCAATATTCTTAATTGCACAAAATTGTTTTCTTTTAAAAAGAGATTTATTTTGCTTTTTGATTTACATTCATTAACTTATGTATTATATATATATATATATATAATATATACATATACCAGCAGGTACCTGGAAAGGGGTAGAGGCAGAGAAAAGGTGTGTGTGTGTGTGTGTGTGTGTGTGTGAAACTGGAAGAGAGAAAGAGAAGAAGAGAGGAAGAGAGGTCAGCATGGAAGATATGGGAACAGGGAGAGAGAGAAGGGAGAATGAGAGGGGTAGGGGACGGGAGGGGAAGAGGGGAGAAAGAGAGGGGGAGGGGGAAGGTGGAGAAGGGAGAGAGAGGAGGAAGGGGAGGGGGAAGAGGGGGAGAAGAGAGGGAGAGGGAGAGGGTGAGGGGAAGGGAGGGGAAGGGAGGAGAAAGAGAGGAAAGGGAGAGGGAGAGGGATATATGTATACATTTTGTTGTTTTTATTTGGTGTGCATGCACATATGCCGAGGTATGTGTGTGTGTGTGTGTGTGTTTCTCTGTGTGTGTGTATGTGTGTGTGTGTGTGTGTGTTTAGCTTGTCAGTATTGTCTCCTTTTACCATGCGCATTAAAGGAATTGAATCATCTGACTTGGCAGACAGTGCCTTTAGTCTCTGAGACTTCTTGCCAGCCCCATTAATCAGCTGTTTTAATACAGCTTCCTGAGTATTTTATATATAACATGTGAAATGCTCAAAATAACACAACATAAAAAGAATTTATAAACATTAATCAAGAATTAAATATCTAAATTATACAATATGAAAGCAAGTTTTGTAAAGCCTCCAAAAAAAAAAAAAAAAAAACTACAGGGTAGGATTTATTATAAGGTCCTTGCTCATGTGACTGTAAAAGCTAAGGAATCAAAGTAAGTCATTTGTAAACTATAGATTCAGGAAAACTTGTTTTCAGGCCTGAGAGTTAGAAAATTAATGTTGTAGTTCTATACTAGAAAGTAGTGTTGTATCTCTGAATGTTGAAGGGTTAGAATCAAAACTTGGGGCATTAGACACTATAATTAGGGCAACACACTGATGTGACATGATAAGAAAATAAGAAATAAAGAAAACATATTTAAAGTTACTTGATTACATTGATTCATCACTAAAAGAGGAGAAATCTAAGATTATAGTTTCCATGTCTATGTGGCCACTTGGGCACTGATAGTATTTCTAAATATCTACAGAACCACATGGACACTGCTGATATTCCTACCTGTCTACCACCACAATCTAGTACATATTTCATTTGTTTTCAGCATACACTTTATTGGCCTGTGATTTAACCCTGGTGGGATGACTCAAACTTGTAGCTTTGAAGTGTCTGGAGCTATAACAGTCATATGATAATTGAATGGTGCAGTTTTTCTTTGACCTGATTCACAATGTGAGCTAACGAGGTGTACTACCAGAAATGCACATGTCCTCATCTAATGTTCATAATTAGGTAGATATATTCATGAATAGATGATCATGTGCATATATATATATGTGTGTGTGTGTTAGTGTACATAAGTATGCATATATACATATTCAAATATAGGCATATACACATATGATATATGATATGTGTATATATGTGCATGTATATGTATGTGTATATATTTTTGTATATGTATAAGGCATATATATGTATAAGTATATGCTTATATACTTATAAGTATATAAGCATATATACTTATATACTTTTTATATACATATAAAGCATATATGTATAAGCATATATATATGCTTTATAAAACTATGAGATTGTGTTTTGGGGTTTGTTTTTGGTAATTAAGCTACCCAAAATGTGAATTTTGTTTATAATAAGGTCATGGTGTATTGTAAAACACTGGATGTACAGAGAAGCTGTCTCTCATATTCTAGATGTCTTCTTCCTTTCTCCATTGGATAAAATTTGGTCAGTTTCTTAATGTATTTAGGAAGATCCAGAGCTTTGAACCCTTTCTTTGCCTGTTATGCTGAGAAATGAGGTAATGTTTAGTTTCATTTCTGTTGTAGTAAAAATACCCTGATGGAAAAAAATCTAGGAGAGAATATTCAGAATTCCAAGTTATAGTCTATTTCAAAAAAACCTGGATAAGAATTGGAAACAGGAACTCATTTCATATCCGCAGTCAAGAACAGAGAGAAAGAAATGCATACATGGTCCTCTTTACTTTACTGTGCTCAGCTCAAAGTCTCAAAGTCAGGACCCAATGACTAGTGAATGGAGCCATCCACAGTGGGTTGGGCTTTCCCACATCACTTAACTTAAGACAGTCCTGGAGTCCAACTAAATGTAGACATTGCTATACTAAAACTCTCTTACCATCTGATTTTAGCTGCTGTTAACTTGATAATTAAAGCTAGCTACTGCAAATTCCCAAAGTGCTTCTTGATAGTCCTAAGCTGCCCTTAGTTCAGTCAGATCATTGTTGTGTGTGTCTCCTCATTGTTTTGTTGTGCTAGGCAAGCATAACAGAACTTCACAGAAAAGGAAATGATCTTCTGCCACTGTGCCACTGTGGCAGTGTGCAGTGCCACCTCATTGGCACCCTCATTCAAAGCATGCATTGTGGTTTTATAGATAGACTGTGAGTGTGAAGAGTGGGACAGGGAGTGTTTCCTTCTCAGTGCAGTGTCTGGCGTCGATCAGAATTGTGAATGAAGCTGATGTTCATGGCCAAAGCGTCTTTAGTGGAGGTAGTGCTTCAATTTCAAGAGGCTACTTAGGATACTAGACCTTCACCTCCTGCCTTCAGAAGTACTTTTGTTGGTTTGTTTTCTGATATTCCCTTCCCTTTTCCTCCAAAACCTTTCAAAACCCTTTATACTCAAAGAATGATGATCAAAACGTATGTATCACTGTCAGAAAACGTATGTGTAGTCCATATACAGGAAAATAAATATATATGGTTTAGAGAGAAAAGCTAATTTTGAGTGAAGTATATAGAGGCCGTAAGACAAGAAAAACACATGCAGAGTGATTGCAGAGTGATGTGTCTCCAAGGCAGCTGGTAATCCACAGCAATTGAAACTCCGTAGTTCACTCTTCTGAAAGATTATGTGTGAACCATAAGTTATTCTGGAACTCCTGCATAAGCCCTGCAAAATAATGGAGCAGAGTATATCAGGCTAATTGGAAGGTGATAGAGAAATAATGCAGGGTGATGAGCTTCTCGTAGTTGGAGCTCAGTGTTGGAAAGAGTCTATTCTACAGACAAGCCTTCCCAAGACTCAATGCTCAGGGCCTAGAGAAGTTCTCAAGTACACAGCTGTATATTACGCACATCACTTTTGCAATTCAAGAATTCTGTTTGCTCTTCGAGCATCGTGCCTGTCTTGTTTCTCACCCACACTTTGTAAACCTTGGCTTTATTTACTGAGAAAGACTTTCATATTCTCCAAGAGTATCTGGGTAGTTCCATGTCAACTTGACCAAAACTAAAGTCATTTCAGAGGGGAGAACCTCAGTTCAGAAAATGGCTCCATAAGAGCTGGCTCTGGGCAATGCTGTAGGACGTTTTTATATTGGTGATTGGTAGGAGAGAGTACAGCTCATTGTGGGTGGTGCTATGGCTAGATTGATGGTCCTGGGACCTAGAAAATACTAATTGGCATGTCTTTATGAATACACCGGAAAACAGCACCCCTCTATGACTCTTGCATCGGCTCCTGCCCTGATTGCATTCTTGTCCTATATCCTTTGAAGATGAACAACAATGTGGAAATGGAGTCTAAAATAAACCCTTTCTCCCCTAAGTTGCTTTGACCATGGAGTTTCATCACAGCAATTGTAACTCAAACTAATACAAAGAGTAAGCAAAATTCACCCCCCATGGTAATTTGTATCTAATAAAATATTAGGTACACACATTAAAGGAAGGCATGAATTCATGGCGATCTTAATATATTTATGAAATTAAATTGTATAAGTTAATACACACAAGACACAGTTATTTATAACTTGTATGATTTAATGTGGTCTTCAAAAACCCTCTATAAGAGATCACTCAGGTGATATAATTTTACAGAAGTGAAATATATATCCTGCAAAATAAAAAATTTAGCATGTGGTGAGATCTGGAAGGAGACATCCCAACCCTGGGACCACATTTTTAGTCTTTATCCTCAAAATCCTCAGTGGTCAGTGATAGATTTCTAGCCTCTAGTACAGTTTTGGAACAGATTACAATGAAAAAGAAAATTAAAGGTCAGGAAGAATGTAAATTATTAAATGAGGCATAAATAGCACCTCTATGTAACTGAAGCTATAACATGTTGAGAAATCAACATGTGATAAGAATCTCAATAATATTTGAGATGAAGCTGACAAAAACTGGGTCACTGCTATGGTTTGAATGATGTTTTTTGTACCTGCTAAAATTTTCATTGCATAACTACAATACAACACTTTTGGGAGGGCAACACTTTTGGAGGTTCAGGGTTAGGCAATGAACCTCTGTCTTATGAATGAAATTAAATGAGGGAATGAGCCCCTCTTTGTCCTTCTAACTTCCCACCATGCGAGGACTCACTAAGAAGCTCTCATCAAGAGACACATACTTCTGCATTTTTTCACTGATTTCGCAGTCTCCAGAGTGCTGTGCTTCATAAACTACCCAGTCACCAGTGTACTGTCATGGCAACAGAGATAAAGGCAAGGACAAATATCTTAAGAAACAAAACAGTAATAGGAAATGCTTTTAAGGAATCACACTCTCAATGATAGCAACACGAAGACATTAAAGGGACTGGATGAAGGGTCAGTGGCCTCCTCAGTTCTCTGAAGTGTTTCACACATTGGGATACATCAATTGAATAATACACCAAGCCTTTCCTCCTCATCAGAACAGTGTGTGGTGACCCACAATCACATGAGGCTTTGAAATTTTTTCTTTTAGAATACTAATCATGAGGCTATTTATTCCAATGTATGAGTAGTTCTCAACTGCTGCTACCTTTAAAATATAGTTTCTCAAGTTGTAGTGACCCCCAACCATAAAGTTATATTCATTGTTACTTAATAACTGTAATTTTGCTACTGTTCTGAATCATAATGTAAAAATCTGATATGCATGATATCTGAGACATGATCAAGGTAAAACAGTTGCAAGACACAGGTTGAGAATCATTGCAATAGATCATGATACTAAAAGGAAACCATTTACCCTCTATATATTGATATTAATAGGATGATATGTAAAACCCCATCAAAAATTGAATTAGTACATGCACAGAATTAATGTAAATACTGCCTCAAATATTTAAATATGTAATGTACAAATATTTCCATATGGATGTAAATTAATAAACTATACAAACTGGCCATACATTATATCCTGCCAATTATAAAGTCAAAAGTAATTAGCAGCTACTACTCTGAAGTGCTGCATTTGTTGTATTATTTTACTACATATTTCTTTTGTGTAATCAAAGATAGGACATTATTTTAAAAACTGTAGAAGAGACATGAAAATAAACATGTGAGAACACAGACTAAGGAGGAAGTTGTGTTCCTACGTCTTCCCGTGCATCAGTCTTTTTCAGGAAACTGGTCTAAATTCTATAAAAGAATAAACTACTCACTGATATTTTCAGTTTTTTTAAAATTTCAGTGTATTTTCTTGACATTTTTACTATTTTTCTTAATGATAACATCTGTAATTCACTAAGTACCTGCAATGTATCAGACATTATGCACATAATTCCAAATACTTGTTGATTATAAATAAAGAAACAAATAACCATTATTTGGAAAGACACGGAAAAAAATCTCCAGTAACCCTTTCAAAGTGTGATATAAGAACTCAAAACCAACCTGACTGAAAAACACAATTTTTCAGTGTTTAACTATTCACACATCAGTTATCCAGGTCAATATATTCTCTTTGAACTTTTAAATCCATATCTCTTAATGGACAGAAATACCAAGTACCTGATAAATCCAGATGGAGGTCAAAATGAGATGCCAATTGAAAGTATTTAAACTTATGGCATATGGTTTTATTTTCGTTTATATTTTATTCTTATATTTAGGTTTGCCAGCCTAACTTTTAATGACTGAGCCATCTATTCACCCTATGTGTTATTCTTAAGTATGTCATATCCTACTTTTTTTCTTGAATACCAATACTTGTTATAATTTTATGTTGAATTCAATTCACAAATATTAGAAAGCCATTTAATTTTGCGTATACCTCTGTTTTATTATAACTTATGAAATGTAACATGGGCCGGAACACCTATGGGGTATTCCTAGAATTCATAAATTACCTTTGAAATGACAACTAAGTAACATGAAAGTTTCTAGAAGAATAAGTAACACAAAGACATGTAAGACATAGGGGATTTTTATCCATGCATTAAAACATGCGTATTTTTTTTTTACTTTTTCCAAACAAATATACGTTTAATTGAATTGTCAACCTTTATCTTGTTTCTGTGACTATTGACTTTAGCAGTCTTCTATGGGATATTTTCCTTCTCTTTGAAATTCTGTATAATAAATGATATGATGATGGGCAAAACTGTGCTCAATATCCAAGTCTTTATTATAAACCCTTCCTAGTTTTGCTCAAGCATAAGATGAATTTTGAAAACAGATCAGCAATAGAGTACAAGCTTACTCAGTTCTGGAGACTCTCCTGGGAAATGAGCAAAGGAAATGTACGTGCTGCTGATGAGTCATTTCAATATTGGTAAATTAGAATAAGCTTGCTAAAACAATTAGCGGAACTTCTAAAATTTGAAGACTTTTATGAAGTTCATTACTTTAAAGTAAGCCTTCTTTGCTTTCAAATAAAAACAAGCTGGGTTAATTTTATAAAGATAGTAAGAGAATCTAGAGTAGAAATGCTTAGACAACAGTAAACTAGAGAGCAGTAAGTGGCAATGCTTATCCCAGGTGGTAAAGAGTTCCAAGCTCTTATCATGAACCAGTGGGTTAATTTTCACATATACTAAATGATTACTAATAGTTCCTACAAGTTACAAATAAAATGTTGATGTTTCAGAAAAATATGGTGCTGAAGAAAATGTGCATACGAGATTGTACAAGTAGATTTTGTGTCTATTATTTTAAATCCCTTTAAAGGAGGCTAGGTACAGCCATGAAACAGGTCTTGATTTGCCTGGTTCAAAGGCTACATCCTCAGGTACCAGTAATAAACAGAAAGACAAGCAAAGGAAGCGTCACAGACTGAGAAAGATCAGGGTACAAATCTTTTCTCACAAAAATGAAGTGTATTATTTCCACTTGAGTCAAAAAAAAAAGATACTATACAAACTGTAGATTCTGTAATACATTCTGCAAAAAAAAAAAAACAAAATACAACAATAAAACAAAGGAAAAACACAACAATAAAACAAAGGAAAAACACAACAATGCTGTTTTAAAAGAGGCACTTCTTAGCTCAGTAATCATATCTTAACAAACAAGTATGAGATTCAGCTCTTTAGGATCATTTAGCAAGGAGTTGACTTTCGGGGAGTGGGGGTTTAGAAAAGGGGAAATCATTTAAAATGTAAATAAAAAATATTGAATTAAAAAAAAAAGGCTAAGCCACTGCCAAAAGAAAAAAAAGTAAAAAAAAATAAATAACCCTGACAACTCTGGCAATTATTTATAATTTCATTTTCTTGGTTAAAATATTTTTATTTGAAAAACATTTAAAAATATATTTTGTGAAAGATTTTTTTCTATGGCTTTTTAGCATTTATTTTGTTTTGAAAATGCTACATTTGAATGTATCTTGTTCTCCATTTATTCTGGTCAGAAGTGTGAGCTCCATCTATGAAGAAGTCTTCTCCAGAAGCAGACTGTATTTTCTGTCTGCTTTTAATTGATGCACAGTGTGTGTGTGTGTGTGTGTACACATGTGTGTATATTTGTGTGCATGTGTTTCATACTTCAAAATATTTTAAGTAAAATCAAAGATAAAATAAAGTAATAGTATGGGAATATAAATATATTTAAATACTAAGAAAAGCACTCAATTAAATTCTAAATTTTAAAATATGAATTATGTATTTTTTGAACAGCAGTGAAAGTGTTCCTTCTCAGTGAAGCACAAGCAAGTTCAGCTCATTGTTGTGAACACTTTATAGTCTTCACCTTTCACATCAATGTCATTATTTAAATATGAAGGTTCCTAAAATTAATTTATTCTCAGATTATTCTGGGATTCAGTTAGCACAATCACCATTATACAAATAGAAATTAAATCCATGAGATTATAGTCTTTGGGAAAACTAAACAGCATTAGCATTAGGAAATCTTTGGGATTTCTATTCTACAATCATCTTAATAATATTTCATACGTTTCTCTATTGTATCATTGGGGAAATTAAAAGGAGTCACTGGAGAAAGACTACTGAATTCAGGAAGAGCCATTTCCAAGTACGGTTAAAAGTTCAGCTTTCACTTTGTGGCTTCTTCACTTTGTCTTCTCAGTTCAATCTCTGCAAAAGTCCATCTTTTCTGATATTGCAATAACAGCACCCTTAATTTTAAATGTAATTTAGACATCAGATTGCATGTAGTAAGTATAAAAATGAACATTCTCCAATGGGGTTCAAAACTTAGAATTCAGATAACTAGTGTAGGTGCACTTCTGAGTATAGAATTTGGGTTAACGAGAGGATGGATTTCAAGGCGAGTATTTAAAAATGAATTGTCCTGGAATTGACAGGGAAAGTACATCCACAACACCACAACAAAACAGTTACTTAAACAGGACCCAAGTAATGACGACATCAATAGAAATACTGTATGGCGCCCACTTCTAAACATAGAACTACAGGCAACTAGGGACACACAAAAAGGAAAAATTAGATTTCCGAGAGAATGAAGCACCTGACATATTTTTAATTCCAAGTATTCATGCCTGAAATCATGTACATGCAAATAATGCTAAATAGATTCAGCTGATGGTTTGTATGTATTTCTTCATCTAAACATATATGTAACAATTACAAAGAAAAGGAAATCACAAATTTGAGAAACATTGATGTGGATAGGAGGAAGGAAGGTGAAGGAGAAAAATGATGTAATTATGTATCAGTTTTAAAATTTTGCACATATATGCAATCTAGTAAAAATGAATACTAGTTAGCTATGAACTGCATCCCTGGCTAATTCTCCAATGACAATTGTTTTATCCTTTTACAAATGGGCACATTTCGTTGGGATCATCAATACAGCAATAGCTGTTATTCTTTTTAGCTACACTATTAGTTCATCATTCTCATCTTTTCCATGCTCATTGATTATATAAGTAATCTTTGTATTTACAAATAATTTAGTTAAGGGAGTAAATGTACAATAATACTTAAAATTAACTGGACATGTATATATCTGAATGTGAGACTTTGTGTAAATGAACCATCGTATTAAAGCATTGTGATCTTAGAGCATAAGTCATTGGTGTTTTGTTCAAAATATTCCTCTGTGCCCAAGTGTTCCAGCTTCTTCCCCTCTTTCTCTTCTATTAGATTCATTGTAACTGTTTTTACGTGAAGGTCCTTGATACACCTGGACTTGAGCTTTGTACAAGGAGATACAGATCATCTATTTGCATTCTTCTATATGCTGACTGCTAGTTTGATCCAGCACCATTCATTGAAAATGCTTGTTTCCCCTGATACCCCACTGGATGGTTTTAGCTGCTTTGTCAAAGATCAAGTGACCATAGGTGTGTGGGTTCATTTCTGGGTCTTCAATTCTATTCCATTGATCTACCTGCCTGTCACTGTATCAATACCATGCAGTTTTTATCATGTTTGCTCTGTAGTACAGCTTAAGGTCAGGGACGGTGGTTCTGCCAGAAGTTCTCTTACTGTTGAGAAAAATTTTTGCTATCCTGGGTTTTGTTATTCCAGATTAATTGGAAATTTCTCTTTCTTACTCTATAAAGAATTGAGTTGAAATTTTTATCAGGATTGCATTGAATCTGTAGATTTCTTTCAGCAAGAAGGCATTTTTACTACAGTAATCCTACCAAACCACAAGCATGGGAGATCATTCCATCTTCTGAAATCTTCTTTGATTTTTTTCTTCAGAGACTTGAAGTTCTTGTTATACAGATCTTTCACTTGCTTGGTTAGAGTCACACCAAAGTATTTTATATTATTTGTGACTATTGTAAAGGGTGTTAGTTCCCAAATTTCTTTCTCAGCTTGTTTATCCTTGGAGTATGGGAAGGCTACTGTTTTGTTTTGTTTTGTTTTTTTGAGTTAATTTTATAGCCAACCACTTTGCTGAAGTTTTTTTCAGCTGTTGGACTGAACATGAGTTCCCCAATGGAGGAATTAGGGAAAGGACAAAAGGAGCTGAAGGGGATTGTAACCTCATAGGAAGAACAACAATATCCTCCAACCAGATCCCCCAGAGCTTGCAGGGACTAAATGACCAACTAAAGGGTACAAATGGAGTGACTTATGGCCCCAGATGCATATGTAGTAGAGGATGGCTTTGTAGGGCATCAATGGGAGGAGAGGCTCTTGGTCCTGTGAAGACTTGTTGCCCAAATGTAGGGGAATGCCTGAGCAGGAAAGCAGAAGTGGGTGGGGGGGCGGGGCACCATCATAGAAGCAGGGGGAGGGGGAGGGAAGGGGATTTCTGGAGGAAAATACTGGAAAGGGGATAACATTTGGAATGTAAATAAATTAAATATCCAGTAAAAATGCTAATAAAAGAAAGCATCATGAATAGTCCCTACATATATCTACATGACTTTTAGTGGAGTTGAAGTTTAAAATGATATTGACCAATTATAGGCGCTATGGAAGTTTTAATTAAAACTAAGATACATTCTATGTATATTTATCATCTATCTGTGAGTAACTTTCTTCATAGAGTCCTTATCAAAGACATAGACTTTACTCATGAACAAAGCATATAAAACTTAAATAACAAATGCACAAATAAAAACATAAAGTAAACTTGATCCAGTCTCTGAACATAGTTAAAATCCATTGTCTTTTCACCACATGCATGTATTTGCTTATTTTATTTATAAAATATACTGTTATAAAATATAAAATATACTGTTCACACAATAATCTGCTATATTTATATATAATTTCAAAAAAGTTAATGTAAAACAAAATTTTTATTAAAAACAATTTAACAGGTATATTATAGTATATCACATTTCTATATCAACATTTTATAAATATGCACATTTGTGCTTTAAATTACTTTCAAAATTTTCTCAATTGTACATAATAGTCTTATGAATTTTTTTTACACAGAAACATTTATACACATTTATCATTATTTCTTCAGGATAGATAGTTAACAGCAAAATGAGTTATTATCACAAGGCATATAAATATGACAAAGATTCTTCACGGTAATTACTAGTTATTGTCTACACACATTAAATGTGTCAGTAGCAATGAAAGAAGTTTCCACTTTGTAGAATCTTTAACACATACTACAAATTTTGAATATGAAATTAGTTTCTCACATATTAAATTTTCTCCAGCTGACAAATCCTAACAGAATATGAATATAAACACACACACACACACACACAGAGAAAGGACTGAGGGAGAGAGAAAGAGAGAGAGAGAGAGAGAGAGAGAGAGAGAGAGCGAGAGAGAATCCTATTCCAACTCATCTTCTAGATAGATGGATTCTAGGCCTCATTAGTACTAGTTAGAGACTTTAACAATAATAAATATCCTCTTATGTCTCTGATTCACTTAAAGAACTTTTATCTACACAGTAAAGATCATTCAATAGTAGTTATTGATTGATATTTGACATCACTAATTAAAGAAATGTTGCCTTGTTACTTTAAATTATAAATTATATTTATATATTTTTATAATATATATTTATTTTATAAATTATAAAATATATATTTTATTTTTATAATATATATTTATTATTATAAATTATAAATTCATTTCACTATAGGAAGTATTAATTTAAAATGCAACAGCTGGGGCTGGAGAAATGGCTCTGTATTTACTGCTCCACAAAAAGCGTACAAGTTTATTGGAGTGCACCTACATGGCATCCACATAGCACTATAAAATTACCTGTAGCTCTAAGGGAACCCAATACCTTCTACTGATCTTCACAGCCCTCTGAACAAATATACACACGTGCACATGCATGCACACATGCACATCCACTACATAAATAATAAATATTGAAATAACATATAAATACCTGTCTCATTCCTATACATTATCATTTTTATAGCTTCAGTGTAGAGTTCTACTGGCATATAGTCATATATTGTTTAATGTTTAATTAAAAACAAACCACTCTTTACTGAATCCATTATAGCAGACAATATCTTTGTGCATTTGAGCATTTATTAAAGACGTGAAGTAAGAGTGATTATTGCTTTATTAAAATAGATGCCCATTTTACGTTTACAAGAATATGCTGAATTATTTTCCAGAAAGCCTACAATTATCCTAATTATCTGAGAGCACCCACATCAACACAGGGTCTCCATATTAGCATCTTCTATTGTTACTGCTGACATAGTCTTGAGCTTTTGTCAGCGACTTACATTCACCTAATTGTGTGTCCAATTTGAATCTTAATATGACAGGCAGTTAATGTCTTTCTATGGAAGGGAGTCCCTACTTGTAGATGGAATCACTTTGCTTTTCAGTTCTCCCTAGTTAGTATTATAGGTGAAGTTTGATATTTTTCCTTTCAAAATTTCTCTCAATCTTTTATGTTAAACATAAACATACCTTGAACATGACTGATAAATATTAACCATTCTCATTAAGACATATCAATTAAATTTCCATAATATTGCTGTTTCTTTAAGGACATCATATCTTGGCGAATGTTTATCTGATTATTTATCATGTAGCTGATTACCTAACATAATATACATGTAGTTTATGTCTTGTCTATAACATTAAATAACACATACACTATTTAATTTAATTTAAGGCACATGACATTAATCTACTTCTGAATGACTTATTCTAGCAATAGTTTTCATTTAGATAAAATATCTTGATGTGTTTGAGCTTTTATCATTAAAGGATAATATATATATATATATATATATATATATATATACCTAAGTACATGCATTTTCCATACATAAAGTAATTAATCTATTTTCTAAAATGAATGATTAAGCATATTATAAGAGAAAATGACATGAAAGTGATTTTTTCAATTCTTTTTGTCCTAGAATAAAATTTGCCAAATGGTTAAATAATATTTACAAGGTTAAAAACCTTCATATGAAAATATTTTAATATGATGCTTCTTTTAAGTCTACATTTAATGCTACATGTTTTATGGCATAAAACTTCATTTTAATAGTTACCCATTTATTTTACTTTAATTATTTTCTCTAGTTTCTAAAGTCAATATCTTAATATGGCTTTTCCATTTTGAATTCCATTGTTATTTATAAAGTTGATATTGTTGTGATGTTACATTTTTATTTATATAAATGAAAATATGCAAAAATATGCTTCTCATATTGTGTCATAATTTTTTATTTAATTTAAGCACATTCAAGTGATGTTCTATGTAAATTTATTTCAGTTTTAAAACTTTGCACAGGATTGTATAGCATGCTCGGCCATGTATTAATCCCTCAACAACTTGGTATTTGTGTGGCTTTGTTCATATGGAGGGCTCAGAGTGGGTGGGTTCAGAGAGGATCTAGCGATGAGTGATCATTACTCTTTTTGTGGCTTATTCTCAAGTGCATGAAAGATGACTTTTGTGAGTTTGACCAATGAGAGGCCTGACGAAAATGTATAGTAAATAATGAGACCATAGTATATTACCTATACTCTCAGTTCATTATCTGTGGATTTGTGAAAGCTGATTCTTTGGATCAAAGTTCGAAGCTCTGGATAAAACACAAATCTGCACAAATTCTTTCCAGGAACTGGCATGTAACAGCTTTATTAAAATAGTCCCCACATTCCTTCACTATCCCATCCCCGTGGCCATATTTTCATTTCCTGCAAACAATTGTTTAATTTTTTCTCTCTCTATTTTTAATTCTAATTGCAAATTGCCCTTTTACTTCTGGGATGCAGACTAATATAGTGTCTTCAGAAGAATCCTGGTACAATGGAAATGTGATTTAGTAGTCAAAAGAAGAATATAGCTACATCTGTCCCTTCTCCCAAACCCTCTTAGAAAGTCACAATTACATTGTAAACATCCAGTGCTTGATAACAGGTTTCCTTGAGGATACAGGTCATTTACTTCCTTTCTATTTCCTTCCCCATGCCAACATAGGGTACTTCACATGACACATTGTAACCACTGGACTCATTCATATTGTACCTAAATGCCAATTCCAGTCACACCAGGTTTTTTGTGGCACATTTTGACCATTATTTATAGTTTGAAATCCTTGTCCTTGGCTTCAGCTATATTGCATTTTCTAAGGCCTCTTTTCTGGGTTGTAGTGAAGGTATATAACTTAGGATGTTAATGATTGGGTTGTTGTGCTGGACTCTAGGTATCTAGGCTTGGGATGATATTCTAAAAAGATTTTTTTTTCAGTTTTTTTTCTAGAATAAATTTGCCACATGGATAAAAAGTTCATGTGTTTAAAAACCAGCATATAAATGTGTCTTGGAAAACATCTCTCTTTTATTCTTGTCGTATTTTCATTTTTTCATTCTTACAGTGATTGTAGTTGCTCATGACATATACTCTTCTTTTGACTTGATATCTATTACTATGTGGTCCTAGGTTTGCTGGGTGGGTGTTCCATTTCTTGATCTCTTTTGCTGTCTCTCCATCTGGGTTGCTTTGTAGGGAGTGTTTTCAAATTCCTATCTATTGTTGCCACAGGATGCTATCACATACACATACACACACACACACACACACACACACACACACACACACACACACATAATATATATGGGTATGATCTATAAGAGAGCAGTTTCTGAAAGGGTCCACAGGAAGGAGGAAAGCTCAATCTGTCATGAGGTTTGGGGGAATCTCTGGGCAGCGGAGTCAGAGAAAAAATGGCTAGGCCCCTGCAAGTTGTCTGGAACAGGGCTAAGGATGAAAAATGGGGATTGGAAATAGAGTTCAGGAAAGTGTTTGATGAACCCCTATAGAAGTCACAGGCCAGTATACACAGCAGTAGGTTCCGAGCTCTTAACAAATTGGAGTTTAAGTGAAGGTTTTTAATATTTGAGAGACACTCTAACTATAGAGTTAACTATAACATGACACGAATTAAGTAACTATATACATGACACGAATATAATTTAAAATGCTGATTTTCACTACTCATTAAAATTCAAAAAACATATACTTTAAATATAGCAGAGTTAAATTATGCATGTATTATTTTATATCCATTGGATGAACCTGATTGTCAATATATCAGAATAACAAGAACAGAGAACAAAGAACAGTATCAAAAATGTATTTCATTCCTTTTTAAACAAAGGAATATAAAAACCAATCTTAAGCAGGAAATAACAGACATGTGATCTATCCTTTGACATTTTAGTAATATCCCAACTAACGTGAGAAAGGATAGGAGGACATTTTTTACTTTCAGCATTTTCTAGACTATGTTTCAAAACCAGAAAACTTCCAAATAGTACCATATGTCAAAGCACCATGTAGCTAAGAGTCTGTCTTCCTATTAGTTAGAAAACACTGATTATAATGTGACAATTCTGGTTCCTGGTCTCAATCTCTCAAAACCATGAATACCTAGTACAATATGATTTTTACTCATTTAGGTAAAATTCTGATAAGACTCTAAATCTGGTGCTTAGGCAGGAACATAATTTATGCTTTTCCTTACATGGGCATGACTAAGATAATAGAGCACAATAAAGGAAAGGAAATCCCAAAAAGTGAATGGTGGCTCATGCAAGTTCCATGGCTTGTGTCCATGAAGAATGTCAGTGGTAAAAACTAAAAGATGTCTTTGCAGTGGCAATTTATAGTGCTGCCTTGGTTGATATCCTTAGATAACTACATCGTAATATCATCCACAACATTCTCTGATGTTAGAAAAAAATCTCAAATAACACCAGTATCTATTTGTGATGCCAATATTTGTACAGAACCCAGTTCACCATGGCCCATAGGCAATCTTTTCAGTAAGTCCTTTAGGAAATGGTTCAGAGACAGCCTGATGAGGAAGAGGCATGTGCCATAGTTCAACTTCAGAGGTAGAGGCAAATGATTACAGAAATCAGTTACCACCCTGAACAATTTAATGAGACACTATACTGAATATGAACAAAAAGTGGAGTGAATCATTTCATCCTTTATTGTGTGAGAAATTTAGAGACCAGGGAAGGAATAAACTGAACATTTCTCCTATAGATATAGTGAGAGTTACAAGTCATTCAGGATTCCGATAGTTATTCTGATCTCTCAAGTATGGAACAATATATCTACCTGTGCTAATCCAGATTGTATTTCTATAACAAAATACCCAAGGCAGTCCAATTTATAAATCAAATATGTGTATTTAACTCACCATCTTAGAAGCTGAAAGCTCAACACAGCTATCATGAAAGTTTGTTTTGGGACACCCATTCATTTCAGTGTGATCCCAGTAGGAAGAAGACAGCATCAGTAAGCCAAGAGCCTAGAAATTCCTCAATTACATTTGAGAACACAGCCCCTAGCCTTAAAATCTTCAACACCATATACACTGCAAACTGAGGACCAAGCTTTCTATCATGAAAACTGAAGGAACAACTGTCATCTGAAACACAGCCAGAGCATTGGTTGACAAAGAAGAGTGGATCACAAGTTTGGTTTTGGTTTTATGTCATGACTCATGGAACTTTGGCACAAATAAAATCCTGAATGTACATGAGACTAGAATAGACTTGAAATCATATAGCAGAACATAGCGACAATTGGGTAAGAGGTGGAATGTGAATGATTTGAGTATGTCAGGTACAATTGTGTACTTGTATCATGTCATTGTGTAACAGTGACATGAACAATAAGCATATATGGTGAAAATTAAAATAAAAATGAAAATTAAAAAAAGCAATAACAATGACAAAAAACCCCGCTTTACCTACTTGGAGAATAGGAAATAGATACAAAGAGCATAAAATTACAGAGCAAATGTAATGTGCTCGGCTCCTGCAGGAAAACACTCTCCTTAAGCTTGCAATGCTGCTGGTTTTATGTTTAGTAATAGAAACACTTCTCTAGGCAGAGAGGAGAGGGAGCTGGAGATGCCAGAAGCTTGGTTCTTAGGACTTAATGTCAAAACAATGGAGCAAGGAAGGGATCACTTACACTTGAGAAGAACTACTGGACAACACGTGCCAGAGGTTGAGGTCCAGGTCAAATGCAGAAGCAGAAGAACAGCCTCACTGAGCAACCAAGAGTGTCACTTATACCCAATACGTTGTTCTCAACAACAGCAAGTTCCTGTGGTGGATTTCTAGGCAGAACTGAGACAGGTTTTCTTAGCTGCGACACCAAGAGGTGGTTAAAGCAGTTTTGCAACTTCAAAGTGGTGGAAGTCAAGGAAAACAGGACTCATCTACTGTATGTGAAACTTTGGTTAAGCTTTCATTGTGTGTTAATAACATGCATCAAACCTTTATTTATAGCCTTTCCCCAAGTACTAAGGATCTTGAAATTTTAGGGTTGACAATGACTATTGTGGAATAGCAATCATGACTGTGGGTAAGAGTAGCAAGGTGCTGCATCACATTGACTGTAGAATGAGATGAATCCTACAAGATGGAAGAATTTTCATTGGCACCGTTAAGGCTTTTTTTTTGTTTTTTCTGACTTTTTCTTTTTCGATATATTTTTTATTTACATTTCAAATGATTTCCCCTTTCCTAGCCCCCCCCCACTCCCAGAAAGTCCTGTAAGCCCCCTTCTCTCCCCCTGTCCTCCCACTCACCCCTTCCCACTTCCCCGTTCTGGTTTTGCTGAATACTGCTTCATTGAGTCTTATGCATATGAATTTGATCCTCTCTGATCGTGATGAGTTCAGGAAGTTCAAGCCAAAGAATGCAAAACAGCCAGAATGTAAAGAAAAACCTGTGTTGGGTCTGGTCCTGCTATATGGGGAGAACTTAGTTTGCATGACTGTGGAAGGTCCACCTCCTAAAGATATTGGCATTGCTCCTGTGCCTCTTACTGGTGCTGCAGGTGGCCCTGGGGTTGGAAGAGCAGCTGCCAGAGGTGTACCAGCAGGTGTGCCCATTCCCCAAGCTCCTCCTGGATTAGCAGGTCCCGGAGGAATTGGAGGCCCATCCCAGCAGGTCGTGACACCACAGGGAAGAGACACTGTTGTAGCTGCTGCTGTTTCTGCTACTGCCAGTATTACAGGAGCCTCAACCCAGTACCCACCAGGACAGGGAACTCCACCTCCACCTGTAGACAGAGCAAGCCCACTTCCAGGCAGTATGGCTCCTTCACCTGGTATGAGACCACCCATGGGCCCACCCATTGGCCTTCCCCCTGCTCGAGGGACACCTATAGATACGCCCCCTCCAGGAATGAGACCCCCTCCACCAGGAATTAGAGGCCCACCTGCCCCCAGAAATGTGTCCACCAAGACCCTAAGATATACTTGATAAAGCTCAGCCCTTCTCTTTCCCTACAATGCTTCTAGTGAAATTGTATAGCCTGCAAGCATTTTGACCCCTCTTACTACATTAACTATAGATAATAAATTCATAGAGCAATTCAATTGGAAAAAAGAGAAACACTTCACTAATGGCTATTAGCCCAGAAGTTTGGAATACCTAAAATATAGCTCACAGACCACATGAAACTCAAGAAGGAAGATCAAGGTGTGGATACTTAAGTCCTTCTTAAAAGGGAGAAGAAAATACTCATGAGAGGAGATACAGAAACAAAGTGTGGAGCAGAGACTGAAGAAAAGGCCATCTAGAGACTGCCCTACCTGGGGATCCATCCCATATGCAGTTACCAAACCCAGACACTATTGTGGATGGAAACAAGTGCTTGCTGATAGAAGCCTGTTATAGCTCTCTCCTGAGAGACATTGCCAGTGCCTGACAAATACAGATGGAGATGCTTTCAGCCAACTGCTGGAATGAGCACAGAGTCCCCAATGGAGGAGGAAGAAAAAGGTCCTGAGGAGCTGAAGGGTTTTGCAGACCCATAGGAGGAAAAACAATATGAACCAACCAGTCCCCCAGAGCTCATAGAAATTAAACCACCAACCAAAGAGTTCATATGGAGGGACCAGTGGCTCCAGCTGCATATGTAACTGAGGATGGCTTGTTGGACATCAATGAAAAGAGAGGACCTCAGACCTGTGAAGGCTCTTTGCCCCATTATAGGGGAATGCTAGGACAGGGAAGCCAGAGAGGGTGGGTTGGTGAGCAGGGAGAGGGGAGATGGGATAGGGGGTTTTCCTGGAGGGGAATGGAAGAAAGGGGATAACATTTGAAATAAAAATAAAGAAATATCTAACAAAAAAAGAAAGAAAAGAATAAAAAGAAATACTTCATCCTTCCTCAGAGTATTCTGCAACAGTCTCCTCTTCCTGCGAGTGCAGAAACTGAAACTTATGGGAGAGAGGACTCTGTGGAAGATCATATTTCCATAGCATCTATTACAGTCAGAATTGTTTCAGGAAACTAATTCAGTCCAGAAAGAAGGCCCTGCTTCATTGCATTCAATAGGATTCCAGGACATAGCTCAAGCATGGAGAGAGTCACATAAAGTGGGGACATTTCTTTTTTTTTAACCACTTCCAAATAAACTGTATTGAGTAGACACCCTGGAAGAAAAAAAAAGAAAATAAGAAACAAGAAAAACAGAACATACTACACTAAATCTCACCAATTCACATGGGATTATACAGGACAATAATTTTCAGTCAAAATATGATATTGAGAGTACATTTTTAATGATCTTTGTTTCACTTTTTTCCCTAATATTTTTACAAATGTTAGACAGAGCAGCACCCTGCATGATTTTATGAAGATAAGCATGCATGAAAGTTCAGTCTCCTAAGTATTAATCACTGCCTGATGAACAGTAAGAGCTTTCTGAATACCAAGCTGTTCTAAATTGAAATTTTATTTAGAAACTTCACTTTCTCAACAATAAAGCAGTGGTATAAACTGCTTTTTTGGCTGAGTTGCTCAATCCTACAGCACAGTACGTGTTTAAGATGATTACCATTTTATCGTCATTGTGGGGTTCCTGGATTTTCAACCAGAACTTTTTTTTTTTAAGTTATGGAAAAGAAGCCAAGGGAGATCTCAGAAAATGTTGGTACATCCTTCACTATCACAGCTGAAATAGTTCAGGTGAATGGTGAGGTTAGTTCATTCCTTCTCATTATCAAGTGCAACCCATTGCTCGAAGGGATTGGAGGACTTGACATTACTAGGATTGCTTAAATGCCAAGACTTGGTTGGATTATTGCTTTTATTAAACGAGTGAGATATTGCTTTTCCTCTGAGCCCATGAACAATTTATATCAGAAAATATCTGTCATCCTATTTCATAATTTCATTAATTGTATACTTCTATTCCAAGAGATTAATAATCATTACTTATTAATAGCAAGACAAGATGATTTATTTGACAATGAAGTTGTTTATTAAGACAAAATTAAACATGGATAGCAAAACCTAAGATTCTACGTTTTTGATACTGAGTTAGAAAATGTGAGTCACTTAGCTTTTGAAAATTTTTATTATATGTTAGAAAAAAATCAAAGAGCATAATATATTCCTGCATTAGATATTATTAAGTACATTGAAGAGTCTGATAAACATATGATGATTATTCTTTCATTTCTTCAGCACTCTAGAATTTTATCTAGAATTGATATAGAATGAGCTATTTATTCAAAGACCACAAATAAGGGTTTAAGGTACATGGAGAATAATGAAACCAGAAAGAAATCAGAAATGGTTATAATTCAGAAATACACTAGAAATATTATTTTTAATTCTATTACCTCAACTATACAGGGATAATAGTAGTTGGTATTTTAGAAGCAGGGAGCAGAATACATAAGCATGAATTACTAGTAAATCTCCAAATTTCATTGTCTTAAAACCTTTAGACTTCTTAAAAGCAGGAAGACTTGGTCTTCAATATACCTACAATGTCTTCTAAAATACATAT
Organism: Apodemus sylvaticus; assembly: GCF_947179515.1. Taxonomy (NCBI): domain Eukaryota; kingdom Metazoa; phylum Chordata; class Mammalia; order Rodentia; family Muridae; genus Apodemus; species Apodemus sylvaticus. The sequence continues at coordinate 91,286,059 of NC_067475.1, read as the reverse complement.
TTACAAAGCTGTTGAAAGGAGTTTCTGTGTTTAAGTCTTCAATATAAAACTTAAAACTATATGTGATATAAGAAATGTAGAAACAGTATAATTTTATGCATCTCATAGTAAACTTATACACTAAATTATTTTATTCAAACCATAAATCATACATGCTACTGATTTCTGAAATACTTTTACTATAGTAAACCTATGTATTTATTAATATTAATATTCTGGTTTAAAATATTTTTGAAATTATAATAAGATATTACTGGAATTATTTTTGTATCATATGTGGAAATAATTTCTATTTATATAAATTAAATTCCTGTGATTATCACTATACAGAAAACAAAATACACTGTTATATAACTGCTTATAATTGTTTTAATTTATTATTTATTTAAATGAATTACAATTACTTCATTTCCTTTCTCTCTGCTTTCTCTTACCCATTCAATGTTTGTTTTCCATGTCAATGACTGCTATCAAATTCACAGCCTCTTCTTTACATATACATATAACAAATAAACATTAAAAACTACCCCCAGGGTTCATTCAGTCTGGCCTGGGTGCATATATTTCTAGGGTTGATAACTTGGTATTGGATAACCAGTCATTATGATCATCCCAGGGGAGGATTTATCCTCCCTTTCTCAACACTTGTAGCTTGTAGATCTAATTTATAAATGGGAACAGTGAGATTTTTCCATCTATGCTGGGATGTCAAGACGTTTGGTTTTCAAGACGATTTGAGGGAGCCATGCTGTATAGATGTCATAGGTGTTGTTACTCTATCAAAGCTAGAAGTCACAATCTCAGAATACTTCCTCGTCCTTTGGCTCTTAAAATCTTTCTTCCCCTCCTTTAGGATGCTTTTGAAACTTAGATGTAAGAACTGTAGGGACACCCAAGGGTCAGTTACTCTGTGCAATTTTATTAGATATTTCTTTTATTAATGATACCTTTGTATTGCAAAAACAACTTTATTTGATGAGAGGTGAGATATTCACTTATCTGTGGGTGTAAGTATTTATAACTGTTAAAAATTACACTAGTATAGGAAATTGGTTTTGCTCTATGATCCATTTCTTCAGTACCCACATATGTTCGAGCTGTGAATTGTGACTTAAACCCAATTAAATTTCTGCTGGTTATCATAACTATTTTAAATACCAGTATTGCATTTCTGGGAATATCTTGCTATGATGGTTATTGTTTTTCATAAATACCATAACTGAGTTGGATAGTTGACTGTTTCCCTTCCTTTTTAGCTTGCTCTTCATTTTCCATTTCCTTGAAAGTTGCTCATCAGTGAGGGAAATTTTTCGTTAGTAACAGCTTAAATCTTCTGAGTCCAGTATAAAAAAATGCTTGGTGTCTTCAGAAAAAGGGAGCAACTGGCAACCAAGTAATAGCAATAATAGGTTCAGTTGCTTTGGTGCTTTTAGACACTCTGGACCAAAAACTTGGAAGGAGGAGGTTTATGCCTCTACTGTGGTTTTATTACATAGCCTATGATTTTTTTTTTGTCATATGTATGTGTGTGTGTGTGTGTGTGTGTGTACGTGTCATGTCTTTGTGTATACACACACACACACATGTGCATGCACACACACGTACACACACACACACACACACATACACACACACACACACACACACACACACACACACACACATGGAGTTGCTCTGCTCTCCCCTTGCTTTTTCCCCTAAATAAACCATAGGGGTCTGTCCCCAACTTCAGGTCAATGGTTGGGGGTAAGTAACTGCTTCTGTCTGGGGCAGCTGATGGTAGGGCTTCTCAGATGCCAGTCATGCCAGCATCCCATCTAAACATTAGTAATAGTGGCAGGCCTTGGTGCACCCCTCCCCCACCCCGCCATGAGATGTATCTCAATCTCTTCATTTTTGTCCGTGCAGTTGTTTTAGACAGAAACAGTTCTGGGTCAGAAATTTTGACTGTGGTTTAGTAACCCTGACTCTCCTCTTCAGGCCCTGACTATCAACTAGAGGTGGACTATTCAAGTTTCTCTGCCTTTGGCTAAGGTCACCCCCACTGAGTCCTTAGAGTCTCGCACATCCAAGGTCTCTTGTGTATTTCTAGTTCTCCCACCTCCACCCTCAGATGCTGTTTATCTCCGTTCACTCTCTTGGCCCTCTGGGCTTCTCTCCTGTTCCCACCCCATACCTGATCCTGTTCCCCTTTTCCGCTCTCTTTCCTCTCTCCAACCCAGATCCCTCCCTCTCTCTGCCTCCCCTAAGTGATCATTTCTTTCCTCTCCATTTCCATCCCTGCAGTTCTTTCAGATTAGAATAATTATGGGTCAGAGTTTTGACTGTGGGATGGCAGCCCATCCCTCACTTGATGCCCTGATTTTCTGGTGGAGGTGAGCTCTACAAGTTTCCTCTCCCCACTGTAGGACATCTCATCTAAGGCCCCTCCTTTTGATTCCCGAGAGTCTCTCACCTCCCAGGTCTCTGGTGCATTCTGGAGGGACCCCCAACCTCCTACATCCTGAGGTTGCCTGTTTTCATTCTTTCTGCTGGCCCTCAGCACTTCAGTCCTTCTACCTCCCCACCCAATACCACATCATGTTCCTCTCTCCCCTCACCCCCTCTCCACTTTCTGTCCCAGGTTCCTCACCCGCCCCTTGTGATTGCTTTTTGAGTTCTGTGGACTGAATCTTGACTATTCTGCTTTATTACTTTTTGTTTTTGATTTGGCTAATGTCCACTTATTGGTGAGTACATGGATGGTAATCCATGTCCATTTGGGTCTGAGTTACTTCACTCAGGATGTTCTATCAGGATGGATATTCTAGTTCCATCCATTTGCTTGCAAAACTCAGGACATCCTCAGTCCTAATAGCTGAGTATTAGTATTCCATTCTTTACATGAACCACATTTCTGTATCCATTCTTCTGTCCTGGGACATTTGAGTTGTTTCTTGCTTCTGCCTATCACTAACAAGGCCACTACAAACATAGTGGAACATGTGCACCTGTAGCATGGTGTGGTATCTTTTGGTATATTCTTAAGAGTGGTATTGCTGGGTCTTTAGGTAGATCTATTTCCAATTTTCTGAGGAACCTCCAGATTGATTTCCAGAGGGGTTGTGCAATCCCAACAGCAATGGAGGAGTGTTCCTCTTTCTCCACATCCTTGCCAACATGTGCTAGTACCTGAGGTTTTGATCATAGCCATTCTGATTGGTGTAAGGTGGAATCTCATGGTTATTTTGATTTGCAGTTCTCTGATCACTAAGGAATTTGAACACTTCTTAAAGTCTGTGTGTTGTATCCTAGGTATTATGTACTTTTTGGCTAATTTCCACTTATTAGTGAGTACATAACATGTCTGTCCTTGTGAGTCTGACTTACTTCACTCAGGATGATATATTCTAGTTCCATCCCTTTGCCTGCAAAATTCATGATATCTTTGTTTTTAAAGCTAAATAGTATTATACTGTGTAAATGAACCACAATTTCTGTATCCATTCTTTGGTTGAGGGACATCTGCATTATTTACAGCTTCTCGCTATTACAAGTAAGGCTGCTACAAATATTCATAGCAGTCCTATTTGTTTATTATCATCTTAATGCAATACAATCTTCTTTTTTCTCCACGTATAAGTGAGAACAATATTTTTTTCACCTTTAATTGATAAGGCTTTTGAACTATCAAAAAGTTATTCTATCAATATTAATAATAATAATATAAAAATGAAGTTTCTTTATTGCTCAATATGAGAACCAAAACAATGAGCTTATGAAATCAAAATGAGGACAATCTAAATATGGTAAGGTGGAAAAATTTAAACATAAAATATATAAATAATATAAAAATCAAAAGAGCAGTTTAGGAAGGTAATAAGATGTAGTAATTGTAAGTATAATATAGTACATCAAATGTAAAACTATACATATATAAAATAATCCCTCAAAATATTATAATAAAACTGATCTGACTATTTATCTACATGTTAATGCTGGCTATTTAGTTCATAGTCAAAGGAATCCAGGAATGAAACTGAGTGCTCCCTGGCATCTTTGAGTCATTGGTCAAACTTTTATCAAACAAAGAATGCAAATGAAATAAGTAAATGCACAAATTATCATTTTTCAAACCTGTTATTCTTGCGGGGCTTAGTTCAGTTATCTGCTTTACTAGTATCATCTTTAGATATATAAAACAAAATTTCATGTTAAAAGGAAAATTGGTTCTTTATATTAACTATTGCCATTGCTTTAAATTATTTTCCATTCTTCATCTGGATTTATAATTATTTGGATGTAAAGTATAATTAAGTAACCTTGATAAAGCATTGTAACAGGATACCATAAAAATTAATTTAATATTAATGTTACATAAAATTTTTTTACCACAGCAGTCAAGGCCCTGGCTTGGGGCAGACCTTGTTTCTGTCTGTGATATACGTTGTTGTGGAACAACTCTCCGGTTTCCTTCCTAACCTTGTTTTTATCATTCCAGATTTGGATTTATTCTTCATAAAGATGAATCTGCACTACACAAAATTGATCTTGAAACCATGTCCTACATCAAAACAATTAGCCTGAAGGACTCAAAGTGCATTCCTCTGTCCTTGGCATACACCCATCTGGGAGGATACTACTTCATTAGCTGCAAGCCTGACATCACTGGAGCCATTCCACCACAGCTTGTGGTAGACAGTGTGACTGACTCTATCATTGGCTTCAATAGTGATGTCACGGGCACTCCCTATGTCTCTCCAGATGGACACTATCTAGTCAGTGTCAACGACATGAAAGGTCTTGTCAGAGTCCAATATATCACCATCCGAGGAGAAATTCTAGATGCGTTTGACATCCACACCAACCTGCACATATCTGACCTAGCCTTCCAGCCATCCTTCACAGAAGCCCACCAGTACAACATCTATGGCAGCTCAAGCCAACAAACAGATGTACTCTTTGTGGAGCTTTCCTCTGGGAAGGTCAAGATGATCAAAAGCCTCAAAGAACCTCTCAAGGCAGAAGACTGGCCCTGGAGCCAGAAGAACAGGCACATCCAAGGCAGCGGCCTGTTTGGACAATACCTGATGACACCTTCCAAAGAGTCCCTCTTCATCCTGGACGGTCGCCTTAATAAGTTAAACTGTGAGATCACCGAGGTTCAGAAAGGAAATACAGTCATTTGGGTAGGCGATGCCTAAGGAGCCCTATTACCTAATTATGAAAGAAGAGTTTTACAGTACATTGCACTTGATCCATATTTAAATTAAAACTTAATTTTTCTGAATTTATATTCTAGTCAAAACCCCCTCCGTTTTATTTCCAAATAAGATAGATTTTTTTTTTAACTTTACAATAATATTGGCAGGTTAGAACATTTCATACAATATTTAATTAGGAATTACAGCACTTGCAAGAATCAAACATGTAGCTATATTTTAAACCAATAAAATAAGATTTAAAATTCTTTATAAACACACACACACACACACACACACACACTGCAGGGAATTTCAGATGACCTAAGCATCGTGTCATTTAAGGTATTTTTTTTTCCTCTGTCATTTTGCTATGCTTAAATCAGAAATAAAAGGTCGTGTCAAACCTTAAAATTCTTAATTCAAAATACTCTGTCCCGTCCACTGTTTAAAATCTTTTGTGCCTTGAAGGAAATGTCATGGGGGAAAAAAAAGGAAGGCTAAACTCTGCATATTGGACAACCTCATAAGCAATGAATCTACTGTCATTAAGAAATGTTTATATCTTGCGCCAAATCCTGCCTTCCAGCATTTGTTTGACCTTCAATGAAATGTCATGTGAAGGCATAATTTGGCCTTGGGCTGTATACAGATGAGAAGCTATCCAACATTCACTGTACTGTGTGCATTGTGCTATAGAAAATGGAAAGGAAGGAAGAAAAATGTGTATGGTAAAAATGTTTGCAATGTATTGTGTACATGTTTTGCTTTCATTCACTTGAGTGCATTATATTATTGGTGTATGATTATCTGGGAATTCAACTGCTTACAGAAGGTTTCCTTCTTTATTATGAAGATTGATTCTTTTATGTAGCCCAGTGTTGCATAAGTCAGGAACTTTCTCAGTTCTGGAAAAGGAGCATGACTGTGTCTTCACAGAAAGAACCACTTGTAGGAAAATTGACAGACAAAGTTGGAACCACTCTCTGTAGTGCAGTGGCCTAAATCCTCATCAGACAACATTCACTTGGTTAGTCCAAAGAAGATGAATGGGTTTTAGCAGAAAACAGTAAGATGAGCCCACAATGGAGAGTGGAAAAGTGAACTCCACTGCTTTTGCTATTTAGGTGTATCTACTAAATAAGCCCATCCTTTATCAATGGCCAAGATGACTTCTACTTCTGCATATTCTAAAGCAGCTTCTCTTTAACTGTGTGCTCTAGCTGTGACCTAACAGAGTCTCTTGAGAAATAGTAGAGAAGTAAAAATAAATGCCTTTATCCTTTTTCCTAAAGGAGAAAATAGAAAACCAGTAGAAATAGATTAATACCAATCAGTTTGGTTATTTGAATAGGAAAACAATCCAGGTGTAAGGGAATAGCATACATGGTTTGAGAATCTTTTCTACTTATTTTTCTTCTTATTGTTGCTAAAACTGGTGATGAGCTATTGAAGTAATGCCCATTTGCTGAAGGTAATCCAATAAGATCTTTTTTTAAATACGAATTTTATTCAAGTTTAAATTGTGTAAAACTGCATAGAAACTTGGAATTTTATAGTGTGCACTCTCTTTTGTGTATATAGTATCATGGGCTGTGTGATAATAGATTTCTTCTAAGCTTAAGAAAACCTTAAGGGAAATAGATTTAATAAACAACAGAAATCAGCCTACATTTTTACTGATTGAGTCTGTTTTACTCTTTAGTAATTTCCTCCCCTGGGAACATGAATCATGCAGTGTCTTTGTGTTAATGATTTGACGTAAGTCTAACCTGTACATGTACATCATCTTTTAGAAGCTTTTACCATGTGGATGCTGTCTGGTGTCATTGCTTGATAAAAAAATAAACATCTTATGTTTTATTGCTTGTGTGCTCAGAAATGAATTAGTGTTCCTGATATTTTATGCCTCCATAGGCTTCAGAAATAATCTGGTGCCCCATGTCATTGTAAAAATCATAGTGAGGTGGAGCATAGAAGAAAACTGAAGGGAGACCAAAGAAAATTTCAACCCAGCTTTTCATAAAATAGCAATGTTCTTCCATCTCTGTGTTACAGGGAGCCCATCTGAGAAGAATCCTCAGACATGGTTTATAGCCAATTAAAGTCTTTATTCCAACTGGCTGGGACTATACTCAGTGTTGGGGAAGCAAGTGAATTTAGGTTGGAGTGTTTAGAGCAAGGGACTTTTAATGGCAATAACCTCATCCTTTTATCTGGCTCTAGAACTGAAGAGGAGTTTTTGTCCAACAAGCAGCTTTCCATATCACAAGACAAGCAGTTAGATTGAGTGGGAGGTTTGCACATGCAGGGAACATAACAGAGGCCTTCCTTGAATAGTTGGGGATGTAAAATGCTAGTCAAATCTAAAAAGGCCTCAGTAAGTACCAGATGTAGAAACCCCTGCATTGTCTTGCCCTGTGTACCTTCAACATTCAATGTTTGTCCCAAAGCCTGTACCCTGTGCTGTCTGTTTCTGTAGAATCTCTCATAGCTTAAAGAGATTGTGTCCTCACAGGTCCTCAAAAGTAAACTCAAAAGCAAAATTTTCTCCCCCTATCTATAAATGATAGTTATATAAATTTGCCTTTTTTTCATTGTTGAGGAAATCAGGGATTCAGGTTTGTTACCCATGCTCCCTGACTGAACAACATTTTTTTAAAGGCAGAGGAGTTAAAATCTAAACTTGGGAACTAAGCAAAACGCTTATATCATGTTTGTGTTGTTACTGATGTAGACATTTCTTTCTCCAAAGACAGAGCAGAGATATTTGACAAACCCTGAGCATCACTCTACAGGTAGAGACTAAAGCTGCATTTCAGGTAGCCATTTCAACAGTTCTATTCAAAAACTGAAGGTGAAGGGAAAGCCAGATAATCACTAGAAACCTGTCTTACAAAGAGGCTGCAGCATCAGAGAGTGGAAGTCAGGAGAAGAAAACAGAGTTACAGCTGTGAAGGGAGGGATATGACTATCAGAGGGAAGGGGGCATTTAACATGGGAAGACCTTACCAAAGCCAGATGCAAGAAAATGACAGTAATTTGGAAGGCAACTTAGCTATGTTAAAAGGGGGTGGTAGCTTATGGTCAGATTCTGAGACATGGTACAGAATGAAAGCCCTATAAAGACTGGACTGATTACTGCTGTCCAACGCAGTTCTTTCTCAAATGTGTGTGAATGGATGGTTCCTGGGGAAAGAGAGCTTAACTTGACCTTTGGCCTCTATGTGTAGTGTCTTCACACACACACACACACACACACACACACACACACTAATATTGTAGAAACAAAGAAAACCTAGTGATAGCAGCACTTGACAGAGACTGAAGGCAAGGCCATCCAGATATCTTCCCCAGCTATGGATCCATCCCATCTTCAGATGCCAAACCCTGACACTATTGCTGATGTCAAGAAACACTTGCTGAAAGGAGCCTGGTATGGCTGTTCCCTGAGAGGTTCTACCAGCATCTGACCAATACAGATGCAGATACCCACAGCCAACCATCAGACTGAGCTCAGGGACCACAATAGAAGAGCTAGGGGAAGGACCGAAGGAACCCCATAGGAAGAGCAATATCAACTAACTGGACCACCTGGAGCTCCCAGAGACTAAACCATCAAGCAAAGAATATACATGGAGGAATCCATTGCTCCAGACACATATGTAGCAGAGATTCGCCTTATCTGACATCAACAGGAGGTAAGGCCCTTGGTCCTATGAAGACTTTATGCACCAATGTAGAGGGATGCTAGAGCAGTGAGGTGGGAGTGGATGAGCAGGTAGAAGAACACACTCATAGAAGCAAAGGGGAGGAAAAAGAGGGGGGATGGGATGGGGTTTGTGGAGAGGAAACTAAGAAGGAGGATATAATTTTACATGTAAACAAATAAAATGATTAATAAAAAGAAAAATAAAACCAAAGAAGAAAACTTTATATTTTAACAGAGGAAACATGTAATTGAAAAAAAGAAATTAAAAGAAAGGTATCAATTAGATATCTCAGAAATTGTAAGGTGGCCAGGTTGGGGTCTTTAGAACATGACAGTGAAATTGCAAACCTTGTTGATGGCAGCTTAATAGGCATGGGTCATAAAAAGAGAGAAATGATAGGCTTTGCATGGGACATTGTCAAGAGCACCTAGAAAGACGTGAGGAAGAAGCAGAGTTAGGGAGAGGAATGGGGATTCAGACCAAAGAGAAATTGATGGGAGTGCACAATGGCTATATCAGATAAGTGTCAGCATGCACAGCAAACTTGCTATTTCTAAGATTCATACCTGCCTAGATAATTACATATGTAAGAGGCTGACAAACTGTAAAAACCACAAAATTCCATTCCAAACTTTATCCCTGCCAGATGTACCTTGAGACATTCTTTGGAGAGTTTTGTTCTATGAAATAAGTTAACTAAATTCAATTTTATATTCGCTAATTACATTTTTACAGTGTGAACAATGTGTTTAATTATATCTGACAAGTTGTATTATTACATAAGTTTTTAAAATAGAAAAATGTTCAAGTTCATAAATACTAATATATTAGAGAATGAAATGAAACCTAAAGTCACAGTTGTAAGAGCTCACACAGGTCTGATGTCACATGCCAGTATTATTTTTCTCATAAGACATTAATATAGGAAGAGTAATAGGAATGGCATACTTCCCCAAAGGCTATTTTCATGTTTCTTCCAACCATAATATCTTCTGACAAGTTCAATGGAGAGATATAGTCTGAAAGTGATATTGCAGGAATTCTCAGCTGTATGTGAAGACATGGTGAATGTTCTGCTCTTTCTCGAAGACTAAATACTAAGCACAAGAGTCAGAGTTAACAATGGTTGGGGTCCTAACTTCACTGCCAGGCAGTATCCTTAGGAGCTTCTAGCTTTAGCCACCATCAACCAAGTAAACTTGGATCCTTGACTAGAATGTGGAAAAGATTTTTGGATGAACCATAGTAAAGAAAAGTTAGTGGGTTTATTATTTTCACAGATTCATCTAAGAAAAGAATAAGGCATGAATGTGGGCCATTTCGAGTGGCACATAGTGTCTTTATAATGGCTCTGTGGGCTGGAGAGATAGATCAGCTATTAAATCCTATGATCACAACCAAGCCTACAATGGCTCTGTGAATGATATCACACTTTCTAGGTTACCTTCCTCAAGGGAAGAAATTTGCAAACAAGGCTGAAAGAGCAAGCGGAGTAGAAAATTTAAGAAAATTAAAAGTTAAAAATACATGAGATGGCTTACAGAATTTTCATTTGTAAATGAAATTGTAAGTGGTTTTGATGAGGGTATATTATTTAGAACTGGGATGAGCATTGAGGGCTAATATGATAACATTAAAGGTTACAAACATTTTTGCCCCTACATAAGCACAGGGAATGTGTTTTAGTATTCTTATTTGAGATGTTTTCCAGAAAACATTTTTTTTTCCTGTAGGCGATATTCATAATGGCTTTAACAACTAAGCAACACAACTAAAGTATGCTCCCACACAGAAAAACTCACCTTATACTTGTTGCCACTTTGAGATGGGGCCCTGGATTCACAGGCTTATCAAGGCTTTAGAGAGGCCTGGAGGCTTAGTGTGGATAAAGCATTAGGAGGGGCTGCTTGGTTCCTGTTCATGAGGCAGCCCCTGCACTCATACAGAGGCTCTGTGTCTTCTGTAGCATCAGTCAGTCACTCTGTGCCATGAGTAACCCTGCCCCAGCTGAGGCCCAACCTTGTAAGTTTCAGATGGCAATCATTTATATTTGCCTTCCTGTATGGCTAAGGAGGCCATAGAGATGAGAGGATGCAAATTAACTAAGTTTGGACTCTGGATAAGGATCTGAATGAAAGCAGAGTTGTAGGTATGGAAAGGATTGGGGTAGAACTATGAGAGGTGAACAGCTTGGGAGAAACAGAAGAAATGATTGGGAAAGGAAGAGCCACGTTGGGGATATTCTTCAGACTGGTGGCAGTTAAGTTAGACACATGGACAGGAACAAGGGAGATTTTAGACTCCCGGGGAGTAAATGGCATGGTGGTACCTAATTTTGCAAGTTTCAGAAGCTCAGGGTTGGGCTGGCTCCTCCATTTGGAAAGGCTCATGCCTTGGACCTGTGGAAATTGTTTTCACTAAATACACATAGGAGGATCAGAGGCATGCTGAGACTAAAACAGCTATCTTCCTTTTATCAAAATGTGTTTCAGGAAACAGGCCAGATACCCTGAACCAGTTCCTCTGTCCAAGCGAGCAACAGTGTTCTGGTAAAAACCCTAGCAATTCATATGTGCCATGCTCTGTTGTGTCTGAAGAACATTGATCTCTTGATGTTATCTACCACTTTGGCTTTTACAAAATTTCTGCCTTCTCCAAACATCGTGGGAAATAATTGGGTCCCTCCAACTTCACCAACCTGCTCTGCTAGGGTAATTTGGGAGTCTTAGGAGTTTACTTGAAGTACTTCTTTTGCTATGTTTCCCATGGCTGTCTCTGGACCCTGACTTGACTTCTGGTTTATGGGGTTGCTATGGTCACCTACCACCTTCCTCTTAACTGATTGCTACCAAAACTTCAATTTCTTTTGAAGCAATCAGGCTTTATCTTCTCCTTGATTCATGTGGTTCCTCGCACCATGCTGCCAAATACAGACACACATTTAGAGCTGGTAGCTATGAGGCCTGTTCTAAAAGTGAAAGTCCCCTTTTATGACAAGGAAATTGGATGATAAATAATTGTCTGTCGTCCTTCACAGCTTCCATCTCTGAAACTGAAACCTTAAAATTGGAATTAAATTATATAGTGTCTTACCAGTTCCTCAGTCAAAACCTCATGAGAAGCACGTCTCTCTCCTGGATCAACTTTCCTTCTTTTTTGTTTTTTTGAAATTGTATTTTTAATTTAACTTTTGTATATATATATATATATATATATATATATATATATATATATATATATATACTTTTGTGTATGTACAACACCCATATTCACAATAGCAGCTAAAGTGGGAGAAGAGTATTTCATCTCCTGCAACTGAACTTATAGATGGGTCCTAGGAAAGCAACCCTACTTTTCTATGGCTATAGTCAGTGCCTTGAACTGCTAAACTATCTCTGAACAAACTTTGTTTTTTCTTTTCCTTTTTTTTTTAAGGCTCTGTAATGCCAGCACTGGGCTTTAAGCCTTTCTGTTTCTTCTAAGTCTTCCTGTTCCTTCTGACTTGACTATACATGCATGAGCTACCTTTGTGACATTTTTGAACCCTCTTTAAAAACTCACTTGCAAGCAAGAATTATTTTCTACCCCATGTAAAATTAACAGTATTTACAAATTCCAAAAATATAACTACCTAAGTTTACTGAGATAGACTTTCATAGTTTTATAGGCATTTAATTGTCTACATAATAGAAATATTGTCTTACTACTGAATTATATCATTTTCTTACATATAATCTAAATTAATGGTAAGTGATTTTTGTCTGTTTGCTATACTGCACTCAGAACCTGGCTTAGCAGGCACATGTCAGACTGTCAATAAACATATATGAAATGACTGAAAGTTTGGATTTATATTTTTATTATTCTCTATGTTTAAGAACCTGAGTCCAGAGTGATAAAAGAACTAGATAAAAACCTACTATTGTTATTCTTTTTTATTTTGTTCTTTGTTTATATTTCTTATGCTTTTCCATTTCCCGGTTCTCCCCTCCCCATAACTCCCATAAGCCCTCTTCCCTCTGCCCATTCCCAAATCAACTGCCTCCCACTTCTCTGTCCTGGAAATCCCCTACAATGCTGCATCAAGCCTTTGTAGGACCAGGACCCTCTCCTACCTTCTTGGGAATGATTTGATATGTGAGTTGTGTCTTGGGTATTCAGAGCTTCTGGGATAATATCCACTTATCAGTGACTGCATTCCATGTGTGTTCTTTTGTGAAAAAGTTACCTCACTTAGGATGATATTTTCCAGTTCCAACAATTTGACTAAAAATTTCATTAATTCATTGTTTTTTATTGCTGATTAGTATTCCATTGTGTAAATATACCACATTTTCTGTATCCATTCCTCCATTGAGGAACATCTGGGCTCTTTCAAGCTTTTGGCTATTACAAATAAGGCTACTATGAACATAGTGGAACATGTGTCCTTATTGCATGCTGGGGAATCCTCTGGGTATATCCCAGGAGTGGTATAGTAGGGTCCTCAGGAAGTGACGTGCCCAGTTTTCTGAGGAACCACCAGACTGATTTCCAGAGTGGTTGTACTAACTTGCAATCCCATCAACAGTGGGGGAGTGTTCCTCTTTCTCCACATCCTCCCCAACTCCAACTGTCTCCTGAATTTTTAATCTTAGCCATTCTGACTGGTGTGAGGTGAAATCTCAGGGTTGTTTTGATTTGCATTTCCCTAATGACTAATGCTGTTGAACATTTCTTAAGGTGCTTCTCAACCATTTGAAATTTTTCAGGTGAAAATTCTTTTTTAGCTCTGTACCCCATTTTTTAATAGGATTATTTGGTTCTCTGGAGTCTAACTTCTTGAGTTCTTTGTATATATTGGATATTAGCCCTCTGTCAGATGTAGGGTTGGTGAAGATCTTTTCTGAATTTGTTGGTTGCCATTTTGTCCTTTTGACAGTGTCTGTTGCCTTACAGAAATGTTGCAATTTTATGGGGTCTCATTTGTCAATTCTTGATCTTAGAGCATAAGCTATTGGTGGTCTGTTCAGTAACTTTTCCCCTGTGCCCATGTCCTCAACGGTCTTCACCAGTCTCTTTTCTATTAGTTTCAGTGTTTCTAATTTTATTTGGAGGTCCGTGATCCACTTGGAGTTGAGCCTAGTACAAGGAAATAAGAATGGATTAATTCACATTCTTCTGCATGCAGACCTGCAGTTGAACCAGCACTATTTGTTAAAAAAGGCTATCCTTTTTCCACTGGAAGGTTTCAGCTCCTTTGTTGAAGATCAAGTGACTAGAGTTGTGTGGGTTCATTTCTGGGTCTTCAATCCTATTCCATTGATCTACCTGCTTGTCACTGTACCAATACCATGCAGTTTTTAACACAATTGCTCTGTAGAAGTTCTTTTACCGTTGAGAATAGTTTTAGCTATCCTGGGTTTTTTGTTATTCCAAATGAATTTAAGAATTTTTCTTTCTAATTCTACGAAGAACTGAAATGGGATTTTGATTGGGATTGCATTGAATCTGTACATTGCTTTTGGCAAGATGGCCATTTTTATTATATTAATCCTGCCAATCCATGAGCATGGAAGATTTTTCCATCTTCTGAGGTATTCTTTAATTTCCTTCTTCAGAGACCTGAAGTTCTTGTCATACAGATCTTTCACTTGTTTGGTTAGAGTCATACCGAGATACTTTATATTGTTTGTGGCTATTGTGAAGGGTGTTATTTCTCTAATTTCTTTCTCAGCCTGCTTATCATTTGAGTAAAGGAAGGCAACTGATTTTCTTGAGTTGATTTTATAACCAGCCACTTTGCTGAAGTTGTTTATCAGCTGTAGGGGTTCTCTGGTTCAGTTTTTGGGTCACCTAAGTATGCTATCATATCATCTGTGAATAGTGATAGTTTGACTTCTTCCTTTCCAATTTGTATTCATTTGACTTCCTTTTGTTGTCTAATTGCTCTAGCTAGAACTTCAAGTACTATATTGAAAGATAAAGAAATATAGCAATAATATTAACTGATAAACTCATAGATCCGAAAATTGCTCCACCCCTCATCAGAGTTTTTCTTGAGTAGATGGAAATCAACACAAAGACCTACAGCTGAACAATGTACAGAGAATAAGAGATTTTTGGAGCATTCAGTCATAAATGACATGTCTTTATCAAATCTGTCCCCTCAAGACTCAGGTATTTATATTGAATAGGTGGTAGAGTGATTGCAAGAGCCAAAATTGGTGTATGACTGCAAGGAAATAGTGTTTTCCAAGTACAATAGGACTGATGCACATACAAAATCACAGACTATGAAAGAAAGCACAAGACCTGCATAGGATTAAAGCAGACACCTTCCTAAAAGAGTATACTACCAGAATTTAGTCTGGCTTAAATAATTTAAATGTGGGTAGCTATATTTTGGGAATTTCAAAAGAAAATGCTAGTTTTTCATGGGGCAGAAAGCAATTCTTACTGGCAAGTGAATTTTTAACGATGATGAAAAAAAATTGCAAAGATGGCTGAGGCATATATATCCCAGACAGGAGAAACTGGAAGTGTTGAAGTCCAGAGCTAATATTACAAAACCTTCAAGCCCAAACCAAAACAAATTAAGAAGCTAACAGTAGGGTTGGGTTCATCAGTTAAGAGCACAGAGAAGGGGAACTGGAGAGAAAATCTTACTCCTAATCAAGAAGTAGCAATGCTACTAATGAAAGAAAATACCAATTTTCTAAAATGGAGTATCAATAGATATATCAAACACACTCCAGGGGCGATTCATGTCCAGTTACGGTTGGGCAACCCAAAATATATTCCATAGGCTATTTTTCGATACTTTTCTTGTGCATTTCGATCAAGTTTTTTGTTTGGGTATTTTCTGTCTTACTGAAGTATTTTATTTTTGCTTTTGTTTTTCTGTCTTTTTTTTCTTTAAAAAAAACTTTCATTTTGAACTTTCTGCTCACTAGCAACTTTGTGAGCCTGTGTGTGTGTGTGTATGTGTGTATGTGTGTGTATATGTGTGTGTGTGTATGTGTGCACGCGCGCGCATGCGCGTGTGCACCCTTGAGAGAGCAATAGAACAAAATAAAAATTAAGTTGGGTGGGTTAAGAGGTAGGGAGAGCTGGGCAGTGCTGGCACATGCCTTTAATCGCAGCACTTGCTAGGCAGAGGCAAGTAAATTTCTGAGTTCAAGGTCAGCCTGATCTATAGAGTGAGTTCCAGGACAGCCAGGACTACACAGAGAAACCCTTTCTCAAAAAACAAACACAGAAACAAAAACAAACAAACAAAAAGGAGGTGGGGAGAGTCTAAAAGGCTTTAGAGGATGAGAAACAAAAAAAAATTATAATCTCTGAAACAAATACCAGAAAGATTTTAAAATTAATTAATTAAACATATTTCTGACTCTGTGGACAATAGGGTGACTGTCTTTTACTGTACAGTTAATATCCAATCTCAGTGAGCACATGTTATGTATATTTCTCTAGGTCTGGGTCAAAACTTCAAAATCTTGCTGTAGATGATTTTTTTGATAGTTCTGTTTTCTGGAAAGTTCATGATGCCATTGTTTTTAACTGCTGAGTAATAAACAAAGCCAAGCCTATTGAAGTCCATATAGCTCTGGAAAAGTCTCTAAATGCCCTAAGCTTGCTTTTTGGCTTTTGTAGTTCTGCTTTTGGATAATTATTCTTGTTAACTTAAGCATCGTGATCCAGAAACCCAGGACAGTTTTTTTTTTTTTTTTGTAGTTGTTTGTTTGTGTTTGTGCTTAACAGCTCATCTTAAGAAAGGCCACACTGCAATCCTGAGCACCTTGTATAGTTGCAGGCTACCTAATAAAGACTTACTAAATTGCTTAAAGAAGAACTAAAATAAATAAAACTAAAAGAAAATTTCAAGTCATTATGATGAAACATAAACCTTGAGTCTTAACTATGATATACAAAAACAGTAATACCTGTCTGGGCCTTGTGATGGCACAGAGATGATAGGAAAGTGGAACTTATAGTTAAATGAGAAGTCTTGAGAGAGACCATGAATGAGGCAAGAGAGGAGAGGAGAGAGGGGAGAGAGAGGAGAGAGAAGAGGATGTCACTATCAGATTGGATAGACAAGATGCATGTGGCCAAGAAAAGTTCATCCTAAAGATAGGAAAGATTTGGGTTCAACTTAGAATTTTATAGAATTAAGATAGTGAAAGGGTGATGGAGCAGAGCAGCTCAGGAGACATCAGCTTGGCAAGTGACAGACAATTGCATGGGGCTTAATAGCTCAGACCTGTTCACATAATGCCTACAAATTAAACTGGGTTGTATCTGTGTTGTTTACTTGAGAACTCTATGGACAATAATGGGAAGGAAACTCACAATGGGTATTTGTGAGTAAAAAGATGTGCAGCAAAGCTAAAAAATAATTTGCTTCAATACATATAGCTACACAAAAATCTTCTCCATACTTTAGGAGTAGTTATATCCTCCTTGTTTTACTTCATTTGTTCATTCAGTATTATTTCCAACTGTCCTATTAAATTATAAAAACTAAATAGCAACATATTGATTATGCTAATTATAAAAGAAAAATAGACAGTGCAGAAGGAGGTAGAAACAAAGGAGCTTAGGAGGTAAACAGACTTCAGGCAGATGTTGAGGAGGTTAGTGGAGACCATAAGATAGACAACTTCTTTCTAATTTTCATTAAAACTAAAAAATAATTGAAATAAGCCTTATTGATATTTGCCTAAAGCAATAATTAACTAATAATGTGTCATGTTCTATTTGCTCTTGACCAGCCCTGATGCAGTAGTGATACTGTAATATGTTCTTCAGAGTTTCTCTTTATCTTGGAGTATATAGCCTTGTCATGTTCTGCCAGAAGAAATTCAAATTTTGCCTTTCTTTGTCAAAAAAGATTTCACTATAAAGCCCATGCTGACTCTAATCTTGTAATAATATCCTTGCTAGGCTTCCTGACTGCCACCTTGCAGATATAGATGTAGATCTGGAATTTATTAGATGAAAAGCAATTTCTTGTTTATTATTTTATCCAGTAGAGGACAGAGTATTGACCATGTTGGACTAAGTTACTCATTGATTTAAATTGCACACAGAAATATTATTATCACCTGACATAAGGCAGTAGACTAATAGAACAGAAAAAATACTCAAGTCAGCTGAAAAAAGAAACAAACAAAACTGGGGTCTAAATGAACATCAGCTTATTTAAAAGGTGGAGTTTCATGGAAGACGAGGTAAGTTCAGAATACCAGTTTTTATGGTAAATCAAATTTGCTGGTGTTCTCTTCTAAAGAGAAGATCTCTCAAAAAAAATTGAGTAAGCCTTCTCATCTATGCTTTCAGAGCAGTGTCCAGATACTTAGTCCAATATATAAAAGAACTTAGTCATATATAAAAGAACTCCGCCATTAGCAGAAATTCAGACACCTGTAAATTTAGTGTGATAAAAATCACTTTATCACTTTTCAAAGCAATGAAGGTTTTATTTTGCACAGTGAAGCCAAAGCTGATAGATCCATGCACACACAACAAAGTAAATTCCCAGCCAACTACTGTTACCACTGAGAATCGGGTGAAGAGGCAGCTGAAAAGACCACTCCTAATACCAGAATGGAGTGCAAAGATAAGTCTCAAAAGCTACCCTTACAGAGAGTCTAGAATTCAATTTGGACAGACTATAGAACAATTTACCCCCCAGGGTACTGTTACAATACCAAAAGGAGCCAGCAATCAGTGTAGCTTAACAGCTGGACATCACACCTACAGGCAAAGATAGCTAAACAGAGCATTTTTGTAAAGGAATAACCAAAAAGAACCCTGCTAGCTAATCTCATTCTATAGTAACTATGAAAATGTCAAGGCTGCTCCCACTGAGTCCTGATGTTGAAGGCTTTATGGTTTGCAGGGGTTATATCTCACCACAAAAGTCTTGCTAAATCTTTATACACAAATAAACAACCATTAGGTTGCTCTGTTGGATTTGAAATTAGTCATATTGTAATATAATATGCTTTATTTTAAAACAGAGAAAAATAATAAAAATGCAAAGGAAAATAAAAGTAAAAATTGTAAAGGGTTAAAATAAGCAGTCAAAATATTATGTCAGGGACCAGGAAAGAGACAGGAAGCCCTCAAAGGAGGCACTGCACATTTGTTTCTAAATCTGAAGAAAGCAGGTTGAATAAGTCAATAATACAGCAACATCTTTCTCAAAGGAGACATCCTTATCAAGAGATGGATATAAAAAGGAAAATGAACTGAAACTTAAAATGAAAGTTTGAACAACTGGGAAAAAATAATTCACTAGAAGATATTTGAATTTGGAGAAGACAACACTAGTATATTTAAGGACAGGTAACATGCTTCTGAAACAGAGTGAACATTCAATGCATGAATGGGATTCCTAGGAAGAATGTATGTCAGCAAAGGCTTGATGGCGTCAATCTCTGTAAGAACTAAGATGCCTGTTTGTACACAGAACAGGAGTGGAAAGAAGGCTTCTTGGATAAAGTACTGTCTATACAAATCAAAAGGCCATTGTTTGGATTCCTAGCACCCATATAAATATTGGACAAGCACATCACCTCTCTTGTAATACTGTCCTTGGGAAGCAGAAACCAATGATCCTTATATCATGGTCATTATCTAGATTTGCTTAATAAACAAACCTAGCTAATTTAACCAGAGTCTCTTCCTCCATAAAAACTAAGAGTAAATAAGAAGGGTGTATGATATAAACCTCTGGCCTCCACATACTTGCAAGAACCATGACCCATACACAAACAGGCATATTTACACATGCATACCACACACACATACCTGTGGCTACCCCAAATGTCATTGACAGAAAAATCAGCCAGAGAAGAAACATGAGGTTTGAATTATAAATAGGACAGCCAAACAAATACTAAATATGTCATTGCAGTGAAGGCCCAGAGCAAAAGGAAGAGATAATTCAAACCTCTGAAAAAAGTAATTGAAAGCAATTTTATTCAAGAGAGACAAAAGCCTTCAAACCTGAAGAAAATGAAGATATACCTAGAGCAACAATGAATATACTACTTGTAAATGTGATGTGGAAAAATGCTGAATCCTCCATTTGATCCCAAACTCCGTAGCAGAAAACTTTGGGCATTCACCTTTTTCTTTGCTCCTACACTCTATCACAGAGGTCTTAGCCATCAATATGTCTTCCCACAAGGCAACACATTATCTCAGCCCCCAAACCAGCTGGCATTTTCTGGGAACATGATAATTTTTTTTCACGAAATATACAGGATATCTAGGACACTAAGAAAAGACTAAATCTAAGAATACTAGAGATAGAGGAAGGAGAGGAAATCAGGTCAAAAGCACAGAAAAAAATTCAACAAAACTATAGAAACTACCCTAAACCTAAAGAAAGAGACATGCTACATCCAAGACTAGAATACCCAAAAATATTTCAATCACAATATATGGAGAAAATAAGACATTCATGAAAAATATAAATTCAAACAATGCCTCAACCTACAGAAGGCACTGAAAAAAAAAAACCCTCCAGTCTGTGGGTTGTGACTTCTTTGGTGGTGGAATGACTTTTCAAAGGGGTCAGTTAAGAACATTATGAAAACCCAAGGAATAAACAATCAGACATGCAGTTATAAAACCAAATTGAAGCAATATCTGTCTACAAAGCCAGCCCACTCTCCCCAAAGAATAAATCATTAGACAGAAATTAAACAAAGAAATTCTGGAAGTAATTGATGCCATGAACCAAATGGGACTAACAGATATTTACAGAACAGTTATCTAAACAAAAATAATATACCTTGTTTTTAGTACAGCATGTAATCTGACAGGGGAGGAATAATTATCCAAAATAACTTGAGAAGTTAGATAGCAAAAACCTGAATAACCCAGTTAAAAAATAAAGTACAGAGGTAAACAAAGAATTCACAATAGAGGAATCTTAAATGACCAAGAAGCACTCCGCCCTATCTGGGATCCATCCCATATACAGATATCAAACACAGAGACTATTGTGGATTCCAACAAGTGCCTGATATAGCTGTCTCCTGAGAGGCTCTACCAGTTCCTGACAAATACAGAAGTAGATGCTCAAAGTTAACCAATGGACTGAGCACAGGGTCCCCAATGGAGGATCTAGAGAAAGGACCCATGGAGCTGAAGGAGTTTGCAGCCCCATAGGAGGAATAACAATATGAACCACCTAGTACCCCCAGGGACTAAACCACCAACCACCAAAGAGTACACATGAAGGGACCCATGGCTCCAGCCACATATGTAGCAGAGTATGGCCTTGTTGGGCATCTATGAGAGAAGAGGCCTTTGGTCCTGTGAAGGCTTGAAGCCCCAATGTAGGGGAATGCCAGGACAAGGAAGCAGGAGTAGGTAAGTTGGTGATCGGGGGGGGGGGGGGGGGGAGAGAATGGGATAGGAGGTTTTTGGAGGGGAAACAAGGAAAGGGGAAAACATATGAAATGTAAATTTAAAAAAAAATCTAATGAAAAATAAAACCACTACACTAAGTAGAAAGGAAGGAAGGAAGGAAGGAAGGAAGGAAGGAAGGAAGGAAGAAGGAAGGAAGAAGAAAGAAAGAAAGAAAGAAAGAAAGAAAGAAAGAAAGAAAGAAAGAAAGAAAGAAAGAAAGAAAGAAAGAAAGAAAGAAAGAAAGAAATGTTTAAGTTTGAGCTGCATCACCCCTTCTGGTCTGCACATCCACCCACACCTAGGGCAGATATGCATGCCTGCTCCTGAACTCAGAGCCTATCAGTCTCCCAGGAGATCTGCCATAACCAGGAACACAAGTGAGAACATTGCCTTAAAATTCCTGCCATCTGAGACCCTGATAGAGCCTAGCAGATGTGGGATCTACCCTGGTCTGCTGGAGTCCCATAGACCTTTTTGACTGTGTCTCTACCTGCACACTTGGGTGACCACCATGGATGCTCCACTCCCCTAGCCCCCAACCCACAGCTTGCCTGTCTCCCAAAAGGTCTGCCCTAACCAAGGGTTACAGGAGTACTCTTCTAACAAGGGACACAGAAGGCCTGCTCTAACTAGAGACAACATTGCCTGCTTCCCAGAAGGCTTCCCGCTAGCCCAGGTCACACAGCTCTACCTGTTTCCCAGGAGGCCTGGCCAACAGTCAAGCCAGTTAACACCAGAGATAATCAGATAGCTAAAGGCAAGCACAAGTTTTCTTTTTTAAGCAAAGGAACCAATGGAATCTGCAAATAACTGAAGCTAGTTCTCTTACCACAACAAACCCTGGACATCCTAACACACTTGAAGAGCAAGATTCTGACCTAAAATCCTATTTCATGAAGATGATAGAGGTCTTTAAGGAAAATATAAATACCTCCTTTAAGGAAATAGAGGAACACACAGGCAACTGGTAGAAGCCCTTAAAAAGAAAGTAAATAAATCTTCTAAAGAAAAGTAGGAAAATTCAATCAAGCAGGTAAAGGTATTGAAGAAGATTGTCCAAGATATAAAAATGGAAATAGAAAAAAAAATAAAAATCATGGAAGCAGCATTGGATATGAACAACCTAGGAAAGAGATGAGGAATCACAGATGCAAGCATCACCAACAGAACAAAAGATAATTTTGAGAATCTCAGGCATAGAATATTCCATAGAAGATAGTGATCGTTCGAAGAAATTACAAAGTTTAAAAAGCTCATACTTAAAACATCCAGGAAATTCAGTACACAATGAAAAGATCAAGCCTAAGATTAATAGGCATAGAAGAGGATGAAGATTATCAATTTAAAGGGTCAGAAAATATCTTCAACAAAGTCATTGAAGAAAACTTCCCTAACCTAAAGAAAGAGATGTCCATAAATATATAAGAAGTCTACAGAACACGAAATAAATTGGACCAGAAAAGAAAATATTTTTGTCACATAATAATCAAAACACTAAATGTACATAAAAAAGAATATGAATAGTTATAAGGGGAAAGAGACCAAGTAACATATAAAGTTAGATCTATCAGAATTACATTAGACTTCTCAAGAGAGAACCTAAATGCCAGAAGAACCTGGACAGATGTCATGCAGACTCTAACAGACCACAGATGCCAGCCCAGGTTACTATACCCAGTAAAACTCTTAATTAACATAGATGGAGATACCAAGATCTTCCATGACAAAAGCAAATTTAAACAACACCTTTCTATTAACTCAACCTTACTCAGTACACTAGAAAGAAAACTCTAACACAAGGAAGGTAATTTATATTCAAGAAAAAAAAAACCAAAACATGAAATTAATCATCTCAAAAAAATCACAAAAGAAGGGAAAATTTCTCCCTCTGTATATTTCTGTCTCTTTCTTTCTTGCACACACATACACACACACACACACACACACATACACACACACACACACACATGAGAGAGAGAGAGAGAGAGAGAGAGAGAGAGAGAGAAGGAAAAGAAAGACATACTACTACCCCCCCAAAACAAATATTAAAGAAATTAACAGGAACAATTCAAAGAATCATTAGATCTTTCTACAACATAATCTTTCAACATCAATTAACCAATAAAAAGACACAGACTAACAGACCGGATATGTGAATATCATCCATGATTCTGCTGCATACTAGAAACATACCTCAATAACAAACAAAAAGAAATATTTCAGAATAAAGATGTGGAAAAAGTTTCCAATCAAAATGGTCTCAGAAAACAAGCAGGAGCCACCATTTTAAGATCCAATAAAATAGCCGGAAAAGGACACTTCATACTAATCAAAGGAAAAATCCACCAAGATGAAATCTTAATTCTGAACATCTGTGCTCCAAACACAAGGAAACACACATTTGTAAAAGGAACTTTACTAAAGCTCAAAATATTCATTGAACTTCACATTATAATAGTAGAAAACATCAACATCCCACTCTTAGAAATGGACAGGTCATTGAAACAAACTAATCAGAGACAGTGAAAGTAACAGAAGATATGAACCAAATGGATTTAACAGATCTCTCTAGACTATGTATCCCAAAACAAAAGAATACACCTTCTTCTAAGTACCTCATGGATCCTTTTACAAAATTCAGACACAAAACAAACCTCAACAGACACAAGAAGACTGAAATGATCCTATGCATTTTTATCAGATCACCATAAACTAAGGCCTGACTTCAACAACAACAAAAACATTAGAAACCCACATACTTGTGGAAACTTTTAAACTGTCTACTCAATGATAACTTGGTCAAGGAAGAAATAAAGAAATTGAAGACATTTTAGAAGTCAAATGAAGAAATGACGGCACAACAACAGAAGAAAATGAAGGTAAAACATACCCAAACTTATGGAATACAATGAAAGCAGTTTTAGGAGGAAAAATAGTAGCAATAAGTGTCCATATGAAGAAAGTGGAGAAATCCTATACTAGCAACTTAACAACACTCCTGAAAGAACAATAGAAGCAAATACACCCAAGAGTATTTGGAGGTCTAGCCAGAGCAATTAGACTACAAAGGAGATCAAACAGATACAAGTAGAAAAGGAACAATCAAGGTATCACTATTTGTGGATGACATGATAGTATATATAAGCAACTTAAAACTTCTTCCAAAGGACTCCTACAAGTGATAAACAGCTTCAACAAAGTGAGTGAATATAAAATTAACTCAAACAAAACAGTGTAATTTATACAAATTATAAACTGGTTGAGAAAGAAATTATGGAAACAACATCCTTCCAAATAGCCACCAATAATGTAACATATCTTTGTGGAACTCTAAGCAAGCAAGTGAAAAAATCTGTATGACAAAAACTTCAAGTCCCTAAAGAAAAAAACCAAAGAACTCAGAATATAGAAAGATCTCCCAAAATCATGATCAGTAAGAATACCATAGTCTAATGGCCATCCTATCAAAAGCAAGCTACACATTCAGTGCAACTCCCATCAAATTTTTCCAGTCATGGACAGAGGAATTCTCTCTTTTTTTTTGTCATCAACAAATGGTGCTGGTCTAACTAGTGGTCTGCATGTAGAGGAATGCAAATTGAACAGTATTTATTCCCTTGCACAGTGTTCAATACCAAGTGGAACAAGGACCTCAGCATAAGTCCTGAAACTTTGAATCTCATAGAAGAGAAAATGGAAAATAGCCTCAAACACATTGGCAGACAGGAAAATTTCCTGAACACAACAGGAATGACTTAGGCTCTAAGATCAACAATTAATAAATGGGACCTCTTGAAACTGACAAGCTTCTATAAAGGAAAATGTCACTGTCGATAGGACAAAATTGTAACCCATAACTCATAAAAGATCTTTACTACATCTCCCTCCTAGAGTGGGCTAATATCCAAGCTGTATAAAGTCAAGAAATTACATTCCAAAATACCAAATAACTCAAAATGGGGCATACAGCTATACACAGAATTCTGAATTGATGAATCTTGAATGGCTAAGAAGCCCTTTAAGAAATGTTCAATATCTTTAGTCATCAGGGAAATGCAAAGCAAAACAACCCTGATATTCCACCTTACACCAATCAGAATGGCTAAGATCAAAACTTCAATTGACAACACATGCAGACAAAGATGTGTAGAAAAAAGGATACTCCTTCTTTGCTGGTGGAATTGCAAATGGGTACAACCACTTTGGAAATCAATCTGGCAATCCCTCAGAAAATCAGAAATATACCTCAAGATCCAGATATAACACTCCTGGGAATATGCACAAAAAATGTTCTACCATATCACAAGGACATGTGCTCCACTATGTTCATAGCAGCCTTGTTTGTAATAGCCAGGAGTTGGAAATAACTCAGATGTTCCTCAACCAAAGAATGCATACATAAAATGTGTTTCATTTACACAGTAGAATACTGTTCAGCTATTTAAAGCAAAGACATCATGAAATTTACAGGCAAATGAATGGAACTTGAATGTATCCTCAGTGAATTAACCAAGACCCAAAAGGACATGAATGTTATATATTCACTGAAAAGTGTATATTAGCCAAAAAAAGTACAGAATAACCCAATACAATCCACAGACCTTAAGAAGTTTAACAAGAAGAAAAGCCCAAGTATGTTTCAATCCAACTTAGAAGGGGGAATAAAATAATAACAAGAGACAGAAGAAGGGAGAGACATGAATGAGAGAGGGAACAGGGAGAAGCAAAGGGGAACAGGATCAAATACGAGGATAGACAGGGCAGAAGTCCAGACGGACAGGAGAATGAATGGAAATATGTGGCTGCCAGGGGTAGGGGTGGAGCCTGAGGAGTGAGATGAACTTCTTGAAAGTCCCAGAGATCTGGGATGTGAAAATCTTCCAGGACTTAATGCTGGTGACCATAGCTTAAATTCACAACTTTAGGGAGATGGAACCTGAAGAGACGTCCTCCACCAGTTAGTCCCAGTGGAGCACTAAGAATACCAACCCAACATTGGACTCAAAATTTATCCTGTCTACAACAAATGCAAAGACTGGGATGCAGCAGAGACTGAGTGAAAAGCCAACAAATAAGCAATCCAAATTGAGACCCATCCCATGGGCAAGCACCAGTCCCTGACATAATTAATGATACTCAGTTATCCTTGCAGACAGAAGACTAGCATAACAGTCCTCTGGGAGGTACCACCTAGGAGCTGACTGAAACAGTTGCAAAAAAACATAGTCAAACATTGGACTGAGCTTGGAGACAGTTATGGAAAAGTTGGGGGGAAGGATTGAGGGCCCCCCAAAACATAGTAATTCCACAGGAATGTCAACACAGTTATCTAATCTAGAACCCTGTGGGTGCTCAGAGACTAAACCACCAACCAAAGTGCATACATGGACTGAACCTAGAGCCGCTCCATATATGTAGATGTGCAACTCCGTTTATTATTATGGATAAATAAACCAATTAATGGCTCTTGTGCTGGGAAGGACATGAAGTAAGGGGAATACATATCCATTTCTGGTGGAACTGCAAATTTGTATAGTCATTACCAAATACAATGTGGTGGTTACTCTGGAAGATGGGAATTGATCTACCTCAAAATCTAGCTATGGGCATAATACCCAAAGGACTCTTTATCGTATCACAGAAACTTTTGCACAATCATGTTTATTTCTGCTATATTCATAATACAGAAATGGAAACAACATGTAGTTCACTCAACCAACAAATATACAAAGAAATTGTGGTTCCGTTACCTAATGAAGTATTAGCCATTTGAAAAACAGTGAAATCATGAAATCCCCATGTAAAAGGAACTAACTAAAAAAATAGTATTTTAAGCAATTAACCCTTACACAGGAAGACAACTATGAGCCTAAACCCAGGAGCTCAAAAGGCCATGTCAAAAGGGACTGCAGGTAAGATTCCTCCCACTTACCAACTTCTTTAAAGCAACTCAAATAGTCTCAAACTCCACCCTACTCCATGGGCTCCATATTTCCACCCAGAACTCTGGCAACATTCAAAGGGTTCACACTGGCACCAAGGAACCCCAGTAAGATACACCCCTCTGCCCTACAACTCTCCAAAATGCAATTCCAACAGTCCTAAATTGCACCCTATACCCATATTCCAGCCCACAATTTTGGCAGAAGACTTCTACTTTTCTGGAGCTCAGAAGACCAAGAAAGAGACAAAAAAATCAAGAGGGAAAGCATCCCCAAACTACCCATCTAACAAAATAAACTCAGACATTAGCACTCAACCCAATAACAACCCCAATGCAGCTAACAGCCAGTGCAAGAAAATAATCAACAATAGCCAGGGCAGTATGTACCATGAGAGTCCAGATAACTTACTACTGCGAGCCCTGAATATTCCATCTCAGCTGAAGCACACACACACACACACACACACACACACACACAAAGATTTTAAATGCATTCATATGACAATGATAAAGGTTTTAAGGAGAAAATGAATAAATCTCTTGAAGAAATCCAGGAAAATATAAATACTGACAGAGAGGAGAATATTAAATGAGTAAAATAGTTCAAGACCTGAAAATGGATATAGAATCAATAAAGAAAACACAAAACTGAGAGATACTAGAGATGTAAAATCTAGGTAAGTAAAGAGAAACTAAGAATTCAAGAATGGACAACATAATACAAAAGATATAAAACAGACATTCAGTTTTAGCGAATCTAATAGAAGTCAGTGGTACATTTGTCAACAAAGCTGTTAACAAAGTAAAATGTTAACTCTTAAAAAATTCCAGACCTAAAGCATCCAGGAAATCTGTGACACTGAAAAGAGCAAATCTAAGAATAATAGGAATAGAAATAGAAAATTCCCAGCTCAAAGGAACAGAATCTATTTTAAACAAATAGAATGTTTCTCTAACTTAAAGATAGTTGCTTATATATGTAACAGAAGCTTATTGAACATCCAATAAAACACCAAATGGGATCAGAAAACAAAGCTCCCCACAACAGCACTTCTAGTAATCAATAAAAATAATAAATTAAAGAATAAAGAAAAATATTAATTTTTTAATTTAATAAAGAAATAAAGAATAAAGAAAAATATTAAAAACTACAAGGGTAAAAAGCCAAGTAGCATATACAGACAGACCTACTAGAATTATACAAGACTTGTCAACAATGGGAGACTCTAACCACCAGAATGGGATGTGCTGATGTGATGTCTTATAGATTCTGAGACTACAAAAACCCTGTAAAACATTCATTCACCATAGAGATAGATTTGTTTTTCTGTAACAAAACCAAACTTAAGCAATATGTATTCACAAATTCTGCTCTACAGATGATACTAGAGGAAAACTACAATGCAAGATTAACTACACCCAAGAAAACACAGGAAATAATTTTATGCCAGAAAAGTCAAATGAAAGGAAATAACTGCATCCGTGTACACACACACACACACACACACACACACACACACACACACACACACACAGTACCACTACTAAAAACAATGTAATAGGATTTAACAATCATTGATCATTAGTATTTCCCATTATTTGACTTGATTGCCTAATAAAGGCTACAGGCTCAGAGAGTGAATGTAAAAACAGGACCCATAATTCTGCTTAATATAAAAAACAAGTGTCAGCATCAAAGATAGACATTACCTCAGAGTAAAAGGATAGAAAAAGGTATTGCAAGGAAATGGAACCAAGAAACAAGATAGAATAGCCATTTTAATACCTAACTAAATAGACTTTTAACAAGAATTAATCAAAGAGGTGAGAAAGGACACTTCATACTCATCAAATTAGATATCTATAAAGAAGATATATCAACACTGAATTTTTTTAAAAATTTTATTCGATATATTTTTATTTACATTTCAAATGATTTCCTTTTTTCTGGTTCCCCACTCCCCGAAAGTCACATAAGCCCCCTTCCCTCCCTCTGTTCTCCCACCCATTCCTTCCCACTTCCCTGTTCTGGTTTTGTCTTATACTGCTACACTGAGTCTTTCCAGAACTAGGGGCCTCTCCTCTGTTCTTCTTGTACCTCATTTGATGTGTGGATTATGTTTTGGGTACTCCAGTTTTCCAGGCTAATATCCACTTATTAGTGAGTGCATACCATGATTGATCTTTTGAGACTGGGTTATCTCACTTAGTATGATGTTCTCCAGCTTCATCCATTTGCCTAAGAATTTCATGAATTCATTGTTTCTAATGGCTTAATAGTACTCCATTGTATATATATACCACATTTTTTGCATCCATTCTTCTGTTGAGGGATACCTGGGTTCTTTCCAGCTTCTGGCTATTATAAATAGGGCTGCTATGAACGTAGTGGAGCATATATCCTTATTACATGCTGGGGAATCCTCTGGGTATATGCCCAAGAGTGGTATAGCAGGATCTTTCGGAAGTGACATGCCCAGTTTTCTGAGGAACCGTCAGACTGATTTCCAGAGTGGTTGTACTAATTTGCAACCCCACCAGCAGTGGAGGCGTCAACAATGAATTTTCATGTGCCCAAATGCAAAGGCATCCAAATTTGTTAAGGAGACACTGCTAAAGATGAAATCACATATCAATCACCACACATTAATCGCAGGGTACTACAACACCCCCATTCTCATCAAATGACAGGTAGTTCAGACAGAAATTAAACAGAAATAGTGGAACTAACAGACATTACGATATTAATGGACCTAACAAATGTCTATAATACATTTCATTCAAACACAAAAGAATATACTTTCTTTTCAGCACCTCATGGGTCTTTCTCCAAAATTGAGTATATATTTGGTGACAAAGTAAGTCTCAACATATACAAGAAAACTGAAGTAAGCCCCTACATCTCATCTGAACATTCTTAAAGCTGCACTTTAACAAGGAGAGAAAAAACTGCCAAAACAAAATCATTGAAACTGAACAACTCTCTATTGAATGATCACCAAGACACGAAAAAGAAAGAAAGGAAAGGCTTCCTAGGATTAAAAAAAATGAATGTACAACATACCCAGCTTATGGCACACAATGGAAGCAGTGCTAAGAGGACAGATCATAGCACTAACTGACTTCATAAAGAAATGAATGAGATCTCATACAATTGATTTAATAGTACACCTGAAAACTCTACAATAAAAAAGAAGCAAAGATACCCAAGAATAGTAGGCCACCAAGAAAACTATGGTATGTACTCACTCATAAGAGGCTATTAACTGTATTTTAAAGGATAACTATGCTGCAATCCACAGATCCAAAGATATTAGTAAAAAGGAGGATTAAAGAAGGGTACACAGGAATCTCACTGGAAAGAGAATATAGAATAGACACTGTGGGTAGACAGGGGGAAGAAACTGGCCATAGGTGTGGATGGACATGGGAATGGGTTGGGAATGGGGATAAGAACAGGAGAGAACAGGTTATGGGAGGAAAGAGGGAGAGAGTACTGGGGCAGACACCTGGAATAAGGGGCATCTATGAGATGAGCTTAGGAAAATGGAAGCTCTCGGGAATCTATCACATTAACTCTAAGATTCCTAACAATGAAAGACATGGGGCTGTAAGCTCCTTCAGCTCCTTAGGTCCTTTCTCTAGCTCCTCTATTGAGGACCTTGTGCTCAGGTCAATGGCTGGCTGAGGGCATCCACCTCTGTATTTGTCAGGTAGAGGAAAGGCAGAGCCTTTCAGGAGACAACTATATCAGACTCCTTTCAGCAATCGCTTTGGAGCTTGCAGCCCCATAAGAGGAAGAACAATATGAACCACCCAGTACCCCCAGAGCTCCCAGGTACTAAACCACTAACCAAAGGGTACACATCAAGAGACCCTTGGCTCCAGCTGTGTATGTAGCAGAGGATGGTCTTGTTGGACATCAAAGTGGGGAGAAGCCCTTGGTCCTGAGAAGGCTCAGGAAAGGAGTGGGTGGTTTGGTGGGCAGTGGGATGGGAGATGGATAGGGTGTTTTTGGAGGGGAAACCAGGAAAGGAGATAAAGGAGATAACATTTGAAATGCACATAAAGAAAATATCTAATTAAAAAAAAGAAAGACATGGAGCCTAAACTGATCCTCTCCTCTAATCAGACAAGACTTCCAATGGAGGAACTTGGACAGCAAACCACCTACAAAACCTTCAATTTGCAAGTAATCCGGTGTACATGATGTGCTTGAATAAACAGAGAGCAGAAATTGAGAGGTCACCAATCAGTGACTGATCCACGTGTCTTGAGACTCAAGTCATGAGAAGGAGCCCAGCCCTGACACTTCTAATGTGATCCTGCTATGCGCTAGTATAATTGTCATTAGAGAGGATTCTGCCAGCAACTGATGATGGAAAGTTATACAGAGACCTATAGCCAAATATTAAGCAGAGCTTGGGGAATCTTGAGGAACAGGGGAAAGAATGATTTAGTATCCAGAATGGTCAAGGATACCATAAGAAAACCAACAGAATCAACTAACCTGGCTTCATAGGGCTCATGAACACTGAAGTGCCAACCAGGGAGAATGGATGGGACTGAAGGAGGCACTCTGAACATATGCTACAATTATGTGGCTTGATCTTCAAGTGGGGCTCCTAACATTGGGGTCAGGGGCT
The DNA here is from genome assembly GCF_947179515.1 of Apodemus sylvaticus. Classification (NCBI taxonomy): domain Eukaryota; kingdom Metazoa; phylum Chordata; class Mammalia; order Rodentia; family Muridae; genus Apodemus; species Apodemus sylvaticus. Next base: position 91,254,159 of record NC_067475.1, on the reverse strand, counting down.
GTTTCTAACTATCTTGCCCATCTGTGAGTTGTTTTCCTTCTACTTGTCTGCCTAATTTAGCATCAGTTTGAGAGGATGTGCCTCGTCTTACCACAACTTGATATACAAAAGGTGGTTGAAAGCTATGGGTGGCTTCTGCTTTTCTGGAGAGAAAAGGAGGTGTGGATGGCAGGGTGGTGGACAAAGAACTGGGAGAAAAAGAGGGAGGGGACATGTTAAAATAAATAAATAAATTAATTAATTATTTAATTAAGAACCCACCCTAAAACTGAAGCACTCTCAAAACAGCATTACTAGTATGAGCTATTAGAAAGAGAAGGGTTAAAGAAACACCTACATAGGACATATGGAATATTTTAAATTATCTAGTCTAATGTATGTATGAATAATTATAATCCTAGTAAAATAAAATGCCCAAAAATAAATAAAGAGGTGATATAAAATGACTAAAACTAAATAAAGAGGAAAAATGACAAATATGGTATATATTCACTTTTATGGGGATATTAGCTTTGAAGATAATCATAATCAAACTACAGTTCATAGAACCACAAGCATAAGTAAAGAGTAAGAAACTAGGAGAGCCAGCTAGAATAGATAGTTCTAGGTGTCTTGACAGGACTGACTGTCGTAGGAGAATCTAGAAGAGAGGGAGAGTGAAGATGAAGACAAGAGAAGGAAAATAGGGAGAGATAGATAAAATTAAGGATTATTGAAGGGTAGCATAGAAAACTACTACTGTAGGAGAATCTTAAAATATATACATATTTGAAGATGGTCTGAATGAAATTGCCTGATAATGATAGAGATAGAGCCCAAAGTAGACAGATGTTACCAAATGAAGCTTCCAAACCCAGGAATGGGTTCCATCTAATTAAGTTATTGGCCAATATTTTTCAATGAAACTTCAGAAAATCCAAACTGTTGTCAAGATTACAGGGTACTTACCACAAACAGAGAATAAGGCTCTATTACTGAAGACAACACCTACAAAATTTATTTTTGTACATAGAGTAGTCATGCTGGTGTCTCTAAAATCCCTGCATGCCTATAGGTTAGAGTCTTGAGACAGTAAGGTAATCTGCAGCCTCCCAATAGAGAAGCAAACACCAACTCAGCTACAAACCCTTGCCTGCCAATCGAATTCTGCCTGCAAGATATACTAGTGCAATGGTGGCACAAAGCTTATGAGAGTAATCAACCAAATATATAAGCATTTGACTTAAGGTTGACTCCATGGATAGAATGTGGGTATCCATACCCAACATGGTTTGGGGGAACAAAGCCTGTGACTAGAAAACAAAATATTCTCTTCTACTAAAAGTTCTTAGGAATAAAATAATTCCTAGTTTTGGTAGATTGCCCCAGTGTAGAGGAATCGAGGGTTGGGAGGTGGGAGTGGGTAGGTGGGTGGAGGAACACACTCATAGAAGTAGGGTGAAGGAGAATGGGACAGGGGTTTTCCAAGAGAGGAGGAAACCGTGTAAGGGGATAATACTGGAAATCAAAATAAATTAATATTAAAATAAAAATAATAATTCATAGTGATATTCTGCTAAAGATCATTGCCTTGCTCAATCATCTTCAGAGAAAATTCCACCTATAACATATGGGAAGATATAACGAGACATATGGACAAATATTAGGTAGTGTAGAGTAAGAGACCAGTAGAACACTCAGCCCTTTATGGGATGTATACATAAAATCCCTCCCCTCAGGTCTTAAGAAATCCCACAGAAAATGAGGTGGATAAACTATAAGGGCTGGAGGGCTTGGAGAACACCAGGGAAATGGAAACGTTTAAATTAACAAAATAGAACCACAGATGAATTTACAGACACAGAGGCAGCATGTCTAGGGGTTGCACAGACCTGTACCAGATGTAATCCTACAGGTAGAAGAAGAAGGGAACACATTTCCCCATCTCTAACCCAAAAGTTATATAAAATCGATAAACACTTGCAAATGAATATTTGTTTTTTTCAAGGAACTCAAAATGAGGATACAAATTCCTCTTCAGGGTAAGCTGTATGTCCAGCAGTCCATGGCCACCAAAAAACAAACTGTATAGTGCTGTATAGTGTCTTTGGGGAATCTGTGTCTTATAATGTCATATCAGAATTTTTCCATGTTTACAAATTTATCTTATGTGTAAATCACACATATGAACACACACACACACATACATACAGGCTGTTTAACCTACAGGTTCTCTGTGTGTCTATTATGGATTCTACTTTATTGCTTTTGTGGTATTCTTAAGTACGCTACTGAGGTAATGAGGTCTCTCTGTATTATTTATCTGTTTCTTTTGCCTCTGTGGGAGGCTCTTTTCTCTCTTTTTGCAACTTTATCTCCTTTTTCTTCCTAAGCTGATGTGTTAGCCCCTGTTTTATCTTAGTATGTTTTATTATTGTCCCTTGAAACCATGTTTCTTTCCAATGAGAAACAGGATGTGCATCTGAGTTGATGGGGAGTGGTGAGGAAATGGGAGAGTTTAGACAATGGAAACTGAAGTCCTTATACAGATATGAGAGGAAAATATATTTTCAATATCATAACAGAAATGAATATAAAATATGCTTAAGGAAAATATATAGTCTTTAAAGTTCTTTGACCCCAGGAACAGGAATGTATATGAACATTTTTTTGTAAGCATAGTAAGCCTTTTACCTTACTCTGCCTTTTTACCTTACTTAAAAGGCACCTTTATGTTTCTCTCTAATACATAAATGTAATATATTACACAAGAAAAATGTTTTGTAAGTATAGAAAATTATAGAAAGTATCTGAACTGAAATCAATCTGCAATGTTGAATATATTTTAGTAATTCTGCATCACAGTGGACACACACAATGACCTCAAGATTCTCATTATGTAATCAAGGCTAGCCATGAATTTATGATCTTCCTTCCTCAGGTTCCCATGTTTTGGGATGACAGGTGTGCCAGCATGCCAATCTAGCATATAAATTTTAAAATTAATTTGAATTCTATTTTTAACCTAATGGACCTTATTAATAAAATATGTAAGCATCAACAGCACAGAGTTGCCAAACATTGTGAAGCCAGAAACATTCTTTTACATGTAACAAGTATGATATCTAACATATCGACTTGTTCTTACCCTGATGTGGAATTCTGACTAGACTCTTATCTCTGGAATTCTAAATCTGCCTTGAAAATGTAAGAATTAGTAAGTTTTCAGGCCCCGCATTGCTGTCTATCCTCTGCACTCCTGGTATTATTGTTAAGGTATTTGTCTGTTTCTGTTGCCTACTGCTTTCTCTCTTTCTCAGTTGGTTCATATAGATAATATTTTATCAGCACAAATCAAATTGTAGCTAGAGGTACTGAAGCACAAAACTCTTATTGTGCAAAATCAGTTCTATGTTAGAAGAGGCAATTTCCAGAACCAATTGATTGAATTATCAGTGTCAAGCCTCCTTCCCTGCACAGCCACCACATCCTGAGAGGCTGAAACACGGTGGGTGGTAACAGCTGTTTGGCAAGACCTATTGTGATGTTTGCCTCAAGTAATGGGATTATGAAGGAAAACATTTAAGAGATCAAATTATTTCTTTGTCAAGGTATGAAGACAGCAGGCACATCTTCTTAATGTTACCTTTTTGCAGAAAATTTCAAAAGGAATAGTGATAATTCAGAGACCAGGATGTTCTTGTTTCAGAGTCCAGGATGCTCCCTATTCAATATGGCACAATAGGATCTTTCTAGATATTTAATTCAATTAGATTAATAATATAGCTTACTGTCTACCACCAGGAACCCAGGTAATGGAAGTGCTGTTGTTGCCCTCAAATTATCAATCTAGTGAGCAATAAACAAAAATAAAATTGTATAGTTATGACATGGTTTTTGTTTTAGAAATAAATGACAGCTGCTCATTTATTTGTGACTCAATAGAGGAGCCTCTCCTTCATCTTCCAAACATCTCTATACTTTCTGTCATTCAATTAGATTTTTTTAAAGAAATCATGTGATGCTCTGGTCAAACGGATGACAATACATAGATATGAAATAAATGCAAAAATTAAAACAACCAACAACAATGACAAAAATGAAGTCATAGTGTTGAGAAGACAGGTCATCACTTAATAGAAACACTCCTCTTATAGAGGACCTGATAAGGTCTACTCCATGAAATGGAGCCCACATGTGACACCCAAAATTGGAGACTAAGTAACCCTATGGTTAAAACCTATGGGAAAACCAGATAATATTGGTTTAAAAAAAGTGACAAAATGCAAAATGGCTCCTAATGATATTCTCCTATACTCACAAACTTGTGCTATTCAGCTAGTAAATAATTATCAGAGAAACCAGAGAAGCTTGCTCCTGCAGAGATTAGAACAGGTACAGAAACCCACAGTCAGATCTCTCTCTCTCTCTCTCTCTCTCTCTCTCTCTCTCTCTCTCTCTCTCTCTCTCTCTCTCTCTTTGTCTCTCTCTCTGACTCTCTCTCTCTCTCTCTCTCTCTCTCTCTCTCTCTCTCTCTCACACACACACACACACACAGTGAGAGAGACAGAGACAGAGACAAAACAGAAAGTCCTTGGAATATTTTAAATGGGATGTATGTATCTCATCTCAAAGTTCATGGAACTCCACCTAAGTGAAGGCAGAAAAAAGTATAAGAGACAGAGGAGATGAAGGACACCAGGTCCTTCCAACTAAGGCTGATATACACTCAAAAAAACTGAAACAGCAATTTCGACAGGCCTGCACCCTGTCCTCTGCATGTGTACTATAGCTTTCAGCTTAGTATTTTTTATAGGACTCCTGAGTGCATGAACAAGGAGGGTTTTGATTCATGTGACTTCTCTTGGGGATCGTCTCTGTATGTTGGTTTGTTTGCCTTGACAACTTTTGATGTGATGGTTTTTGCTTTATCTTCTGATACTTTATTTTGTCATGTTCTCTTATTATTCTTAGAAGCCTGATGTCTTCTGATGAGATACAGAAAGCGAATGGATTCAGAGAGGAGAGACATGGAGAGGAACTGAGAGTAGAGAAAGAAGAAATTGTAATCAAAATATATCCTATGAATGTAAGGGTCTATGATTCATGAAGAAGAAACCCTACACTCAAACAGTATGCCACAAAAAAGAACATTTATTCTGTAGAGAACCTGCATGCAGGGGTCTACCACACATTGGAGTGGAAGACAGAGATGTATCCTTTCCAGGGTCAGTTTAAAGCCCGTGAAAGTGGGTGACTTTTACTTTTCTTTCCCTTGATTGGTTGGTTCTATCTCTAGAGATATGGATGCCTTTGTGATTAGTTAAGGCTCTGTGGGATCTTTGGGAATGTCTGCCGATTAGCTATACTTGGCACAGACTGGGTTGGGAGGCAGCTTCTGACAGCTCCTGATTGGCTGCATGTGAGGTTCACTAAGGCTAGGTGGTGGGGTAACTTCCTGATTGGCTGCCCCCAATGGATGGATTCCCCTGAAATGACTTGTTTTGTGTTTTTCCAGTTCTGGAAAATAGAAATGTAGGCGTAATTTCCCAAACTGCCAGTTTGCATCCTGTCATGAACTCAGCCTGACTCTGATTAACTCAGCCCTCTCTCATGAGAAAAGAGCCTATTTTTAATAAATGGGAAAAAGAAAGTATGTTTGTGTGTGTGTGTGTGTGTGCGTGTGTGTGTGCACATATGCACGCATCCATGCACACATGCACATAATATACACAGAGGACAAGTTCAAGTATTATACCTCAAGAAGCATCCATTTTATTTCTATCTCTCTGGAATGTGGATCTGGTTGATAAGGTTATGCTGGCTCACCAGAAGCAAGAACCATCCTGTCTGCCTCCTTAACTCTGGAGTAGAGGGAGGGGAAACTGTAACCAGTATGTACTATATGAGAAAAAAATCTAATTTTAATAAAAAGAAAAACAAAAACAAAAGATCAAAATCAAGAACCATTGAAAAACTTCCAATACTTTGCTTTAGAGAATTTTTTGTTTAACAGAAATGACAAAGGGACAGGAAGTCAGAAAGAAAATCTTTCTGTTGTTTCTGTTTTAGCTCTGTCCCATTGACAGCCACTGCCCTCACCTCTAGTACCATTCTTGATGATTTCAAAAGCTGTGATTCTACTCACTCCAATCTCTTTTTTCTATGCTATGATATTTATATCCTTCTACACAATTCTATTATTCTTCTTCCAGTCTAACTGCTGAAGCTCTCAATGACAACATGCTGGAAAGGGTAGAAGTCATGACATTTCTCAAAGGCACAGTGGATGTTTTCTCAACAGTTATTAATGATTCCTTTATAAACAGTCTACTTTCTGTTCAATCTTAAGTCACTAAGTATTTCCCAAGGGCAAATTTCATTGTATACATGACTAAAATTATTAAACAATAATACAGTATTCCTACTTATATTGAACTTCAAAATAATACCAATAAAGTTCCTTGAAAATAATGTGATCACATAGGATATGCTAATAAATATTGTGTTTAACACATTCATTTTAAGTTATTGGAGTAACATATACTATCTGGTTAGATTTACATTCTACCCCATGAGGTGGAGTCCATAGCCCATTGCTTGGGTGGCTAAGAATCTGAGACTAGATAGGTAGTGCACTTATGGAGAAACAAAATACTACTGTTCTACTAAAGGAATATAGCAATAAATTGACTCCTAAAGATATTCTGTTCTACTCTATGATTAATGTCTTGTTAAGCTATGATCAGAAAAGCTTCCTTCTACAGTTGATGGGATTAAATATAGAGACCTACAACTTGGCAAAATGCCAAAATGCAGAGACTTATCAGCAACATATTAATATGCATTTGATTTGTAGCATTTACATCTTATGATTGGTTTATCAACAATATCTGTGTAAGATGGAGGCCAGCTAGCCATATGAGAGCATCCTAGAAAATTGAGGTGGCCCTCATGTGATTATTGTCTTCAGAGCAGGAGGATTGTTAAAATTCAGAAACCACCCCCTCTGTTTTGCACAAATACCTTTACTGAACTGGTGTTAAACACATAGATTAAATGAATTTCAAATACATCTATTAACAATTTTAGAAAAAATTCTCAGTGGTAAAATTTCAGGACAATAAAAAGAGGTGAAGATGAGGAAAGGAATGTGAGGTGTGACTGGATTAACTATCTCCAGTGACACACGCTTGAAGATACACACTTTTTTGCTTAGTGGCCTGGTCATTACACAACATTAGAGTGTCAGAAAAATGAAATAAAATGAATGGAAAAAAGATTTTATTTTCCTTGTTGCTGTTAACTGCACTGTGAATGAATGAGACAGATTTGTAGTATACTTTCGGGCTTCTGCCTTCCTTATAAACTATAAGACACAGTTTGCTGTTCCCCTGGACACATATGAGGGCACAGTGGTGAAAGACTGAAAATGAGGACAAGAAACCCCACGCATAAAATTTGTTCATAGTGGAATGGGGATTACCATAGTATAATGTTTCACAAAATTTGACTAATATTAAATCTTGCTGATGTATGGATGTCTGCCGTCCTCGCTAGTTTAAGAGGTCAGCCGAATAGAAACCTGAGATCTTTTTATATTAATGCTAAAAGAAGTGTGAAGTTTGAAGCAATATTAGCTGTTTGAAATACATAAGAATATTTCCTGGCCTTGGTGACATACTTATTAATTGAAGCTGGAGTGTGAACCCAGGATGCCTATCTCTAGAACTTCTGTGTTAGAGAATATTGTCATTGATCTTAGTCCCTGCTTTTTTCAATATGCAGTAAAAGAAAATCTGCAAGAATCTGTACTTACTTGGGAAAATTTCAATAAACTTTAATGTGCTATCTTAACATTAATGAGATTCTGCCTTCATGACATTAATATCAAATAAAAAGATGTAATCTGGGTAAAGTAATCTTGACAGTCATGTCTTGTGCTCTGAGAAATTGTGTTGATGAGTTAATGTACTTGTCTGTATAGATATGAATAGGGAAGACACATGACCCAGGATAATAGGTACAAATATAGGAAACTGCTATGTCTGAGATTTTCCTGAGATCAAATTGAAAGGAATGAAACTATTTGGAATTTGATAAAACTGTATCTGTGAACTGTGTATAATTTGGGAGTAGATAATATCAACACACTAATAAAATGGCTATTTCTGATGTAATAATTTACACATTTATTTTCCTGTGGAATTTAGTCATGTCTTATTCCTCTGCCTCACTGAAGGCCTGACCCTTGCATCTGCTAGAACTCTGTCACTGAGTCCTGCCCTTATAGCTTTCTAAGAATTTTGAGACAAGGTCTCAGTTTGTAACCCTGCCTACAATTGAACTTAAATCTCTCTCTTCCTTAACCTCCTAAGGGCTGCAACTGACTGCCAGATTTAGAGTATCAACTATAAGATTCCAATAGGGACCCCTTTAATCTATGGTGTCCATAGCGTTTGGGCACAAAGGTTCTATGCAATTGATGTTTTTTTTTCCCTCCTTTTAAAGGATAATTAATACCCTGCTTCTTGGCTAACGTCATTGGTAAAGCTTAAAAAATGTCTCTATGAAGAGAATTTCATGACAGTGTGGGTTGCTACCAAAATGCATCTAAACATCTCTATTTAGAGCTGGTCTATAGAACTAAACACTAAGTTGGCAATAACTAAGAAATGATGGAATAAAGAACACCTATTCATAGATAGGAATTTCTTTCAGAAACCAAGGGGTAGTGATGCATATTTTTTTGTACTGGCACTATAATAATACTTGCCAAAACATGTCAGGTCCTACCCAAATGAATAAAAACATAAGTGTCTTCATATTTGAAAATTTATATGGCTTTACCAAAACAAATAGGAAGCTTAAGATGAGGAATATTTGTGCTTGGTTATCTTTTGAGCACTAAATATTGTGATAGATAACCTAAGAGATTAGAGACAGAAAAATATTTTTAGAAAGAGGCCCAAAATGTAATGTGGCTATGAGCTGAGAATATTGGGTGGCGTTTGAGAATAACACATGAAGAACTTTGTCTAGAGCATCTGATGAGAATGCAAACTCATCCCATTTCAGATTTCTTGATCCTGCATGTATGTCAGAATTCATTTATATCATCACCTGTTGTTTCAGATTATTAGGTATAGCATGAGAAAGATACTAATACATCTTTGTTATTATATGATTATTATGCTACATGCTCTTCTGCATACAAATACTGTACATGTTCAAAATGCTAAGAGGGGTTTCCTTTTAAAAAGAAGAAACAAAGGCACAGAGAAGATATACTTCCCATGTTTATGTCACTGATAAATGTCCAAGATTTTGTTTCAAATCAAAAATATCTGGGAGAGTGTATTGTGTACCCCTGTGATTTTGTGTGAGACCAGAAGGGAATATAAGGTCTCTTCTTCTTATTCTCATTTCTTTGATATAAAGTGTCTTATTAAACATGTTTTGGTTAAGCTGGAAAATTTCAAGTTCCAGCAACCCTCTGTCTCAGGCCTAATCTTACTACTGGAATATCAAGTATTATAGGTAAATGTGGCCATGCCAGGCATTTTACATTAATAGTGGAGATTTAAATGTAGGTCTCAATGGTTTCACAGAAACTGTTGTTTCCTACTGAACCTTCTTTGAGGCCCACAACCTAAATCCTTAATCTCTGTGACTATCATAGTATATATCCAAAGACTGTAGAATGCTCACTGTATTGCCATGTAAATACCAAAGGTCCAACAAACTCTGTCTTGCATGTCATAAAAGTCTGGTTTGCTCTTCCTATCATGCTAGAGATCCTGGTCAGTCATTACTCTTGATTATAAATTGAAATGTGGATTATGCTATTTTCTGAAGCCTGGATATGCCTCAGATTTTGGATGTCTATTTTATTTTATTTTAATTTATTGATATAATTATTTACATTTCAAATGATTTACCCTTTTCTGGACCCCCACTCCCTGAAAGTCCCATCAGTCCCCTTCCCTCCCCCTGTTTTCGCACCCAAACCTTCCCACTTTCCTGTTCTGATTTTGCTCTATACTGCTTCACTGAGTCTTTTCAGAACAAGGGGCCACTCCTCCGTTCTTCTTGTACCTCATTTGATGTGTGGATTATGTTTTGGGTATTCCAGTTTTCTAGGTTAATATCCACTTATTAGTGAGTGCATACCATGATTCATCTTTTGAGTCTGGGTTACCTCAGTTAGTATGATGTTCTCCAGCTCCATTCATTTGCCTAAGAATTTCATGAATTCATTGTTTCTAATGGCTGAATAGTACTCCATTGTGTATATATACCACATTTTTTGCATCCACACTTCTGTTGAGGGATACCTGGGTTCTTTCCAACTTCTGGCAATTATAAATAGGGCTGCTATGAACATAGTGGAACATGTATCCTTATTACATGCTGGGTAAGCTTTGGGGTATATGCCCAGGAGTGGTATAGCAGGATCTTCTGGAAATGAGGTGCCCAGTTTTCAGAGGAACCGCCAGACTGATTTCCAGAGTGGTTGTACCAATTTGCAACCCCACCAGCAGTGGAGGAGTGTTCCTCTTTCTCCACATCCTCTCCAACACCTGCTGTCTCCTGAATTTTTAATTTTAGCCATTCTGATTGGTGTAAGGTGAAATCTCAGGGTTGTTTTGATTTGCATTTCCCTAATGACTAATGAAGTTGATCATTTTTTGAGATGTTTCTCTGCCATCCGAAGTTCTTCAGGTGAGAATTCTTTGTTTAACTCTGTACCCCATTTTTAATAAGGTTGTTTGGTTTTCTGGAGTCTAACTTCTTGAGTTCTTTATATATATTGGATATTAGCCCTCTATCTGATGTAGGATTGGTGAAGATCTTTTCACAATTTGTTGGTTGCCGATTTGTCCTTTTGATGGTGTCCTTTGCCGTACAGAAACTTTGTAATTTTATGAGGTCCCATTTGTCAGTTCTTGATCTTAGAGCATATGCTATTGGTGTTCTGTTCAGAAACTTTCTCCCTGTACCGATGTCCTCAAGGGTCTTCCCCAGTTTCTTTTCTATTAGCTTTAGAGTGTCTGGCTTTATGTGGAGGTCACAGATCCATTTGATTTGAAGTTAGTACAAGGAGACAAGGATGGATCAATTCACATTCTTCTGCATGCTGACCTCCAGTTGAACCAGCACCATTTGTTGAAAAGGCTATCTTTTTCCATTGGATGTTTTCAGCCCCTTTGTCGAGGATCAAGTGGCCATAGGTGTGTGGGTTCATTTCTGGATCTTCAATCCTGTTCCATTGATCTGCATGCCTGTCACTGTACCAATACCTTGCAGTTTTTAACACTATTGCTCTGTAGTATTTCTTGAGGTCAGGAATACTGATTCCGCCAGAATTTCTTTTGTTGCTGAGAAAAGTTTTAGCTATCCTGGCTTTTTTGTTATTCCAGATGAATTTGATAATTGCTCTTTCTAACTCTGTGAAGAATTGAGTTGGGATTTTGATGGGTATTGCATTGAATCTGTGTTCTCATTTTGATGTGTTCTTGGATTAGGTTGGCAAGAATTTTATTGAGTATTTTTGCATCGATGTTTATAAGGGAGAGTGGTCTGAAGTTTTCTTTCTTTGTTGGATCTTTGCTTTTGGCAAAATGGCCATTTTAACTATATTGATCCTGTCGATCCATGAGCATGGGAGGTTTTCCCATTTTTTGAGGTCTTCTTCCATTTCCTTCTTCAGAGTCTTGAAGTTCTTGTCATACAGATCTTTCACATGTTTGGTAATAGTCACCCTAAGGTACTTTATACTGTTTTTGGGTATTGTGAAGGGGGTCATTTCCCTAATTTCTTTCTCAGCCTGCTTATCCTTTGAGTATAGGAAGGCCACTAATTTGCTTGTGTTGATTTTATAACCTGCCACTTTGCTGAAGTTCTTTATCAGCTGTAGGAGTTCCCTAGTGGAGTCTTTTGGATCACTTAGGTAGACTATCATGTCATCTGCAAATAATGATAGTTTGACTTCTTCCTTTCCAATTTGTATCCCTTTGACCTCCTTAGGTTGTCGAATTGCCCAAGCTAGTACCTCAAGTACAATATTGAAAAGATAAGGAGAAAGGGGGAAGCCCTGTCTAGTCCCTGATTTTAGTGGGATTGCTTCAAGTTTCTCTCCATTTAGTTTGATGCTGGCTACCGGTTTGCTGTATATTGCTTTAATGATGTTTAGGTATGGGCCTTGAATTCCTGTTCCTTCCAAGACTTTAAGCATGAAAGGATGCTGAATTTTGTCAAATGCTTTTTCAGCATCCAATGAAATGACCATGTGTTTTTTTTTTTCTTTGAGTTTGTTTATGTAGTGGATTGCATTGATGGATTTCTGTATATTGAACCAACCCTGCATCCCTGGGATAAAGCCTATTTGATCATGGTGGATGATCATTTTGATGTGTTCTTGGATTAGGTTGGCAGGAATTTTATTGAGTATTTTTGCATCGATGTTTATAAGGGAGAGTGGTCTGAAGTTTTCTTTCTTTGTTGGATCTTTGTGTGGTTTTGGTATCAGCGTAATTGTGGCTTCGTAGAAGGAATTGGGTAGGGTTCCTTCTGTTTCTATTTTGTGGAATAGTTTGAAGAGTATTGGTGTTAGGTCTTCTTTGAAGTTCTGATAGAATTCTGCACTGAAACCATCTGGTCCTGTACTTTTTTTGGTTGGAATCTTTCTATGACCCCTTCTATTTCTTTAGGGGTTATGGGACTGTTTAGATGATCTATTTGGTCCTGATTTAATTTTGGTATTTGGTATCTGTCTAGGAAATTGTCCATTTCCTCCAGATTCTCCAGTTGTGTTGAGTATAGGCTTTTGTAGTAGGATCTGATGATTTTTTGGATTTCCTCAGTTTCTGTTGTAATATCTCCCTTTTCATTTCTAATTTTGTTAATTTGGATACTTTCTCTGTGCCCTTTGGTCAGTCTGGCTAAGGGTTTATCTATCTTGTTGATTTTCTCAAAGAACCAGTTCCTGAACTCGTTGATTCTTTGCATGTTTCTCTTTGTTTCCACTTGATTGATTTCAGCCCTGAGTTTGATGAATTCCTGTCTTCTTCTCCTCCTGGGTGAAATAGCTTCTTTTTGTTCTAGGGCTTTCAGGTGTGTCATTAAGCTGCTAGAATATGCTCTCTCCATTTTCCTTTTGGAGGCACTCAGGGCTATGAGTTTTCCTCTTAGCACTGCTTTCATTGTGTCCCAAAGATTTGGGTATGTTGTGTTTCATTTTCATTAAATTCTAAAAAGTCTCTGATTTCTTTCTTTATTTCTTCTTTGGCCAAGGTGTCATTGAGTAGAGTATTGTTCAGACTCCATGTGTATGTGGGCTTTCTGTTGTTTTTGTTGCTATTGAAAACCACTCTTACACCATAGTGATCTGATAGGAGGCATGGGATTAGTTCGATCTTCTTGTATTTGTTGAGGTCTGTCTTGTGACCAGTTAATTGGTCGATTTTTGAGAAGGTACCATGAGGTGCTGAGAAAAAGGTATATTCTTTTGCTTTAGGGTGAAATGTTCTATAAATATCAGTCAGATCCAATTGGTCCAAAGCTTCAATTAGTTTTACTGTGTCCCTGTTTAGTTTCTGTTTTCCTGATTGGTCCATTGAGGAGAGTGGAGTGTTGAAGTCCCCCACAATTATTGTGTTAGGTGCAATGTGTGCTTTGAGCTTTAGTAAAGTTTCTTTTACGAATGAGGGTGCCCTTGCATTTGGAGCATAGATGTTCAGAATTGAAAGTTCTTGTTGTATTTATTCTTTGACCAGCAAGAAGTGTCCCTCAGTGTCTCTTTTGATGACTTTAGGTTGAAAGTCAATTTTATCTGATATTAGAATGGCTACTCCGGCTCATTTCCCGAGACCATTGGCTTGTAAAATTGTCTTCCAGCCTTTTACTCTAAGGTACTTTTTGTCTTTGACATTTAGGTGTGTTTTCTGTATGCAGCAAAATGTAGGGTCCTGTTTCCTTATCCAGTCTGTTAGTCTACATCTTTTTATTGGGGAACTGAGTCCATTGATGTTAAGAGATATTCAGAAATAGGGATTATTACTTCCTGTCATTTTTGATGTTATTTTTATATTTAAGTGATTATCTTTTTTGTGTTTGATGAAGTAAGGTTACTATCTTACTTTTTCCAGGGTGTAGTTTCCCTCCTTGTATTGGGGTTTCCCTCCTATTATTCTTTGTAGAGCTGGGTTTGTGGAAAGATATTGTGTAAATTTGGTTTTCTCATGGAATGTCTTGGTTTCTCCATCTATTGTGATTGAGAGTTTTGCTGGGTATAGTAGTCTTGGCTGACATTTGTGTTCTCTTAGAGTTTGCATGAGATCTGCCCAGAATCTTCTAGCTTTCATGGTCTCTGGCGAGAAGTCTGGTGTGATTCTGATAGGTCTTCCTTTATATGTTACTTGGCCTTTTTCTCTTACTGCCTTTAATATTCTTTCTTTGATTAGTGCATTTGGGGTTTTAATTATTATGTGGCGAGAGGTATTTCTGCTCAGATCTAGTCTGTTTGGAGTTCTATAGGCTTCTTGTATATTCATAGGCAACTCTCTCTTTAAGTTGGGAAAGTTTTCTTCCATAATTTTGTTAAAGATATTTGCTGACCCTTTCAGTTATAAATCTTCACTCTCATCTATACCTATAATCCTTAGGTTTGGTCTTCTCATTGTATCCTGGATTTCCTGGATGTTCTGGGATACAAGCTTTTTGCATTTTGCATTTTCTTTGACTGTTGAGTCAATGGTTTCTATGGTATCTTCGGCATCTGAAATTCTTTCTTCCATCTCTTGTATTCTGTTGTTTATATTTGCATCTATGGCCCCTGATTTCTTCTCAAGGTTTTCTATCTCCCAAGTTGTCTCCCTTTGTGATTTCTTAGTTGTTTCCTCTTCTGTTGTTAGATCGAGGATGGTTTTGCTCAGTTCCATCATTTGTTTGTTTGTGTTTTCCTGGAATTCTTTAAGAGATTTTTGTGTTTCCTCTTTCATGACTTCTGTCTCTTGACTCAAGTTCTCCTGCATTTCTTTAAGTTTTTGTGTGTGTGTGTGTGTGTGTGTGTGTGTGTGTGTGTGTGTGTGTTTCTTCTTTATTGGCTTCTATCTCAGGAGAATAAGCTCAAGCCTTATTCTCCTGCATTTCTTTAAGTGATTTTTTCTGCTTCCATTATACGGGTTTCTAGCTTATTCATGTTCCCCTGTATTTCTTTAAGAGATTCATTTATGTCCTTTTTGTGTTCTTCTAGCAGCATCATGATCAGTGATTTTAAATCCAAATCTTGTTTCTCTGGTGTGTTGGCATAACCAGGACTTGCTGATGTTGGAGAGTTTGGTTCAGATGCTGCCATATTGCCTAGATTTCTGTTAGTAGCATTCTTGCGTTTGCCCTTTGCCATCTTGTTCTCTGGAGTTAGTTGGTCTTGTCTGTGGCTGGTGTTTGGGCCTCCTGAAGGGCTCTGGGGCTATTACTGCAGCACTATATGGCTGGGTTTCCCCTGTAGCAGATTGCTGATGTGCTGTCCTCCTCTTGGGTGCCCTTGCAGCTCTAGTGTGCTTTACCCCAGATTGTGCCTGTGAACCAGATGGAGCCCGTTTGCACCTTCAGGGAGTGCTGATGGTGTATGCTGCCGGGACCTTTTCCGCATGCTGATCACTCTGCTAGGCAGCCGTTCTCCCAACCAGGTTGGTGTACACAAGGCTAGCCTGGCTGCTCAGGCCCTGGGTCCAGGTAAAAGCCTGGGAGCAAAGTTCCCCTTGGGCTATGACTGTTAATTGGTCTGTCAGGTGGCCAGGATGGCGGGCATGTGCGCTCAAGCTCCCTGAAAGTGCTGGGAAAGTCTGCTGGGCTAACAACCTCCTGGGCGGGTTGACACACAGATGGCCCTCCAAGTCTCCCAGTTCTTGGGGTCAGTCCAGGGCCTGTTTGGGCCTAGCCCTCCCCCCCCCCCCCCCCCCCCCGCTTTGTTAGCCTCAGGCTATGCCTGTTAGCAGGCTTTGCCTGCTAGAGCTCTCTGGTGTCCTGTAGGCAAAATGGCGGAGCGTGTGCCGGCCCGGGCAAAAAAACCTCCTGGCTGGGTTGGCACCCCGATGGCCCCCCGAACAGCCCAGGGCCTGGGTGCAGGCCAACGCCTGTCGGGCTTAGACCCCCGCGATGTTGGCCTCGGGTTATGTTTGTGTACCTCAGTCTGTCCGATCTCTCTGGAGTCTGAAACCAAGATGGAGGTGATTCTCTCCTGACTGGCGGGAGGCAGAGTTCTGAAGTGGCTTCTGTGTGGTGAAAGGCACCGTAAATCCGCAGCTGCTGGCCAGCGAAGGTCAGTGGTCGTGGGCGCAGGGCCTAACTGCACCCTGTGTCACCTTGGTTCCACTGCTGATGGCCCTTCAGCTGGACCAGCCACTGCTGCACTGCTGCCACCGCAGCCACCGCTGCTGCCCCAAAATCTGGATGTTTATTTTAATTAATTTAGCTTGTTGTTTATATTAGCAGGTCAAGGCATTTACAGTAAACAGTGTTTCCTTTTCTTTTCCTGTTCCAAGATGTATTTGAAATAGCAAAACCATCCATATATATATATTTTTTCCTTTTTTAATTTTTTTAATTTATTGAAAAGGGAAGTAAAACAATTTATAATAAAATTAAAGATTTACATGGAAAATATTTCAAATAAACATGTTAAAATTGACAATTTTCATGGAAAATTAAAGAATGAAGTGGTAGACATGTAAAACATTGCTAAATTAATTGAAATATGGGATAGAAACATTTTATGATAGGATTGAAGATTTACATGAAAAATATTTCTGATAAAATTGTAGATAAATGTAGAAAAACATGTCAGAATTGACGATTGTCATGGAAAACTTTATATAGATATAATAATGGTAGGTATAAAAGTATTCCTAAGTTGATTGAACATGGAATTATAAATATTTTCTGATAAACTTGAAGATTTACATGGAAAATATTTCTGATAAAATTCAAGAAATATATAGAAAACATGTTAAAATTAAAGATTATCATGGAAATTATATAGGTAAAATAATAAAATATATTAAGATATTAAGAAATATTTACAAACATTTCAATAAGGTGATACAAATGTAAAATGCTATAGTGTTGGACATTTAAAAATATCTAAAGGATAACTCCATTTAACTTAGTGTGTCTATGCTCCATAATTAATCCTCTCAAACTATAAGAAAGCCACCAATAAAATGCTTTCATATATAAGTTGCCTTGGTTATGGTGTCTCCTCACAGCAATAGAGCAGTAGCTAATACACACATATATTAATGAACTTTAGTAATAGTAATAGTAATAATAATAGTAATAATAATAGTAATAGTAATGGTAATGGCAATAGTAATTAATAGTAATACTACTAGTTTTTAATAGGACTATTCCTATTAAATTTATTTAGTGTAAATTATCCCTCCAGATATTATCTACTACTCTACCTTGGCTTCATATCCCCTAATCCAATTTAACCCATGCTGTCTTACTCTCTCTCTCTCTCCCCCTCTCTCTCTCCCTCTCTTTCTCTCTCTCTCCTCTTTCTCCTTTAAATCTCTCTGTCCCAGGGAGGCTTTTTACTAATCTAGTGACTTCTATGTGTATTGCAGATAAAGCATGTATATCTGAAGTTTCAAAACTAGCATTCAGAAATAAGAGAAAACAAGATATTTATTTTTCTGTGTATTATGGTGTTTAGAATTTTTGTGCTCACTTTTATCTATTTAACAGTGAATTTTATAATTTTGTTTTTCTTATTCTCTCGATGAAATTCCACTGTGTAAAACTGCCACATTTGCATTATCAATTATTATGATGAAACATTAAGCTATTCATTTTCTTTATATTCTGAAGAGAGCACCATTAAACATGATTGTGTATGGCAGGATGCATATTCCATTGAGTATATGCCTGAGTAGTACAGCAGAATCTTGTGGTACATATATTTTAGCCCTTTAGAGTACCTCCATATTGATTTACAGCACGGTGCACCAATTTTCACTTCCACCAGAAGTGAATATTACATTTTTATCCATTCCAGCAGTTTTCATCACTCAGGGTTTTGACCTTAACTATTCTGATGGATGTAAGATGAAATCTCCATAGCAGTTTTAATTTGCATTTCCTTGATGAACAAGGATGTTGATCATTATTTTCAAAAGTTTCAAAACTACTTGCATTTATTTTTTTAATGAACTCGTGAGTTTAAACTCATGCCTTTAACAGAGACTCTTCTATTTGATGTAGATACTGATTACCACGAGAGCCACTCCGGACAAAGTGCAGAGAATAAGAGACTGTAGAATGATGAGTCCTAAATGAGAAAGTTATATCATATTTTCTCTTCCCAAGGCTCAAGTCTCAATCCAGTAGAGGGGCAAAAAGACTTTGGAGCTGTGACAGGTGAGTAAGAGAAAACAGTGCTCTCCATATGCGACATGTCAGTTACATTCACTAGGATAGAGACAGGATGCACAAGCCTTGCATAAGCGCAAGCTAGAGAAAACATCAGAATGTAAAGGGGAAATGCAATTAAAGTCCCACCTCTAACCAGGTAGCTATTGGAAATTAATAGATGCTGACAGAGGGAGAGTCAGGTTTTATTAAAAGTGTTAACCTTGTTGCATCAACCATGGTTCAGTGGAAAATCAAACATTCAATAAAATAATAGCATCACAAATTGAACTTAATGGATGAAAAATAATGAATGAAAGCAAGGAAGAATTCAAGCATGCAAGAAACAAAGAAAGGAAGGAAGGTTCTAAGGAATGAAGAAGAAAAGAAACAAATAAAGAAGACACAAAGTTGGATAGACATGGAGTATGTTTGCATCTTGGAGATGTATATATTAATATAGATTTAATGCATACATATATTAGACAAGCATGTCACTGGGGATTTCAAGATATGCTCACATTTCTTTCATGCTCTTTGGTAAGATGAGAGAAGAAAATGGACACATTTAATCATAAATTTGGATAGAAAGAGGATATATTTATGCATTTTATAGTGATATCAAGGACGTGATACTCTCGTTAGTAACCAAAATTCAATGAAAGAAAGACATTTTAAATATTCTGTAATCAACTTTGCTTCATCCATTTCTTATGAATATTTTTTCAGGTAGAAATAAAACAATACATGTTTTCTAAGCTTACAATTTTATACTTTCCAATTTTTTATCTCATATATCCTATTGCATGATGTTTCATCTCAAATGATATAATAAAATATCATAGTTTAATATATAGAAGTATATCTATGAAAAATATGGATTTTTGACTTCTTTCCTATTTATATCTCTTTTATTTAATCCACTGTTATTGCTCTAGTTAAGATTTCAACAGCTATAGTGATAGTTGTTGAAATTTTTTCTTCTCATTTTTAATTTTATGAATTTTTATTCTTTTAAGATTGGCTAAAGATTTCGTCATCTTGTTTAACTTTTTAAGAATTAACATAGGTTTCATTAGGTTTTCTTGTATCTTTCATTTGTTTTGTTTGTTTCTATTTCTTTATTTTCATGCCTAATCTTATTTCTTCGGATCTGCTGATCTTAGAGTAGATTGTTCATTTTACTAAGTTATTAATTTTAGGTCTCTCAAATTCTTTGATATACACATTTAGCAATATGAATATTTTTAGGACTACTTTTATTGTCATAAAGAATTGTGAAAATGTCTGATCCTGATTTAACTTTGGTACCTTGTTATCTGTCTAGAAAATTGTCCATTTCATACAGATTTTCTAGTTTTGTTGAGTATAGGCTTTTATAGTAGGACCTGATGGTTTTTTTTTTTTAATTTCCTTGCTTTCTGTTCTTACATCTCCCTTTTCATTTCTGATTTTGTTAATTTAGATACTGTCTCTGGCCTCCCTGGTTAGTATGACTAAGGGTTTATCTGTCTTCTTGATATTTTCAAAGAACCAGCTCCTGGTTTTGCTCATTTAGACAGTTCTTTTTGTTTTCTTCTTGGTTGATTTCAGCCCTGAGTTTGATTATTCCCTGCCATCTATTCCTCTTGGGTGTATTTGCTTCTTTTGTTCTAAAAGTTTCAGGTGTATTGTTAAGCTGCTAATATATGTTCTCTCCACTTTCTTTTGTAGGCACTTAGAGCTATGAGTTTTCTTCTTAGCACTGCTTTCATTGTGTCCCATAAGTGTGGGTATATTTTGCCTTTATTCTCATTAAATTCTAAAAAGTCTTTAATTTCTTTTGCTATTTCTTATTTGCCCAAGTTTCATTGAGTGGAGTATTGTCCAACTTACATGTTGTCTCAGTCAGGGTTTCTATTCCTGTACAAACATCATGACCAAGAAGCAAGTTGGGGAGGGAAGGGTTTATTCAGCTTACACTGTGGAAATGTTGTTGTTCATCAAAGGAAGTCAGAACTGGAACTCAGGCAGGTCAGGAAGCAGGAGCTGATGCAGAGGCCATGGAGGGATGTTTATTACTGGCTTGCTTCCCCTGGCTTGATCAGCCTGCTCTCTTGTAGAACCCAAGACTAACAGTCCAGGGATGGCACCACCCACAATGGGCCCTCCCCACTTGATTACTAATTGAGAAAATGCCCAACAGCTAGCTGTCATGGAGGCACTTCCCCAACTGAAGCTCCTTCCTCTGTGATAACTCTAACCTGTGTCTAATTGACACACAAAACCAGCCAGTACAACTGACCGTTGCCAACTTGACACACAAACACATCACTATTAAGCCTCAACCCTTACTTTCTTAATCATCCTCAAGATCTAAATAACTTTAAAAGTCCACAGTCTTTACATACTAAAAAATTTATCCCTTTAAAATATCCAATATCTTTTAAAATGCAAAGCCTTTAAAAAAATTCAAAGTCTCTTAACTATGGGTACCACTAAAATACTTTCTTCCTTCAAGAGGGAAAAATATCATGGCACAGTCACAATCAAAAGCAAAATCAGACTCCAACCATCCAATGCCTGGGATACAACTCATGATCTTCTGGGCTTCTCCGAGGGTTTGGGTCACTTCTCCAATTCTTCCCTTTGTTGCACAGAACTTGTCATCTAGGCTCCAGATGCCTGTACTCAACTACTGCTGATGTTCTTGGTGATCATTCATAGTACTCATATCTCCAAAACACTGATATTTTCTGCTGTAAATAGCCTTCACCAATAGCCTCTCATCAGCTCGCTTCATGGTGCCAAGCCTCAGCTCCTTTGCATGACCCCTTCAAGTCCTGGGCCATCAATTGCAACTGGGGCTGCACCTTCACCAATGGTCTTCCACCGCCTTTCACAGTTCTGAGCCTCAGTTGCTCTTTATGACCCCTTCATGCCTTCAAAATCAGTACCACGTGAGTGACTCTTATGAAGTACCAAGTCCTGCTACAGTATGAGGTACAACCTTAGCTATCTCTGGAACACAGCCTTTGTGCTCTCAGAAAATACTTCCCAGAAGATTTCCCCTCGGTGATACTAGTCTCTTCTTAATCACCATTAATTTCTTAGCTCCAGCAACCAGCATCCACAGTCCTGTTAATATGCTTTAGTGGTTCTGGTATCTTGTTAGTCACAGCTGATTCTTCAGCCCCAGAAAACCAAAACCACATAATCTTCATAATCGATACATAGCCCTGAAAAGAGTCTTTAATCTTCTCTCTGAAATTTCACAATCCCAAACTCCATCTTCTGCACTGTTATCAACATTATCTTCCAGGATCCTACACAACATCTCGCAGAGCTCTCAACACTGAATGGATCAACTAACCTGAATTCCAAAGTCCTTACACAGTCTTCCTCAAAACATTGTCAGGTTGTCACAGTAATATTCCACTATGCTGGTACCAATTTGTCTTAGTCAGGGTTTCTATTTCTACACAAAACATCACGACCAAGAAGCAAGTTGGGGAGGAAAGAGTTTATTTAGCTTACACCTTCCTCATTGTTGTTGGGAGTGGGGGGCTAGAAAAGGGGAAATCATTTGAAATGTAAATAAAAAATATATCGAATAAAAAAAAAAAGGAAGTCAGAACTGGATTTCAAGTGGGTCAGGAAACAGGAGCTGATGCAGAGGCCATGGAGGGATGTTTATTACTGGCTTGCTTCCCCTGGCTTGATCAGCCTACTCTTTTATAGAACTCAAGACTACCAGTCCAGGGATGGCACCACCCACAATGGGCCCTCCCCACTTGATTACTAATTGAGAAAATGCCCCACAGCTGGCTCTCATGGAGGCACTTCCACAACTGAAGCTTCTTTCTCTGTGATAACTCCAACCTGTGTCAAGCTGACACACAAAACCAGCCAGTACACATGTATGTGGGCTTTGTGGGCTTTTGTTGTTATTGCTGTTATTGAAGACGAGCCTTAATCTATGGTGTTCTGATAGCATGCATGGGATTATTTCAATCTTCTTGTAACTGTTGAGGTCTGTTTTGTGACTGATTATATGGTCGATTTTAGAGAAGGTACCATCAGGTGCTGACAAAAAGGTATAGTCTTTGTCTTAGGATAAAATTTTCTATAGATTCCTTAAATCCATTTGGTTCATAACTTCTGTTACTTTCACTGTGTCTCTATTTAGTGTTTTGTTTCATGATCTATCCTTTGATGAGAGTGAGATGTTGTAGTCTCCTACAATTACTGTGTGAAGTACAAAGCTTCTGTAAGGCAAAGGACACTGTCAATAGGACAAAACAACTACCAACAGCAATTGGTCGCAGCAATAGTATTGGGTTTGGTGTCTGCAGGTAGGATGGATCCCTAGGGGGTCAGCATCTGTACTGCCTTTCCTTTAGTCTCTGTTCCATTTTTTTGGCCCTGTCTTTTTTTTTGGATGAGAACATTTCTGGGTTAAAATTTTTGAGATGGGTGGGTGGCCCCATCCCTCTACTGGGGCCATGCCTGTTCACTGAGGATGGTTTCTATAGGTTTTACCTCTCTTTTGTTGGATATTTTATCGAATGTCCTCCCTGTTGGGTCCTGGGAGCCTCTTTCTTCCCTGGTATCTGGGAATCTCTTAAGTTTTAAAGAAACAAAGTGAAGAAGATATTAGAAGAAGGAAATACTTTTGATATTCCATTTGTGATGTATGAAAGTGGCCATCCTTCCAAAACCCATCTTCTACAGACTTACTAAAGTCCTAATAATAGTGTTCAGGGCCATTATTCACAGTATAGAAAAAATACAAGACAGAGAAAGAGAGGGGAGCTGGGGGTGAGAGGGAGAAAGAGAGAGAAACAATTCTGAACTAAGAATTGAATTATTACTTGAGCTACTTCAGTTATTACTTTAGTCTATTAATCTATATTATTAAAGCATCATGTTCATGGTACAAAACAAAGACATTTAGATCAGTCGAAATGAACAGAATACCTAGATAATAATCCACAAAAACCCAGTTACCAAAAAATGTAATTTGGAGAAATGATAGCATTGTCAATGAATAATGTTGGGAAACCTAGGGTTCCACATGCAGGAAAAAAGTGGATCTTTACCACTCACCTTGAACAAAACTAAAGTCTACATTTTTTCAGACGCAAACCTAACACTCTGAAACTACTTTAGTATAGATCAGGGAATATATCTTAAATTATAGGCACAGGTATGGAACTTTTAAATAGGACTTTTTTTTTCTATATTCTATGTTTACATTCTAAATGATTTTCCCTTTCCCGGTTCCCCCCTCTCCATAAGTTCCCTAAGCCCTCTTCCCTCTGCCCATTCTCCTATATATCCCCTCCTACTTCTCTGTCCTGGTGCTCCCTTACAATGCTGGAATAAGCCTTTTCGGGATTCGGGACCTCTCCTTCCTTCTTCTTGGGAGTCATTTGATATGTGAATTGTGTCTTGGGTATTCAGAGTTTCTGAGTTAATATCCACTTATCAGTGACTGAATTCCATGAGTGTTCTTTTGTGAATAAGACTTTTTAAAACATTAAAAAAATTTCAACACCCCTGTCTCTTAGAGTGTTTGAGATTAAAACTGTTTAGTGATATCATCTCTACAGAATGAACATGATGAAGAATACAAATTACAACACTTGCTGTCATGGATACGAAGATAAGGGAACTGTTATACACTGTGAGGAGATTGTAATCTAGTGCAGCCTCTCTAGAAATCAGTCTGGCAGCTTATAAAAAAATAGAAATATAAACAGAATGATCCAGCAATATACTATTAATCATATGCCTAAAGAACATGTACACTAATAAATAGACACACAAATGTACATATTCACTGTGGCTAAATTCACAGTGATTAGGGAATGGAATCAGCCAAGATAGCCATCAAATGATGAATGGATAAGGAAAATGTAGTATACATACACAATGGAATATAATGTATCTGTAAGGAAAAATTTAAATAATATTTTTCTGATAAATAGAATAGTGTATATGCATCATCCCTCAAACCCAAAACAAATGCCTCATTTTCTATACCATATATAGATTCTAGATTTAGATGTTTAATATATATACTTAACCTGAAGGATGTATAGATTCCAGACAGTTAGAAACATCATTAGGGTAGATGGTTTAAGGTAGGAAGATAGTAAAATGCAGGGAAAACTAGAATAGAGGAAAGATCTTGGGGCAGAAAGATTCAGTCATGGAGATGAATGAAAAATAGGAAATTGGTTACTACTGAAAGATTTTATCAGTATGAAAAGTACAATAAACTTTGCAAAACTAACTAATATTCCAACTGAAGACAAAAGTTCACATAGAATGAGAGAGGATTGTTGTGGAAATAAAGTGTGATTGGGGGAATACTGGGGGTTGAAGGTTTAAGTGAGAAGACTGAGAGTTGGAGAGGAAAAGTTAGGGGTGATGTCAGAAATACTGTGGATAGAGAAACCTTATGGAAACTGAGTAGTTTATAAACTATAAACTATCTCTCTCTCACACACACACAAACACACACACAAACCCATACACACATGCAAGAGAGAGAAAAAGAGAGAGAAACAGAGAGAGAGTGGGGGGGGATGATTGAACAGAAGCATCTTGCTTAGGTGAAATGATGATACTTCCAGAAGAAGAGAGGCTAGTACCCAGTATAAAATATATCCCTATGGGGTTATTGCTCAGGCAGATCTCAGAGACACCCAAAATAACATCACTTTTGGTTTCCTATTGTAACACTCTATTGCTTAAAAACTATTCACTTTGGAAGCATTGAATTATCAGTTTTAAATTCCTACTGGCTAAAGTATATAATACTGGAAGGTACTATTTAGGCTGTTGATGGACAATAGTACCTAGTCTTATGACAGAGCTAGGTCTTATGTACCTTTGGATTCTGTATAAAACAATATTGGCTGACTGGTAAAATATGCTAAATGATAATATAGTGACATGTTTGTTGTAGAACAATCAACTACTTTCTGACTAAATGTAAGGCCAACTCTATAAAAAAATATTTCTAGTCCCGTCACTGGGTCAGAATCCCATGTCTAGATATCATAGACTCCCAATGAAGCAATAAAGCTACTGTGGTTGTTTCACTTAATTGATCTTGATGGCAAATAGTATTCTAAATAGTTATGTTTTTTACTCAAAGGTTTGAAAGGCAAACAACATATGTCTGAGATGCTTTATTTTATAGTAAATATTTCCTATCTTTAGAGACTTGTAACTAATCAAAATACTAAAATAAATAACACTGAATATTCAGATGCATATAGGTTGTCTCTATCAAACTCTTAACCTCCAAGTCACAGAACAGGGTGCAGAAAGAATTTGAGAGCTAAAGACTATTGAGGACAGCTGTGAAAGCCTGACCACAGGACATGATGTGTCTGACATGAATCAACTTTTAGTAGCTGTGGTTACCTACACAAGATGTGTGTATGATAAAGCCAATCAAAACTCCAGAATAAATTGGGAATTGGAAGGGGACACAGAGGTCCTGCCCCTACTGGAGAATTTGAGGCAAATTTAGTTGATGGCTGTTGAAGGAGAGAGTTACTCTCCTTTGAGGTCATGGTAAATGGTAGATTGTTATATACCATTGGGCCAACACACACACACACACACACACACACAAACACACACACAAACACATGCGCGCGCGCACGTGTGTGTGTGTGTGTGTGTGTGTGTGTGTGTGTGTGTAGAAGGGCAGTAATAATAATTGGGTTTAAGAGGTCATTGATAATAAAAAGGAAATGTTGGAAGAAAATTGAGTAATAATTACTAAGGGACTTGAAGGGTGATAGGAATGGGTGTGTATTGTCCATTTATATATTTTATAAATGTCTGAAAGTTTTAAAAGCCTACATATTATTAAAATAAATAATAAAGTACTAGCAACAGTCTCTGGAAATGATTCCAGTCAAATGTAGCCTAGTGAACTAAGAGTTTAGTGATGGTGCTCATAGAAGCATGGGCTACTAGGAGGCAGCTATGTGGGTTAAAAACCACACCCCAGCCAAGGTGAAGATACACAAAAGCTGCCATCACTGAAGCTCCCAACACAACAGATAGTCAGACCCTGTGAAGACAGTCTAATTTCCTCACAAATGTTTAATTATTGATTGAGGAATACCTTATGAATCTTGTAACTTTCTGAGTTTCCTAAGCCTTACAATTTTCCAGTCTTCCTCTACAAAGGAGTAGTTTAATTCTACACACCACAACTTTGTGAACATAATGATATTGATATTTTTAAAAATTTCAAAGTAGAATATTTCTTCCAATAATAATAAAAATTGAGTATATCTAAATATTTTAGTTGTTAATGTGTTTCTTTTAATTATATATAACTCTAACTCACAAATTTTGGTAAATTATTTTGGATCTGATTTGAAAAATATTTAAATAAGACTTGACTAGAACTTCCAAACAATGAGATAACATGTTTACAAAGCTGGTCAGTGGCTGAATATATTTAAATTTGAGTAGCATGCATTCTTGTCCTTTACAAATCATAATAGTCTCTGCTTCACAAACTGATGCATTTATGATATGACGATTGACCTGTATTTGAAGTACAGGTCATCTCATTACTTTCTAGTCCAGAGTGTAATGTGCTGGGCTTTCATACTTGAAGCAGACATAATCACAGATGATAAACTAGACCTTAACATTTTGCTCTGAGTTATCCTTTTCAAATAGGACCAAAACATGAATATTAAGTTCAATTTTTGTGGGATATATACAGAGGTGAAAAAATCAAAGCAAAACAAAGGCATAAAATTCGTGATGCAATAATAGCTACATAAACAAAACTCTGTGTATGTGTAGAAAGGGGAGAAAAGAGAGACTTCACAATTGAAGTGTGTTCTATAGGTCTATCAGTATTTTTACATGCATCTAATTTTTTATTCTTTATACAAAACTAATGAGGTAGTTAGCATATTCATAAATGCAAAATTTACTGTTCTAAAAGAGAGAAATTATATATGTATTTCAAACATGAAGTTTCCAGTGCCAGAAGCAGAAAGAATCTTTTCTCATACCACGTAGTTTGCTCATTCTGTATGTTGCCGGCGTTAGACTGTCCTTAATGTTTTCAGTAAATTTAATAATGAACACATTGAAAAGTATTTAATTTTCTCATGTGAGGACTTACAAGTAACAGAAACCATCCAAGAGAAACATTCTAGCCAGAAGCATCAGGGAGTAACAACTCTGCAGCTTCCTAACAGGCTGTGTTAGTTTGCAGAGAAGAATCTTGAATCTTATACTTTTGAATGATCATAAGAATATATCTGTCCTGCAAAACATCAATAGTCTCTTGTCTGAAGGCAAAGAGCAAAGCAGATACTCTCTCAGGATCCTGTTACTTATTATCATGCTTTTCCTTCCCCTCCTTTAAGCAAGGCAAGCCCTGTAAGAAACAGGCTTCCGGGCATGCAGGTCCTATTCTGTGTGCTTCATGTGCTCACATTCTTCTCTAAGTACCTAATTCACACTCAGGCAGGGACTTGAGACCAACACCGAAAAACATGCAGCTAAATCCTTTTCAACCCATTTTCATAATGGAATGAAAAGAAGGTGAATCTTCAAAAAAGAAACACAGTAAAAGGAGTGAAATGTAATAGTTGACAAGCTTTGTACTAGGCTAGAATTCTCAAAAGCAGATGAAAATGAATCAAGGTAGGGTGTGTTAGGAGCGTTAAATGCTAGTGAGTAGGCATTATCTGAATGGTTATTTATTATTCTATTAATTCTATATAAAATTATTTTATATAAACAAACTTACTTTACATAATATATTTTACAATGTATAAAAAGAAAGAAAAAATTCTATATGAAATAAATATGAAAGATTACTAAAATCCCTTGACACAAAAAAACAGAAACAAAAGGGTAATATATAATATATATCTATATGTTAAATATATTGTATTTTAAAGAGTAGAATATGGATATCAGGCACTTAATTTAAACAATGTGTTTGAAAAGATATTTTAACACAGTCTTGTAGTGTGAAATGGGCTATCTATTTGGATAAAATAGAAAAGAGAAAATTTTATATTTGGATTGAAAACTGTGGAGGATTCAGAGTCAGTGAACAGGAAACATATATGCACTGTAATATAATAATAAGGAATAGGATGTTTTTATCATCAGTATATCACAGATTTCTTGAAATGAAATTTAGGTGATTTATGACAGTAACTCTAGATTTTACACACACACACACATACACACACACTAACCAGTTTAGGACAAAAAAAAAATCAATATATGAATAAAATAATCTATTAAGGTTATATTTTATGAGTTAAGAGGTCATTTAAAAATATGAAACTAGTAGGTTATAACATTATAAAGTAATGCTTAAGATAATAAAATAAAATTACAAATCTTTCCAATAATAAATATTAGTTATAAGAAAAGATTCTGATTATAAGAAAACTTAACCTAGAAACTAATTTAATAACTAAGGAAAAATTTATTCTCTTATAGGTATTTGTGATGCATCAAGAAAGAAATAACAATCCAAAGGACAACAGATTTGTGAAGTCTATAGATTAGTGGTCATGTGATTCATTTAATAATAAGCATAATTAACAATGATATATTTTATGAAAAATATGAAACAGAGAAATACAGAGTTGATTAAGAAGCCAGAAAATGGCTGGCCTGAGGTGTAGATTTGGTAACAAAGCATCCAGGCTAGGTTTACTGAGATAGTGTGGTTGCAAACAATGACCTGCAGGGAAAGAAATGCAAGCAAATGACTTCTAAAGAATTCTTCCAGTCAGAAAGAATATTTGTAATTGTATGTTAGTACATGGGCTTGCTTTAGAGAAGAGGGAGTAAAAAGTGCTGCCAGTCTGGGTAAGGCCAATAATAGTCTTTTTGCCTCATGGTAGAATGCATGGTAATCTCTGGATTACATTTTATGTGCTGTTAGTGATATTCAAGTCAGGGAGTCATTAAATAGGGTTCGAGAGAGGTCTTTTTCCTGTCTGGGTTCTCACATGACACAACGAAAGATTTCTCTGTCCTTTAACAAGTTCATTCATCCCATCAAAAGATTTCAACTCCAAGTCTCATGGACACAAAGGCTTGACACACAAACATCTTAGAAAGTAGGCTTCATTGATGCCTTGCTTCCTGGGCTCCATGTTTCCCTCTTAGCCCCTGTTTCAATATTCAGACCAGAGAAGCTGAAATCCTGTGAACGTAGAGGATGATCCACTGTGACTGTTGCAGAGGACATTCCACAAGCTTGTACTTCTGAATGCTGAAGCTTTTCAAATGTAAGGGCTTGATTTTTTTCTCAAGCACATGAAGTAGCTTTGCATTCAACAATAGTGGCAGTGCTCATCTGAATGCCCTTTGTTTTTCAGTTATTATCCTTGATTCTTAGCTCACAGAGACAATAAAATCCCTGTCATGTGATCCTCCTCACAACTATGAAGTGCCTGGAGAAGGGCCAGATAGATAATGAAAGGGAAACTAGATCAAGGCAGGTGGTATGGCGTGGCAGCCAGGCCACCGATAAATAATATTTTCTACTATGTGGGATCAGTTTACTCTTTGAAAGAATAATGAACTGCAAATGCTTGCTTACATTGAAATTCTAACATGTTCCAGTGGCACGCCTTCTTTCCTTCTGTCACATTGAGCCATGAAAGCATCAGGTTAGATAAAAAGGTAGGAAAAATGAGCATGCGAGGCAGAGTCCAGGCTTTGAATCTCATTTCACAGAGCTTCTTCTCAAGGGGTGCTAGGACTCTCTCTTTTGACATTGCAAGACTAATAGAGATATTGGCAATGCCACTGACATTAGTATAATTATTAATTCAATAAATCACTTACATTGTATTCTAGTAAGATATGATACTATTATGAAGACCTACATGATTGGGACATCTAGAAGGTTGAGGTCCTAAAAGCATCTTAAGTCTTATTTGTGCAGCCCAGTAATCTAACTGCAATGACTCTATCACTAGCCTTCCATATAAAATCCCAATTTAAGAACAACAAAATATCCTAACCACATGTCAACAAGTTGTTTTTTAGAAAAGTTATAAAATCAAATACGAGAACTGAAAAAAAATCTCAAAACAGGGATAGATATGAGGTAAGTAAAAGTACTTAGCATGGTATGATTTTGTCTTTATGGCTAGAATGTCCCTTTGAGTCTAAACTCTCTTGAGCTTTAAACAGACTGTTCCCACTGCATACAAAAGTAAGGAACCAGGGTTTTTCCTCAGATGTGCACTAAGCGTCTGAATCACCAAACACTCTTCATTTTGCAACAATCCTATTTGCATTGGGATTTTGATCCCTCTGCCTATGTGTCTTTTGGGGGTCCATGGGGGAAAGTACAACAATGGAAGATATGGTCCACCTTGTTTTGGGACTATGACACCTGTCACATAAATATAAATAAGTTGTTTGTGTTGTGATAAATAATATATAAAATAAGTATAGCATCATTGACAGACTGACTAGTAGTAACTAATAGAAAATGACATTTAAAATTGTGGAAACAGTTTAAACATTCTTCTTCTGAAAATTCATGAGACTTTTGGACTTCTCAGAGTATTTTAGCAAAGTGACTTTAAGGACTTTACATCAACCTAAGAAGTTTTAAAAGTCCCTAGTATGGAACCATTGGGCTGCTGCTAACCTTTGGAAAAGTCCAGTAAAACCTATCTTAGGAAAATTTTCTTTGCTTTGGTAAATGATCTTCTTCAACTGTGTCTCTTGTCTAATGTCTTTCAAATGAACAAAGTATTCATTTGTTGCAACATAGCAGAATTCAAAGGCAACATTAATCTCCAAAAATAATATAAACTCACAAGTAATGTGTTTATTGAAAAATCTTAGATGAGGGAACTGGAGAAAGATCACTGTAGCTAAGGCATATTAGAATAATTATCAACACCAGAAGAAGACAGACAGACAGACAACACTGAGAAGGTATGAGGAGAGTTCAGAGCCTAGCACTAGATATGGACAACATGGCTGGGGTTTGGAAAAAACTAATCAGGACACAAGAGGAATGGGAATTTATTCTTATATCTTGCTGAGGGTGAGGGATCCTCTTCTAGGAAAAGCCTGCAGCCAGGCCCTCTGATTCCTATAGAGAAAGCCGGATGTGTGGTGTAGAGCAAGTTCCAGGTGATATAAAAGCACTTCTGCAGGTAAGGAAATCTAGTACTTGGAAGTCAGCTGGAGATTTATAGACAATGGACTCAGCAGGGTGCCTGTCAGTATCCTTGAGATAGGAAAATGCTGGAGTTTTGTCTACTCCACTTTTAGCTTCCTAAGCATTGTAAGAGCTTACCTCAACAGGAGATATCTCAAATCAGCAGATGAAAGACACACAGACAATAGCTATTTTTTTGATATTTTCTTTATTTACATTTCAAATATTTGCCCCTTTCTAGGTCTCCTCTTCAGAAACCCCCTATCCATCTCTCACCTCCTCCTGTCTCCATGAGGGTGCTCCCCCACCCACCCACCCACCCAGTTCCATCTTCCTCCCCTGACATTACCCTACACTGGGGCATCAAACACCCTCAGGCCCAATGGCCTCTCCTCCCACTGATGACCAACAAGGCCATCCTCTGCCACATATATGGCCAAAAGCATTGGTCCCTCCATGTGTACCCTTTGGTTGGTGGTCAAGTCCCAGAGAACTCCAAAGGATCTGGGCCGTTGACCCTGTTGTTCCCTCATGGTGCTGCAAAGCCCTCAGCTCCTTCAGTGCCTTTTCCAACTCCTCAATCAAGGGAGCCCCCTCAATAAGTTGCCCCTCACACACAGTCCCCAAATACAACCACCAAACCTGACTGCTATTGTGGATGCAGGGAAGTGCTTGCTAATGGAAGCCTGATATGGCTTTCTCCTGAGAGGCTCTGCCAGAGCCTGACAAATACAGAGGCAGATGTTTGCAGCAACAATAGCTCATTTTTAAACTGCATTATTGGCTCTGTGCTGGCTTCTTCTAAGCCTTGTGCTGCTAGCATGCCCTGTCTTTACTCCTAGGTCAACATCTCTAAATCTTCCCTCAACTTAGTGGCCTAGTTACCTTCTATGAAGCCCACTAGTCTTGCTTCCCAAGGCACTTTCATCCTGCCCTTCCGTGGGTGACTTTCTTCTTTTATTTTGGAAGAGCTCCCCTTAACCTCTAAGTCTATTCCATCTCTCTTTCCCAATTATCTCAATTCTTCTCTTCCTGCCCTCTCCTTTCTCCTGGCCTGTGGGAACCTAGAAGTCCTACCTTTTCTTTTTGCCCAGCCATTGGCCACTGGCATGTTTATTGATAAATCAAAAAACAATTAGGAGTGAAAGAGTTAACTCAGGAACTTTAAAAAGGTTAAAGGTTAAGTTACATTCATCAGACCACAAAGGGGAGGGGGAGACTAACCTAAGGGTGGGGACACATTCCACAGGCCTAACTGTTGGCAACCTACCTCATCACCTAACAGCCAATTAGTTTAAAGGTAACACTGTTCTGTCAATCACATTGTGCCTAATGGTATCTGCCCGAGAACCATATAAAAGGCCCACATAGCCCAGAGTGTGAGTCATTCGCTCTATGTGTGCAGGTGTCCCCAGCATGCTGGTTTACTCTTGCATTTTGCATCGATTTCAGTCTCCTTGTGGTCCACTCATGGGGTCTGGTAAATTAAAGCTGGTTATAGCTTATAAGGACCTTCAGTATCTGTAAAAACAGATGCCCTATTAAGTCAAAGCATCAGAACTCCTCCTCTACAGGGAAGTGCTGGGCAAGTATGTTACCTAATGTTTGATGGTATGTTTGTAGTATACCTTATATAACAATAAATGGAATTAATAAAATGCATCCTTTTCCCCTCATTATTTCAATGAAAACCCAAGTAAGGGTTAAATTTACAATATCAAAATGTATTTACTTATTTTATCTGTCTGTCTGTCTATCTATCTATCTATCTATCTATCTATCTATCTATCTATCTATCTATCTATTGGAGTCAGGGTAACACATTCTAGGATTTTTTAATCCCAGGATAATCCTTGTGCTCATGACAATATTGTTGCTTCTGCCATAAATATGCTAAAATTGGAGAAGTTAATCACAATGCCCAGTAGAAATAATTATTATTAAACCAAAGTGGATATATATATATATATATATATATATATATATATATATATATATCAACAAGTATTGTTTTATGGGTTCCCAGGGCCCTATTCAGAAAGTTCATACCTGAATCTACTAACAATAGATATAGAGACACTTTCTTCTATGTGCTTCATAATTTCAGGTCTAACACTATCTTAGGGTTTATATTGATGTGACAAAACCACTATGACAAAAAAAGCAAGTTGAGAAGGGAAGATTTTATTTCTCTTAAACTTGCATAACATAGTCCAATATTGGAGGAAGTAAGAATAGAAACTCATGTAGGATGGGGAACTGGAGACAAAAGCTGATATAGGGGCCATGGCAGAGTGTACTGACTATCATCCCATGCCGTGTTCAGCCAGCTCTCTTTTAGAATCCAGGACAAATAACCCAACATGGGCTGGGGCTTCCCTCATTGATTACTAATTGAGAAAAGGCTTTAGAGCTGGCCCTCACTGAGGCATTTCCTCAACTGAGGGTCCTTTTCTGATGGCTCTACCTTGTATCAAGTTGACATACAAAACCAGCCAATATGACTGATCTCTCATCAACTTCACAAACAAAAGTCACTATTAAACCTCGACTTTTTCTTTCTTATTCATCCCCAAGATGTATAACTTTAGAAGTTCCCAGCCTTTACAAATTCTAACACATTAAAATTTTAGTCCCTAGAAAATAACCAATCTTTTAAAATCCAATGTCTTTTGAAATTCAAAGTATCTTAAATGTGAACTACAATAAAATATTTTCTCGTCCATCCAGAGACAGACTGACTACCAGAAGTTCCCACATAACCAGGCTTACAGGTATGATTCCAGCCATTCCCTAGTCTATCTGAGACCTCCATGGGGCCCAGCACACAGGAACTATCTGCACTGCCAGATAGATCAGCCTGCCTGCAGCAGATTGGGTGCTCTATCCCTGCCCCTATCCCCCCACCCCAATACATAGAAACTCCCAGGAGGTGTGCCTTAACCAAGGTCACAGGAGATCTGCCACAGCCATGGTCATAGAAGGCCTGCCTTAACTAGGAATGTAGGAGGTCCCACTAACCAGAGCTAGCACTGTTTACCTCTAAGAAAGCCTGCTCTAACACAGTTCACAGAACTCCACCTTTTTACAAGGAGGGACAGGCTCTAGTCAGAGACAGCAAGACCAGTTAGCAACAGAGACAACCAGACAGCAAGGGGCATGCACAAAAATATAAGCAAAAGAAACAAATGCTTCTTGGCATCATCAGAATCTAGTCGGCTCACCACAGCAATTCCTAGATACCCTAACATGACTAAAAAGCAAAACTCTGACCTAAAGTGAAAGTTATAAAGGATGATAAGGAAGACATAAATAACTCCCTTAAAGAAATACAAGAGAACAGAGGAAAACAGGTAGAAGCCCTTAAAGAGGAAACACATAAATCTCTTAAAGAAATATGGGAAAACACAATCAAATACGTGAAGGAATTGAAAAAAAAAACTGTTTAGAATCTAAAGTTGGAAACAGAATCAATAAAAAAATCACAAAAGGATTTCCTTGGTGATGGAAAACCTAGGAAAATGATCAGGAGTTACAGATGCAAGCATCACCAACAGAATATAAGAGAAGAGAGAGTCTCAGGCATAAAGGATACTATAAAAGAAATTGATACAAGGGTAAAAAAAATACAGAGTTCACAAAGCTCATAACCCAAAACATCAAGGAAATTCAGGACACAATGAAAAGACCAAACTTAACAATAACAGGAATAGGTCAGAGTGATGATTCTCCATTGAAAGGGCCAGAAAACATTTTCTTTTTTCTTTCTTTTTTTTAATTAGGTATATTCTTTATTTACATTTCAAATGTCCCCTTTTCTGTTCCCTGCTTCCCCAAAAATTCCACAAGCCATCTCCCTTCCCTAATCAACCCTCCCTGCTTCCCTGTCCTGGTATTCTTCTACACTACAGCATCAAGTCTTTCCAGGACCAAGGGCCTCTCCTCCCTTTGGTGTCTAACAAGAACATCCTTTGCTGCCGATGTGTCTGGAGCCATGGGTACTCTTTGGTTGATGGTTTTTGTCCCTGGGAGCTCTGGGAGTACTGGGTGACTCATATTGTTCCTCCTGTGGCAGTGCAAACACTTTCAGCTCCAGGGGTCCTTTCTCAAGCTCCCCCATTGAGGACCCTGTGCTCAGTTCAATGGCTTGCTGAGAGTGACCCCCCTCTGTATTTGTCATATAAGAAGAGCCTCCCAGTTGATAGTTATATCTGGCTCTGGTCAGCCAGCACTTGTGGGCATCCACAATAGTGTCTGATTTTTGTAACTGTATATAGGATGCATCCCTGGGTGGGGTAGTCTCTGGATGGACTTTCCCTCAGACTCTGCTCAAAAATCATAGAAGAAAACTTCCCTAATCTAAAGAAAGAGGTGGCCTTGAAAGTCCAAGAAGCCTATAGAACCACAAATAGATTGGACTAGAAAAGAAAATCTTTCCATCACATAATAACCAAAAGACTAAATACACAGAACAAAGAAAGAATACTAAAAGCGGTAAGGAAAAAAGGCTAAGTAAGATATAAAGACAGACCTATCAGAATCACACCACACTTTTCAACAGAGGCTCTAAAAGTCAGATGATCTTGAATAGATGTCATGAAGACTCTAGGAGAACACAAATGCCAGTCCAAGCTTTTATACCCAGCAAAACTCTCAAAGATGGAGAAACCAAGATATTTGATGACAATACCAAATTTAAACAATATCTTTCCACTAATCTAGCCCTACAGAGGATACTTTATAAAAAAACAAACAAACAAAAACCTTCAACAAAAAGAAACTACATCCAAGAAAAACCAAGAAATTAATCATCTCACAACAAACCAAAAGGTAGAGAACCACACAAACATAAAAGCACCTCTATCAACAAAAGTAACAATAATTGATCTTTAATATCTCTCAACATCAGTGAAATCACTTCCCAAAGAAAAAGACAGGCTGGATATATAAACTGAACATAGCATTTTCTGACATATGGGAGACACACTTCAGTGACAAAGACAATCTCTACCTCAGAGTAAAAGGCAGGAAAAAAATAATTTCCAAGCAAATGGTCCCAAGAAGCAAGCTGGAGTAGCCATTCTAATATCCAATAAAATATAGTCCTCTGAAAGGCAGTTTCACTGTGTTCTCAGTAACTACTTCCCATAGGCTGTGATTCAGTGATACTGGGCTCTTCTCAATCAACATTAATTTATTAGCTCCAGCTAACCAGCATTAATTGTCCCAGTAACACAATGCCTTTTTAATCACACTTGATTTTTGGGCCCTAGCTAACTAGAACTGAACAAACTTAAATCAAAATTGCAAACGGCCCTGATAGTCTTTAAACTTCCCTTTGAATTTTGACAAGTCAGGGCTCTATTTATGCACTATTATTAATGTCCTTATTTTCTAAGTCTCTAATAGAACATCCCACAGATATTTTAACACCCAAAGTTCTCTTCTAGCCCAAAGTTCCAAATTCATTTTATAATCCTTCCCAAAACAAGGACAGGGTTGTCACAGCAATACCACACTTCTGGTACCAATTTCTTTCTTAGATTATTGCTGTGAAGAGACACCCTGACCCAGGCAACTCTTATAAAGGCAAACATTTAATTGGAGCTTGCTTAGAGTTTCAGAGGTTTGGTCCATTTTCATCATGACAGGAAGCATGGCAATGTTCACAAAGACAGAATGCTGAGTGAGCCTTGCTCTAAAGGCAGCCTAGAGAAGCTTGAATTTTATTTTTTCACACTGGGCATAGCTTGAGCATTTAAGACCTCAAACCTCTTCCTCCACCTCTGCATACTTCCTCTAATAAGGCCACAAATTGTTCTATAAAGCCATATTTCCTATGTCCAGGCATTCAAATACATGAATCTGTGGGAGCCATACACACTCAAACCACCAAAAACACTGAACTCTTTTTTTTTTCTCAAGACAGGGTTTCTCACTGTAGCCCTGGCTCTCCTGGAACTCACTTTGTAGACCAGGCTGGCCTCGAACTCAGAAATCTGCCTGCCTCTGCCTCCCAAGTGCTGGGATTAAAAGCCTGTGTCACCACTGCCCAGCAGCACTGAACTCTTTAATCCATTTTGAATAGAGTTTGGTGCAGAGTGAGAGAGAAGGGTCAAATTTCATTCTCCTAAATGTTAATATCCAGTCTTCCCATCACCATTTTATGAGAATTATGACTTTTCTCCAAGGTCTGATTTTGCCTTCATTATCAAAAATCAGGTGGCTATAGGCAAGTGGAGTTACATGAAAAATTTTGTGCCAATACCAAGCTGTTTTCATGGCTCAATAGTATTAACTTGAGATCAGAGATGGCAATATATTCAGCAAAATTTTGTTTTTACATTGAGGATTGTTTGGCCTAATTGTGTGTGCGTGTGTGTGTGTGTGTCTGTGTGTGTGTGTGTGTGTGTGTGTGTGTATGTGTATTTCTATATGAATTTTAATATTGGTTATTTACTTTCCTTGCAGTTCTTGCTCAGGGGAACATGCTCATCTCTAAAGCCATAGGTCGCAATCAAAAATTCTAATAACGGCCATAGTAAATCTCCCCTGAAGCTGTTGGTCAGAAATGCAACAGAAACCCCTAGAATGATAGAAGATATTGCCACTAGTATTGGTTTTAGTTACCCAGCAGAAACTGGTATGATCCTGCTGCTGAATTCATTTCATTCTTCTATCACTGTCAGGGAAGCATCAAGTTGGTAATGACCAGGAAGCTTTCTGTCTAGCTGTCATGGTAGTAGAACATGGTATGCAGGCTTCTATAGAAAATAACCAGTCAACAATCATAACCAGCATGAAGGCTATAGACTACAGTAATCGCTGATATGGCAAAATATTCCCATGTGTGTACGTGTACTAGTGGCATAAAGGTTATGGAGGGGACATTCACTTTCTGATTGAATTCAAGTATCACCCCTCTGAAAGCAATACAAAAGCCTCTTGGTATAAATCAGGCCAATAACCATTGTTTGGAACTAATGGGAATCAGAGGCGAACCTACTTTTATTAATCTCCTAAATGGACATAGTAGCTTACCTCTCTTTAAATATGTATCTCCTTCTGTAGAGATTAGCTCAGCTTTTAACTCTAAGCCAACATCAAAAAAGCTTCCTTATACAATGTAGAGTGACTAATACAGAAACT
Organism: Apodemus sylvaticus; assembly: GCF_947179515.1. Taxonomy (NCBI): domain Eukaryota; kingdom Metazoa; phylum Chordata; class Mammalia; order Rodentia; family Muridae; genus Apodemus; species Apodemus sylvaticus. The sequence goes on along the minus strand of NC_067475.1, from coordinate 91,215,407 downwards.
AAAAACAGAGCAAAGTCTAGCAAATAACTTTCAATGGGATGTTCAACCACAAATGAGACATCTAAATGACATGCTCCCCAGGGTCAAAGACCTTTATAGAAAAGTGAACAGAAAAATTAAGATCAGAGCTAAGGAAGAATGGGAGTCATACTAATTGTGCTGAAAAACTCACCACAGCCCACACAAGATCAGCACAAGATGAAGCCATCAATATTTTTATGGACTACTTGTATGTGCGATGTGCGCGCGCACGCGCGCGCGTGTGTGTGTGTGTGTGTGTGTGTGTGTGTGTGTGTGTGTGTGAGAGAGAGAGAGAGAGAGAGAGAGAGAGAGAGAGAGAGAGAGAGTTTGTATGTATGTGTGTAGGGGGCTCATGAGACCAAAATCCCTGATTGAGGAACTGTTAAGAATTGATTTTTGGGACACAGAAAGACCCGAATCTTTGTCAGAGGCCCTGATGAAAGGACAAACCACCCAAAAATTCTGCCCTTACTTAGAAGCAGGATAATGTCTGGTCTGATGCAGGGGTCAAAGCTTTAAAGAAATGAAGGGTTTAGTTTCTTAAAACCCGACTCTTCCCGAAGGGACATGGTTAACATTCGTAAGGCATCCGTGTCTGAGGTATGCTGTTTGCCATCATTGCTTAAGTAGATTTATCTCAACTCTTCCCCCATTCCTTTACTGTAAATATGCAAGATACAATAATTCTTTGTAAACTTAATTGGCATAAGTAATCAGCTTATGCAAACCATCCTGGTCATCTCAAGTTATTCTCTCATTCCCCCTATCTTCCCTGTCACTCACCTTACCATACAGGACCCCTTCAACTGAGGTTTGCAGCCAATAATGCCTGTAGTATGTCAGCTATGTTTCATTGAATACCCCAAGAGTAAATGAAAAATACAAATTGGGCTTATTAATATATAAAAGGCAATATTATAAAACAGTATAATTAGGGGTGGGGCATAGGGATGTGGGTAGGTCTGAACGTGGTTACGGGGAGGACTAAGATGAATACAAATAGAATACATTACATGAAATTCTCGAATAATTAATACAAACATTTAACTTTGAAAAGAAAAAGAATAAGAATTAAAAACTTAATATAAATAATAAACTTTCCCATAACCAGTAAGTATGTTAATATTTATAACATACTTAACTAAAATAATTAAGAAATGTACTAATAATATATGCATTAAATTAGAACTTGTCTAAGCAACATATTTATGTTCTTTTATTATGAGCAGCAAGGCTTTATTTTTAATTTTTAATTTATTCTTCTCATATATTATATCCTGACCACAGACTCCCCTCCATTCTTATTTCCTAGCCACAGTCCACTTCCCCTCTGCACCAGTTGTACTCCTTCTCAGCTTTGCTTCAGATAAGAATAGGCCACTCAGGGATATCCACTGAAGATGAGACAAGTTACAGTAAGACTAGGCACATACTGTTGTGTCATGGCTGGAAAAGGTGACCCAGTAGGAGAAAAAGTATCCCCCAAGCAGACAAAAGAGTCAGAGATAACCCCCATTCAAAAACGTTTAGGAGTGCTACAAGAACATCAAGCTACTTAACCATAACATATCTTCAGTGGATCTAGTTCAGACCCATACGGGCTCCTGATTTTGGCTTCAGTCTCTGGGAGCCCCTATGAACCCTGCTTAGTTAACTCTTTTGGACATGTTCTTTTGATTTCTTCTAACCTGAGTATTTATTTAGATGTTAGTGAGTGTTCATTTAATCTTTAGCTTTAAGGGTTGGCAAGGGAGTGAGAATGTCTTAATCAAGAAAAGAGACACAGGAAACGTGGTCTCAGAATTGAGAAGCTGTATAGATCCATGTACAAAAGTCCTTTAAAAGACTGGTGATGGGATAGGAAGTTCAAGAATGTGATAAGAAATCAGAGGGATAAAGACTTGGTTTTATCTGTAGATCCTGACCAGTGTGGATTGTGACAGACATTTCAGGGCATATTAGTATCTATGTCAACAACTACACAAGAAAAAGCATCTGAACCAGTGTGATTGCTAGTAATTATCTAGCAGCACATAGCTTAGGAGGCTGTCTAGTCTACAGATAGTAAAATTGTAGTCCAAGCTTCTGTTGACAGTATATTGTTTTTCCTTCACGTTGCCTTATTTTAACAATATTCATATTATATTGCTACAGCTATTCAAGTATTTTGACTCTGTTTTATGTTTTTCTGCTCAGATTGTAAGCTGCAGTGCACAGCCTATCACATCTCATTTTCTACACTGTTCAGTGCACTATAGCTCAGAAACAAACACAAAACAGAAACTGAAGAAATATACTAAGTGATCTCCATATTGCAAGGCATCACAAAGCATTATTTTGCTCAAGGCAAAATAAAATGTGGTTTCATTCACTAATTTAAAACTATAGTTTATTGCAATGACCAATATACTAGAAAGTAATTCTTAAAACACTTGACACACATCCCATAAAACAAAACTCGAAATAGTGACAGAGTATTATCTGCCAACACATTAAGTGAACTTGCAGAGTGGGTATAACCATAACACATCCATGAAAAGTTAAGAAGTATGAGAAAGATATCCTTGCAGAATTACTAGGTCCATGGACATGTACAATGTGTTGTCTTTCTTCTCTTAACATTATGATCATAGCCTTGAACATGACAGCACAGCAGGTACGACTTAGAGTCAGCCACACAGAATGACTACTTTTAGGAATTTAAAATGTACTCTATACCTCAACCTGCAAGTATTACTAGATTACAGCTTATGCCATTTGAATTTGTTGGAAAAAGGGCTATTGTCTGAATTTGTTCTTTCTGAAAATGATCTGCTTTTTGGAGTTATCACAAGTAGATTTATTAGCTTCCTTGTTGAATAAACAACCAAGAGCTTGATATGCATATTGGCCCAGAAGCAGTTATCGAGGACACATTCCCTACTTTTATGGCAGCATCTTTTACTTTTATGTTTCACCCTCACTCAATTTGACAGATTGTGTTTTATTTAAAAAAATACAAAAGAACACAGTAGAATGAAACAGAACAATATCTCCTATGTTTCATAAACCAATGTCTGAATATTTCCTTGGTCTTAACATATGCAAACTTTTAAAAGAGCAGATTTCATGTTGCTGGCAACTGGGCTTCTAGAAGAACAGACAGGCAAATTTAGGAGGTACTAACAAAACAAAAGCTTAAACATCATTTTAAATGTATAACTTCCTTGTAATTGTTTCTTCCCACTGAACTTTGTTTATTTGTTTTCCTTTGTTGAGTTTTGGTGTTCTCAGGAAATGCATACTCATTTAAAAGCTGAATATTAAGATAGCATGCTGTTTTTTCCAGTTTTAATACTATTAAATATAATAAAATAAAATAATTTTAAAATATAGGGAATATTGCTGGGTATGGTGTTATAATCCTTTGATATCACAAGAGTTGGGGATACCCTTGTGAATTCAAGACAAGCCTGGTCAACATAGTCCCAGAACAACAACAAAAAAATTAAATAGAATAATGCGATACATAAGTTAAAGGAAGGAAAAAAAAGTCTATAAAATGAGAAGAAATGAAGGCTAGAGACTGAGAAAAACACAGAGATGCTATGATGATAGTAGATGGTTTTCATTATGAAAGAGGAATGGTCTATTAATTCTAATGAGGATTACATTTCACATAGAATAAAAAGGGATTATCAAGTTATATCTCTCAAATGTCACATTGTCACAATACCCATGTGTATATACATCCCATTCACTTTTATTTTCTTACATTTTTGTAGGATAAACAAAGAAATGGAGTTCCTCTATTTGTGGAACTTTCTTCTTCATGTTCTGCCCATCATATGTGTCCTGCCTGCCTGCAATTAATGTATTCCAAGAAAACATAGCTTATTCTCGTGCTTTTATTAGAAATATACTTTATTTAAAAATGTACCTCATAATAAAATTCAGTGTTTATTTTTTTAAACAAACAATGTTTTATAGTCACATTCTCAAATAATAAGAATCCAACTTCTCACCCAGAGAATCAATCAACTTATCATCCTTAGTCTCAGCCAAACAGAACCAACACTGAAGATTTTAAAAAATTCATTCCTAAAGCTTTGAGTGAATTGTCTATATGAAACAAGCAGCATAGTTACCACAACTTAATCTTCAGGGATTTTGTACAAGCAGTGTAAAATTTTACATCCCTTTAGGATACGCCTTCAAAATTTTTAATGTCATTTAGGAAAGGGGAAATGAAGTGAAACAGTTTTCACAAGGTTCTTTTCCTTGTGTTCTGTTTCAAGGAACAGAAGTTTGGAATGAGGTTTGGAATGATTCGTAGGCTTTTCCAGTTCAATATGCAAACCTAGAACAAAGAAATTATCAGAAAAATCTATACTTGAATTTTATGGGCAGCTATTCTGTTTTGTAAAAATTTTCTACATTTATGTTGTAGAATGCATTTTTGTCTTGGATAAAAAGGCCTTAGTTATTTGTCTGGATAGTAGAAATAATAGTTACAGAATTACCTGGCAGCAATTTTATTATTATAATACCAAGATAACTTTTATTTTTAATAGTTGGTCTCCCAATGATCTTACCATGAATTGTATTTAAAGTCTCCAATTTAGAGATGTAGCAAGCATGAGTATTAGTCATTCAATAACCTAAAATGAGTACATGATACAGCTGACAGGAAGAATAGGAATCATGTTGTGCATTTGAAATGAGGAGCTGAACAGAAAATCTGTTATGTAGGAACTGAATGGGCTAAACAAATAAAATAGTTACATCAGTAAAGTAAGATGTAGGTCATGACTTCAACCACCCCTTAAGCCTTGGGGAAGAATGGGGGACTGTTGGAATTGCCATGATGAGGACTATCTGAAACTGGTCTGTAGAAAGGAGCTCACCCTCCAAGGAGTGGGAGTCAGCATTGTGCCACAAGGTGGTCTCAGCAATGCTGGTACCAGGAGAGAACATGTGTGGAAAAGCTGGAATCAACCACAGCTGCTTTGTGAGGAGCTTCTGCTAAACATATAACAGGAATGAAAGCACTAAAGACACTTCTGCCTGCTGATCTCTTTATGCTTTCTTCCCTCTATTACTCCCGTAGTCCAGATAGAGCAAGAAAGCAGATACAATGATAAATATTGATTTCAGTCATTGTGGTTGAGGATCATAAAGTAACAGCTTGCCTGGTAGTTTGGTGACTAGGGAACTGGGTAATGGTTAGTAAACATATTATTTACTTATGGCTATGCCATGCTATGTTTCTCCTGGCAAACAGCATAAGTTACTTCAGCAATCAAATCTTCTAATATGTATATATGTTTGAAAAAGTTGAGAAAAGGGTAATTCAGTCATATAAGGTGGCCCAGGAATTTAATCCAACTGCTTAGTAGGCAGAGACAGGTAGATTTCTAAGTTTGATCCCTATCTAATTTACAGAGTGAGTTCCAAGACAGCTAGGACTACATGAAGAAACCTCTGGGGGAAAGGGATGAAAAATATAATCTTTTAATTAATTGACTTTATAGAATAAAATATCAATACTGAATATATAAACAAAGTCACAAAGCTACTCTGAAAGAATGAAATGCCAATGGTTTCTAGCAGGCATCTTTCCTGTATGGTGATGGTAAACCAAGATATCAGATAAATCATGTGTATGAATGCTGTTTAACAGATGGTTCTAATCTACTCCTTGTTTTTGTTTTCTTTTTTGTTTTGTTTGTGTTATTTTTGTTGTTGTTTTATTTTGGTTTTTTTTTGGTTTGGTTTGGTTCTGGATTTTTTGTATGGTTTTGCTTTGTTTGTTGTTTTGTTTTTTAAATTCAAGGAAGAATGTGCACAGAATTTTCCTAGAGAAATGGTAATACATCAGACTTTGGTTCCCCATAACAATAGTCAATAACTCATAGGCATCTAGAACAGTAGACCCCTTCCAGTTCTGCCATAGGGAAAACCCCCATCTCCTGATACTTTTGATGGAACAAGCAGCATGCAGGGCATTTTAGAACCAGCAGGATGCAGAGCTTTCGAGAATCAACAGCATGTAGGGCATTGGAGAAGCAGCAGCACTCAGGGTATTTGACCCTTGCCAGGTCTGCCACAGGGAAGACCCCATTCCAGGATACTTCCTGGAGAATCAGCTGTATGCAGGGCATTTGAGAGAGCAGGAATCCCAGGAGTACAGATACACAGGATTGCAGGATAAATAAGCCACAGTCAGAGGCAGCAAGACCAGCTAACTAGATGGCAAACGGCAAACGCAAGATCATTACCAACAGCAACCAAGGCAACGTGGCACCATCAGAACCCAGTTCTCCCACAACAGAAAATCCTGGTTGCCTCATCACATCAGAAAAACAAGACCTGGATTTAAAATCACATCTCCAGATGCTGATAGAGGACTTCAAGAAGGACATAAATAACCCCCTTAAAGAAATACAAGAGAACATGGGTCAACAGGCAGAAGCCCTTAAAGAGAAAAACACAAAAATCCCTTTAAGATACAAAGGAGAATATGGGTCAAAAGATAGAAGCCCTTAAAGAGGAAACACAAAGATCCCTTAAAGAATTTCAGGAAAACACAAACAAACAAGTGAAGGAACTGGACAAAACTATCCAGGATCTAAAAATGGAATTAGAAACAATAAAGAAATCGCAAAGCAAGACATCTCTGGGGATGGAAAACCTTGGAAAGAATTCAAGAGTCACAGATGCAAACATTAACAACAGAATACAAGAGAGAGAAGAAAGAATCTTAAATGCTGAAGATTCCATAGAAAACATTGACTCAGCAGTCAAAGAAAATACAAAATGCAAAAAAAACTTGTAACTCCAAAACATCCAGAAAATCCAGGACATGATGAGAAGAACAAGGCTAAACATTATAGGTATAGAAGAAAGTGAGGATTTATATCTTAAAGGCCCATAAATATCTTCAACTAAATTATAGAAGAAAACTTCCCTAACCTAAAGAAAGAAATGCCCATGAACATACAAGAAACCTATAGAACTGTAAACAGACTGGACCAGAACAGAAATTCCTCCATTCACATAATAATCAAAACACCAAATGCACTAAACAAAGAAAGAATATTAAAAGCAGTAAGGGGAAAAGGTCAAGTAACATATAAAGTCAAACCTATCAGAGTTACACCAGACTTCTCACCAGAAACTATGAAAACTAGAAGATCGAGGGCAGATGTGATACATACCCTAAGAGAACATAAATTCCAGCCCAAACTAGTATTCCCAACAAAACTCTCAATTACCTTAGATGGAGAAAATAAGACATTCCATGATAAAGGCAAATTTATACAATATCTTCCCACAAATCCAAACCTACAAAGGATAATGGGTGGAAAATACCAACACAATATGGGAAACCACATCCTAGAAAAAGCAATAAAGTAATCTTTTAATAAACACAAAAGAAGACAACCACACAAGCAGAATTTCACCTTTAACAAAGAAAATAACAGTAAGCAACAATCACTATTCCTTAATGTGTCTTAACATCTATGGTCTCAATTCCACAATAAAAGAACATAGAATAATAGACTGAATACATAAACAGGACCCAACATTTTGCTGAATACAAGATATCCACCTTGGTAACAAAGGCAGTCACTACTTCAGAGTCAAAGGTTAGAAAACAATTTTCCAAGCAAATGGTCCCAAGAAACAAGCTGGAGTGGCCATTCTTATATCAGATAAAATTAACTTTCAACCAAAAGTTGTCAAAAAAATAAGGAAAGACACTTCATATTGGTCAAAGGAAAAGACTACCAAGATGAACTCTCAATTCTGAACATCCATGCTCCCTATGCAAGGGCACCCACATTCATAAAAGAAACTTTAATAAAGCTAAAAGCACACATTGCACTCCACATAATAATGGTGGTAAACTTAAACACCCCACTCTCAACAATGGACAAACCATGGAAAGAGAAACTAAACAGAGACACAATGAAACTAACTGAAGTTATGGACCAAATGGATCTAACAGATATTTATAGAACATTCCATACTAAAGCAAAAGAATGTATCTTCTTCTCAGCACCTCATTGTACCTTCTCCAAAAGTGACCATATAATTGGTCACAAAACAGACCTCAACAGATACAGACATATTGAAATTATTCCATGCACTTCATCAGATTAACATGGCCTAAGGCTGGTCTTAGTTCAAACAAAAACAATGGAAAACACACATACACATGGACTTGAGCAATGCTTTTCTCAATGATAGCTTGGTCAAAGAAGAAATAAAGAAATTAAAGACTTTTTACAATTTAATGAAAGTGAAGACACATAATACCAAAACTTATGGGACACAATGAAAGCAGTGCTAAGAGGAAAACTCATAGCTCTAGGTGCCTCCAAAGAGAAAATGGAGAGAGCTTTCACTAGCAGCTTGACAGTGCACCTGAAAGCTCTAGAACATAAAGAAGCAACTTCACCCACGAGGAGTAGATATCAGGAAATAATCAAACTCAGGGCAAAATCAACCAAATAAAAACAAAAAGAACAATACAAAGAATCAACAGAACTAGAAGCTGTGTTTTGGAGAAAATCAGTAAGATATATAAACCCTTACCCAGACTAACAGGAGGGCTCAGAGGCACTACCCAAATCAGTTAAATCAGAATTAAAAGGGAGACATAACAACAGAAACTGTGGAAATTCAAAAGATCATCAGATCATATTACAAGAGCTTATACTCAAAAAAATTTGAAAATCTGGACAAAATGAATAACTGTTTAGATATATGCCAAAGTTAAAACAGGATCAGATAAGTCATCTAAATAGTCCCATAAGTCCTGAGGAAATAGAAGCAGTTGTTAGTCTCCCATAAAAAAAAAAAAAAAAAAAAAAAAAAAAAAAAAAAAAAGCCCAGTACCAGATGGGTTTTGTGGGGAATTCTATCAAATCTTCAAAGAATAGCTAATACCGATACTCTTCCATGAAATAGAAACTCAAAGAACACTACACAACTCATTCTATAAAGCCACAACAACGCTTATACCTAAACCAAACAAAGACCAAACAAGAAAAGAGAACTTCAAACCAATCTCCCTTATGAATATCGATGTAAAAATACTCAACAAAATTCTGGATAACCAAATCCAAGAATTCATCAGAATGATGATTTGCCATGATCAAGTAGGCTTTAACCCAGGGATGCAGAAATGGTTCAATATTAGAAAATCTATCAAGGTAATGCATTACATGAACAAAGTCAAGGAAGAAAAAAACACATGGTCATTTCATTAGATGCTGAAAAGTCTTTTGACAAAATTCAGCATTCCTTCATAGTAAAAGTCTTGGAGAGATCTGGAATTCAAGGCTCTTAACTAAACATAGTGAAAGCAATATACTGCAAACCGGTAACCAATATCAAACTAAATGGAGAAAAACTTAAAGCAATTCCAATAACATTGGGGACCAGAAAAGGCTGCCCACTTTTTCCTTATCTATTCAATATAGTACTTGAAGTCCTAGCTGGAGAAATCAGAAAACAAAAGGAGGTCAAAGGTATACAAATTGGAAAGGAAGAGGTCAAAATATCACTATCTGCAGATGATATGATCTTATTATTAAGGGACTCCAAAACTTCAACCAGAGAATTCCTAAAGCTGATAAATAACTTCAGCAAAGTGGCTGGATATAAAATTAGCTCAAACAAATCAGTAACCTTCCTCTACTCAAAGGATAAACAAGCTGAGAAGGATATTTGACAAAAGAGCTAAAATCATCCAGTGGAAAAAAGACAGCATTTTTAACAAGTGGTGCTGGATCAACTGGGGGTCAGCATACAGAAAAATGCAAATCCACCCATTCTTATATCCTTGTTCAAAGCTCAAGTCTATGTGGATCAAGGACCTATACATAAAACCAGACACACTGAAGTTTATAGAGGAGAAAGTGGGGAAGAACCTTGAACATGTGCACAGGGGATAATTTCTTGAATAGAACATTAATGGCTTATGCTCTAATAACAAGAATCGGCAAAATGGGACCTCATAAAACTACAAAGCTTCTGTAAGGCAAAGGACACTGTCAATAGGACAAAAGGGCAACCAACAGATCGGGAAAAGATCTTCATCAATCCTACATCTGATAGAGGGCTTATATCAAATGTATACAAAGAACACAAGAATTTAGACTCTAGAGAGTCAAATAACCTTCTTAAAAATGGGGTACAGGGCTAAACAGGGAATTTCCAACTGAGGAAACTCAAATGGCTCTGAAGTACCTACTAAGAAATGGGGTACAGAGTTAAACAGGGAATTCTTAACTGAGGAAACTAAAATGTCTCTAAAGCACCTAAAGAAATGTTCAGCATCCTTAGTTATGAGGGATATGTAAATCAAAATAACACTGAGATTCTACCTCACACCAGTCAGAATGGCTAAGATGAAAAACTCAGGGGACAGCAGATGCTGGAGACTATGTGGGGAAAAAGGAACATTTCTCCATTGTTGGTGGGATTGCAAGCTGGAAAAACCACACTGAAAATCAGTTTTCTGGTTCCTCAGAAAATTAGCCATAGTAATACCCATGGATCCAGGTGTACCACTCCTGGGCATATACTCATAAAAGCTCCAACATATAATAAGGACAAATGCTCCACTATATTCATAGCAACTTTATAATAGCCAGAAGCTGGAAAGGACCCAGGTGTCCTTCAACAGAGGAATGGATACAGAAATTGTGGTGTATATATACAATGGAGTACTGTTCAGGTATTAAAAACAATGAATTCATGCACATCGTAGGCAATTGGCTAGAACTAGAAAGTGTCATTCTGAGTGAGGTAACCCAATCACAAAAGAACACACATGGTAGGCACTCACTGATAAGTGGATGTTAGCCCAAAAGCTCAAAATAAACAAGTTACAATTCACAGACCACAGGAAGCCCAAGAAAAAGGACTGAAGTGGGGGTGCTTAGGCTCCTTTGAGAAAGGGAACAAATACTCACAGGAGCAATTATTAAGACAAAGTGTGTGGCAGAGACTGAAGGAAAGGACACCCAGAGACTTTCCTACCTGGGGATTCATCCTAAAAACAGTTACCAAATCCCGAAACTATTATGGAATACAAGATGTGCATACCAAAAGGAGCATGTTATTGATGTCTTTTGGAGGGTCCCTGCATACAGAGGCAGATGTTAGCAACCAACCTTTGGACTGAAGGTGGGGTTCCCAATGGAGGAGTTGGAAGACAGACTGAAGAAGCTGAAGGGGTTTACAGGCCCATGGGAAGAACAATGATGTTGGCCACCCAGATGCCCCAGGACTCCCAGGGACTGAACCATCATCCAAGGGGTACACATGGTTCTAGCCAAAAGTGTGGCAGAGGAATGCCTTGGTGGGCATTAGTGGGAGGAGAGGTCCTTGGTCCTGTGAAGGTTCAATAGATATCCCAATAAAGAGAAATGGAGAGAAAGGGCAGCCTTGTCTAGTCCCTGATTTTAGTGGGATTGCTTCAAGTTTCTCTCCATTTAGTTTGATGTAGGCTACTGGTTTGCTGTATATTTCTTTTATTATGCTTAGATATGGGCCTTGAATTCTGTTCTTTCCAAGACCTTTAACATGAAAGTATGCTGAATTTTGACAAATGATTTTTCAACATCTAATGAAATGACCATGTGGTTTTTCTTTGAGTTTGTTTATTCAGTGGATTGCAGTGATGGATTTCCTAATATTGAATTATCCGTGCATCCCTGGGATGAATCCTACTTGGTGGATGATCATTTTGATGCATTCTTTTTATTGAGTATTTTTGCATTGATATTCATAAGGGAAATTGGTCTAAGGTTCTCTTTTTTTTGTTGGATCTTTGTGTGGTTTTGGTATCAGCAAAATTGTGGCTTCATAGAACGAGTTGGTTAACGTTCCTTCTGTTTCTATTGTGTGGAATAGTTTGAAGAGTATTGGCATTAGGCCACCTTTGGATGTCTGAGAGTATTCTGCACTAAAGCCATCTGGTCCTGTGCTTTTTTGGTTGGGAGACTGTCAATGATCACTTCTATTTATTTAGGGGTTATGGGTCCATTTAGATGGTCTATCTGATCCTGATTACATTTTGGTAATTGGTATCTGTCTAGGAAATTGTCCATTTCCTCCAAATTTTCCAGTTTTGTTGAGTATAGGCTTTTGTAATAGGATATGATAATTTTTTGGATTTCCTCAGTTTCTGTTGTTAAAACACCCTTTTCATGTCTGTGAATTTGGGTACTTTCTCTGTGTCCTCTGGTTAGTCTGGCTAAAGATTTATCTATCTTGTTAATTTTCTCAAAGAATAATCTCCTACTTTTGTTGATTCTTTGTTCTTTTGGTTTCAACACGGTTGATTTCAGCCCTGAGTTTCATGATTTCCTGCTTTCTAATCCTCTTGGGTATATCAGCTTCTTTTGTTCTAAAGCTTTCAAGTGTTCTGTGAAACTGCTAGTGTATACTCTCTCCAGCTTCTTTTTGTAGGCACTAAGAGCTATGAGTTTTCCTCCTAACACTGCTTTCACTGTGTCCCATAAATTTGGATATGTTGTGCCTATGTTTTCATTAAATTCTAAAAAGTATTTTGTTTCTTTCCTTATTTCTTCCTTGACCAAGGTAGCGTTGAGTAGAGAATTGTTCAGCTTCCATGTGTATGTGGACTTTTTGTTGTTTTTGTTGCTATTGAAGATGACCCTTAGCCCATAGTGATCTGATAGGAGGCATGGAATTAGTTCGATTGTCTTATATCTGTTGAGGTCTGTTTTGTGACCACTTATATGGTTGATTTTGGAGAAGGTACCATGAGGTGCTGAGAAGAAGGTGTATCCTTTTGATTTAGGATCTAACTATAGCAATTAGACACCACAAGTAGGTCAAAGGGATACAAATTGGAAAGGAAGAAGTCAAACTATCACTATGTGCAGATGATATGATAGTATATACTTAAGTAACCCAAAAAACTACACCAGAGAACTCCTAGAGCTGATAAACAACTTCAGCAAGGTGACTGGTTATAAAATTAACTCAAGCAAATCAGTAGTCTTCCTATACTTAAAGGTTAAACATGCTGAGAAAGATATTAGGGAAATGACTCCCTTCACCACAGCCACAAACAATATAAAGTATCTTGGTGTGACTCTAACCAAACAAGTGAAAGATCTGTATGACAGAAACGTCAAGTCCTTGAAGAAAGAAAGCTAAGAAGACCTCAGAAGATGGAAAAATCTTCCTTGCTCTTGGATTGGCAGGATTAATATAGTAAAAATGACCATCTTGCCAAAAGCAATCTACAGAATCAATTCAATCCCCATAAAAATCCCGACTTAATTCTTCATAGACTTAGAAAGACCAATTCTCAGATTCATCTGGAATAACAATAAATGCAGGAGAGCTAAAACTGTTTTCAACAGTAAAGGAAATTCTGGGGGAATCAGTATCCCTGATCTCAAGCAGTACTACAGAGCAATTGTGTTAAAAACTGCATGGTATTGGTACAGTGACAGGCAGGTAGATCAATGGAATAAAATTGAAGATCCAGAAATGAACCCACAGATTTCTGGTCGCTTGATCTTTAATAAAAGAGCTACAACCATCCAGTGGGAAAAAGACAGCCTCTTCAACAAATGGTACTGGCTCAACTGGAGGTCAACATGTAAAAGAATGCAAATTGATCCATTCTAATCTCCTTGTACTAAGCTCAAGTCCAAGTGGATAAAGAACCTCCACATAAAACCAGACACACTGAAACTAATAGAAAAGAAACAGGGGAAGATGGGGAAAATGTCCTTAACAGAACACGAATAGCTTATGCTCTAAGGTCAAGAATTGAGAAATGGTTGTTATATCTCCCTTTTCATTTCCAAGTTTGTTAATTTGGATACTTTCTCTGTGCCCTTTGGTCAGTCTGGCTAAGGGTTTATCTATCTTGTTGATTTTCTCAAAGAACCAGCTCCTAGTTTTGTTGATTTTTTGTATGGTTCTCTTTGTTTCTACTTGATTGATTTCAGCCCTGAGCTTGATGATTTCCTGCCTTCTACTCCTCCTGGGTGAAATAGCTTCTTTTTGTTCCAGGGCTTTCAGGTGTGTCATTAAGCTGGTAATGTATGCTCTCTCCATTTTCTTTTTGGAGGCACTCAGGGCTATGAGTTTTCCTCTTAGCACTGCTTTCATTGTGTCCCATAGATTTGGGTATGTTGTGTTTTCATTTTCATTGTGTTCTAAAAAGTCTTTAATTTCCTTCTTTATTTCTTCCTTGACCAAGGTATCATTGAGTAGAGTGTTGCCCCTATAATTAAGGATATGGGACCCTCCATTGAGTATGGTTGACCTACCAGGGGCCACATCTTTATAGAACACTGACATTACCTCTCTCAGAAGTTATCCACTGGCCTCAGTTAGTGGCCAGGATCATGAACCCATTCCATCCCCATGCTAAAGAGCTCTCTGTTTTGCAAGTGTGGGGCAGGAGCTGCTGTGAGTCCATGAGTATTGAAGTTTCTGTAAGGCAAAGGACATTGTCAAAAAGGCAAAAAGGGAACCTGCTAATTGGGAAAAAAACTTTACCAACATTACATCCGACAGAGAGCTTATATGCAAGATATATAAAGAACTCAAGAAGGTAGACATGAGAGAGCCAAATATCCCCCTTAAAAATGGGATACAGAAGAAAGAATTTTCACCTGAGGAATATTAAATAGCTGAGAAGCACCTAAAGAAATGTTCAACATCCTTAGTCATCAAGGAAATGCAAATCTAAACAGCCTGGGCCACAGCACTCAGTCTCCAGGAAGGGCGGGAGACCTGGTCTGCACCCAGAGGCAGTCTGGGAGCTCACAGCACAGCTTGCTCCTGTGGCAAGGAGCTTAGGTTCCAGTCCTGAGGCCTCTGGCACTAGCCCTCAGATCTCTCCACTTCCGGATCCAGATCAGCCTGGGCCGCAACACCACATCTCCAGGTCCTGCAAGAGGCAAGAGGGGCTTCCGGGCAGCCAGCTGGGAGAAGTCGGTGTGCTCTAGTGAATCCAGCAGGCCCCAGCAGGAGCCTTCAGGTGTCTGCTTCGGGATCTGAACAGCCTGGGCAACAACACCCTGTCTCCAGGCAGTGCAGGAGGTAAGCTGTACACCAGAGGCCACCTGGGAAGGGGCAGCTTGCATTGGTGAGTCCAGCATTGACAAGACCAACTAATACCAGTGAGAACTAGATGGCAAAAGGCAAACGCAGGAACGTCACTAACAGAAATCAAGGAAATATGGCAACATCTGAACCCAATTCTCCTTTACCAGCATGTCCTGGATACCCCATCACACCAGTAAAACAAGATTTGGATTTAAAATCACTGGTCATGATGCTGGTACAGGAACACATGAAGGACATACTTAAAGAAATTCAGGAGAAAATGGATCAAAAGTTAGAAGCCCTTGCAAGGGAAACACAAAAATCATTGAAAGATATCTAGGAGAATACAAAAGCCAATAATGAGGAAACGCAAAAAAACACTTAAAGAAATACAGGAGAACATTGGTCAACAGGCTGAGGTCATGAAAGAGGAAACACAAAAATCTCTTAAAGAATTACAGGAAAGCACAAACAAGCAAGTGAAGGAGCTAAGCAAAACCATCCAGGATCTAAACTCAGAAGTAGAAACAACTAAGAAAACTCAAAGGGAGACAACTTTGGAGATAGAAAGCCTTGGGAAAAAATCAGGGGACATAGATGCAAATATCAACAACAGAATACAAGAGATAGAAGAAAGAATCTCAGATGCTGAAGATACTATAGAAACCATGGACTCAACAGTTAAAGAAAATGCAAAATGCAAAAAGCTTGTAACCCAAAATATCCAGGAAATCCAGGACACAATGAGAAAACCAAACCTAAGGATTATAGGCATAGATGAGAGTGAAGATTTACAACTTAAAGGGCCAGCAAATATCTTCAATAAAATTATGGAAGAAAACTCCCCTAACCTAAAGAGAGAGATGCCCATGAATATACAAGAAGCCTACAGAACTCCAAACAGACTGGACCAGAACAGAAATACTTCCCGTCACATAATAATCAAAACACCAAATGTACTAAACAAAGAAAGAATATTAAAGTCAGTAAGAGAAAAAGGCCAAGTAACATATAAAGGAAGACCTATCAGAATCACAGCAGACTTTTCACCTGAGACTATGAAGGCTAGAAGATCCTGGGCAGATCTCATGCAGACTCTAAGAGAACACAAATGCCAGCCAAGATTACTATATCCTGCAAAACTCTCAATCACCTTAGATGGAGAAACTAAGATATTCCATGACAAAACCAAGTTTACCCAATATCTATCCACAAACTCAGCCCTACAAAGGATAATAGGAAGAAAACACCAATAAAAGGAGGGAAACTTCACCCTGGAAAAAGCAAGATAGTAACCTTTAATCAAACCCAAAAGAAGTTAAGCAATCAAATTTAAAAAATAACGTCAAAATGACAGGAAGTAACAATCACTATTCCTTAATATCTGTTAACATCAATGGACTCAGTACCCCAATAAAAAGACATAGACTAACTGACTGGATACGTAAACAGGACCCTTCATTTTGCTGCTTACAGGAAACACACCTCAGGGTCAAAGACAAACATTACCTTAGAGTAAATGGCTGGAAGACAATTTTACACGCAAATGGTGTCAGGAAACAAGCTGGAGTAGCCATTTTAATATCAGATAAAATTGACTTTCAACCCAAAGTCATCAAAAGAGACTCCGAGTGACTCTTCTTGCTGGTCAAAGGAAAAATACAACAACAAGAACTCTCAATCCTGAACATCTATGCTCCAAATGCAAGGGCACCCTCTTTCATAAAAGAAACTTTACTAAAGCTCAAAGCACACATTGCACCTAACACAATAATTGTGGGTGACTTTAACACTGCACTTTTTTTAATGGACTGATCAGGAAAACAGAAACTAAACAGGGACACAAAGAAACTAACTGAACCTTTGGACAAATTAGATTTAACAGATATATATAGAACATTCTATCCTAAAGCAAAAGAATATACCTTTTTCTCAGCACCTCATGGTACCTTCTCCAAAATCAACCATACAATCGGTCACAAGACAGACCTAAACAAATATAAGAAGATCGAACTAATCCCATGCCTCCTATCAGATCACTATGGAGTAAAAGTGGTCTTCAATAGCAACAAAAACAACAGATAACCCACATACACATGGAAACTGAACAATACTCTACTCAATGATACCTTGGTCAAGGAAGAAATAAAGAAAGAAATTAAAGATTTTTTAGAACACAATGAAAATGAAGACACAGCGTACCCAAATCTATGGGACACAATGAAAGCAGGGCTAAGAGGAAAACTCATAGCCCTGAGTGCCTCCAAAAATAAAATGGAGAGAGCATACATTAACAGCTTAATGACACACCTGAAAGCCCTGGAACAAAAAGAAGCTATTTCACCTAGAAGGAATAGAAGGCAGGAAATCATCAAACTCAGGGCTGAAATCAATCAATTAGAAACAAAGAGAACCATACAAAGAATCAACAAAACCAGGAGATGGTTCTTTGAGAAAATCAACAAGATAGATAAACCCTTAGCCAGACTGACCAAGGGGCACAGAGAAAGTATCCAAATTAACAAACTTAGAAATGAAAAGGGAGATATAACAACGGAAACTGAGGAAATCAAAAAAATTATCAGATCCTACTACAAGAGACTGTACTCAACACAACTGGAGAATCTGGAGGAAATGGACAATTTCCTTGACAGATAGCAAATACCAAAATTAAATCAGGACCAAATGGATCATCTAAATAGTCCCATAACACCAAAGAAATAGAAGGAGTCATAGAAAGTCTTCCAACCAAAAAAAGCACAGGACCAGATGGTTTCAGTGCAGAATTCTATCAGACCTTCCAAGAAGACTTAACACCAATACTCTTCAAACTATTCCACAAAGTAGAAACAGAAGGAACACTACCCAATTCCTTCTACGAAGCCACAATTAAGCTGATACCAAAACCACACAAAGATTCAACAAAGAAAGAGAACTTCAGACCAATTTCCCTTATGAACATCGATGCAAAAATACTCAATAAAATTCTTGCCAACCGAATCCAAGAACACATCAAAACGATCATCCACCATGATCAAGTAGGCTTTATCCCAGGGATGCAGGGTTGGTTCAATATACGGAAATCCATCAATACAATCCACTACATAAACAAACTCTAAGAAAAAAAACTACATGGACATTTCATTGGATGCTGAAAAAGCATTTGACAAAATTCAGCATCCTTTCATGCTTAAAGTCTTGGAAGGAACAGGAATTCAAGGCCCATACCTAAACATAGTAAAAGCAATATACAGCAAACCGGTAGCCAGCATCAAACTAAATGGAGAGAAACTTGAAGCAATCACACTAAAATCAGGGACTAGAGAGGGCTGCTCCCTTTCTTCTTATCTTTTCAATATTGTACTTGAGGTACTAGCTCAGGCAATTCGACAACATAAGGAGGTTAAAGGGATACAAATTGGAAAGGAAGAAGTCAAACTATCATTATTTGCAGATGACATGATAGTCTACCTAAGTGACCCAAAAAACTCCACTAGAGAACTCCTACAGCTGATAAACAACTTCAGCAAAGTGGCAGGTTATAAAATCAACTCAAGCAAATCAGTGGCCTTCCTATACTCAAAGGATAAGCAGGCTGAGAAAGAAATTAGGGAAATGACCCCCTTCACAATAGCCATAAACAGTATAAAGTATCTTGGGGTGACTCTTACCAAACATGTGAAAGATCTGTATGACAAGAACTTCAAGACTCTGAAGAAGGAAATGGAAGAAGACCTCAAAAAATGGGAAAACCTCCCATGCTCATGGATCGACAGGATCAATATAGTTAAAATGGCCATTTTGCCAAAAGCAATATACAGATTCTATGCAATACCCATCAAAATCCCAACTCAATTCTTCACAGAGTTAGAAAGAGCAATTATCAAATTCATCTGGAATAACAAAAAACTCAGAATAGCTAAAACTATTCTTAGCAACAAAAGAAAGTCTGGAGGAATCAGTATCCCTGACCTCAAGCAATACTACAGGGCAATAGTGTTAAAAACTGCATGGTATTGGTACAGTGACAGGCAGGAGGATCAATGGAACAGGATTGAAGATCCAGAAATGAACCCACACACCTATGGCTACTTGATCCTCGACAAAGAGGCTGAAAACATCCAATGGAAAAAAGATAGGCTTTTCAACAAATGGTGCTGTTTCAACTGGAGGTCAGCATGCAGAAGAATGCGAATTGATCCATCCTTGTCTCCTTGTACTAAGCTCAAATCCAAATGGATCAAGGACCTCCACATAAAGCCAGACACTCTGAAGCTAATAGAAAAGAAACTGGGGAAGACCCTTGAGGACAACGGTACAGGGAGAAAGTTTCTGAACAGAACACCAATAGCGTATGCTCTAAGATCAAGAATTGACAAATGGGACCTCATAAAATTACAAAGTTTCTGGAAGGCAAAGGACACCATCAAGAGGACAAATCGGCAACCAACAAATTGGGAAAAGATCTTCACCAATCCTATATCAGATAGAGGGCTAATATCCAATATATATAAAGAACTCAAGAAGTTAGACTCCAGAAAACAAAACAACCCTATTAAAAAATGGGGTACAGAGTTAAACAAAGAATTCTCACCTGAAGAACTTTGGATGGTGGAGAAGCATCTTAAAAAATGCTCAACTTCATTAGTCATTAGGGAAATGCAAATCAAAACAACCCTGAGATTTCACCTTACACTAGTCAGAATGGCTAAGATTAAAAATTCAGGAGACAGCAGGTGTTGGAGAGCGTGTGGAGAAAGAGAACACTCCTCCACTGCTGGTGGGGTTGCAAACTGGCACAACCACTCTGGAAATCAGTCTAGCGGTTCCTCTGAAAACTGGGCACCTCACTTCCAGAAGATCATGCTATACCACTCCTGGGCATATACCCAGAGGATTCCCCACCGTGTAATAAGGATACATGCTCTACTATGTTCATAGCAGCTCTATTTATAATTGTCAGATGCTGGAAAGAACACAGGTATCCCTCAACAGAAGAGTGGATGCAAAAAATGTGGTATATCTACACAATGGAGTACTATTCAGCCATTAGAAACAATGAATTCATGAAATTCTTAGGCAAATGGAGGGAGCTAGAGAACATCATACTAAGTGAGGTAACCCAGACTCAAAAGGTGAATCATGGTATGCACTCACTAATAAGTGGATATTAACCTAGAAATCTGGAATACCCAAAACATAATCCACACATCACATGAGGTACAAGTAGAAAGGAGGAGTGGCCCCTTGTTCTGGAAAGACTCAGTGAAGCAGTATTCGGCAAAACCGGAACGGGGAAGTGGGAAGGGGTGGTTGGGAGGACAGGGGGAGAGAAGGGGGCTCACGGGACTTTCGGGGAGTGGGGGGCCAGAAAAGGGGAAATCATTTGAAATGTAAATAAAAAATATATCGAATACAAAAAAGAATACATCAAATAAAAAAAAAGAAAAATGGAGGTAGGGGAAATGGGAATGGGTTGGTTGGAGAGGCATATACTTGGAGGCAGGGGTTCGAAGGAGGAGTTGGATTTTTTCGGGGAGGAGGGGAACTGGGAAATGTTTTAGCTTTTGAAATGTAAATGAAGAAGATGGTCAATAAAAACTACTAATGCATGTATTTTAATATCAAATTATTTCAAAACATATAATTAAGATAAATACATTCCAATGTTATTCTTAACTAAAGATTTTTAACAAAAGCCTGTTCTTTCTGATTTGCCATCTAGTTTCATTCATAATCTACATATGAAAATATTCTATATATTCCTAACCAATTAATAGTCTACAGAGGCATTTGTTATCTGCTTGTTAAGGCAAAAATGTGGCACAAAGACAAATCAAGAAAGGCATGACCTAATTAATTCACAGTCTGAGGGGACATTACAACATGGGAGAAAATTATGGTGGCAGGATTTTCAGGCAGCTGGTCACATTGAATTAATAGTCAGGAAGTCCACAGAAAATTAAACATAACTAGATTTCTTCTTTTTATATAGTCTAGAAAATATATCCACTAAATATTCTTGCAGACATATAGGGCAAGTTTCAATTAATTTAATCTAGACAATCCCTCACTGATATTCCTAGAGGCTTATCTATTTTCTGAATCTACATTTTGTCAAATTGACAATCAATATTTTCCATAAGTTAGGGAATTTTTAGTTGCTGTAAAGGCAAGTATAAATTAGAAGCCTTGAAGAAGCAAACAGCACAGCTTGTCAATCTGGTCCCTAGAGAAATGAGGTTGCTGAAAAAAAAAAAAAACAAACATTTACTAATTTATCCAGTTTTCCCTTTTTTAAAATTGGTTATTTTATTTACATTTCAAATGTTATTCCCCTTCCAACCTTCTCCTCCAAAACCTCTATCTCCTCCCCCTTCCCTCTGCTTCTATGAGGGTGTTCCTCCATCCATCTACCCACTCCTCTCTCTGTGTTCTAACATTCCTCTATTCTGGGTTAAGGAGTCTCCACAGGACCAAGGAGCTCTCCTTCCAATAACGACAGATAAGGTAATCCTCTATTACACATGCTGCTGGAGCCAAGGGTCTGTCCAAGGTGGTTTAGTCCCTGGGAACTTTGGAGGTTGAGGGAGGGGTTGTTCGGTTGGTGGTGTTCTTCCTATGGGGTTGCTAGCTCCTTCAGGCCTATCCCTAACTCCTCCACTGCAGTCCTATTACAATAGTTGGTTGCAAGCATCTGTTTCTGTATCAGTATGGTTCAGGCTGGGCCTCTCAGGAGACATCCATATCAGGCTCCCGTCAACAAGCACTTCTTGGCATCAGCAACAATGTCTGGGTTTGGTGTCTGCTGATGGAGATGGAAAGGCTCTCTAGGTGGGGCAATCTTTGGATAACCTTGCCTTCAGTCTTTGCTCCACTTTGTTCCTGCATTTCCTCTTAACAGGAACAATTCTAGTTTAATGTTTTTGATACAGATGGTTGGCCCCATCCCTCAACTGGTGGCCTTGCCTATCTACTGGATATGGTCTCTACAGCTTCTCTCTCTCATTTGTTGGGTCATCATCAGCTAATGTCATCCCTTTTGGGTCCTGGGAACTTCTTGTTTCCTTAGAATCTGGGACTTTCTAGTGGCTAACCCCAGTTCCCCATGCTCCAATGCTACACACTTCCATTCTCATTTCTGGCCCTCTTAGTACTCCCCCATCTCTTCCCACCCCTGACCAATATTTTAAATGTGCAGATGTATTGACCAGTGGGTGATTTTGACCCAGGAATATTGATATCCAGGGATCTGGGGAACCTGGGAGAATGAAGTTCCACGTTCACTCACAGGATTTTTTTATGCAGTATACTGATAACAGCCTGATTCTTTATTTATGCCGACTATCTAAACAGCAGGAAGCAAAACGTACAAATAATGCTTCCTTTTAAAATGAAACAAAAGCATTTTGAGAGATGAGTTATTTTACATGTAAAGACAGATAATGATTTCTTCAGAAGTGTTGACTCCTAATGTGTACTTTAACCAGCAGAATAATGACAAGCTTGATGATATATACGGAATCTCTAATGGTCATATTCTACAATGAAAATATTTAAAGTCAATAAATATTACAATATTCCTTTCAGGCACCTCATTCGACCTCTTTCACAGTAGCACATTTGTTTATAAGAGGATTTTTATTCACAGCACAAGTTAAAAACAGGGATAAGCAGCACATAAGATATAAACATTAGAAAAATATATTACCTGTTCAGAAAATAAACAAAAACGTGGAAGTCTGGTAGCCTGCTGCATATTACAACTACATCAGAAGTGTTGGCTGGGAAGACAAATATTAACGCTAACTTAATAGAAGGTGCAACAAACTGATGTTTAGAAACTATTGTTACTGAAGACAGAACTCTGCTTCTTTGACAGTTTTGAATGGATGAAGGGAATATACTAGCTAGAACCAAATAAAATACTGGGATATTCAAAATTCAAAGAAAAGTAAAATATAATGCATATTAAAAATACTCCAACCTGCGATGAAACATTTAAAATATCTTTTGCTATATCATATTGACAGTATAATTCTAGTATTAAAGCAAAATGCTTAGAGTGGAGAGAGGCATTTTTAATTTTTCCATCAATATAATCTTGCTATCATTTAACTTCCTGTAGCAAAGAGGTTCCAAGAGAGTGTTCTAAGAACAATAATGAAAAGGAATTTAATGAATACACAAAACTAAAGAAAAAAATAGAACATGGAGAGTATCTAAAACTCAAGTCAACAACAAAAAATTATGGAAACTCTTGGAAGAAAAGAGTTTCATAAAATTGTATAAAGATTCTTATATTTATAGTTCTATCTGCATGTAGCTAAAAATATTTTTAAGCTTGTAAAAGATTTATTATAAAACAAACTCCATAAGCATCCTGGTGAGATAGCAGGTGGAAAGTGTCTGTGAAATTGAAAAATCTAGAATTATAATACCCCATTGGGAGTAAAAGGCAGCAGTTTACAGGCAACTCATGTTGTATTAGGTGTACATCAGAGAGACCCAAAGACACAAATGGCAAAGTCTGTTGCTAGGTAGTTATCTTCTACATAAGAAGTACTTATTGCTTCTATGTTGGTTATTTCTGCAAACTGCAAGCAAATGGTCTAATCTTCCACCTACTGGGACAAGATGAGGAAGAATTTTTTTTTTTTTGTTTTAGCTTTAAGCTATCACTGTCAGTTCTCAAGTCTTCATTTTTACCATCTTTCTTGCAGTAACTTCCTTAAAGTACTCAGAATTCTTCACATAAATGGCTAAGAAAAATCCAAAAACCCCAGGCCATAAACAAAGCAAGTTAAAATTAATGAAAAAATTATCTGCTATTCAAATCTAGTGTTGGCCCCCGAGTTCTAAGTTTATGTGCCACACAGAGAGAAATAGAGTATAGAAGTATATCTGGGGGAATCAGTATCCCTGACCTCAAGCAATACTACAGAGCAATAGTGTTAAAAACTGCATGGTATTGGTACAGTGACAGGCAGGCAGATCAATGGAACAGGATTGAAGATCCAGAAATGGACCCACACACCTATGGCCACTTGATCCTATACAAAGGAGCTGAAAACATCCAGTGGAAATAAAATAGCCTTTTCAACAAATGGTGCTGGTTCAACTGGAGGTCAGCATGCAGAAGAATGCGAATTGATCTATCCTTACCTCCTTGTACTAAGCTCAAATCCAAATGGATCAAGGACCTCCACATAAAGCCAGACACTCTGAAGCTAATAGAAAAGAAACTGGGAAGACCCTTGAGGACATCCATACAGGGGGAGAGTTCCTGAACAGAACGCCAATAGCATATTCTCTAAGATCAAGAATTGACAAATGGGACCTCATAAAATTACAAAGTTTCTGTAAGGCAAAGAACACCATCAAAAGGACAAATCGGCAACCAACAAATTGGGAAAAGATCTTCACCAACCCTACATCAGATAGAGGGCTAATATCCAATGTATAAAAAGAACTCAAGAAGTTAGACCCCAGAAAAACAAATAACCCTATTAAAAATGGGGTACAGAGCTAAACAAAGAATTTTCACCTGAAGAACTTCGGATGGCTGAGAAGCATCTTAAAAAATGCTCAGTTTCATTAGTCATTAGGGAAATGCAAATCAAAACAACCCTGAGATTTCACCTTACACCAGTCAGAATGGCTAAGATTAAAAATTCAGGAGACAGCAGGTGTTGGCGAGGATGAGGAGAAAGAGGAAGACTCCTTCACTGCTAGTGGGGTTGCAAACTGGTACAACCACTCTGGAAATCAGTCTGGCGGTTCCTCAGAAAACTGGGCACATCACTTCCGGAGGATCCTGCTATACCACTCCTGGGCATATACCCAGAGGATTCCCCAGAAGGTAATAAGGATATGTGCTTCACTATGTTTATAGCAGCTCTATTCATAATAGCCAGAAGCTGGAAAGAACCCAGGTATCCCTCAACAGAAGAATGGATGCAAAAAATGTGGTATATATACACAATGGAGTACTATTCAGCCATTAGAACCAATGAATTCATGAAATTCTTAGACAAATGGATGGAGTTGGAGAACATCATACTAAGTGAGGTAATCCAGTCTCAAAAGATCAATCGTGGTATGCACTCACTAACAAGTGGATATTAGCCTAGAAAAGTGGAATATGCAAAACATAATCCACACATCAAATGAGGTACAAGAAGAACGGAGGAGTGGTCCCTGGTTCTGGAAAGACTCAGTGTAGCAGTATAGGGCAATACCAGAACAGGGAAGTGGGAAGGGGTGGGTGGGAGAACAGGGGGAGGGAAGGGGGCTTATGTGACTTTCGGGCAGTGGGGGGGGGGCTGAAAAAGGTAAATCATTTGAAGTGTACATAAAAAATATATCGAATAAAAAAAAAGAAGTGATGACTAGGAAAAAAAAAGAAAAAGGGGCAAGGATATAAAAAACAATTATTTGTGCAAAGTACAATCTTCTCTGCTGACTCTTCAGCCTATGAGTCCAGTCACCAGAGTAAAAAGCCACAGAGCATTATGAATGTATAACAACATTCTCTCTTTTATCACCTCTCAGTTATTCATCAAGCCCCATGGTTTACACATGGACAGAAAACTGCGGAGTTGCATTGCCTCCTTCTCTGCAAGAGATAAAACCACAGGACATTTTATAAATATGAACACTCCCAAAGAACAGAGGTGAGTGAAAACACATGGCAAAAACAAAAAGTGAAATGAAATTGTACCAGAACAGGGAAGTAGGAAGGGAGAACAGGGGGAGGGAAGTATAATAAGTACATGCAGAAGAAGAAGGCAGGAAAGAACCCCCCCCCAATGAAATGGAGCACATCAGCTTTAGTCTGGAAGACTAGCAAATATTCCTGAGACAACTGTGAAATCTTCAAATAAAAGCTGAGAAGCATTGTCTCATTATTATGTCGATCAGGAAAAGAAAGAGTTTGACCAGGAAGGGGACCTATTACTTGTTCAAGGGAAAATCTGCAGTATCTTTTGTTCCCTGTGAATGACCATGTAAAACCAGGTATATGGTAACTTTCTATTCTAAAACAGTAACCACGGAAAGTACATTCTAAATACATTTGGCACACTGAAAGAAACATTTCAAAAACCGTGATAAACACCCTGAGAACTAAGTTAGAAGACTGAAATTTTATGAACCAAGATCTTCCCAAATAGCCACCCTTACAATTGGTACTGGAGTTTCACTATTCTGTTGTGTCTCTTCAACCTTAAGCCATGAACAGTCTATCATAGAGACACTTCAGTGTCTTAAACAGTGGTCTTTCAGCAAAAACTGACCTTCAAGCTGTGTGTCCATCATCTTTAAGATTCGAGTAAAAAGGCATCTCATAAAAAAGTATTTTCCTCACATTATTTGTTCATACACTAATATTTATAGGTATTATCTATACCTTGGGGACAAATATAAACAATACAGATGCTGAACAGAAATCCAAGAATCTGTGTCATTTATAAATACCAGGGAAGATCTGAGACACATGGAATCAACAAAAATGGGGCAAATGTTTTACCAAGCTTTTCTGTATTGAAGAATACTTTTTTAAAATCTCATTTAAGGATATATTTTAATCAATAACATGTTCATGCTTCTGTGCTCTGCGTTAAAGAGCTGTTGGCCAATAAGTGTATTTAAAGAGGAAATAGATGAAAATTTCATTGTTATATTTCTGAGAAAGACCTATGAGAGCTTAGAAAAGATATTGAAGAAAAGATTTCCTTAATAATAGAAATAAAAAAATAGTAGTCCAACTTTCTATTAGAGGATTTGTCATCCTACAGAAAACTAATGTTAAGTTCTTGAGTTAAAAATAGCCTGATAATGTGTAAACTTTCAGGTGTGGCTTTTTAGACCTCAGTGTAGAGCTGCAAACTTTATCATTGCCTTATCAAACAAAGAATATAAAAAAATACAAAAACTTTTCTAAGCTTTGCCCTGCAGGTCTTAACACTATATTTGAAGAACTAGCAAAGCAAATAAAAACTTAGTGAGTCATCAGGGCCATGTTTTAAAAGTGTTCCTCAAAAAGCCTGCACGAGAATCGTAATTCCCAAAACGAGATGGCTTGAATAAGCAAGTACAGAAGAAGGCAGAGTCAATGGGAGGCAGGAAGGGAGGGTCAGTCACATATGACTGGGTCACTGGAAAGTTAACTCTGAGACACAGTAACCAAAAGTCCTTGGTTAGCCCCAGACTTTTCCAAGTAAACAAACAAAAGTCCTTGGTTAGCCTCAGACTGCCCCAAGGATTGTGCAAAACTTCTCACAAACAACAAAAATCAATCATGTATGAGAGCCAAAAATGGTTTAACCCTCAGAGACCTATTCCCTTTTCTGTGTATCAAAAACCCTCCTGCTGAAAAGCTCAGCTCTTGAGCACCATGCCTATTTAAACTGATCTTTGCAAATGTACTTATGTTTTCTTTTTCAGTTCTAATAAATCCATAGTCATTACCATTTCTCCATGTCTGCTCAATTTTTTGTTCAATGTAAGCCAGACATCATATAAGTCCTGTAAAAGCCCATTTTACAACATATTGACAAACTTCATGGTTATGATAGTGGCATCACAATATGAAATGTCTTCAGATCCAATTGCTTCATCTCCATGCCCCCCCACACACCTGCCCAGTCTTGTATCTTGCCAGTGTATAGCAAACAGCTGTTCAGCTCAGATTCCAGGCCTTTATATGAGACTTTTGATCTCTAAGTAACAAGTCAATAATTTTCTCTATTTCATGAAGGATCCAGTCTCAGACATTGTGTTACGCCGTCACAAAAGGAACTAAGGCACTGTTTTTGCTTAAATATTTTTCTAGAGAATCGTGCATAGTTAATATCTGTTATGAGTTGTTTCTCAAAAGCTGTTTCAACATAAAATATGTTATGAGTGTTAGTCATATTTTATCATAGTTGTCAAAGCTATATAGAAGATATTTCTGATTATGACATACCTGACCGGAATGTCATCACATCATAATTATACATCAGAAACACACACCAATGTTGGCCCACATGTGTTTATCTCATAGTGAAGGCATTTGATTTGGGAGTGCCTTTGACTGTTTATCATCAAGGTTTCTCCAGTTCTGAAACATCTCACTGATTCCCAGAAGTGACTGGTAGCTTTTCTAACTCATTAACTTACTTTTTTCCATATTCATTTTATTCTTGGGTTTGTGTGGAAAACAAAGTCTTTTCATGCCTCATGTAAACTCTAAGTAACTCAATACAAGATGTTAATGGTAGCTACTACACAATCATGTTCTATCCTTTGTCCCAAAGGCAGGTTTACTAGCAGCATAGATTCTTCCTTTATGGATAACATCTTCCCTGAATACTTTACCATTTCATAAATAAAAACTCTTTTCTTCAGATATAAACCTAGAAATATAAATTGTCTTATTATGCATTATTTAACCACTTCATCAAGGGCAAACATGTTAGGCGCCTGAAATTTACTGCTCTTAATTTTCACTTATTTTTCCATGTTGAGAATATGAGTTTTCAATATCTATACTGATAAATGCATTCAGTCATTCAAAAAACTATAAAAACATAAATAAATCTTTACTGTGGTTTCATGAGTTAAACTGACCAATCACATTCAAGAAATCCACTGTAATTCTGGGTTAGTTGCAATGAATGTTTGAACCAGGCTAGCATCCTTGCGATCTATATGATTATATCCATGTTTCAAGCAGACTCTTGATAATATATATGTATTATAATACATATATATATGTTCTCAGGGAAATAATTCTACTTTTTTAGCTCAAATATTTTGGGGTCAAATACTTACATTTTGAAAGATGTTTTATGTATAAAATTGATCCATGTATATAGTGGTTCAGCATGAGGAGAAAGTTGATATGAGGCAATATTTCATTGGACAAATTATAACGTTTAGCAAGAAAGTGCACCAGAGAATCTATATTTTTCTCTAAGAAACCTTCATATTTTATTTGAATAAAAATCAAGCATTTACAATATTATTCACAGTACTTAAGCTTTACTCTTTTCCAGAATTCAATGTAGCATACCCTAGAAAAGATTGCTTGCCTCAAACTCAAAATGTAGCTCAAAATGGCTTTCAAATTGTTAACTTACTTCCCCTCAGAACCCAAGTGCTGAGATCAGTGATTGCCTCACTATGCTCAGAGAGAACTAGGTTGAAAGATTATTTTCCAAGTAAATGAATTAAATATACCTGTTCATATTCCCACTCTAAACTTGGGCAATTGTGATAGTTTATCTTGGTTGTCAACCTGAAATATTATGGGCAGAGAACCAAAATTGAAGAATTGCCTCTATCAATTAGCCTGTGGACATGACTGTTGGGGAACTTTATTGATAAGATGGAGGAAGACTTAGCCTAATGTGGATGGATAGGTGTACTCTTCCATAGGTAGTCCTGAGTTGCATATGAAGATACCTCATCAAGTCAATAAGGAGAGATCTTCAATGACTCCTTGGTATCTACTTCAAGCCCTTTCCTAGATTTTCCTTTGCCTTTTCTCCATGACTGTAACCCATAAGATGAAATAAACCTGTCCCCTGCTGATTCACTGTTTTTCAGAATGCTTTATCACATCAATGTAAAATAAACTGTAACAGTGATGCTATGCCTGCATCTATGTAAAAATTTCATAAATTTTATGCATGAGGTATTCCACTTAATATACTGTTTACTCTTATTTTTCAAATCATATCATTTAATAGGTTTTTTAAATAAAAGAGAACAAGATTGATAAAATGTTTCTGTAGGTAAAGGTTTTTGCTGTCAATCCCCAAAAAACATATAATATCATAAAACTCTCTAACTCTCTCTCTCTCTCTCTCTCTCTCTCTCTCTCTCTCTCTCACACACACACACACACACACACTTAAAATGTAAAATAAAAATCAAATCTGAGTGATTATGTTTTCAAGTATTAAAAATAGCACATGAAAGAGAGAAATTCTGACAGTAATTAATCTTAAATTTGTGAAAATAAAAGAAACAACATATACAGTATCAATAATTATTTATATAGTTGGATAGCTTACATTTTTGTATCTAGGGACTTCTTATTAGGATAAACATTACTGTTATGTAGCTAGTGTTTTGAAAGTTCAAATATTCTACAGACATTTTGAAATAAAAGTATGATTTGAATTTTAATAGGAGGTAGAATGGTAATCAAACCCCTGAATTATAATGACTTCTCTTGTGTTAAGAATAAGAATCCATTGTTTATTTCATTTTTGGATGAGTCAAATAAAGTAACCGAGTCAGTAATTCCTCCTGTCTTTTAGAGGGTATTGTTCATTCCATTTGAAAAGAACATGGCAGTGAAAATTAAAGAGGTACATGGAGAACGTAGAACATGTGAAAGGAACAAGAGAGGTCAGGGCTGTCTGAGAACAGGGGATAGAAATTTCTAATCAAAACAGTCATATAATCTGAAAGCTATATGTAAGCATGGGGGAAGTGCAACTCTGGTCGCCTTAGAGACAGGATTTGCAATTCTACCTTTCAGAAGCTATGATGTTTTGTGAAAGGGCATGCATTTGTGACCTGAAGACAAACCACTTTAAGTTGAATTTCATACAGAAGCCACGTTTTCCAAAACTTACACCATTACTACTTTTTAAAGAGCAATAAGTGACTATAATCTTTGAAATTTGCAATAGCAATACAAGTTTTGTCACCTTAGGCACGAAGCCACACTGAACTGCAGTGTGTGTTCCTCTCCTACAATGATTTTACTCTTACTTTAAACCATATGGTGTCTACCTTATGCAGACCTTTAGTCTTCTCTTCACTGAGTGTAATAATTGCTGTTCAGTTCTGGTTTTTGTTGTTGTTGTTCTTGGGGTTTTGTTTTTTTGGCATGTCTGAGAATCCAGTGCAATATATTTTTGTTTCTCATATTGAAGTATTACATAGATTAGCACTGTTAATTTTCTTAAAGAACTTCTTTATCAGGATTTATGCTAGGATTGATAAAACATATGGCCAAGCTAATAAATAATATTTAGTAAACTTTGCTCTTAATATCTAAGACTTAAATGACACTATTGATTCCATATTAACTGTAATAGTTACAGTGCCATATATCTAAATGAAGGTTTATATTTAATTTATATTATATTTATAATATATTATTTATATAATATACTTAATTATATTATATTTAAATTTAAATTATAACATCTTACATCTTTATCATAGCTAAATAATGCTGAGAATTCAACCATCAAGAGCAACTGTAACAGCAACAGATACTTTCAAGTCTCTGTAACAACTTTCCCCAATAATATACCAAGAACAGAGTAAAATGTTTTACATTTTATAAATGTTCTTGAATACAGTTTTTTTCTAGTTTTTTATATGCATAAATTGGATATCACATCTATATGAAAATAATTACATTATAAATCTTCTCTAAACTAGCCCTTAAACAAATTATAATATTTAACTTTCTGTTCTATAATGTAAGATTCCACAATTCAAGATGCTATTACAACTTTATCAGAATTTGTGTTAGTTAGATGTAGCTAATTTTAAAACCCAAATCATCTGGGCGATGGTGGCACATGCCTGTAATCCCAGCACTCTTGGAGGCAGAAGCTAGTGGATTTCTGAGTTTGAGGCCAGCCTTCTATAGAGTGAGTTTCAGGACAGCCAGGGCTACACAGAAAAACCCTGTCTCGAAAAAAACAAATCCATAAAACCAAAAAGCCAAAAAAAAAAAAAAAAAACCAACCAACCAACCAACCAACCAACCAAAAAAACCCACCAAAAAACAAAACAAAACAAAACAAACCCAAATGAATGGAACTGTAGTTTCTTGACACATGTCACATTTACATTGAAATTCATATGCATTACTCTAAATGCTCTTATACAAAACCTACATTTCTGATTTTTTTCTACTTAATAAAATATGATCCTTTTATTTCACAGTATCCTGGGAAATATAATATGAAGGTAAAAATAATTGGTTATATATAGATGAATAAACTCTATATAGTAGAGCCATAATCAGGGAAAGTTATGTCTTGATTTTTAATTTAGTCAGCCAATTAAATTATTCTTGTGGGGAATATTTTGATGTATATTTGCTTATATTTAATATTTGTGTACACAAAACATTTTATTGATGAAAATAAATTATCCCGATTTAACAATTCTTAGACAAGCTCACATGCACATGCATAGAATTAATCATATACAATGATATACGAAATTTCTCACTGAAAATATCTTGAGGGCATTTGTTTTTCCAGATAGGGTCTAGCTATAAGTTTCATGGTTCAGTCTCTGGAATAATGGGATTACAGGTGTGAACTACCCCTCTTAGTATCTCAATAAATCTCAACGAAGTTTTGATGTTTGTTTGCTTTTTTAAATAATAAAGTTTTCTTCATTCATAATACATCCTGATAGAAACATCCATCCTTCATCTCTTGTCAATGCCACAATTCTCTGTCATCCCCCTCTTCTCCTGAGAGAAGGGAAGCCACATTCTCCCATCATGCCTTGGGATATTTAGTCCCTGCAGGACCAAGCAACTCCTCCTCCACTGAGGCCCAACCCAGTAGTTCCAGCAGGGAAAACGGACCTAGTAGCAAGCATCAGAGTCAGAGACAGGCCCTACTTCAATTGCCATGGAACCTGATAAAGACAAAGCTGTATATCTGCCTTAAATGTGGGGTGATTCTAGGTCTAACACCCCTCCCCTGCCCCCCTGCATACTTTCTGGTTAGTGGTTATGCCTGTCCGTCCTCACAGGCCTACACTAGCTGACCATGCAGGTCTGCTTGTAGTGTTCCTGACCTTTCCAGCTTGTTCAAACGTATCCTCCACTCTTCCATAAGACATCTCCCTCATGCAGCTCTGCCCATGGCCTGGCTGTGGGGTGGGTCCCTGCTTCCTTTTCCATCTGCTGCTGGATGAACCTACCCAACAGATAGTTATGCTAGGTCTCTTGGGATTAGTCTCAAGTCGGGCCAGTCATTGGTCGTCCATTCCCTTAGTCTCTAATCCATCTATATCCATGCATACCTTTTAGACATGACAAACCTTGAAGATGTGGTTGGGTTCCTCCTTCTACTTGAAGTTCTGCCCAGCTACAGGATGGGGCAACTTTAGTCTTCATGCTATCAGGAATCCCAGATAGGGTCACCAGAGACATCCCCATCCCAAGACTCCAGGCAGCTTGAGAGATGCTCCCTACCTACCCCCACCCTCACTCCCAGCCCGTTCCCGGCCTCCTCCCCTGACACCATATCACCATCCTCACACCGCTCGCCACTACCTCTCCTACCCTTTCCATCCACCTCTGATGAATATTTTGTTTCTCTTTCTGTGAGTGAGATTCACAATTTTCCCTTGGACCTTCCTTTATTGCCTAGCTTCTATGGGTCTGTAGATTGTATTATGGTTACATGATGTCCAATTATAAATGAGTACATGCAACATGTTTCTTTCTGAGTCTGCATTACCTCACTCAGGTTATTGTCAAGTTCCATTATTTCGTCTGCAAAGTTCATGATGTCTTTGTTTTTATAGGTGAGTAGTATTACATTGTGTATGTGTATCACATTTTTTATGCATTCTTCAGTTCAGGGACAACTAGATTGTTTTCAGTTTCTGGCTATGAAATAAAGTTGCTATGAACATAGTTGAGCAAGTGTCTCTGTGGTACAGTGGAACATCTATTGGGCATATATCTCAGAGTGGTATAGCTGGGTACTGAGATAGAACTATTCCTAGATTTCTGAGAAAAGGTTAAAATTTCCAAGGTAGTTGTAGAAGTTTGAACTCCTACAAGCAATGAAAGCATGTTCCTCTTACTTCACATCCTCAGCAGCCTGTGCTAATACTAGAGTTTTTTATCTTAGCCATTCCAATGCTTGTAAGTTGTAATGAGCCTTTAAGTTTTTATTTCCCTGATTATTAAGGATGTTGAAAATTCTATCTATCTATCTATCTATCTATCTATCTATCTATCTATCTATCTATCTATCTATTTATTTACTTATTTATTTAATTCCAAGTGTTGCCCTCCTTCCTGGTACATTCTCCAAGAGTTCCTCACCCCTTCCCATCTCCCTTTGCCTCTGAGAGGGTGCTTCTGACCCCATCCCCACCCTCCCATTGTCAACAACCACACATGCATACCCACCTAAACTCTTGTCCCCAATTCTCCTTCACTGGGGCAGCAAGTCTCTCCAGAATTTGGTGCTTCCTCACCCATTGAGGTCAGACAAGGCAGTCCTCTGCTACATATGTGCTAGGGGGCCACAGACCTACCCATGTATGTTCTTTGGTTGGTGGTTTGGTCTTTGTGAGCTCCCAGGGGTCTGGGGTAGTTGAAACTCTTGGTCTTCCTAGGGGTTGTCATCTCCTTCGTCTTGTTCAATCCTTCTCCTAATTCTTTCATAGGGGTTCCCCAACTCAGTTCAATGACTGCCTGTAAATATACGCACCTGTCTCAGCCAGCTTCTGGTAGAGCCTCTCAAGGAATAGTCATGCTAGTATCATCTTCATCCTCTCTCCCTCTCAGGTCCCTTCCTCCCTCCCTTTACCTCCTTTGCTTATTTTGTTTCTCTTTCTACTTTGCAGTAAAGCATCTACACTTTGGTCTTCCTTTTTCTTAAGCTACATATGTTTTGTGGGTTGTATAGTGGGTATTCTGAGATTTGGGGCTAAAATCCACGTATCAGTGAGTACATGCCATGTCTGTTCTTTTGTCTCTGGGTTACCTCATTCAGAATGATATTTTCTAGTTCCATCCATCTGCCTGTGAATTTCATGAAGGCATTGATTTTAATAGTCCCTCCTTTTTTCTTTTTGGTTTTCCTTTTTTATTGGATATTTTCCACTCTGGAGTCCAGCTATCCCATCCCTCCTACCCTGGCTTTTATGAGGGTGATCCCCCACTCTCCCACCGATGCCTACTTCCTTTCCCTGGCATTCCCCATACACTGGGGCATCCAGCCTTCACAGGAACAAGGGCCCCTCCCCCCATTGATGCCTGAGAAGGGCATCTTGTGTTACATTTATACATTTTGGATGGTGGTTTAGTTGCTGGGAGCTGTAGGGAGTCTGGTTGGTTGATATTGTTGTTCTTCCTATGGGATTGCAAACCCCTTTCAGCTCCTTCACTTGCTTCTCAAACTCCTCCATTAGAGACTGAAGCACTTCTTGGCCTCAGCAATAGAATTGGCATTTGGTAGCTATATATTGGAAGTATCCCCAGGTGGGGCAGTCTATGGATGGCCTATCCTTCAGTCTCTGCTCCCCCTTTTGTCACTGTATTTCCTCCAGTGAGTATTTTATTTCCCCTTATAAGAAGGAGGAAGTATCCACACTATGGCCTTCCTGCTTCTTGAGCTTCATGTAGTCTATGAATTTCTTGAATGGCTAAGAAGCACTTAAGGAAATGTTCAACATTCTTAGTCATCAGGATATGAAAATCAAAACAACCCTAAGATTCTACCTCACACCAATCAGAATGGCTATGATTAAAAAAATTCAGGTGACAACAGATGCTGACAAGGATGTAGAGAAAGAGAAACACTCCTCCATTGTTTGTGGGACTGCAAGCTGATAAAATCACCTTGGAAATCAAACTGTGTTTCCTGGGGAAAAGGAGGTCAGCTTGCAGAAGAATGCAAATTGATTCATCCTTATCTCCTTGTACTAAGCTCAATTCCAAGTGGACCAATGACTTCCACATAAAACCAGACACACTGAAATTAATAGAAAACAAATGGGGGAAGAACCTTGATGACATGGGCACAGGGAAAAAGTTCCTGAATAGAACTCCAATAGCTTATGCTCAAAGATCAAGAATTGACAAATGGGACCTCATAAAATTACAAAGTTTCTGTAAAGCAAATGACACTGTCAAGCAGACAATATGGCAACCAACAAATTGGGAAAGGATCTTCACCAACCCTACATCCAACAGAGGGCTAATATCCAATATATTCAAAAACTCAAGAAATTAAACACCAGAGAGCCAAATAACTCTATTAAAATGGGGTTCAGAGCTAAACAAAGAATTTTCACCTGAAGACCTTCGGATGACTGAGAGCACCTTAAGAAATGTTCAACATCATTAGTCATTAGGGAAATGCAAATCAAAACAACCCTGAGATTTCACCTTACACCAGTCAGAATGGCTAAGATTAAAAATTCAGGAGACAGTAGGTGTTGGCTAGGATGTGGAGAAAAGGGAACACTCCTCCATTGCTGGTGGGAATGCAAGTTAGTGCAACCACTCTGGAAATCAGTCTACCTGTTCCTCAGAAAACTGGGCATACCACTTCCGGAGGATCCTGCAATACCACTCCTGGGCATATACCCAGAGGATTCCCTGGCATGCAATAAGGACATATGCTCCACTATGTTCATAGCAGTCCTATTTATAATAGCCAGAAGCTGGAAAGAACTCAGATGTTTTTCAATGGAGGAATGGATACAGAAAATGTGGTATATTTACACAATGGAATATGATTCAGCAATTAAAAACAATGAATTCATGAAATTCTTAGGCAAATGGTTGGATCTGGAAAATATCATCATAAGTGAGGTAACAAAAGAATACACATGGAATACCATCACTGCTAAGTGGATATTAGCTCAGAAAATCTGAATACCCAAAACACAATTCACACATCAAATGACTCCCAAGAAGAAGGAAGGAGAGGTCCCGGATCCTGAAAAGACTTGATCCAGCATTATAGGTGAGTACCAGGACAGAGAAGTAAAAGGGGGTTGATAGGAGAATGGGTAGAGGGAAGAAGGCTTAGGGAACTTATGGGGAGAGGGAAACCAGGAAACAAAAAATAATTTTGAATGTAAACAGAATGTAGAAAATGAAAAAAAAAAAAACAAAAAAAAAGGAGGCAGAGGCATGCAGATCTCTATGAAAAAGAAAATAAAAGAAAAGAAAATTGTTCTACCTGAAGACCCAGCTCTACCCCTAGTGCATATACCCAAAAGATGCTCTAACATATAACAAGGACATACACTCCACTATATTTATACCAGCCTTATTTATAATAGCTAGAGCTGGAAACAACAAAGATGTCCATCAACAGATTATTTGGTACCGAAATTTTGGTCAAGTATACTTTTAAATTGCAAGTATGAGAATTCTCTAATTTCTTTATGAAAGCACTTAGTACTGTAAACTTTCCTTTTAGCACTGTTTTCATTGTGTCCCTTAGGTTTAGGTATATTGTGCCTTCATTTCTCTGAATTCTAGAAATTCTTTAATTTCTTTCTTTATTCCTTCCATGACCCAGTGGTCATTCAGTAGAGAATTGTTCAATTTTCATGAGTTTGTAGGATTTCTGTTGTTTCTGCTGTTGTTGAAATCCAGCTTTAATCCATGGTGATATGATAAGATACAAGGAATTACAATAAATTTTTTTTATCTGTTGAGGCTTACTCTGTGACCAAGTATCTGGTCCATTTTGGAGAAGATTCTATGAGGTGTTGAGAAGTTACATCCTTTGTGTTTGGGTGAAAGTTTCTGTAGATAGCTGTTAGGTCCATTTGACTAATAGCCTCAGTTAGTTACATTATTTCCCTGTTTAGTTTTGTTAAGATGACCTGTTCAGTGGTGAAAGTAGGGTGTTGATGTCTTCCACTATTAATATGTGCCGTTTGAG
This sequence comes from Apodemus sylvaticus, assembly GCF_947179515.1. Lineage (NCBI taxonomy): Eukaryota > Metazoa > Chordata > Mammalia > Rodentia > Muridae > Apodemus > Apodemus sylvaticus. The sequence continues at coordinate 91,177,590 of NC_067475.1, read as the reverse complement.
CTTTAGCAATTTTTTTTTTATGAATGCAGGTGCACTGTCGGGACATACATGTTCAGAATTGAGATGCCATATTACTGTATTTTTCCTTTCATAAGTATGAAGTGTCCTTCTTCATTCCTTTGATTGATTTTGGTTGATTATTTTATTAAAACTTAAAGTGGTTATTCCAACTTGTTTCTTGGGTATATTTGATTGGAAAACTATTTTCCAGCCCTTTACTCTGAGAAAATGTCTATCTTTTTGCTGAGCTTTCTTTCTTGTATGCAGCAGAATGAAGGATCCTGATTTTGCCTCCATTCTGTTAGCCTATATCCTTCTATTGGAAACTTGAGTCCATTGATGTTGAGAGATATTAATGATCAATGGTTGTTAACTCCTGTTTTTGTGATGTTATTATTAATAGTGGTGGCAATATGTGTATTTGTATGTGCTTCCTTTATTTTGTTTTCACTGTCATGGAATTATTTATTTCTTAAGTGTAGTTACTCTCCTTTGGTTAAGATTTTTCTTCAAGTTTTGTATAGGGCTGGGTTTGTGCATGGATATTGTTTAAATGTGGTTTTGTCTTGGAATGTCTTGTTTTTATTCCATCTATGTTTATTGAGAGTTTTTCTGGGTATAAGAGTCCATCTTGATATCTGTGTTTTTAAAAGGCAGTAAGACACCTGTCATGAGCCTTGTCGCTTTCAGAGTCTCTGGTGAGAAGTCTAGTATAATGCTTATATGTCTGTCTTTGACTTGGGCTTTATCCCGTGCAGCTTTTAATATTATTTCTTTGTTATTTAGATTCTGTGCATTGATTATTATGTGGCAAGAGCGTTTTCTTTTTTTGTCCAATCTAATTTGCATTCTGTAATCTTATTGTAATTGTATGTTTATAGGCATTTCTTTCTTTTCATTTGGAAATTTTCTCCAATGATCTTATTGAAAATGTTTCTGGGAGCTGGGATTTTACACCTATTTCTGTTATTCTTATGTTAGAACTTTTCGTAGTATCTCAGATTGGCTGAGTGTTTTCTGTCAGGATTTGCTTTCTTTTTTCTTTTTTCTTTTCTTCCTTTTTTTTTAACAGTTCAGACTTTATCCCCATCCTGGTCCACACACTGACACTTTGACTGTTCCATATCCCACACTTCCTTCCCTCTACCCCAGTCTCCAAGAGGATTCTCCACCCCTCTCTACCCCCACCAGTTCTCCCAATACCCTTGGGTCCCAAGTAGTCTCTCTAGGGTTAAGTGCATCTTCTCTGAGTCTAGTCCTTGCTGTTTTTGTGTTGGGGGCCTCATACCAGGTATATGCTTCCTGGGTGATGGCTCAGTGTCTAAGAGATCCCTGGGGTCCAGGTTAGTTGAGACTGCTGGTCTTCCAATAGGGTCACCCTCCTCCTCAGCTTCTTCCAGCTTTTCCCTAATTTAACCACAGAGTTCAGCAACTTCTCTCTATTGGTAGGGTGTAAATATCTGCATCTGACTCTTTCAGCAGCTTGTTGTGCCTTTCAGAGGGCAGTCAGGATAGGCCCATGTTTGTAAGCACACTATAGCATCAGTAACAGTGTCAGGCCTTGGGGACTCTTCTTGAGTGGATACCAATTTAGGGCTCTTTTTCCTCAGTCTCTTCGCCATTTTTGTGTCTTCAGTTCTTTCGGACAGGAACAAGTCTAGGTCAGAGTTTTGGACTGTGGGACGGCACCCCCACCCCTCCACTTGATGCCTTGCCTTTCTACTGGATGTGGACTCTACAAATTCCCTCTCCTCACTACAGGGCATTTCTTCTAAAGTTCGTCTCCTTGAATTCTGAGTCCCTCACCTTCCAGGTCTCTGGTACATTCTAGAGTGTTCCCCTACCTCCTACCTCCTGAGGTTGCCTTTTTCCATCTTTCTGATGGCCCTCAGGACTTCAGTCCTGTTTTTACCCATCCCTCAATACATACTCATATTCACCTCTTCCCCTCCTTGTTGCTTTTCCTACCCATATTCCTCATTCCCTCTTCCTCCATCCTGTAATTGTTTTCTTCTCCCTCCTAAGTGAGGCATCCTCACTTGGGCCCTTTGGGTTGTTAACTAGTTGCTCACTTTCCCAGGAAATCTTTTGTCGTTCTACTACTCAATGAATTTATAAATGCAGAGCAAATTACAATAGTATTACAAAATGGCATGTTGCATAGTTAATTGTGGCAATAGATTTTTAGTTAATTGATATTTATTTACTTTATATCCTTATTGCAGCTTGTCCTCCCTTCTCTTCTCCCAGTCCCTCCCTCTCAGCTTCTTTTCAATCCTCCTCCTCTTCTTCCCAGAAAAGTAAATAGTTCCCATGGCTATAATCCAGCCTTGGCATATCATTTCAGTAAGACTAGGTACATCTTCAGTTGGGCTAGATAAGGCAACCCTGTTACAGGAATGAAATACAACAGCAGGCAACAGAATCAGGAACAGCACCTAATCCTGCTTTAAGAATCACACATGCTCTGAATACCTAAGGCACAAATAGCATAACAAATGACTCCCATGAAGAAGTGTGGAGAGGGTCCTGATCCTGGAAAGGATTGATCTAGTGTTGAAGAGGACTAACAGGACAGAGAAAAAGGAGAGAGGTGATTGGAGAATGAGTGGAAAGAAGAAGGTTTATGGGACATATGGGGAGGGGGGATCTGGGAAAGGGGATATCATTTGGAATGTAAACAAAGAATATAGAAAAAAAAGAGTCACACATGAAGACCCAGATGCACAGTGATTACATGCGTGCAGGGGGCTTTGTTTCATCCCATTAATGTTCTTTGGTTCACAATTCAGTCTCTAGAAACACCTTTGGGCCCACATTAGTTAATTATGTAGGTTTTCTTGGGATCTTGACCCTACTGGCTCCTTCAATCCTTCCTCCCACTTTTCCATGGGATTTCCCAAACTCCAGTGAATGTTTGACTGTGGGTCTTTGTATCAGTTTCCATCAGTCTTTGAGTGAAGCCTCTCAGTTCACAGGCTCCGGTTTGAAACCATAATAGAATGTCATTAATTGTGTGAGGATTGGCTCCCTCGCATGGCATGGTTTTCAAATTCAGCCAGTCATTGGTTGGCTAGTCCCTCAAATATACTCCATAATAAATAATAACATTAGTTAAAGTATCAAAGCATATTAACTTCTGGGAGCTACTGTGAGTGATCCAGTCACCAGATATAGGCCAGCTTCAGAATTCCACAGATGCTTTTCTTAGATAAACTGTTAGTTACTACTCATTCTCTCTATGCTTTAGGCAGGGAGAGCTAATAACTTTTATTTGCATAAGGATAATCATTCTGTGTTAGGTTATATAGAGTCTTAATTTTACATTAAATTTTACATTAAAAGTCACATATTTCAGGTGTTTTATGAATGTCATTTCTGACACCTGTCATTCCTATAATAGTGTCTCAAATTCCGGTACATCTCCCTTGTTAGATAAGGGAACTCACAGAACAATATAAGCAACATATCCAACATTAGTTAATGATAAAGTCAAATGTACTCATAGCCACAAAGAATCCTGACATTAAAAATATAGTGGTCCGAACAATATTATTGTGCAGCAATCCAACAGGATCAATGGCTTACAGTTCGAAATTTGCCTGATCTCTGCTGTTCTTCCTTGTTCTGGTAACCATCCTGGCAAAAATGAAGAGATTTTGAAGAATGATTCTGCACCATTCTTTTTGAATACCTGGTTAGTGAAACCAAGAAATTGAAATTTCTTCCTAGAATCTAATGCTGAAGAATGGTAATGATTTTCAAGACATGCCACAGAAGAAACATTTTGCATATCAGCCCCTTGCATCACTTTGACCCTAATGCAGAGGACTCATGATTATCATGCATCTGCTGCAATCAGTTTATTCTAAGGAATTGTTGACATTTTTTCCACTTCAACCAGAATCAGTTGACTTTTGGCCTACCGAGAGCAAATAAGGTTTAGCATTTATGCCAGCTCTCAATAAATTCTTATTTTTTCTCCCTATTGGTCCCTTTGCATTGTAGGTTATGAGTGGTGCTCATTGAGCTTTTCAGATTCTTTCTGTAAGATTGGCAACTGCTACTTTGTTACTCATTTCATCTCCTGAAATCTTTCTGAGCCATTGCTATGCCTTGCCAATTTGGAAGTTCCATTGACCAACTTCATTGTTTTGTTGAAGCCTTCAGGCATCTGTTGAATGACAAGGAAGATTTCATGTTTATTTTTGTGTCTTTGAGCCAGTGGAGTCTGTTAACTGTTTTTACCCAGAGAAACAAATATCTGATTGAAATATCATACATCAACTTCCTCTACTATGATATGTGTAACCCCAGAAAATATTATGTCTGTTCTATATTGCTGCTGCTTCTGCTTGAATAGTGTTTAGCAAATTTTATGATCATTTCTAAAACAGTGAATGATAAACTTAATCTGCCACCTGAAATATGGAAAATAACTAAGTAGCAAAGGATAAGAAGTAAATCATTATGAAATACTTTCTGAAAGTATTCAGGACTCATCAAATGATGAAAGTTAAGCAGGAGACATGAGTCTCCTGACCTCCCTGCTAGCAGCTGTTGCCTACTTGCCTAATATCTCTCTTGGTTTGCCTTAGGGTTGAAAAGTTACAAACAGCCTACTACATGAGTGAGCCCAATAAACAGGAAATGGAGGGGCTGTCCACTCCAGGAGAATATGGACTGAGCAGGAGAGAATATGATAAACTTTCTACTCTGTAAGTCTGTAAAACACCATGCCTATGGGGAAAGGAAGACAGGTATATTTGGGATAAAGGATACAAAGATTACTTTCCAAAGTGTATATGATGATTATGAAGATAAAAATAATGTTCATGCAATATATATTTATAGAATGGCTCAGTGGTTAAGAGCCTTTTCTCCTCTTGCAGAGGTCCTGGGTTTAATTCTCAGCACCCACATTGTGCTCCCAACCACTTGTAATTCTAATTCCACATGATGTAGTACCTTCTTTTGACTCCCTGAGAAACAGATACACATGTGCTACACTTACATATATGCAGGTGAAATATTCATATTCATGAACTCAATATAAAAACAAACAAACAAACAAAATATATTTAGCAAGCAGTTATGGCACACTTCTATAATGCCAGCATTCAGGAAGAAGAGGTAGGAAGAGGCCTAACTTTAAGGAGAGTTTTGTCTGTAGAGTGAGTTCCAGGACAGCCAGAGCTAAAGAGAGAATAATTAGCTTGAGAAAATATAAATGAGTAAAAAAGAAAGAAAGGAAGGAAGGAAGGAAGGAAGGAAGGAAGAAAGAAACAAAAAGAAAAGAAAAGAAAAGAAAAAAGAGAAAAGTGAGAAAAAGAAAAAAGAATAGAAAAGATAAGAAAAGAAAAAAGAAAAGAAAAGGAGCAAACTACTGGTATTTTGTCTTTTTCTATGCTGAATCCTAATTCTGAAGGATATTAAAATAAAAACCACCACATTTTCCCTGGTCTCTTGAGTTCGTTATTACAGAATGGGGGTGTTGTTTCTCACACATCCCACTTTTTATATCATTTTGCATTTCTGTTGTGAACTACTGCATGCTATAATTACTCTTCTCAGCTTGTCTAATTTAAAATGTGTGTATTTGTATAATCAATGACTAGTAATTTGCTTCCTTTTCATTCTTAATGACTGAATTGGGGTTTTCTTTGAATTCCACAAAGAATATGCACTACAGAACCATCTGCCACAAAATACTTACATTGTGCAAACATTATACTATAAGCTAGCCCTACAAACAAATCAATATAAACACATCAAGTGCTGAACAATCTCAGTTGTGGATAACATATTTTGCAGAATTCTACCAATCTGGAAGGGTTTATCAAAAGCAAAGGAGGAAGAATTAAAGAACTAATTATTTTAAATATTGATTGATTAAGTAACATTACTGTATTTTCAGAAAATACAGTTAGCATTTTGTAATACACAAGTAAATATCATCTCCAGAGAGAAGGAGAGAGACAGAGAGACAGAGAGACAGAGACAGAGACAGAGACAGAGAAAATTGCAAATATCTTCAGATATCAGTGGAGAACTATAAACTTCTCTGTATAGCCCAAAGCAATTCTGGTCTTCACTGACCACTGCCTGTAAAAGAGAGCCAACATGGTATGGATACTCGGCCACCTACATGCTGTACTTTTAACCCTCAGCAGAAATCTTAAAATGCTTGCAGAATGGTAGAGGTTAAAGAGAATTGGGCAGAGAAATGTATAGAGTATAATTTTAAAAGACACCAAAATGGGACATAATATACTTTTCAAATCCCAGAGATATGAACAAGTGCCACAAAATGTTGTCATAGCAAAAACAAACAAACAAACAACAATATATGTACCTCATTTTCCAAATGCACAATAGATCATCTAAACAGACCCATAACCCCTAAAGAAATAGAAGGGGTCATAGAAAGTCTTCCAACCAAAAAAGCACAGGACCAGATGGTTTCAGTGCAGAATTCTATCAGAACTTCAAAGAAGACCTAACACCAATACTCTTCAAACTATTCCACAAAATAGAAACAGAAGGAACCCTACACAATTCCTTCTATGAAACCACAATTACGCTGATTCCAAAACCACACAAAGATCCAACAAAGAAAGAAAACTTCATACCAATCTCCCTTCTGAACATCAATGCAGAAATACTCAATAAAATTCTGGCCAACCGAATCCAAGAACACATCAAAACGATCATCCACCATGATCAAGTAGGCTTTATCCCGGGGATGCAGGGTTGGTTCAATATACAGAAATCCATCAATGCAATCCAGTACATAAACAAACTCAAAGAAAAAAACCACATGGTCATTTCATTGGATGCTGAAAAAGCATTTGACAAAATTCAGCATCCTTTCATGCTTAAAGTCTTGGAGAGAACAGGAATTCAAGGCCCATACCTAAACATAGTAAAAGCATTATACAGCAAACCGGTAGCCAGCATCAAACTAAATGGAGAGAAACTTGAAGCAATCCCACTAAATCCCACTAAAATCAGGGACTAGACAGGGCTGCCCCTGTTCAACAACATAAAGAGGTCAAAGGGATACAAATTGGAAAGGAAGAAGTCAAACTATCATTATTTGCAGATGACATGATAGTCTACCTAAGTGACCCAAAAAACTGCACTAGAGAACTCCTACAGCTGATAAACAACTTCAGCAAAGTGGCAGATTATAAAATCAACTCAAGCAAATCAGTAGCCTTCCTATACTCAAAGGATAAGGAGGCTGAGAAAGAAATTAGGGAAATGACCCCCTTCACAATAGCCATAAACAGTATAAAGTACCTTGGGGTGACTCTTACCAAACATGTGAAAGATCTGTATGACAAGAACTTCAAGACTCTGAAGAAGGAAATGGAAGAAGACCTCAAAAAATGGGAAAACCTCCCATGCTCATGGATCAGCAGGATCAATATAGTTAAAATGGCCATTTGCCAAAAGCAATATACAGATTCAATGCAATACCCATCAAAATCCCAACTCAATTCTTCACAGAGTTAGAAAGAGCAATTATCAAATTCATCTGGAATAACAAAAAACCCAGGATAGCTAAAACTATTCTTAGAAACAAAAGAAATTCTAGGGGAATCAGTATCCCTGACCTCAAGCAATACTACAGAGCAATAGTGTTTAAAACTACATGGTATTGGTACAGTGACAGGCAGGAAGATCAATGGAACAGGATTGAAGATCCAGAAATGAACCCACACACCTATGGCCACTTGATCCTCGACAAAGGGGCTGAAAACATCCAATGGAAAAAAGATAGCCTTTTCAACAAATGGTGCTGGTTCAACTGGAGGTCAGAAGAATGTGAATTGATCCAGTCTTGTCTCCTTGTACTAAGCTCCAATCCAAATGTATCAAGGACCTCCACATAAAGCCAGATACTCAGAAGCTAATAGAAAATAAACAGGAGAAGACCCTTGAGGACATCGGTACAGGGAGAAAGTTTCTGAACAGAACACCAATAGCATATGCTCTAAGATCAAGAATTGACAAATGGATGGATCAATTCGCATTCTTCTGCATGCTGACCTCCAGTTGAACCAGCACTATTTGTTGAAAAGGCTATCTTTTTTCCACTGGATGTTTTCAGCCTCTTTGTCGAGGATCAAGTGGCCATAGGTGTGTGGGTTCATTTCTGGATCTTCAATCATGTTCCATTGATCCTCCTGCCTGTCACTGTACCAATACCATGCAGTTTTAACACTATTGCTCTGTAGTATTGCTTGAGGTCAGGGATACTGATTCCCCCAGATTTTCTTTTGTTGCTGAGAATAGTTTTAGCTATCCTGGGTTTTTTGTTGTTCCAGATGAATTTGATAATTGCTCTTTCTAACTCTGTGAAGAATTGAGTTGGGATTTTGATGGGTATTGCATTGAATCTGTATAGTGCTTTAGGCAAAATGGCCATTTTAACTATATTGATTCTACCGATCCATGAGCATGGGAGGTTTTCCCATTTTTTGAGGTCTTCTTCCATTTCCTTCTTCAGAGTCTTGAAGTTCTTGTCATACAGATCTTTCACATGTTTGGTAAGCATGCAGAAGAATGCGAATTGATCCATCCTTGTCTCCTTGTACTAAGCTCAAATCCAAATGGATCAAGGACCTCCACATAAAGCCAGACACTCTGAAGCTAATAGAAAAGAAACTGGGGAAGACCCTTGAGGACATCGGTACAGGGAGAAAGTTTCTGAACAGAACACCAATAGCGTATGCTCTAAGAGCAGGAATTGACAAATGGGACCTCATAAAATTACAAAGTTTCTGTAAGGCAAAGGACACCATTAAGAGGACAAATCGGCAACCAACAAATTGGGAAAAGATCTTCACCAATCCTACATCAGATAGAGGGCTAATATCCAATATATATAAAGAACTCAAGAAGTTAGACTCCAGAAAACCAAACAACCCTATTAAAAAATGGGGTACAGAGTTAAACAAAGAATTCTCACCTGAAGAACTTTGGATGGCAGAGAAGCATCTTAAAAAATGCTCAACTTCATTAGTCATTAGGGAAATGCAAATCAAAACAACCCTAAGATTTCATCTTACACCAGTCAGAATGGCTAAGATTAAAAATTCAGGAGACAGCAGGTGTTGGAGAGGGTGTGGAGAAAGAGGAACACTCCTCCACTGCTGGTGGGGTTGCAAATTGGTACAACCACTCTGGAAATCAGTCTGGCGGTTCCTCCGAAAACTGGGCACCTCACTTCCAGAAGATCCTGCTATACCACTCCTGGGCATATACCCAGAAGACTCCCCACCATGTAATAAGGATACATGTTCTACTATGTTCATAGCAGCCCTATTTATAATTGCCAGATGCTGGAAAGAACCCAGGTATCCCTCAACAGAAGAGTGGATGCAAAAAATGTGGTATATCTACACAATGGAGTACTATTCAGCCATTAGAAACAATGAATTCATGAAATTCTTAGGCAAATGGATGGAGCTAGAGAATATCATACTAAGTGTGATAACCCAGACTCAAAAGGTGAATCATGGTATGCACTCACTAATAAGTGGATATTAACCTAGAAAACTGGAATACCCAAAACATAATCCACACATCAAATGAGGTACAAGAAGAAAGGAGGAGTTGCCCCTGGTTCTGGAAAGACTCACTGAAACAGTATTCAGCAAAACCAGAAAGGGGAAGTGGAAAGGGGTGGGTGGGAGGACAGGGGAACAGAAGGGGGCTTACGGGACTTTCGGGGAGTGGGGGGGCTAGAAAAGGGGAAATCATTTGAAATGTAAATAAATTATATCGAATAAAAAAAAGAGAAAAAAAGAATTGACAAATGGGACCTCATAAAATTACAAAGTTTCTGTAAGGCAAAGGACACCATCAAAAGGACAAATCGGCAACCAACAAATTGGGAAAAGATCTTCACCAATCCTACATCTGATAGAGGGCTAATATTCAATATATATACAGAACTCAAGAAGTTAGACTCCAGAAAACCAAACAACCCTATTAAAAAATGGTGTACAGAGTTAAACAAAGAATTCTCACCTGAAGAATTTCGGATGGTGGAGAAACATCTTAAAAAATGCTCAACTTCATTAGTCATTAGGGAAATGCAAATCAAAACAACCCTGAGATTTCACCTTACACCAGTCAGAATGGCTAAGATTAAAAATTCAGGAGACAGCAGGTGTTGGCAAGGATGTGGAGAAAGAGGAACACTCTTTCACTGCTGGTGGGGTTGCAAATTGGTACAACCACTCTGGAAATCAGTCTGGCGGTTCCTCTGAAAACTGGGCACCTCACTTCCTGCTATACCACTCCTGGGCATATACCCAAAAGATTCCCCACCGTGTAATAAGGATACATGCTCTACTATGTTCATAGCAGCCCTATTTTTAATTGCCAGAGTTGGAAAGTACCCAGGTATCCCGCAACAGAAGAGTGGATGCAAAAAATGTGGTATATATACACAATGGAGTACTATTCAGCCATTAGAAACAATGAATTCATGAAATTCTTAGGCAAATGGATGGAGCTGGAGAACATCATACTAAGTGAGGTAACCCAGACTCAAAAGATGAATTATGGTATGCACTCACTAATAAGTGGATATTAACCTAGAAAACTGGAATACCCAAAACATAATCCACACATCAAATGAGGTAGAAGAAGAACGGAGGAGTGGCCCTTTGTTCTGGAAAGACTTAGTGAAGCAGTATAGAACAAAATCAGAACAGGGAAGTGGGAAGGGTCGGTTGGGAAAACAGGGGGAGGGAAGGGTACTGATGGGACTTTCGGGGAGTCGGGGTCCAGAAAAGGGGAAATCATTTGAAATGTAAATAAATATATCAATAAATTAAAAAAAAGAATTTGTGGATAGTTGAGAAAAAAATCATCAGAGCAATGCTAAAGTTTCTTTGAGATTTTCTTTTTAATTATCTAATGAGTTCGTCACGCTCTGTTGAACTCTGTAGCCATGCCCACTTAGTTTAGGATTGATGCAACTGAACATTGGTACCAAATGGCTTTATACAGCAACTTTTTAAGCTTTCTTTCTGGGATGATGGCTTTGTCTATGAAGACTCAAATGGCCTGGAATGACCTGTCACAGGTTCCGAAGGGTCTAAGGTATGGTCTTCTTTTCAGACACAAAATTTCCTGTCACATTACATGTTATATTTTGAAATATGAAGAATTATTTGAATACCCTTAGGACACCTACTTATTCAAATATTCTCTGCGAAGATTTCATATCAGCTTAAAATTCAATAAAGTCTTAACATTTCTCTGAGATGTCCACTCACACGTGTTTCATGAAAATATCTCATTCAGTTTGACCAGCATCCACATGGAAACTCCTGTGCCAGAGTCTTTGTTCTGCTGGTAAACCAAATAGATCTGATTATACCCCTGTGATCTTTCAATTCCATTTACTTCCTTTTAAATCCACTGTATTCACTTGGTGCTGTGTATCTGTGATTAGATAGGTGTACGGGTATCTACTGGGATGTGGATGGTTTCTCAGAGGCCACGTCTCTAATGAAAATATATTCTCCCTCTTTCAGCAACCAATAATTGACAACAATTTCTCAGCTAAGTGTGGGACTTCCTGAACACTTTCTGTAATGCTGTGGATTTATTTAGATCGTTACCTTTCCTCTGCAGGTACATTGTACATTCAGTCACAGCCACTGTAAGTTATTGTGTAAGACTGTCCTATTAAGCACTGTGATGTATGCTTTTTCAGGCTTCATCAGAGAAGCGTCTGTTTTCACTAGATGGCAATTAGCAAAGTTCACTTTTAAGAAGAGCTGAGTTATGAAAAGAAACCAGTAACCCCTCTAAGAATAATAACAGGAAGCATTTAACAGTTAAGCACATACTTTGGAGTAAAGAATCCAGATGTTGCTCTGCTGGTCCAGGCTCTTCAATACTCTTGTTCTTCCAGTGGGGACTTTCGCCAGGTATATCAAAGCTCCCATCAGTGTCATAGAATATCTATAATATTCTGCATTGTGGGATTGCTTCCATTCCATCTCATGCCAAAACATTTCATGATTCTCAGCTTTCCACACAGAAATCTCTTTCCCAATCATTAGCTGCAAGCTTATGTGCTGACTTGCCTCGTTATTAGCCTGCCCAGTAACCACACCAGGATTTTTCTTTTCACCATTTCTGGGCCACTCTTAGGAATGGAAGTATCTCTTTGTGTTCCCAGTGCACTTAATGCATTTACATTCAAATTTTGTTTACTGAAATTAATATGCATACTTCATTCTTTTAGGTTCTTTTGAATAATTTACTTCCACCATAAATAGTATTTAGAAAAACACTTACCTCGTAATATACTGTAGTCCAAGAGAATTTTAGTCATATAAATGGTTACTCAGACCATTTAAAACCTGTACACCTCTAAGCCATCTTCTTTCATGGAAAAATGAGAGAATAAAAGTAAATTCATGGGACAGTTTAAAGACATTTCTACAATATACACTAATCAAAGCAATTATTTTCAAATTTTGTAAGTCTTATTTTTACATGAATTTATGTATCTAATTTTTCTCTTCAACTGTTTTTGTATGTAAATGACATACAATCTGTGACTAATGTATTTTATATATAAATGCATAATATAAAATATGTTATTTAATTGTCCAGCCTTTTCTTTTTGCTATTAATTTACTTTACATCCCTATTGCAGACTCCCCTAATCACAGACCACGCCTTACATAGCCCTTCCTCCTTCCCCCTACACTTCTCCTCTGAGAAAAGGGAAGTTCACTCCTGGGTACCAAGCCACTCTGGCACATCAAGTCACTGCAGGACTAGGCACATCCTCTTCCACTGATGCCAGACAAGGCAACCTTATTAGTGCAACAGAATCTGTAGGCATGTTCTGCCTTTTATTAACATTTACTTCCTGAATTCATGAATCTCAATAGAAAATATTTTAACCCTATTTGAATGTCACTGAGTATTATATCATTCAGTGACCAGATACAAACCAAACAACAGTAAGTGAACCTGCTCAGAAGCAGAGTGAAATTGTATCAGTGAGGAATAAACCTTTGAATTAAAATATCTTCTAGAATATTCTTTCTGAAGAGGCTTCTACTACAACTTTTAACATATCCCCTACATTTCCCTGATGATTGCGGTGATATTTTCTACATCACAGATAAGCACTTTATTCAAAAGTTTCTTCCTGGATAGACACAGAGGAAGATATCAGTCTTGCACCTGCTCCTCATTAGTGTTCTGCTCCAGGTGTTTGGTCATGCAGCTTCTCCCATCCCATAAAGTGGGAAGATTAGGAAAACCCAAAAACATCTTTGAATGTTCTTATACTATAAACTAAGCTAGTACCTTCTGCTCTATAGGGAATTCACTTTTAATATTTTCTATAAAAGAGGGATATTAGATCTGACTGATACAGCAGAGGAATGGTGTCTCAAGCTGTTGGTTGTGAGCAGGACGAAGGAGAACTCAGCATGGCTTTTTGAAGTATTGCTTATTGTTTATTCTAAACTCTGCATATGAGATTGTCTTTCCCATGCTCATCCTGAAGTCTTACACGGTACAATGATTGTGTTCAGTACTCAATGGAGGATGTTGTATGACTTTGTTTTGTTTCAAGAATACTTTTCAAGCACTGGAGTTAATAGAACCACTCAGTATTGTAAAAGAAGGTCTTCAAAATATTATATACTAATTGTTTCTTATTACTATTTTGGAAGTGATAACACAAATACTACAGAGCAAATTACATTTGTTAAAATGTTAGCTTTTATTTATTTCCTTATCTGTTTTTGCAGTTATGGGACTGACCACAAGACTGTATGTTGCACAATGCAAAGCCTTATACCTATTAAGATAACTGTTAAACTCAACAGTTTTTCTTATTTATTTCTTTTCCCATAATAGTACTGATATTTGAAATAAATATTAATAAACTTCCTGGATACAAATATGATGGTGACTGCAGAGGAATATTAAAAATACCAATTTAGTGAAAAAAGTAACAAAGAAACAAAAGTTCCATCACTGTGATAAGTCTCTATTACTTATGCTATTAATAAAATAAAGTTCTCTTAAATAGGATAACATTTGTAGTAGTCAAATCTAAATAAGGAATCTATTGGAATAGAATATAATTTAGAAAAATGGAATAATATTGAAATATATGTGTATCAGCAGGCACAGAGAATGAGAGGAAGAAAGATAGTCACCAGAGTTCCTAGTATTAATAGTTTTGTCCAAAACATTACATAAACAACACACTTAAAGCAGCCAACCATTGGGTTTTACACAGGGCCCCATAGAGGAGTTAAAGAAAACACTGAAGGAGCTGAAGGGATTTGTAACCTCATAGGAAGAACAACAGTATCAACCAGTCAGACCCCTGAGAGCTCCCAGGGACTAAACCACCAATCTAGGAGTGCACAGGGAGGGACCCAAAGCTCCAGCCAGATATGTAGCAGAGGATGGTGTTGTCTGACATCAATAGGAGGAGAAGCCCTTGGTCCTGGATAGGCTAGATTCCACAGTGTAGGTGAATGCCAGGGCAGTGAGGTGGAAGTGGGTAGGTGGAAGTGGGTGGGAGGGAGTGTGAACAGCCTCAGAGAAGCAGGGTGAGGGGGGATGGGAGGTCAGGCTGGAGGTAAAACAGGAAATGGGATAACATTTGCAATGCAAATTCATAAAATACACAATTAAAAAAAAGAAAAAAAACAATCTCATAATAAAGTCTTTTTTTTAATCTGATAAAATTACAGCACAGTAAAGTGAGATTATCCAAGGTTAAACCTTATCAATGGTAAATCTCCTGGATATCTAAGGTTTTTTAATCTTCGCAATTGTAGTGTTGGATTCCCTTGACAACAACCCCCAGACTCCCAGAGAGGCATTTTGAGTATGTTTCATTCATTTCTAATGTTTTATCAAATGATTTATAATTCCTCAAGAAACTGAATCTAGAGAGTCTGGGAAGGTAGCTCCGAAGCTAAGAGTATCAGTGGCAGCTTCTTGCTCCATAGGGTTAAGGAAGACTTTGAGGAAATAAAAGTTGTTTGGAGAAAAAAAAAAAAGAATGAAGAACCTGGGTTTAAGACCTCAGAGCTCACTTGGGCATGGAAGCACCTACCTGCAAACCAGGTGCTGTGGAAGCTGAAGACAGGAGCACTGCTAGGGCTCGCAGGCTTCCAGGCTGCCTCCATGTTTAGAGGAGACTCTCCAGGGAATATGATACTGACAGAGCAGGACACATACTGTCTTCCACTTACCACACATGTACACAGGAGCATAGACATGTGCCCACCCATCACCTCACAAAAGTAAAATGCAAACAAAAGTCAAGCCTCAGGTGAGTGAAGCATCAATAAGTTTCCAAACTAAAGTCTATAATTGCAACACATTTTTGGTTCTAGAATATGTAATGGCTTAATGAAACAAAATCATTTAAGTGTTTTTAATCCCAGGGATGCAGGCTTTATAAATAGCCCTAATTAATGAGGGAACTATTGTTACTTGATTTCACTAGTATTAACAGGCATATTAATTTAATGCACTGTAGCATTCTGTAGTGAAGCATTTTGCCCTTCTGTATGTGTATATTATTCTGTAGTGAAGCATTTTGCCCTTCGGTATGTGTATATTAATGTCTGCTATAAGTCGTTAAGGCTAATACATTTTCGTTTAGTAACATTTCATGAGTTCTAGTATGGGTAATTTGTTCAGTATATAGCATAATATAGCCTGATAGTAAGATTATTGTTAGGACACAACAAAAACAACTCCTTAGTTGAAAATGAAATGTAGTAGAAATAATGTGATACAAATAAAAATACTCTTTGCTTTGATTTACTTAAGGGTATAAGCTTCCTGAGATTGGTATTGGTCAATAGGTTTTGGATGTACCAACAGAAGCACAGGCTTGTACTTGCTGCTCTCTTAAAAATGAATGAATGAGTCTTTTCATTATGCTTGTTTAGGACCTGTTAGGCATCCCTATGGCTGACATACCATAAGTACAGCTTGTTTGTCTCTTCTAGAAGACACAATTTTAAACCAGACTTCCTTCTCTTCTGCTGTTTACAATGTTTACCACTCTACATCCTCAATGCAACTTGAATCCTGTGGCTATGAGTTGAGTCATAGATGTATTCATTGGTACTGAACAACCCACAATCAGATTGGTAAGTTGTATTTTTTCTGCGCTGGTCCCCATCAGCTGTAAAGTTTCTTTGTAGACATGCTAACATGTAAGAAGTAAACTAATGATAGGGGATACTCCTAGACAAAAAGCTATATGCAATTAAGTCCCTAATTGATTATCCAATACTAAATTGTCAGCCATAAATATATATATATATATACACAAATATATATAAATATATATTTATATATAAATATATATACACAAATATATTTATACAAGCAATAGGAAAAGAACTCAGAATCTGTATTTGTGTTGTGGTGTGTGTGTGTGTGTGTGTGTGTATGTGTGTGTGTGTGTACATGCATGTGCACATCCTGCACATACCTATATTTTGGTATGTGAAATAATAATCAACAAAAGCCCTGAATTTGAGAGGGAGTAAGGGGAGGTGGCAATTATTGGAGGAAGAGGACACAGGTGGGATTGGAGAATATCTGAATACTGAATATACAATTAGCATATCAAATGATTCCCATGAAGAAGGAAGAAGAGGGCCCTAATCCTGGAAAGGCTTGATCCAGCATTGTAGGGGAGTACCAGGACAGAGAGAAGGGAGGGGGAATGATAGGAGAATGGATAGAGAGAAGAGGGCTTATGGGACATATGGGGAGGGGGGAACTGGAAAAGGGGAAAGCTTTTAGAATGTAAACAAAGAATAAAGAAAATAAATAAAAAACTGTTACAGAAAAAGTTAAGAAAACATAAGCTCCCACAGTACAGATACATATAAGACACTCTCTTACATAAAAACTTATAATATGTAATAAAGTAAAACTATGAAACTTTACTGAGTTTACCTTATGTCTGTCAGAATTTCAAGATAATGTGCATATATATATGAAAGGTTAAAGTAAAATGAAAATTTTTGCTTTCCTTGGAAGCTCAGTATTGTCCCAGGATGTTTTTCTGGCAGCTGTCTTGTGAAAGGATATTTTGCAGAAGCAGACACAGAGAAGATGTTTGCTGAAGCAGAAACTTGAGAGAGTAATTGATGCTTGAAAAGATTATAAGTAGAACCTCTTAGACAGTGAAAGGATGCTCTTGTGTTTAGCTAGGCTTTTCTAGTGGTGCAATGCTTTGCTAGACTTCACTTCACAGAGAAAAATAGACCAAAGAGTTTCTCATGGTATTCCAGCTGATTCTTGCCACTTCAGCTGACTCATGCCAATTCATTGGAGCTTTGTGGCTTTTGCTTGATTAATCTGCTGCTACTGATTTCTGTTTGGTGTTTGTTATTGGACTGAACTGATGATATCATGACAATAAAGAGTGGAATAGCCCTAAAGAACTGCTTCTAAACACAACTTACTTGTCCTATTAAACATCTTTGCTCCCCTACTTTGATCAGTGGGCTAGAAGGAAGGCTGAAGTGTTTAAGAACTCTAAAGAAAATAGGCCTTGAAAACTTTAGGCCCACATGAAGGTATGGTTTGTCTCACCACATTTAAACTCTGTGCAATGGAAGGGTTGATTTACCAACCTTTGGCAATCTAGGAGCTATAATGATTTTCCAGTGGTTGTTGTATATAGCCCCCAAAGAGCCTACTCTTAGTCATTCCTGGCTAGGTTGAAGAGGAGTAGAGAAACCAGCTGAGTGGTTACAATCCCACAGTTTTTAATAGATTTCTTATATGAATGCTGAACCTCCAAGTAATTTCATTTATATATCACCTTTATTCTTGAAATATTCACTATAGATTTTTGGTTAGAGTCTATGAAATTTGACTTAAAAGTTTTTTTTTTAAAACCACAAGCTAGACTTACCAATGTGTGGTTTAATTTGTATTGAGTTATTTAAATTTTCAGCTTGTTTATATGTTATATAATTATTGTTTCTATTATGTGTAACGAACATATCCACATTTGTCTATGTTATTAAGTTGCTTTGGGTTTTGTGAGATCTTCAGTGGTAACTGCTGTTGCCGGAGATGCTTTGACCATTTATAGCATCATTGATGGGGGCAGGATGCATCTTTGGCGTCCATGAACATGGAGGTAAACAGAAACAGTAAGTACATAGGTACAATTACATAGATAATTCAGAAAATTAACAGAAAATGCTGCCAGTTGTACTAGAATTTCTGATTCTCAGCTGGTAGGAATCTTCAAATAGACTCTGGGGTAGAGGCTGTTTTCCTCTCCTCCCCATGCTCCCTTATGTTTTTGTGTGCCTTTATCCATATCAATATGTCAAATGTGGCATCACTAATTATTTTTGAAACTGATTTGTAATACACGTGGGATCAACTTGTAAACCCTTTTTATAGCAAATTCTCACTTTGTTAGTAGCTTTTCATTAGAAGTCATAGGCCAGATCTGCTGTATGAAGCCAGAAAATGTCTATTATTCTTTAGTGAACTACCTTCAAAGAAGGACCCATGATTTACCACAGAAAAGAATTTGAGGACAAGCTAGTATGAAGGAAAATTGAAATGTTTGAAAAGAAAATTTTTAACATAGATTTAATCATAGAGTTAATAGAAAAACAGAGGGCCTTGAAGAACAGATAAGATAAACCCAGGAACTTGGGGTTGAGGTTACTGAACATGACTTGTACTAAACTGTCTAAGAAATATTCATAGAAGCCATTTTTTTCAGTCCTCAAATGCATTACAAAGCAATACTAAGAAAGTTTTTTCTCCTCTTTTGCAGCAGCAAAACTATGGCATGGATTTAGATAAGTTTACATAGGATTTAGATCTACTAAACTGAAAGCAAGAGCAAGATTTTATACTAGTGTATTAAATCACACATTTACTATGATTAGAGTTACTCATGACATTCTGAAGTAAATGGATTTTAGCACTAGAAAATGTATTAAGCATGAGTTATTGTAATTTTAATATTATTGTTTGAATTATCAATTTACTAATTGTCTGATTTCTGTATATAATTAGACATAACAGAAAATGTTTCCAGTTGTACTAGAATTGCTGTTTCTCAGCTGGTAGGAATCTTAAAATAGACTCTAGGGTAGAGGCTGTTTTCCTCTCCTTCCCATGCTCCCTTATGTTTTTGTGTGCCTTTATCCATATCAATATGTCAAATGTGGTATCATTAATTATTTTTGAGACTGATTTGAAATGCATTCTAAGTGCATTTGCCCTCTTCCTCAGTCATTAACACTGACGTTTGATTGTGACATAGAGGTAATTTAGAAGTACAAATTTTATATTTATGACCTATCCATTAGAAAAGATTATTCCTATATGTTTTGATATAACCTTTGACAAAAATTTTAGTATTTAAATATTGCACCAAATGATTTCCCAACATGAATGATTTTATAACTGTGGTTGGTGGGTAAGGCATGTCTTTTAAGACTATTCCATGACAAATTTTCCACCCCTCCACACAGCAACTTTTGGGGAAAAGTCTCATTATTAATACCAGGCAGTCTGAAACTTGCAACTATCTTTTTCCTGTGTCTCAAGTACTGAGATAGCAAGTGTACAGCATTTGTTGTAATAAATTATTCTTATAAATACTAAATGTTTTCATAAATTAAACAAGAATTACAACACATTTCATTTAATACACAATATTTTTATGCTTTATATTTTCTATTTAGGTATATTCTACTAAAACTTTATGCATCATAACCACTATTATATTTAGCAATATATAAGGGTCAGGGTTAGAGTGCATCAGCTTCTTTTGTCTGGTAGCCATCTGAAAGCTATACACTTACTCTGCACTAGGCACATTTCTTGGAACTGCAGTGGAGAGTAAGATTGAGTGAATGGCCTTGCAACATTTAATTATTTCTCTGTTGGGAGAAAAGAAGCAGTAAATAATACATTTTATTATTTTCAATGGAAAAATTCTAGTGGGATAAAATGAAAACATCCTATAGAGTACTATTTTGAATAGGTACTGATAAAGAACAACCTTTCAAAGGGAACATGTGTTTGGAAGTAACCTCAGTGTGAAAAACTGTGAAAAGAGGTCAGTAAAGATAATTCTATATGAATAAATTTTAAAAGGAGACTATATGTCTAAAACAACAATGGATTTCTGATGACAATGTCTCTGATACATTCAAATTTCTCTCAGACATCTATTGACTTTTACCTGTTCTATAAACAAGAGAAACAATTTTAATAACTTGTTCACAATCCTTTTAACTAACAAAGGAAGAATTTACAACCACCTTGTTTTAGTCAGCCTAAAACAACATTACTATGACATCATGCCTAAGAATATTCTACTTTCTACCCCATAAGAAGAACAATAATATCAACCAACTGGAGCCTCCAGAGACCACATGGACAAAAACATGAATCAAGGAGTACAAATGGAGCAACCCATGGATCCAGCTGCATATGTTGGATGATGCATATGATGGTCTTGTTGTGCATCAATGAGAAAAGAGGCACTTGGTCCTGTGAAGGCTCAGATGCCCCAGTGTAGGGGAATTCAAGGGTAGGGAGGCATGAGTGGGTGGGTATGGGAGAGCACCCTATAGAAGCAGGGAGAGGGACAATGGGATAGGGAATTTCAGGGGGTGGCAGAGAAAGAGGATAACAATTGAAATGTAAATAAAATATCAAAGTAAAAGAAAAAGAGATCTGAGGGTGGAAAAAGATCTGCTTCTTCCTACTCACCTTTCCTCCTTTGCTGGTGAGTGCATCTGGCTCCTGGCTGGCAGTGCTGTTCATTGTGTGATATGACTCTTGGGGAGATATTAGCAATTATCTGCTCACCCTAGGTAGAAAGCTAGTGCAAATCAAAATGAACCCATTTAAAACATCCTGTGTCTCGACAAACTTCATCTCTAATCATGATGTTTTATATCAGAGAAAATAGTTAGATAATGTTGCTGCTATTTTTTTCTTAAAATCAGAATTCAGTTTTGTTGGTCTTTGGATATGAATAAAAATCATACAATACCTATTAGGTCTCTTTGAATCTGGGGATAACATGTTTTGTACTTGTACTTCTTGGGAGAGCCCATATTCCAAGTGATTTGGAAAGCCACTGACTTTGAGTGGAACTTGGAAAAAATGAGAAGGCTCTTCATTGAGTCTTGGATGTCAGTGCAGGGCATTCTGCCACTTGGAATATATAGTCCCACATATCTAATCGTACTCAAAGTTTCAATGGCAGATAGGAGAGATATTTGGCCAGGTGGGAAGGCTCTCATATTTGACTCACAGTTAATGTCATTGGGATTTTGGGTCAAGGTTCTTCTGACATCTGCAGACAACTTTAAGAGAAGCAAAGTAATGTCTTATGATGGATGTGATGGTTGTATATGCTTGGCCCAGGGAGTGTGACCCTGTTGGAGTAGGTATGTCACTGTGGGTATGGGCTTTCCTACCCTCCTCCTAGCTGCCTGCAAGCTATTCTTCTTCTATCAGTCATCAGATGAAGGGGTAGAACTCTAAGCCCTTCCTGTACTGTGCCTGTTCAGATACTGTCATACTCCCACCTTGATGATAATGCACTGAACCTCTCAACCTGTAAGCCAGCCCCAATTAAATGTTGTTCTTATAAAAGTTGCCTTGGTCGTGGTGTCTGTTCACAGCAGCAAAACCCTAACTAGGAAAATGGACAACTAAGTTTTCATGTGGACTGATATTTCTGTTTTCTGATCTATTGAATCATAACATTGTATATGAAAAGAAGCAGAACACAAATGGAAATTGCATACATGTAGTCATGAAAAAGTTGTTCATTGCATCTGATTCCTGCTCTTACTATGGTGCCTTCTTTTCCCGCAGGTGTCTCTTGGGTGTGTCCAGGATCATTTGATTGAGGAAGCAAAGACTAGTGGCTCCCTTAAAGATCACTTTTATCACTGTGCAGATAGCACCATAGCAAGATTCAGCTATAGTATTAAAATTCTTTTGAGACAAGCCCAAATGATGGTGAATAAATCAAATATTAAGAGGAAGTCATCTTAATTAAGAAAATGCTTCGATATGATTGACCCACAGGACAGTCTATAGGGTATTTTCTTTTTTTATTACATATATTCTTTATTTACATTTCAAATGTTGTCCCCTTTCCTGTTTTCCTGCTCGAAAACCCCTAACCCATTCCCCCTGCCCCTGCTCACCAATCCTCCGACTCCTACTTCCTGGTTATAGGACATTTTATTGATTAATAATTGATGATATGTGAATCCAACACACTGTGAGCGTGACATTCATGGACTGGTTGTCTTTGGTGCTATAAGAAAGCAAACCTTCAGAAGAAAGGAGCCAGAATGTAGCATACTTTTGTACCCTTTGAATCAATACTGCCCTACCTTGAGCTTCTACTCTGATTTATCTTTATGCTAGACTAAATCCATAAGACAAATAAATACTTTCCTCCCCAAGTTACTTTTGGTTATGGTGTTTTGTCACAGCAATAAAAATGCTATGATAGAAACTTGGTTTTGCTTTGAAAGAAAATATCCAAATGCATATATTAATGCTAAATTATTGACTATAGACTTATATGGTATAGTTCTTTGTTAAGAATAAACCAAAAACATCTTGGTTAGATTGCACATTATACTGGTCTGTAAAAAGGATTAAAGAATTAAGTGAAAAAGACATTCTTAAGTTAAATTCAATTGGTAGTCATTTTCAGTTATGATCATAGTTTTAGGGTTGCATGTATCACAAATGCCATTAAACACAAATAATACTACTATGTTTTATTCTATGTCATATACTAGAGTTATTTCAATTTATAATTAGGTCTATGATGTGTCTTAAGGCAATATTTGTGAAAGATGTGAAGTAACTCTAGATTACTATTTTTTTAAAGCCTGAATATTACCTTTCGACGTTTTGTCACCTTAAGTTTTAACGTTCTATTAGATGTTCTATCTTTTATCTCAAATTTTCTGTGTACCTTAGACATAAGTTAATCAATGAACAAAAAATAAAATGAGGGTTTTGATTGGGATTATAATATAAATTGGGTATTAACACATTAGAAAAGAATAAGTTGGGAATGACTTGGATTTTGAAAAATGTTTGCATTCATTTGAGCATGGAAGAGTTTTCCATTTATATAGTTAATTCATCTGTCAGAAGTTTATGTATTTCCCCTTGTTGATGCCTTGTATATGTTATATGATTTATGCCTAAGAATTTTTTATTCGATATATTTTTAATTTACATTTCAAATGATTTTCCCTTTTCAGGCTTCCTGCTCCCCAAAAGTCCCATAAGCCCTCTTCCCTCTCCCTATTCCCCTATCCACCCCCTCCCACTTCCCTGTTCTGGTATTGCCCTATACTGCTACACTGAGTCTTTCTATAACTAGGGGCCACTCCTCCATTCTTCTTGTACATCATTTGATGTGTGGATTATGTTTTGGGTATTCCAATTTTCTAGGCTAATATCCAATTATTAGTGAGTGTATACAGTGATTGATCTTTTGAGAATGTGTTACCTCACTTAGTATGATGTTCTCCAGCTCCATCCATTTGCCTAAGAATTTCATGAATTCATTGTTTCTAATGGCTGAACAGTACTCCATTGTGTATATATACCAGATTTTTTGTATCCATTCCTCCGCTGAGGGATACCTGGGTTCTTTCCAGCTTCTGGCTATTATAAATAGGGCTGCTATGAACTTAGTGGCGCACATATCCTTATTACATGCTGGGGGAATCCTCTGGGTATATGTTCAGGAGTGGTATAGCAGAATCCTCCGTAAGTGATGTGCCCAGTTTTCTGAGTAAACTCCAGACTGATTTCCAGAGTGGTTGTACCAAATTGCAAGCCCACCAGCAGTGGAGGAGTGTTCCTTTTCTCCACATCCTCACTAACACCTTCTGTCCCCTGAGTTTTTAATCTTAACCATTCTGATTGGTGTAAGGTAAAATATCAGGGTTGTTTTGATTTGCATTTCCCTAATGACTAATGATGTTGAGCATTTATTTACTCTCATTTTTTTATTCGATATATTTTTTATTTACATTTCAAATGATTTCCCCTTTTCTAGACCCCCACTCCCAAAAGTCCCATCAACCCACTTCCCTCTACCTGTTTTCCCACCCAACCCTTCCCACTTCCCTGTTCTGATATTGCCCTATACTGCTTCACTGAGTCTTTCCAGAACAAGGGGCCACTCCTCCGTTCTTCTTGCACCTCATTTGATGTGTGGATTATGTTTTTGGCATTCCAGTTTTCTAGGTTAATATCCACTTATTAGTGAGTGCATACCATGATTCCTCTTTTGAGGATGGGTTACCTCACTTAGTATGATGTTCTCCAACTCCATCCATTTGCCTACGAATTTCATGAATTCATTGTTTCTAATGGCTGAATAGTACTCCATTGTGTATATTTACCACATTTTTTGCATCCACTCTTCTGTTGAGGGATACCTGGGTTCTTTCCAGTTTCTGGCAATTATAAATAGGGCTGCTATGAACATAGTGGAACATGTATCCTTATTACATGCTGGGGAATCTTCTGGGTATATGCCCAGGAATGGTATAGCAGGATCTTCTGGAAGTGAGGTGCCCAGTTTTCAGAGGAACTGCCAGACTGATTTCCAGAGTGGTTGTACCAATTTGCAACCCCACCAGCAGTGGAGGAGTGTTCCTCTTTCTCCACATCCTCACCAACATCTGCTGTCTCCTGAATTTTTAATCTTAGCCATTCTGATTGGTGTAAGGTGAAATCTCAGGGATGTTTTGATTTGCATTTCTCTAATGACTAATCAAGTTGAGCACTTTTTAAGATGCTTCTCAGCCCTTTGAAGTTCTTCTGGTGAAAATTCTTTGTTGAGCTCTGTATCCCATTTTTTAATAGGGTTATTTGGTTTTTTGGAGTCTAACTTCTTGAGTTCTTTATATATATTGGATATTAGCCCTCTATCTGATGTAGGGTTGGTGAAGATCTTTTCCCAATTTGTTGGTTGCCAATTTGCCCTTTTGATGGTGTCCTTTGCCTTGCAGAAGCTTTGTAATTTTTTTAAGGTGATTTTCAGCCATTGGAAGTTCTTCGGGTGAAAATTTCTTGTTTAGGTCTGTACCTCATTTTTAATAGGGTTATTTGGTTTTCTGGAGTCTAACTTCTTGAGTTCTTTGTATATACTGGATATTAGCTCACTGTCAGATGTAGGGTTGGTGAAGATAGTTTCCAAATTTGTTGATTGCCTAAGTGTCCTTTTGATGGTTTCCTTTGTCTTACAGAAACTTTGTTATTTTATGTGGTCCCATTTGTCAATTCTTGATTGTAGAGCATAAGCTATCGGTGTTCTGTACAGAAACATTCCCCCTGTACCGATGTCCTCAAGGGTCATCCCAAGTTTCTTTTCTATTAGCTTCAGGGTATCTGGCTTTATGTGGAGGTCCTTGATCCATTTGGATTTGAGCTTAGTACAAGGAAATAAGGATGGATCAATTCGCATTCTTCTGCATGCTGACCTCCAGTTGAAACAGCACCATTTGTTGAAAAGGCTATCTTATTTCCACTGGATATTTACAGCACCTTTGTTGAGGATCAAGTGGCCATTGATGTGTGGGTTCATTTCTGGATCTGCCTGTCACTGCACCAATACCATGCAGTTTTTAACACTATTGCTCTTTACTATTGCTTGAGGTAAGGGATACTGATTTTCCCCAGATTTCTTTTGTTGTTGAGAATAGTTTTAGCTATCCTGGGTTTTTTGTTATCCCAGATGAATTTGAGAATTGCTTTTTCTAACTCTATGAAGAACTGAGTTGGTATTTTGATGGGAATTGCATTGAATCTGTATATTGCTTTTGGCAAAATGGTCATTTTAACTAGATTAATCCAGCCAATCCATGAGCATAGAAGATTTTTCCACTTTCTGAGGTCTTCTTCCATTTCCTTCTTTAGAGAGTTGAAGTTCTTGTCATATAGACTTTTCACTTGTTTTGTCAGAGTCACACCAAGGGACCTTATATTGTTTGTGGCTATTGTGAAGGGTGTCATTTCCCTAATTTCTTTCTCTGCCTGCTTATCCTTTGAGTATAGGAAGGCTACTGATATGCTTGAGTTGATTTTATAACCTGACACTTTGCTGAAGTTGTTTATCAGCTGTAGGAGTTCTCTAGTAGTGTTTTTTGGGTCACTTAGGTATACTATCATATGATCTGCAAATAGTGATAGTTTGATTTCTTCCTTTCCAATTTGTACACCTTATGTTGTCCAATTGCCCTAAGTAGTACCCCAAGTATAATATTGAAAAGATAAGGAGAGAGGGGGTAGCCTTGTCTAATTCCTGATTTCAGTGGGATTGCTTCAAGTTTCTTTCCATTTAGTTTGATGCTGGCTACCAGTTTGCTGTATATCGCTTTTACTATGTTTAGGTATGGGCCTTGAATTTCTGTTCTTTCCAAAACTTTAAGCATGAAAGGATGTTGAATTTTGACAAATGCTTTTTCAATATCCAATGAAATGACCATGTGGGGTTTTTTCCTTGAGTTTCTTTATGTAGTGTATTGCATTGATGGATTTCTGTATATTGAACAATCCCTGCATCCCTGGGATAAAGCCTACTTGATCATGTTGGATGATCATTTTGATGTGTTCTTGGATTCGGTGGGCAAGAATTTTATTGAGTATTTTTACATCGATGTTCATAAGGGAAATTGTTCTGAAGTTCTCTTTCTTTGTTGGATCTTTGTGTGGTTTTGGTATCAGTGTAATTGTGGCTTCGTAGAAGGAATTGGGTAGTGTTCCTTCTGTTTCTATTTTGTGGAATAGTTTGAAGAGTATTGGTGTTAGGTCTTCTTTGAAGGTCTGATAGAATTCTGCACTGAAACCATCTGGACCTGTGTTTTTTTTTTGGTTGGAAGACTTTCTATCACCCCTTCTATTTTTTAGGGGTTATGGGACTGTTTAGATGATCTATTTGGTCCTGATTTAATTTGGTATTTGGTATCTGTCTAGGAAATTGTCTATTTCCTCCAGATTCTTCAATTGTGTTGAGTATAGGTTTTTGTAGTAGGATCTAGTGATTTTTTTTGAATTTCCTCAGTTTCTGTTGTTATATCCCCCTTTTTATTTCTAATTTTGTGTATTTGCATACTTTCTCTCTGCCCTTTGGTCAGTCTGGATAAGGGTTTATCTATCTTGTTGATTTTCTCAACGAACCAGCTCCTGGATTCGTTGATTCTTGGTATGGTTCTCTTTGTTTCCACTTGATTGATTTCAGCACTGTGTTTGATGATTTCCTGTCTTCTTCTCCTCCTAGCTGAATTTGCTTATTTTTGTTCCAGAGCTTTCACCTGTGCCATTAAGCTGTTTGTGTATGCTCTCTCCTCCTTCTTTTTGGAGGCACTCAGAGCTTTTCCTCTTAGCACTGCTTTCATTGTGTCCTAAAGATTTGGGTACGTTGTACCTTCAGTTTCATTAAATTCTAAAAAGTCTCTGATTTCTTTCTTTCTTTCTTCTCTGGCCAAGGTGTCATCGAGTAGAGTATTGTTCAACCTCCATGTGTATGTGGGCGTTCTGTTGTTTTTCTTGCTATTGAAGTCCACTCTTACTCCATAGTGATCTGATAGGAGACATGGGATTAGTTTGATCTTCTTATATTGGTTGAGGTCTGTCTTGTGACCAATTATATGGTTGATTTTGGAGAAGGTACCATGAGGTGCTGAGAAAAAGGTATATTCTTTTGCTTTAGGGTGAAATGTTCTATAAATATCAGTTAAATTCAATTGGTCCAAAGCTTCAATGAGTTTTGCTGTGTTCCTGTTTAATTTCTATTTTCCTGATTGGTCCATTGAGGAGACTAGAATGTTGAAGTCACCCACAAGAATTGTGTTAGGTGCAATGTGCGCTTTGAGCTTTAGTAAAGTTTCTTTTATAAATGAGAGTGTCCTTGCATTTGGAGCACAGATTTTTAGAATTGAGAGTTCTTCCTGTTGGATTTTTGCTTTGACCAGCAAGAAGTGTCCTTCAGTGTCTCTTTTGATGACTTTAGGTTGAAAGTCAGTTTTATCTGATATTAGAATGGCTACTCTGGCTAGTTTCCTGACACCATTGGCTTATAAAATTGTCTTCCAGCCTTTTACTCTAAGGTAGTTTTTGTCTTTGACATTGAGGTGTGTTTCCTGTTTGCAGCTAAATGTAGGGTCCTGTTTCCTTATCCAGTCTGTTAGTCTATGTCTTTTTATTGGGTAATTGAGTCCTTTGATGCCAAGAAAAATTAAGGAATAGTGATTATTACTTCTTGTCATTTTGATGTTATTTTTATATGTGTTTATCTTCTTCTATTTGATGAAAGAAGGTTATTCCTTGCATTTTCCAGGGTGTAGTTTCCCTCCGTGTATTGGAGCTTTTCCCCTGGTATTATTTGTAGGGCTGGGTTTGTGGAAAGATATTGTGTAAATTTGGTTTTGTCATATCTTGGTTTCTCCATCTATGGTGATTGAGTGTTTTGCTGGGTATAGTAGTCTTGGCTGACATTTGTGTTCTCTTAGAGTCTTCATAAGATCTGCCCAGGATCTTCTAGCTTTCATGATCTCTAGTGAGAAGGCTGGTGTGATTCTGATAGGTCTTCCTTTATATGTTTCTTGGCCTTTTTCTCTTACTGCCTTTAATATTCTTTCTTTGTTTAGTACATTTGGGGTTTTGATTATTAGGTGACAGGAGGTGTTTCTGCTCTGGTCCAGTCTGTTTGGATCTCTGTAGGCTTCTTGTATATTCATGGGCATCTCTCTCTTAAGGTTAGGGAAGTTTTCTTCCATAATTTTGTTGAAGATATTTGCTGGCCCTTTCAGTTGTAAATCTTCACTCTCATCTATACCTATAATCCTTAGGTTTGTTCTTCTCATTGTGTCCTGGATTTCCTGGATATTTTGGGTTACAAGCTTTTTGCATTTTGCATTTTCTTTGACTGTTGAGTCAATGGCTTCTATGGTATCTTTGGCATCTGAGATTCTTTCTTCCATCTCTTGTATTCTGTTGTTGATATTAGCATCTATGGCCCCTGATTTCTTCCCAAGGTTTTCTATCTCCAAAGTTGTCTCCCTTTGTGATTTCTTAGATTTTTCTACTTCTGTTTTTAGATCCAGGATGGTTTTGCTCTGTTCCTTCATTTATTTGTTTGTGTTTTCCTTTAATTCTTTAAGAGATTTTTGTGTTTCCTCTTTCATGACTTCTACCATTTGACTGATTTTCTCCTGCATTTCTTTAATTTATTTATTTATTTATTTTTGGTTTGTTTGTTTGGTTTTGTGTGTGTGTGTGTGTGTGTGTGTGTGTGTGTGTTTTCTTCATTGGCTTCTATCTTTTGAGTCTTATTCTCCTGAATTTCTTTAAGTGATTTTTGTGTTTCCGTTATACGGGTTTCTAACTTATTCATGTTCCCCTGTTTTTCTTTATGTCCTGTTTGTGTTTCTCTAGCAGCATCATGACCAGTGATTTTAAATCCAAATCTTGTTTTTCTTTTCTGAGTGCTAAACACTCTACCGGGAAGGTGACCCCCCCAACCGGGTTTGTGCACACATGGCTAGCCTAGCTTCTCAGGCCCTGAGTCCAGGCAAAGGCCTGACAGGCTTAGGCCTGAGCAATGTTCACCTCGGTCTATGTCTAACTGGTTTTGTCAGGTAACCAAGATGGTTCCGCGTGTCCCTACAAGTGCTGGGCAGTCAATCTCCTAGCCGGGTTGGTACACAGATGGCCCAGGGAGCTGCCTAGCGCCTCAGTGCAGCCATAAGCCTGTCAGGCTTAGACCCAAGAGATGTTAGCCTCAGACTATGTCTACGTGCCTGGGGCTGTCAGATCTCTCTGGCGTCCGGGAGCCAAGATGGTAGAGAGCCTCTCATAACTGGCTGCTGGGAGGCAGAGATTTAATGTGGCTTCAGTGCAGTGAAAAGCGCTGTAACTCCACTGCTGTTCCACTGTTGCTGGCAGCTCAGCTGACCGGAGGTGGCCAATGGTAGCGGGCACAGGGCCTGCCTGGACCCTGTTGCCTTGGTTCCACTGGTGGTGGCCTTGTCCACTGGATGAGCTACTGCTGCCACTGCCCCTGCCTAAGAATTTTTAAAAATTGATTTTATATATGTGTTTGTGTGAATATATGCCACATGTGTTTAATTTTTAAGGAACATCTTAGTTTAAATGTCATTGAAATTATACTCAAGTTTTTTTTTTTGCTGATTAGAAAGTAATTGACTTTTATAAACTAATTTTGTCTTATTATTTATCATGTTTGTACATCTATAATAACATGTGTAAGTTATTGTAGAGACCAGAAAAGGTTGGTAGATTTACCTGGAGACAGAGTTACAAGTATTTTTGTGCTCCCTAATGTGCTATCTGGGAACTAAACTCTAGTCTTTGGCAAGAGCCTTTCGTACTCTTAACTAGTACTCTTTCTCACCCCAAAGATTAGCCTTTGTTTATTAACCAACCTTGTATTCTGTAACTTTACTAGAATCATTTATTATATTCAAAATTATTTTTAATCTTTTGAGTTTCTACATAGAACATTACTTCTTCCTTCTAATTCCAGTAGACATTTGATTTCTCCTTTCATTAGTTAAGACTATTGTGGGGCATGAAACAGTGAGTGGGACATTTTTGTCTTTTCCTTATTTTAATCAGAAAGATTAATGTTTCTTAGTAAATGTGATGGTAACTCTAGATTGCGTACAGCTATTCTCTGTAGCATTGTAGAACTCCATTCTTTTTTCTTTTTTTCTTTTCATTATTATGCATATAGATTTTTTTCAAGTGAGTTTTCCACATTTATTGACATAATCATGTGGTCTTTTTTTCTGTGTAATTTTCTAGCATGCTGAGTTAAATG
Organism: Apodemus sylvaticus; assembly: GCF_947179515.1. Lineage (NCBI taxonomy): Eukaryota > Metazoa > Chordata > Mammalia > Rodentia > Muridae > Apodemus > Apodemus sylvaticus. The sequence goes on along the minus strand of NC_067475.1, from coordinate 91,146,629 downwards.
ATTTTCTAACACTGGACCAAACTTGCATGCATGAACTAGTTCTATTTTGGCTTTACAATATAATTTTCCCGAATTGTTGGAAATGTTTTTATAATATTTATTTGGGGGTAGCAATCTGAAGCTTTTTGACAGAATATTTTATAAGCTTTTGGACTAGGACTATGATGGTTTCATGGAAAGGCTTTTACTTCTCAACATTTTGGCTCTTCGAAGAGCATAATCCTTAGTATATAGCACCATGGGAAACTCACAAAACAGCAGGTTTTCACATGCCTTTTGAAAACATGCTTAATATTGGTTCTCCTTCCCACTATTCTTTCCATCTCTCTTCACACTAACCTAACTTTTACCTTTTTTCTCATTTCCTTTCATATTATCTACTCCTCTCCTTAAGATTTTTCTTCATTCTCTCCATACTTTGTAGTTTCATGTATTCTATAACTACTCCAAATTAAACAAATCAATTGTTAGAGTCAAAGCTAAGATGTACACATGATTGATAATATGGGATGTTTTTATTTTTGCATCTCTTTAACCGCAGTTGTAATTCAGATTTCATCTTTTGTACAAGTAAATAAAATTTCACTGAATACAGATATCCTTCCCTTCAGGGTTCATGAACATTTGTGGATGTGAGAACAGAAAAACAATAAGACTCAGAGGTCATTGAACAGTGGACATGAAAAAGGTGTCTGCACATGCAACCTCAAAGCAGCTTAGGATACCTGGGAAAGACAATACTCATGAGTAACAATATGGCTAGTATATATTCAACATTAAAAAAATAAAGAACACATAAAATTGATAGATGCTGGAGAGGCAAGGGTGGAACTGATAGAAATAATTGTGATGAGTTAGGGGTTAATATAATCAAAATGCACTTAATAGATGTATGAAAATATTAGACATTTTTTACCAAAGAAAAAACAGAAGAATGATGTTATTATATGTTGCTGATAAGAAGAAATTAATTAAGTATATTAATATATAGGTATTAGTCTTACAAGCTCGTTCCTGGAAGTGGGGCTTAACTAAAATAAAAGAAAAGGTTTCCTGACTTGACCAATTTTAATTCATTTTAAATGAAAAAAGTGACTAGGAAACTGCCACATTTGTCAAGGAGCATACCTGCAGTTATTCAGTACATCCATAAATTTTTAAGTAACTGTTGGCTGTGGTTTGTTTCAAGACAATTCAGAGTCAGAAATTCTCAACTACTTTTAATTTAAGTGATATGATGATAAGAAAAAGATCTTCCTGTGCTTAAAATAACAAAATTGAAATGTATGTGGTTTCTCTAGATATTTTATAGTACTTACTATATCTCACAGATATATAGATGGTGTGCTACATATAAACAAATAGTACATCTAAGAGTATTTGCTAATTTATAGATTATAATTTGGTTGTGTTACTGTTTAGGGGAAATAAAAAATACTCTTAACTATAGCTTATAGGATAAAGACTATAAACCATAAAATTGCAAATTTGCATCTGTAAGGGAAATAACATGTGTATTGTATCAAATAAAGGCATGTTTGGTCATTATTTTAGGACTATTATAGCAGGTCGGGTATAATGTTCTTAAACATTTGTAAACATTTCAAAATATAAAGAACAAAGACTGACATTCCTTTTTTATAGATCAGTAGGTAGTATTTACAGGACTTGTGAAAGGCAAGTGTGGAGATATCCAGGCAGAAATGAAATGGATCAGCAGTCGATGTTATGCAGCTGTTTGATTGTCAGTGACATAGAACTGGTCACATGAGCTTTATAATTCAGTTTAGGTTGCAAGTGAATATGACATTTGGATAATTATAAGAGATGCTATAAATATATATGCCTGCATTTATCTATAGCTTGCATGTTTACACTGAGCTACTGTGTCAAGGAAATGTACCGAATATAGATTTTGTATGATTAATAATGAAACAATGCCATTCTGTATGCATAAATAGATTATCTTTGACCTTTTAGCTCAGGAATAAATTTTGAAGTATCAGCTCAATTAGAGTCCTACTGTTTAAAATCTTTAGTATGACACAGTAATAAAAATGCACGAATCAAATACCCTGTTTGCTCTATTAAAATCTAAAGTTTATACCCAATGGAACTGTTGTTAGTAAGTGCTCTCATGTCCTCTGTAGTCATGAACATGAAGTTGTAACCAGAAAACTGAGAAATATTTTCCACACATTTAAGAAAATTTGTTATGTGATCCCACAGGCTTTTCCACTTCAAACTCCCTCTGTGTTCAGCATCTTCAACTTCATTTCCTTTCAAAGTGGTGTGATAATGTACATGTAATATTCAATTCAGTCAAAATTCAATTCAAATTGAAGCTTCAGTATTTGTCCTATTAATGGCTACCGACTTTATCTTCATGCTAATGTGTCATTTAAATGTACCAATGTCCTAAGATTTAAAAAAATGTAATTTACACATTTGAACATTCTGTTCAATCATATTTGTAGTTGTTCTTGAAATCGCAATCTATATGAGCACCATCAACTAGTCAAACTAAGTAAAGAGAAAAGCTACCCAGTGTCATGCTCTGACAATGAAAGTAACTATCAGAGATGTGCCTGGCAGGCAAAAATGGCCATGTTTATTTAAAAAGAATTATAATTCAGAAAGAGATAGCTTATCTAAAAATGAGTAGAATTTGTCAGAGAATCACTTTAAGTCATCTTGCAATGAACTGGAATTACATTGTGCATTTCTGAAGGAAAGAAGCTGGGATTTAGGGAAGTCATATGGGAACAGAGAGGCATCCAGCAGGGAGCATCTGAAAAAAGGGAAGACTTGTACAATCCTGGACCTACTGACAACAATTTTCTCAGCCTAGAAATATTAAAAATGAGGAATAACAAGAGTTTTGAGTGCGGTTGCATTGCCAAACATCAAAATTACTTTTGCTCAGCGTATCATGTAATATTTTTGATGAGTGGACAGGAATTGGTTATTTTTACCACAGTTTAGATGTACAAAACTAAATTTTTAATTTTATTTCACTGAACAAAAGGCACAGGTCATATTCCTGAAGTTATACATAAAAGATACTACTTAAAAGGCCAGAACAACTAGGGAACAAATGACATTGAGAAATTTAGGGAATGTTAATTAAGGGAAATTAAGACAAATGCATACAGAAAAATGTAAACAAACATGCAGGAGAGAGGATGGTACTCAGATATCATATACATTTTTAGGTTTCTGAAATTGAGGTAGACCACAAGAATTATGCTGTCTATAAAGGTGGTCTGTAAAAGTTTATCAATTGCATCCCGATTGCTAGGGCATAGTGCACAGTGATGTTTGAAACCCTGAACTTGTGCCCTGTTAAAAGCATTATTTGATATGGCTAACATGAGACCTTCAATGTTCTTTGAAGAACAATGGATTGATGCTTGATCCCTAGAGATATGTTTGTAGGATGAGGTGGAACATTTAAGGGTGGGTAGTTTTTAGATCATTCAAGACATGCCCAGTCTCTTTTTCCTCTTACCAGTCACTAGGTTAGCGACTGTGCCATCTCTTCAGCCAAAATATTACTAATTCAAAGCAATGGTCATTTAATCATGGATTTAAACCTCTAGAACTGTGTCCATGCATGTTTTCTGTAACTGAGATAATTGAGATATTTGTTTAAGACATTGCTTTTTAGTGTAGTTTGCTCTCTTGGAGAGTGTTCTATTGATGTGAAGGAATACCAGGAGCATGGCAATTCTTAGAAATTATCCTGACTACTTTTATACCAACTTGACATGACCTGGAGTCAGCAGAGAAGAGAGAGCCTCAATTAAGAAAATAACTTCATTTTAACTATATTGATTCTACCAATCCATGAGCATGGGAGGTTTTCCCATTTTTTGAGGTCTTCTTCCATTTCCTTCTCCAGAGTCTTGAAGTTCTTGTCATACAGATCTTTCACATGTTTGGTAAGACTCACCCCAAGATACTTTATACTGTTTGTGGCTATTGTGAAGGCGGTCATTTCCCTAATTTCTTTCTCAGCCTGCTTATCCTTTGAGTATAGGAAGGCCACTGATTTGCTTGAGTTGATTTTATAACCTGCCACTTTGCTGAAGTTGTTTATCAGCTGTAGGAGTTCTCTAGTGGAGTTTTTTGGGTCACTTAGGTAGACTATCATGTCATCTGCAAATAATGATATTTTGACTTCTTCCTTTCCAATTTGTATCCCTTTGACCTCCTTATGCTGTCGAATTGCCCGAGCTAGTAACTCAAGTACAATATTGAAAAGATAAGGAGAAAGGGGGCAGGCCTGTCTAGTCCCTGATTTTAGTGGGATTACTTCAAGTTTCTCTCCATTTAGTTTGATGCTGGCTACCGGTTTGCTGTATATTGCTTTTACTATGTTTAGGTATAGGCCTTGAATTCCTGTTCTTTCCAAGACTTTAAGCATGAAAGGATGTTGAATTTTCTCAAATGCTTTTTCAGCATCCAATGAAATTACCATGTGTTTTTTTTCTTTGAGTTTGTTTATGTAGTGGATTGCATTGATGGATTTCCGTATATTGAACCAACCCTGCATTCCCGGGATAAAGCCTACTTGATCATGGTGGATGATCATTTTGATGTGTTCATGGATTCGGTTGGCAAGAATTTTATTGAGTATTTTTGCATCGATGTTCATAAGGGAAATTGGTCTGAAGTTCTCTTTCAGCCATTAGAAACAATGAATTCATGAAAATCTTAGGCAAATGGATGGAGCTAGAGAACATCATACTAAGTGAGGTAAACCAGACTCAAAAGGTGAATCATGGTATGCACTCACTAATAAGTGGATATTAACCTAGAAAACTGGAATACCCAAAAAATAATCCACACATCAAATGAGGTACAAGAAGAAAGGAGGAGTGGCCCCTTGTTCTGGAAAGACTCAGTGAAGCAGTATTCGGCAAAACCAGAATGGGGAAGTGGGAAGGGTGAGTGGGAGGACAGGGGGAGAGAAGGGGGCTTACGGGACTTTCAGGGAGTGGGGGGCTAGAAAAGGGGAAATCATTTGAAATGTAAATAAAAAATATATCGAATAAAAAAAAGAATTTTTAAAATATTAATTTCAAAAAAAAAAAAGAAAAGAACTTCATAATATCAGGCTGTAGATAAGCCTGTGGGATATTTTCTTAAGTGGTAATTTATGGGTAAGGACGCAGATCTTTCTGGGTGTTGCCATCCCTGGGTTGGTGGTCCAGGGTTGTATAAGAAGAAAGTTATAAAGAACAAGTCAGTAAGTAGTAGCCCTTTATAGCATTTATATCATCTCCTGCCACTGGGTTCCTGCCCTGTTTAGGGTACCTGTCTTGCCTTGTATTGATGAAGAACTGTGATGTGGAAGCTTTAGCTGAATAAACACTTTCCTCATTAAGTTGCTTTAGTCACGGTGCTAAGTCATAGCAATAATAACTATAACTAAGTCAGAAAGCAATTCATTGTTTACAGTTTCAGTAGTTTCAGAGGTTTAGTCCCTCATCATGTTGAGGAGTGTGGAGGCACACAGGGAAATATTGTCCTGGAGATGTAGCTGATATATATATATATATATATATATATATATATATATATATATATATATATATATATATATATATATATATATATATACTCCAGGAAGCAGGCAGTAAGAGATACTGGGCCTGTCTCAGGTCAGATCACTGAAAACCTCAAAGGCAATCCCTAGTGACATATGTTCTCCAAGAAGCCCACAACAAGATTCTGGGTTAGGGATATGGTCTTATGACTTCCAAGAAGCCAGCAACTACTCATTCTCCTCAAGTAGTGCTGCTCCCTTATTAATAAGCATTGAGCTGTATCAGCTTGCATCAGGCATTACTATATAAACCACCACAGTTACTTTCTAGTTTTTATTTGAAAATAATTTTTATTCATATAATATGCTATTATCAGTTTCCAATGCCTCATCTCCTTCGGATCTTCTTAATCCATCTAACTAACTGTACACATTCCGCACCCCAAAAGTACAGGCAAAAAAAATCTTAAAATACTGGCAAGGTTAAAAAATGCTAAAAGTTGTATGACAAAAACATCACCAACAATACAATATTTTGGTTTTTTATTGTCTAGCACTGGGTAGCTAGGTCTGGAACCTCCTTTAAGTAATGTTTGTATACACAATGAGACTCCCTTTAAGGAAATTATTTTTTTGAGGTTGTCAGTTGGGGATAGCTTCTGCTTTAGGGTTATGTCTACTTCCCCTCTCAGCACTGCGACCTCATAGAAGTTGGAACTGTATAGGCAGTGCGCATGTTGCTACATTTTTTTTTTTTTGTGAGTACATAAAATACTTGCTTCTGTCCTGTTGAGTATGGAAGGCTGTTTTCTTAGTGTATTCCAACCCTCTGGCTTTAATGCTATTTTTGCCTCTTCCACAGAGCTCTCTAATCTCAGCTGAGAAGAGTGTGATCAAAATATCTGAGTTAGGACTGAGTGTTTCATGCTCTCCCAGTCTCTACATGTTGTCCCATTGTGAGCATCCAGTATTAGTTCCCATCTGCTTAAGAAAACTTCTGTGATGGTCGTGAACACCGTACAGGTCTACAGGTATAGAAGAATGCTTTTATGAGTTATTTTGTTGCTGTGTTCCTTTAGCATATAAGTAGCATTTGATTTTCTCCAGGTTCCTGCCTACCTGATTAGTGTCAGCTGTGGGATCCAAATCATGGAGTAGACCTTAAATACAATCAGACAATGATTTTTTTTTTACTCCTGCAAATTTTGTACCACTATTTTATCAGTGTAACCTAGAGACAGGTCATAGCTGTAAATCTAAGGATTTGTAGCTGGCTTGCTGTTTATTTTTCTCCTCTGACTTTCAACAGAGTACCTTCCAGTACAATGAACACTAGTCAGCAAAGGCTAGGACTCTAGATAAGTACGAAATCAACTTCTCTACATACAATGAGTTATGCAGGCATTGTGCTTAGCAGTAGGGTTTTATTATCTGTTTGTGGAGGCTATAATTGTTAGGAGATTTCCATGTATTTGGTCAGTAGCTCAATTAGGTGTAAATCATCCCAAGCACAAAAGTTTTTATTTGGTGATGAGAGATGATCTAGTCACATCTTTTTCTGCATTCTTATTTAGTGATTCAATTTTAATTTTTAAAAAATATACATCTAAATCTATATATTTTAAGAGACTATTGTAGTATGTTTCAATAGGATCTCACAAATATATATTTATTTTAGCTAAACATCTCTCTATTACCTCCTTACCTAAACATTCTCCTTACCCCCTATTTCTTTCCCCCCACTCTTGGATCTACAATCATGGGTGGCAGAGAATAGAAGTGACCAGGAGAAAAGGCTGAGTACCTGGCACATGTCATTACTGGAGTCTGATTGGATTTAAGGTCCACACACATAAACACCTGTTAGGGAACTGACAACAGACCAAAGTACAGACACTACAATATTTTCATTTGGTGAAAATGAGTAACTTTTAGGAATGTTGGAAGGGGTCACTTACGGAGCAGAAATGACTCAAAAATAATTGAATAAGCAAAGCTGAGCCAAACAGGGTTAGCAACTGACAAATGTCAAGAAGCCTGGACACAGGGTACAGCCTGCAGGCAGCTCAACATGTGAGAGTGTCCTGCCCAGGTGACTCAGTGGATTCCTACTTAGCTCCGCTGGTCTATTTTATTGTTGGAAGTTCTGCTGGCCTCTGCTTATTTCAGGCTTCTTGGTTTTTTTTTTTTTTTTATGCCTTTCTTTCTTTCTTTTTTTCTTTCTTTCTTTCTTTCTTTCTTTCTTTCTTTCTTTCTTTCTTTCTTTCTTTCTTTCTTTCTTTCTTTCTTTCTTTCTTTCTTTTTATTTACATTGCAAATGATTTCCCCTTTTCTGGGTCCCCTCTCCCCGCAAGTCCCATAAACCCTCTTCCGTCCCCCTATTCTTCCATCTACCCCTTCCCACTTCCCTGTTCGGGAATTCCCCTATACTCTTACACTGAGTCTTTCCAGAACCAGGACCCACTCCTCCATTCTTTTTGGACATCATTTAATTTGTGGATTATGTCCTGGGTATTCAAAGTTTCTAGGCTAATATCCACTTATCAGTGCATACTATGATTGATCTTTTGAGACTGGGTTACCTCACTTAGTATGATGTTCTCCAGCTCCATCCATTTGTCTAAGAATTTCATGAATTCATTGTTTCTAATGGCTGAATAGTACTCCATTCTATAAATATACCACATTTTTTGTATCCATTCCTCCGTTGAAGGACATCTAGGTTCTTTCCAGCTTCTGGCTATTACAAATAGGGCTGCTATGAACATAGTGGAGCATGTGTCCTTATTGCATGCTGAGGAATCCTCTGGATATATGCCCAGTAGTGGTATAACAGGGTCCTCAGGAAGTGACATGCCCAGTTTTCTGAGGAACCGCCAGACTGATTTCCAAAGTGGTTGCACCATCTTGCAATCCCACCATCAGTGGAGGAGTGTTCCTCTTTCTCCACATCCTCGCCAACACCTGCTGTCTCCTGAGTTTTTGACCTTAGCCATTCTGACTGGTGTGAGGTGAAATCTCAGGGTTGTTTTGATTTGCATTTCCCTAATAATTAATGATGTTGAACATTTCTTAAGGTGTTTCTCAGCTCTCCGAAGTTCTTCATGTGAAAATTCTTTGTTTAGCTCTGTACCCCACTTTTTAATGGGGTTATTTGGATCTCTGGGTTCTACGTTCTTGAGTTCTTTGTATATATTAGATATTAGCCCTCTGTCGGATTTAGGGTTGGAGAAGATTCTTTCCCAGTCTGTTGGTTGACGTTTTGTCCTTTTGACGGTGTCCTTTGCCTTACAGAAACTTTGTAGTTTTATGAGGTCCCATTTGTCAATTCTTGATCTTAGAGCATAAGCTATTGGTGTTCTATTCAGGAACTTTTCCCCTGTGCCCATGTCCTCCAGGGTCTTCCCCAGTTTTTTTTCAATTAGTTTCAGTGTGTCAGGTTTTATGTGGAGGTTCTTGATCCATTTGGTGTTAAGCTTGGTACAAGGAGATAAGAATGGATCGATGCGTATTCTTCTGCATGCTGACCTCCAATTGAACCAGCACCATTTGTTGAAAAGACTATCTTTTTTCCACTGGATGCTTTCAGCCCCTTTGTCGAAGACCAAGTGACCATAGGTGTGTTGGTTCATTTCTGGGTCTTCAATCCTATTCCATTGATCTGCTTGCCTGATATTGTACCAATACCACACAGTTTTTATCACTATTGCTCTGTAGTAGAGTTTAAAGTCTGGGATATTGAATCCTCCTGAAGTTCTTTTACTGTTGAGAATAGTTTTAGCTATCCTGGGTTTTTTGTTATTCCAGATGAATTTGAGAATTGCTCTTTCTAGCTCTATGAAGAACTTGGTTGGGATTTTTATGGGAATAGCATTGAACCTGTAGATTGTCTTTGGCAAGATGGCCATTTTAACTATATTAATCCTGCCAATCCACGAGCATGGAAGGTTTTTCCATTTGCTGAGATCTTCTTCGATTTCCTTCTTCAGAGATCTGAAGTTCTTGTCATATAGGTCTTTCACTTGTTTGGTTAGAGTCACACCAAGATACTTTATGCTGTTCATAGCTATTGTGAAGGGAGTCATTTCCCTAATTTCTTTCTCAGTCTGCTTATCCTTTGAATATATAAAGGCTACTGATTTGCTTGCATTGATTTTGTAGCAAGCCACTTTGCTGAAGTTGTTTATCAGCTGTAGGAGTTCTCTAGTAGAGATTTTAGGTTCACTTAAGTATACGATCATATCATCTGCAAACATTGATAGTTTGACTTCTTCCTCTCCAATTTGTATCCCTTTGACTTCCTTATGTTGTCTAATTGCTCTAGCTAGGGCTTCAAGAACTATGTTGAAAAGATATGGAGAGAGGGGGCAGCCTTGTCTAGTCCCTGATTTTAGTGGGATTGCTTCATGTTTTTTTTATATCCTAATTCTTAAGAAGATTTTGTAAACAATGAACCCAATAGACAGTTGAGTCTCAGGAAAAGAAAATGAGACCCTTGACTGATATAAAACTTTTTTCCCTAGAGAAATAAGAAAAGGAAAATAAATAGAAGGCACGTCCACAGGAATGAAAGGCAAAACAATATTTTCAGGTCACATAATCTTTTGAACAAAGGATCATAAGTACCCATAAAATCCTTTTGACTAATTATACTTTCTATAAAGTTGAGGAATACAAGATCAAGACATACACAACAAACTTAGCTTGTATTTTCAAAGGAATTTGGAATCAAGAAAAAAAAGAGTCAGTCTACAACAGCACTTAAAATTTGAGCATTTCAGCTTAAATTTTAGCCAAATATATATATAAAGGATTATTGAAAACCAGAAAAAAAACGCTAAAGAAATTAATTTGTATGTAAACGAGGCAACATTTTATATTGATGGATTGCAAGTTTTAAAGTTGCTAAAATGATGGTTTTCCCACCATCTTCTTAAGAGTTCATGAAGTAAGTCACAGTGTTAGTTGACTCACTGCATTTGATCAGTATTTTACAAGTCTAAAGCTATTCTCAAGTATATAATGTTTTCAAAATATCAAATAAATGGGTTGAATAGGCATATACATATCTGAAATTGCAGGCGTTTTACTTCCATTCAGCTACACAGCTGCGTGTAGTTTCAAGTTACATTGGCATGTGATCTACAGCATTTGCTATGGGATTAAAAAGCACTATCATCCTGATGTTGTTCATGCTTTCCCAAGTTGTAATGGAAATTAAATCTAATAGTTAAGTTAAGTATAACAGATTTATAACAGATATATGTCTCTGATCTTGAATTTACATAAATTTTGGGGGGTGTTTCATATTGCAGTCACTGATTAGTAGTAAAATAGTTAGGTTAGTAATGAATTTAAGTTAGTAAATAATTTGTTAGTAAAATAATTAATTTTGTACAATTATTAGGAAGATTAGACATTAAATCACTCATTGTTTTAGTTCTTACTACTGATATCTGATTACCTAGCAAGTGCCAATAGGAAAATAAAATCAAGAGAAACAAATTCTCCTTAGAAGTTTCATGATTCCAGGCAGAAAATAGAATAGTTTTCCTGTCAGTAAATTGCTAATCCATTCTTAATCACAGGGGCAGGCTGTGACTAGTGTTTTCCCTGTCAGAGAAATTTTGGGGTAATTTGTCTTCAATGATATTGTCTTGCTAAAATATTTATATTCCTTATGTTTGTGGTTCAAATGTTTGTAATTCAAAATATTAATCATAACAGTTTTATTCTATGTGGTTTATATTAATCCATTATATGGACATACAGTAGTTAAAAATTCATGTTTTGGGGGAAATGATTTATTTGGTGAATTTTGACAACCAATGAAACTTGTAGTGTCAAATGACTGTGTGACCCTGGAATTTAGAATCAAGTCTCACCTCACGTTGAATTCTGTCAACTCTGTTTATCTGCTATTCTCTGTTATTCTCAATATTCCTTTGCTATTCCCTGGTCATGAAATAACGCTAATTATCAGTCATATCACATATTCTCTTTAAATTGAATTCATATTTATAAAACATCATTTAACTGATGTTCTCCTTGTAGATTTTTTTAAAGAGCATATTACAAGATGTTTTACCATGAAAAGTATAAGAGATAATTTGTTGAATAGGCTGAAATCTATATAGGCCCTACCTCATCACATTCTAGTAAACAACATGTTGCATACCAGCATGGTCCCATGTGAATGATATTTTTTAATAAAATATTGTGGTATTCAAAATGAACAAAGCACTGTACATTTAGAATGAACTCCCATCATCATGAATATATGAATACCATATTTTGCTTTACCAAGGTTTGTGAGAAGGGTATAAAGATCAGAAGCATATAACTGTTGGTTTCTTCCATATACCTGGAATGCTGCATTTCCAAGTTCCCCAAGTTAAAAAGAAAATGAGGCCTTAAAATCTAGGTCACTTATTTTAATTTACATCACATCTCATTTTCAAACGAATCACAGTGATAAATTATACAGCATCTGCTTTTGAAGTTAGTGGAGGGAGGTTATACACTATAAAAGTGGGAAGTAGTACATTAGAGCTTTTGGTCTTTGAGAATAGAAAAAGTGTATTTATATGATGCATTTACAACCACTTATGCTACAATTTATTCTCACTGAACTGGTTGTGTATAACCAAGGGAAAAGAAGACTTGTTTTGAATAATAGTCCAGAAGTGTCTATAAGGTTTTATTTCAAGGGTTTCTGTTTTGCTGAGGTATTTTCAATTCATCAGCCAAATCCACTCAGTACTACTAAGTCTTGCCATTAAAGAGATATTAAGATATTCTCTTATCCTTGGAACATGGCTGCCTTAAGATGTAAATAGATAGGGATGTTTAAAAACTGATATCAATTTAGATAACCAGAAGGGAAGTGCAGGAAGATGTCAGGTAAATTAGGTACTAGAGGGTGATTGTGCAGAAAAGTCCTAAGCATTCTATTATAGTCTTTTAAGTAGATTGCTGCAACAATTCCCCTCCAAAAGAATGCCCTCAGGAAATCACTCCAGGACCACTGTGTGGAGCTTGGGAAGAGATGTTAAAACACTAGACTTATTGTGCTGCAGGCTGTGTTCTCACTTCACACACATACATCATTTCCACATTTCAACACCATCTCCATTGCCTCTCTCAAATGGAAAGAATACAGAATTTCATCCTGAGACCATGCATCCATGACATTTTCTCTAGAAAATCATTTTGAATGTATTTTAGGACGTATAGAATTATAGGAATACAGGATTTTGACACAGAAAAAAAAGGCTAATACAGGGCTAAGTTAATCACATTCAGTGGAATGTATATGTTCAAACATCTCATAAGAGTAAAGAGATTCATCTGCATAACTTAATATGAAACTGAAGCAAGAAAGAGTTCTGCATCCTTTCCACACACATGCTATATCTGATGAAACACACCTGACTTTTTTATTAAAATTTATATTTGGATTATGTTGCGATAAAATTTATATCAAATTGTTTCCCATTAACTTCTTTATTTGACTTTGACTTGATTAAGAGATTATATATATATATATATATATATATATATATATATATACAGAGAGAGAGAGAGAGAGAGAGAGAGAGAGAGAGAGAGAGCTTTAGTCATAATGGCATTTTAAAGAAGTAGAAAATATATTAAATACAAATTTAAGTTTCAACTATATGGAATTTAAGTTTAAAGACTCTTGTTCAAGGGTATTTATTTATGGGATAGGAGTATATCTAAGTGATAGAATGATTGTTATGTCAGAAGCTCCAAATATAATCTGAAGAACTAAACATTTTATTATATATTATGTACCAAGTATTTTAAGTATATTTATTTTTCTTTTCTAAAAGCAAATTGGAACTTTATTTGGAATATTAAAAGTATCTGTGAGAGTCCTGAGTTTTGCTTATGTTCAAATACATCACTTGAGTATTTAATATAAGAAAGTATATTGAGAAACATAGAATTAAGCCTGTAAATGTGTTTATTTTGGTGGAATGACTTTTTAATGAATATAATACTAAAAGAAAATTCATCCAAGACAGTGCATTGATGAAATAAAGTTTCTTATGATAACAAATTCATCATACTTTTTAAGAGGAGCTTTTGTGAAAAACCACTCTTAGGAACACATGTAACTGGTCACCTATAGGAGCATATATGATTTATGATAACTATATTACCAAAGTCTTGCTGGGCCAGGTTTAATATCAATGTGAACATTGTCATTTTTATTACTTCCGGTACTTCCTGCATTTTCTCTCTCCAACAGGAGATAGCCATTGGTGTAGTGGAAATAGGAAATTCAACATTTGGACATAGAGTATTCTAGGCTTTGTAAATTGGCTGTAATTATATAAATATTCCTAATCAGTTTAATTGTTTTATTTTGAATTTTATTTATTTATATATTGCCTTGGAAATTCCTACCTTAAACATTTATAAACACACATAACCAAATCAAAGTAAATGATGGAATCAGTTTCATTTTCTAATTCACGACAAATATTTTTTCTCTAACTCAGCTGCCCCTTCTTATCGGAGAAATAAAGGATATACAGTGTAAAATGGTAATTTATTTATTCAGTTACTTTAAAATTCTTGAGTAATTGTGTAAACACATAGATGCACTCATGGATTTTTTAATTTATTTTCAGTTTTAAGAACTATAAATAAGAATCAAGAATATTCATTATTCTGTCTTGTTTCAGATCAATATTTTTTTAGTGGCAAAACAGTGATTTACCATTTTTCAGGATATCTTTTATATTTTTCAATGCAATTCTATTTGTAGTGGTCAATTCCATCTAGGAGTCCTATATTTCTTTATTGGATCTGATTTCTTTCGCTCCATTTTATATAAGGAGTCAAAAGATATGACCATTAGAAATATGACAAAATTTTAAGTACAGATTCCTCAAATTCTGTTGTCAGAGCTATATAACTTTATTGATTTTTCAATTTAGTTTTTTTGAGAATTTTGATCTGTGGATTTGGACTACATTCACATTTTCTGCCAGTACCTCAGAGATCCAGCACCCCTTTCTACTCAATCAATACATAGACATGAGTGAGCATGTAAAATCGCTCTGTCTCTGTCTCTCTCTCTCTCTCTCTCTCTCTCTCTCTCTCTCTCTCACACACACACACACACACACACTTTTCTTTTAAACTATCAAGTCTTATTTGTACTGTCTGTATGTTGATGAATGTGTGATCTTTCTCTTAATTCGGAGTGGGCAATATGTCAAGGACCTTATTATTCATTTGTATTTATGGTGTTACAGCAAATCACTACAGTCAATATCTACTTTATATGTAATATGTGTAACGTTGACTTTTTAAGATTCTTAGAAAACTGATTTTAGTTTGCTTCGTATAATTATATATGGAGTCCAGATCATCATTTAGGTACCCCAATGTATTTGATACGTTTTTTTTATTTGATAGACAGTTTATATTCATTATGAAAGATATAATTTTCTAAAATAGTAATTAAGGTTCCAAACAAAGCAGTTCCATAAAGTCAAAATGTAAGGACAAATCCCACTCATGATAATTGATGACACTTTAAACCTCAGAAAAGGACTTTTACTTTAGAAGGAAACCACATGAAATGAGCAGGTATCACAAACAAAAGATTGCCTAATGCATATCTTTCTTATTTTTGATCTGTGTTAAACTTCCAGAAAACCTTGTGGATTGAAGCAGCAGGGCAGGAAGATTGGCTGAAAAATAAACACTTACCAAGAGTGTGGGTACCAAGAGCAGCTTAGATGGACTTGTGATCCGTGTCTTTTTCTCAACATTTAAATGGTGTGATACTATTTATCTTCCTATAAGCTTCCACCTCATGTTTAAAATAAAAATTACGTGTAAATGTGTCTTAAAAGTTTTAGAATGTTGCTTATCTTGTTTCGAGTGTTTCATTTAGATTATTCATGGGACTTAATAAAATAGGAAAGTTAAAATCTTCTTCCTCTGGTCAGCAGAGCAAACCTGTGTTTTAGATAACAGTATTGGGATAAGTTTGAGAGAGAAATGATGTATTGTATTGGATCATATCTCATTTTATGCCTTTATAGAATTCTTGTGTAAAATAAGCTCTAAGTTAAGAACACCAGGGAAGAGACACTAGGGTGGTATTTGGAGTGAACAGTGGAGGCTCTGAAGGGGTACCCTGACTAAGAAAGACATGTTTTGGAGAAAAGTGTTAGATAGCCAAACTTCTCTGCAATAGGCATGTGTAGTTTAAGCTTGGATTGAAAGACTTGTTAAGTTAGGTGAGATATGAGACAGTGACAGCCCAGCGATCATCAACTCTTGGAAATGGGCAATTAATAGGAAAGTTGGTTGTGTGATAAGACTGCTAGGGGCTACAATGTGGTAGGGGACTCTGAAAAGAAAGGGATAACATCAGGCCTCCTATTGGCTTTCTTTCTTTCTTTCTTTCTTTTTCTTCCTTCCTTCCTTCCTTCCTTCCTTCCTTCCTTCCTTTCTTTCTTTCTTTCTTTCTTTCTTTCTTTCTTTCTTTCTTTCTTTCTTTCTTTCTTTCTTTCTTTCTTTCTTTCCTTCTTTTTTTTGTCAGAGGTTGAATTTTGTTGTGGATGAGCATAGTGCTGTTCTTGTCAACCAATCCCTTAATGAATAAAGGAGGCAATTACTGGGTGAGTAGGTGGGACTTCTGCTTGGACAGAAGAAGAGAGAAAGCAGAAGAGACTTAGCTTTCTTTGGAGCATGGACAGCAGTGGGATAAGTTGTAGCTGCTAGGGTTTTCTAGTATCCTGGCAGATCCGCAAGTTTTCACCACTGAAGGGACCAGATTTTAATAAGGTTTACAAGATTAGGTTTTATTTGCTGTGCTCAGAGATTGAGTTACCATTGTTTCTGAACTATATTTGTGTTGCATTTTCCTTCACGTGGCAGCTCATCTGGTTTTAAGAGAGAAAGGTATGGTAGCAAAGTCTGGGTTTGCCTGAGGGGCTCCTAAAAGGCCATGGAGAATTTGAAGCACAGGATTGGCTTGGTAGCAACTGGCCACTGGGAGCCTAGTGAGCAGAGTAGAGAGACTGTTGAGGTCAGAATTATGAGATAGAAACAGGTCAGCAAAGGCACAAGTTTGGGAATGAGCTGGTTCCACATTTCTAATATTTCCCTCAATGAAATTTTTAAATTAGGTAGGAAGTCAAAGCTTTATGAACCCTCATTTCACAGATATGAATGGTAGCAGAATGGGCAAAAGAAGTTAATAGATGTGAAAGACAGTGAGATTTACTATACCGAAGCCTGTGCTATGTGTTGAATACTGGGATTTCAGCATGGCTAGTTTAGAGCAGGTGCTGTGTCAGATTGCTAATGTGTTCACTACTTTGTACAGGACAAAGGCAGGTGGATGTTTAGTTGATGAAAATTATTAATTTTAGCTGAGGAAGACAGCAACACTATAATGTGAACAGGAATGTGTGTAAATAACAGCAATGGCATCCTATTGTTCTGACATCAATATGTCATTAATAGCAAATAAAGATTTATAGTGTTCTGGAAATATAGATAATTGGGTTCTATTTTCACAACTTGTTTCTTGTTTAAAATTGCAAAGTCAAAAATCTTTATTTTTTCAGCAAGAAATTATCTTTATATAACTACAATATACTTAGGGAATGTAACTAATGATGTTTCTTAGGCATGTTTCAAAATTTATATATATGCCTTATCGTAATTGTAAATTCAGGCAAATATGACTTGGAAATTTGAAGAAAAATCATATCAAGTTTAGAGCAAGGCCATATGTCTAGTTTCTCAAGTTCCTGTGCAGTTTAAATGTATTATTATCAATCACTTTAGTGTTAAGAGTTTTCTTCAGGAAGGAGGCAAGGAGGAGTTTTGTGAGAGTCAGGAAATAGACACACTTCATGTCTTGGACAGTTGAAATTTCAGGACTCTTGAAGGACCTTCTCACCCGGGCCCTGGAAAAAATTAACCTGCTGGGGGAGGAGCATTTCACTATTGTAACTGCAGAGAGGATGTTTGATCGGCTAAGTTCCCTCCAAGTGCAGCTGAGAAAGTACAGTTGGGAATATATAATGTATTCTAACAATGCACAGTGCTATACATAGAATTGGTTTTAATATGGCAGCTGCTCCTCAATTTTTGGTAAGTACATTAATGTTACTTTTGTGTCTAGTAGGACCACCAGGATTCCTATTTTAACAACAAATAGTATACTTCAGATTTTACTTAGTAAACATGGAAATTCTGAAATAGTCTAAAACAATCCAGTAAAAAATATCCAAAAATTAAAAGAGTAAGAGTTGTAGTTTGTGTGTGTGTGTGTATAAAACATATGCACATTATATTCAATTTGAAAGTATCATCTTTTTTATTTTTTTTCCTTCGTCTCCATCAACAATTACTCAAGTGTTTTTTGAAAAGTAGCTTTCTTGAGGCACTGGCCTCTCTTCTCCAGTGTGTTGTTTTTCTTTTCAGCTATTAGAATGTGCCATGTTTCCCGTGCTAACCAATAATATTTAAATTCTGTTAGTCCCATGTCTGTTTGGTTACGTATGTCCTTTATCTGCTTTGCGTGCTACTTTCTTTCAGTTTTAGTGTTCTGATAATGCTTGGTATATTTTTGTCTTTGTTTGTTTTGTTTTAACATCTATTTTCTTGTTTAAGAATTTTAATGTTCAATGCAATGGTCTTTTCCATGTGTGGTGGGGAAAATGTTCTTTTTAATCATTTTGAACCTCTTCCCTTGATAATGATTTCGGTTTTAGAGAAGTCAAATTTTATGTTCCAAACATTCAAAGTGACAATAAGAAGTCTTCCTTATACTAACTGTAAGTTTTGTGAAACATTATGTTCTTCAGTTGTGTTCAAATGCTGTTTATTTATGCTATTGCACATGCACTCTCCTTTTCCATGTCTTCTAAAACATGTGTGTTCTCTCTGATCGACTTCCACTCTATAGGCATATTATGAAACTTAATTACATAAGGTCTAGGAGTGTGATTGTACTGTGTTCTGCTGATGTGAGTTGGCGAGAACCCTGGTTTTCATACTTTCTCTTTACAGTAGCAGATTCTGCTTGGTTCAGCTGATTGGGTGTAATTTTTGGAAAACAGATGTGAAGTTCCAGTGATTACTTTCTGAGGTGTGCAATATCCAAAGCTCTCCTCAATCACAGCTCTTCCTCAATCTATTGAGCCCAGTGACAGCTGGTCTATTTACCAAAGGGTTTACCAGGGACCTTGAGAATAATCCTAGTCACTTCCCTGAGCATCATTCTAACTGTGCACTCCTCCTTCTCTCTAAACTGTCCTGGGCATGCTTTTTTTTTTTTTTTTGCCAGTTGAAAATACAGTATCATTTTGTCCCTCTAATTCCCTTTCCAATCTTTGCTGTCTCAGCTTGCCCATAAGTTTAAAAAGCTTGCCCTATAAATCTGTTGTCAAGAGAAAACCACATAAACTCTGCTTTCTTGATTGAATTCTGCCTGAAAACAAAACAAAACGAAACAATACAAAACAAAACAAAACAAAAAAACCCAAAGTTTTAAAGGCTTGACAAACTCCCTTAACCATATACATAAATTGTGCTCTGTTGTGCCTAAAATTTTAGTCTAATGATCCCAAATTCCCACTGGGCCACAAAATATCTTGTAGAAATCAATTGCTTAGAACTACTGGCCTGTTTTATCTTTCTGCTCAAAGTGTTTAAAGAAGCAGACCATCCTCATGTCATGGATAGAAATGGAAAAGAAATAAATAGTAAGAGTCACTGTGGAAATACCAAATTATGAGTATTATGACACACTCTCTCTCTCTTTCTCTCTCTTTCATTATTTCTCCTTCCTTCCTTTTATTCCCTTTTCTCTTTGATCCCTTCTTAATGCATCCTCCTTTCCTATAGTGGTTTAAATGAGAACAGCACCCATAAGCTCCTATAGTTAAATGCTTGGTCAGCGGAGAATGGAATTGTTCATAAGGATCAGGAGTATTAGTATTAGTATTAGTATTAGTATTAGTATTAGTATTAGTATTAGTAATAGTATTAGTATGGCTGGCCATACTTATGGCTCTTGATGGAGGAAATATGTTACTGGTTATGGGCTTTGACAAGTCAAAGGCCCATGCCAGGCCAAGATTCATTATTTCTTCTCACTGATCACCTTATAGATCTTAACTAACTCTCTAGCACTCCTGCTCCTTGACACCATGTTCCCTGTTATAATGATAATGAGCTATGTTTCTGAAACTCTAAACAAGATCACAGGAAATACTTCTATATGAGTTGCCTTTATTATAGTATCTATTTATAGTAATAGAACACTGGCTGAGACATTTCCAAAGCTTGCAGAATAAGAAAAGAAAATTATATGTAAAGACATGTGAATGAATAGGTACACAATAAGCTCTCACTAAAGAATTTTATTGCTTTAACTGTGTAACTTGATCTGCCATTGCACTTTACTTGGCCTAGAACCATCGTTCTCAACCTGTGGGTCATGACACCGTTTAGAAATCTATATCTCTGTAAATATTAACATTATTTTTTATAACCGTAGCAAAATTACAATTATGAAGTAGCAATAAATGTTATTTTATGGTTTAGAGTTACCACAACACAAGCAATTACATTAAAGGATCACAGAATTAGAATAGTTCTTCTGTGACTGGGCTACATCACTCAGGATGATATATTCCAGATCCATCCATTTGCCAAAGAATTTCATAAAGTCATTGGTTTTAATAGCTGAGTAATTCTCCATTGTATAAATGTACCACATTTTCTGTATCCATTCCTCTGTTGAAGGACATCTGGGTTCTTTCAAGAGTCTGACTATTATAAATAAGGGTGGTATGAACATAGCGGAATATATGTGCTTGTTATATGATGGAGGAGAATCTTTTGGGTATATGCCCAAGAGTGGTATATCTGGGTCCTCAGGAACTTCCTGAGGAACTGCCAGACTGATTTCCAGAATTGCAATCCCACCAACAATGGAGGAATATTTTTCTTTCTCCATATCCTCATTAGCACATGATGTCATCTGAGTTTTTGATCTTAGCCATTCTAACTGGTGTGAGATGGATCTCAGGGTTGTTTTGATTTGCATTTACCTGATGACTACAGATATTTAACATTTCTTTAGGTGCTTCTCAGCCATTCTATATTCCTCAGTTGAGAATTCTCTGTTTAACTCTGTACCCCATTTTAATAGGGTTATTTGGTTCTCTGGAGTCTAACTTCTTGAATTCTTTGTATATATTGGATATTCACACATGGTATGCACTCACTGATAAGAGATATTAGGTCAAAAGCTCAGAATACCCAAGATAAAATTCACAGACCACATGAAACTCAAGAAGAAGGAAGTCTAAAGTGTGGATGCTTCGGTCATTTTTAGAATGGGGAACAAGATATTAGTGGGAGGAAATATGGAGCCAAAATGTAGAACAGAGACTGAAGGAAAGACCATCAAAAGACTGCTCCACCTGGGGATCCATCCCATAGACAGACACCAGACCCAGACACTATTGCGGTTGCTTGCTGACTGAAGCCTGATATAGCTACACCTGAGATGCTCTACCAGAGCCTGACTTATACAGGGGTGGATGATCGCAGCCAACCATTGGAGGAGAGAGATAAAAGACTGAAGGAGCAGAATGGGTTTGCAACTCCATAGAAAGAACAACAATATCAACCAAACAGACCCCCCTCCCCCAACCAGAGCTCCCAAGGACTAAACTACCAACCAAAAAGTCCTTATGTGGGGACCTATAGCTGCATATGTAGCTCAAAGTCTTGGTTTATCATTTTGTTCATTTCAAAAAAGAAAAAAAATTCAAAATTATCTAAGGAACAAATAATTGTTTCAGTCTCTCTTCTTATCCAGATATATGAACAACCAAGGGAATTGGCTACCCTGGAGCACAAGACCATATCTACTGCAACTGTGATGATCAGAGTGAAACTACATGTCAATAATTACAAAGAGGAAAATTCAGATAACACAATAAAATAGTAGTACACACATCAGAATGCAACTGTTAAATAACAGTTTTTGTAAAATATTTATATCACGTGAAAATGTCCTACTAATCCTGACTATTTCAATGTTCATTGCAGCATAAAGAGGTTTCTGCCAATGAAATGGCTAATGTGGAAAGGTAGATCACAAAATGAATACTAATGCTACATTGTAATTTAGAACTAAGGTACCCCATCATTTTTGAAAAGTATACAGACCAGGATCTTTATATTATGAAACATAGATTGCATTGCTCGATACTGAAACACTTCAAAAGTGATGACTGTCTCTAATTTCAACTTCTTTTAGACTTAAAGATAATTTCCAAATTCCCTTCAAACTCTAAAAGTTACTCAGCCTCATTTATATATCATTTCCTAAGAAATGTAAACATTTCTGTATCATATCAATAAGCATAAATTCTATCTAGGTAAGAATGATCTTATTTCCTTATAAAATCTAAAAAAAAAAAAGTTGCCCAACTCAAAGTTAAAATGGAAGTGTTTCATTCAACATATCTCTCAAAGGATCATGAGAAAAATATTCTCAGTTGTTTTGTTTCTCTCAAAATGTCAGTGAAGAAAGACGTCATTGATTGGCATTTAAAGCTTCAATGTGAAGTTTGAGTGTGTAGTTAACTGAGTTCGGTTTGCACTTTGGTTGTGAAAGGAAATAACTTCCTGACTTGGCTTGCAGAGGAAATAGACTCATTATCAGACTGTTCATTAATTTTTCAGTGAGAATTTGGAGGAAATTGTGTGCTTATCTTGTGTCTCTACATGTGCAGTAAAAGCAATTTTGATACTTTAGTTTTCCACCATTCTCTGTAAGGATAAAGGTGGTTCCCGAGTGATTTACTGTCTGCTGAGTATAGATTCTGAATCCTTATATTTTGTTAAAGGAATGCTAAGAAAATGGGCCTTTACTAGCCTTTCTCCTATGCCTATTTTCTCTCCACTTCACCTTGGAGAGATTTCTCTGCAAGCATGAAGAGGAATCGGGTGTATAAACTACAGTGTTGTTATCTCTGAGTGGGATCAGGCTGTGAGCACTTTGCTTTCCACACAGAAAAGCCCACATGACTCAGAGATGTTTGGCAATGCATGAATCTAGAAGAATCTATTTTTACAAGTAATGTAAGGTTTTTTATGGATATCATTATCTATATTGAAAACCAAAAGAATATATTTTTTACAAAGACATATGAATTTAAAAAGTGAAAATAGCAAATATATTATTTTTGTGATATCTCAAGCCACCATAAAATTGTCCCAAACAATGAAGTCAAAGATGATTTTTCTGAATGTCAAATTAAATATTCTGATAAATCATAATTTGCCTTAGAATATTTCTTTTGATTAAAACAAGGTACTTCTTTGCTAAACAATTAAGATGTGACAAAACACTAATAGTAATTGTTGATACCCCAGAGTTATTAGCATTCTTGATAGTTCAGTGATACTCTTCTGGAATTTTCATTTTATTTGCTTCTTTTCCCTCTCCAAACTCACTCCTTTGTACTGTTTGATGCTTTCTAAACTTACTAATGCAGAGTGCTTAAAAAAAGATGCAGGAAATCTCTAGCTACATGGAAAATTAAAAGTAGTTTAAACCATTT
Source organism: Apodemus sylvaticus (assembly GCF_947179515.1). Lineage (NCBI taxonomy): Eukaryota > Metazoa > Chordata > Mammalia > Rodentia > Muridae > Apodemus > Apodemus sylvaticus. The sequence continues at coordinate 91,123,418 of NC_067475.1, read as the reverse complement.
CTACTGGATTTTTCTGAGCTTGTACTCTTCTTATTTTGCCACTCTCAGTAACGCTAATAGCAACAAAAATAGAGGCCATATATTGAGCATTTACTGGGCATAACATAAAGGCTATGAACTTACACCTCAGTTAAACTGGTGTTTTGAGCTCCAGTATTCCTTAGAAAGCAGAGTATTGTTTCCAGCAACAATCACTAAGGATATTCACACTATGCAGATTCAGTAATATCTTGAAATGAAGCAATCGTCTTTTAAGTGTCAATCATTTTAGGAAGCACAGGGGCAGTAGTACTCTGTGTTTCACACATCTAATATTGTAGACATAAGTGAGAAAGACAAAATAGAGGAATGTGGTAATGATTAATACTGAACTAAAGAGAAAATGTAGAAGAGAGAAACAATACAGAAATCAATGCTACAGGGACAAAAGTGTGAGAGATGTAAAGCAATGTAATGAATATAATCATACAAAGAAGTACCTTCTAGCTGCCAAGGAGCTGAGGCAGAAAGATATTACAAACCAAACCAAGCTGTTCCTTGAGAGAAGAAAATGCCAAGTGTCCGTTACACTTAGGGACATTCCTTGAGGAGTTCAGTTGCCAGTGCTGGCTTTGACCTTGTTTGAAACTTTTCATACCAGAACAAGGAAGTAGGAAGGGCTGGATGGGGGAACAGGGGTAGGGAAGAGGTGACTTGCAGGGAGGGGGGATCAAGGAAAGGGGAAATAATTTGAAATGTAAATAAAGAATATAAAAAAAAGAAACAAAGGGGAGGGAAGAGGGATAGGGGTTTTGTTTAAGGGGACAATGTTTGAAATGTAAATAAATAAAACAATCAATAAAAAAGTAAAACTAAAAACAAAAGAAACAAAAACAAAAAACAACAGAAAAAATGAATTAATAAAGAAACTTCTCATATGTGTAAACTCTCTGGTATTATCTACATCATTCATGAGTTCCAACTTATTAGTCCTTGGAGGACTGATTATCTACTGTCCACAGTCTAGCAGTGTTCTGCTGGCTATGTTTCAGCATACGGTAATGCAGTAGAATAAGGTAGAAAGGATGAATTATTGTATAATGGTTTCTTTAGCAATTTACTCTAAACAATTCCTGTCCTGCCTATTTGGCAAGCACGACTTCTCTGTTTCCCTTGAGCACAATGATGTGGAGGAATAGCTCATGCAAAGGGGCCTTAACAACCTGCTGACTACCACCTCTTTTGTACAATCTTGCTTGTTTTCCACCTCACCTTGCAGCTATAGGTTTTAAAATGGTAATATAGGACAGACTAAGGGCAGAAGTCTTCAAGGAGCTAGCCTGCCCTCAGTCTACTGGAAACCTGTCTTCCACTTTCATTGGTGTTGCAGTGCTTATTTCAGATCAAGTCCCACAACAGTCCTGTGACATTTGTTTCCCAAGAGTGCTTTTCAAGAAGGACTGAGGCAGCCTGCTACCTTTATAGCACAGGTCCTTGTAAAATGGCATTCTTTAGCCATTTTCTCTCTTCTCATAGCCTCTCTTCTTAGCAAGAAGAGAGGTTGTTGTTCTTTAAAACAACTCCAGTGGGTATCAGTACTGCATTGAATCCTGATCTTTTCCCTCATTTCAGTTGATGTAGGGTCCTGTGTGTTTCTCTGCCAAATACTAGGCAAAGACAGAACAACAGCGAAGATAAGGGAAGGAAGGATTGTCGGAGGCATATAGTTTGAGGACTCCATGAGACCAATGCCCAGAGAATCAACAAAACAAGACTCATACAGAAATTGAAGCAACAAACACAGTTTCGGTATGTGTCAGAGCTAGGTCTTCAGGATGGTTACACAGTTTGTTGTTCTTGTTGGAATTCTCAACAATGAGAGTAGTAGTTGTCTCTGACTCTGTCCATATAATGGGACCCTTTTTCTCAGGCTGGGTTGCATCATATCTTGATATGTGTGTGTGTGGCCAAGTCTTATTATATAAAGTTACACCATCTTTGGTGAATGTTGGGTGCCTGCTCTTTTTCTTAAAGGAAATGAGGGAGGAATAGATCTGGGAAACAGAGGAGGTGTGACGAGTGGAAGGAGGGGAAACTCTGGTTATCATGTAATATATGAGAGAAAAATAAAATGTTTTTTAACAGAAAATTTAATTTAAAGATATATACATTTAGTGTGTTAATCTTCCCTAATTTTCTCATTTTATTTTGGAGATATTCAGAAATAGGTACACAGACTATAGATTAAACATTAATTATTCAGTGGACCAAGATGCAACATTGAGCAACAATGCATATTTTAGTGGATTGATCTGATTTCATTGTATAAATATAGTACACATATTTTATTATTATATTTCTTAAAAGTAATTCAAACACCTTTATTTTAAACATATTCTCTGTATGAAATTCTTACAATTTTGAAATATTTTCCTTCTTACCTTCTTTTGTGACATAGATGTTCTGGCAAGAGATCACATCCAAAGCCTTCTAGGATTGTGTGACATAGGTGGAACTCAGACTTTCCCTGGATTATAATATAATCTGGTTGGAATACAGACATGTTCTCTCTCTCTCTCTCTCTCTCTCTCTCTCTCTCTCTCTCTCTCTCTCTCTCTCTCTCTCTCTCTCTCTCTCTTCTATGTGGTCCTGGATGTTCTGGAACTCACTCTGTAGACCAGGCTGGCCTCAAACTCAGAAATCAGCCTGCTTCTGCCTCCCCAGTGCTGGGATTACAGGCGTGTGTCACCACGCCCGGCCCAGATATGTCTTTTCTATAAACTCTTAATCTTAAACAATAAAAGTAAAGCTAATATATTAGAAGGAAGCAACAATGTTTGTAATTGAGGGGAAGACAAAGTGATGAATTGGAGAAAGATTTGACAGGATGAGCAAGAGATAGGATATTTCCAGTTATCAAAAAAACAGACATGAAAGAAAGGCTATTTGAGAGTAGAACACAGAGAGAGAGAGAGAGAGAGAGAGAGAGAGAGAGAGAGAGAGAGAGAGAGAGAGAGAGAGAGAGAGAGAGAGAGAGAGAAGACAATTTTATTAATACAGTTTTACAGAGACAAGTTGCAAGTGAAGACAGACTAAACCAGAGAATATGGAGGCAGAAGATTAGAACAGATGGTCAGAATTAGTTTCAGGCCAAGCAGAGAATTTCAGTCAGAAGCTGAAGGAAGACAGCTTGAATCAACCAGCTTGGAGAGGAATATGGACCAGAAAGAGCAAGAAAGGGTGACTTTATTCAGTAGTAAGCCTCCAAGACACAAGTTATATCTGTCAAATAATGGATAATTTTTTACACAGAAGCTATGAAGTCTAAAACTATATAATTTCTCACAATGGGCTTCTATCAGCTATTACTGAGAGTTTTCTTATATTTCTTAACTATAGTAGAAAATATCATAATGTAATCAGGTTGTTTAACTCAAGATTGAGAAAATGACCATTAGTTACCAAGGAATTAAAGGCTAAATAAACTTGTAAATTTTTGTATTAATAAATTACCTTTTATGTATTACATTTCATATACTTCCCAGAAGTATTATTGTACCATAAGGACACACTAAGGAACAAATACAATTATTTGCATGAGATTGCTTTCTAACTTTTATAATTGGATACAGCTTTCTCACTAGAATTGTTATTGATGCTTATAAACCAAACATGTTCAAGGAAAACAGTTACATTAGCACTTCAGAAAATGATGATAAATATTCAGTGACCTTGTTTGTAAATTAGCTGAAACAAATGTCAACAATATTTAAATATTTCCTAAGTACCCTACTATATTTCATTTGTACCCATGTAATTTTTGTTCTAGGTTCAAGTATATGTTCATATTTCTGAAAAGGTATAATTAGATAAATAAAATATGTTATTAAACATCAACATAAATATTAGTAATTCTGTATGATAAAAGTCAGATGGTAGTTCTCATTTGACAATTATTATAGGGAATTCATTACAGGAAATACTTCAGTGCTCTGCTTCATAATTTTTAAATTTTTCAGATGTAAAGCAGGCAAGATTATTTCTTGCATGATGACAATATAAACTACTTGGGATTTCTTGGTTTTTTTTCCCAGTTTGTTTTTATTTTATTTTCTATATTCTTTGTTTACATTCTGAAAGCTTTCCCCTTTCCCAGTTCCTCCCCCATATGTTCCATAAGTCCTCTTCTCTCCATCCATTCTCCTATCTTTCCCCCTCCCTTTTCTCTGTCCTGGTACTCCCCTACAATGTTGGATCAAGCCTTTCCAGGATTAGGGTCCTCTTCTTCCTTCTTCATGGGAATCATTTGACATGCTAATTGTATCTTCAGTATTCAGAACTTCAGGGTTAATTAATATCCACTTATCAATTATTGCATTCCATGTGTATTCTTTTGTGATTGCATTGCCTCCCTTAGGATGATATTTTCCAGTTCCATCCATTTGCCTAAAAAATTCATGAATTCATCATTTTCAATTGCTGAATAGTAGTCCATTGTGTATATATACCACCTTTTCTGTATCCATTCCTCCATTGAGGGATATCTGGGTTCTTTCCTGCTTCTTGCTATTATAAATAAGGCTGCTACGAACATAGTGGAGCATGTGTCCTTATTGCATGCTTGGGAATCCTTTGGGTATATGCCAAGGAGAGGTATAGCAGGGTCCTCCAGAAGTGTCATGCTCAGTTTTCTTAGAAAACACCAGACTGATTTCCATAGTGGTTGTGCCATCTTACAATCCCACCAGGAGTGAAGGACTGTTCCTCTTTCTCCAAATCCTCACCAACACCTGCTGTCTTCTGAGCTTTTAACCTAAGCCATTTAAAATGGCCATCTTGCCAAAAGCAATATTCAATGTGAAAAGTCTTGGTGGTGTGGCAAGAACCAAAACCTATAACCACGAACATTCTGTAGTTGTTCCATTGAAGAAGACAGAAGATCTCAAATATACTAAGGTTTGATTTACAAATATGCTTTCAGTAGATGAGCAAATTTCTTACAAACCAGAACCTTAGGATTATGGTATAGGCAGGCAAGATGTTAAGATTCAGGTCAACACACCCAATCACTGAATAAGTTCAGACTTATCATATACCTTTTAAGATTCATGGGCAGTACTACACTGCAGTTGCAAACAAAGGCTGACAAGCTATAGAATGGGTAATACATAAACTAATGCTGGCATTGTAGAAGTGATAATTCCAGCAAGAAGAGCCAGGAAGGCATCCCAGGGAGGGCTGGTAGAGAAATGACACTGAGAGTTGGTATACTGCATAGGTACCTCAGTGTTCTTAAAAGCTGACAATATATTTATTTGTTATGAATCAAAAAAGACAAGGGTGCTCACTCACTCTGTATCTACTCAATATAGTACTTGAAGTTTTAGTTAGAGTAATAAGACCACTAAATGGGATGAAAAATAGACAAATTGGACAAAAAGTTAAAATATTGCTATTTTCAAATGATATGATAGTATACATAAGTAACTAAATTTTATGAGTATTCCTAGTGATCATAAAAACCTTCAGCAAAATGACTAGATACGAAATTAAATAAAAAAATGAGTAACCCAACTTTATATAAATGATAAACTGTCTGCTAAAGGATATGGGGGAGAATCCATTCACAATAGCCACAAATAGTACAAAATATCTTGAGACAACTTAATCCAAGACCTGTATGACACGAACTTCAAGTTTTTGAAGAAAGAAATTGAAGAAAATATCAGAAAGTGAAAAAAACCTCCTATGCTCATTGATCAGTAGGAATAATATACTAAAAAATGGCCATCTCATGAAGCAATCCACAGATTCAGCACAGTCACTATCAAAGTTTCCACACACAATGCTTTACATGTCTTGAAAGAGCAGCATTAAACTTCATATGGAAAAAAAAACACAACATCACAGGATATCTTTAAAAATCCTGTACAGACCATGCCTGGGTTCCTTCTGCACATGCAGCTAGGCAGCTCTACAGATGCTTGGGCACGTCACCTACAGGGAAGCATCTGACTTACAGGGAGTCCCACAGTTAGATGGAGCCCTGGTCTGAGGTTGCTCCTGAGAAAGCAGCCAGCTCATCCAGGTATGCAAAGGACACCAGAGTGAAGGATTGCTCAGGACACAGCCTGCCTGGGTTCCTTCCACACAAGGGAGCTGGGCAGCTCTACAGCTTCTTGGGCACCTATCCTAAGGGGTAGCATCTGACCTGCAGAGAGTCTTGCAGTTAAAGGGAACCTGGCAGTCTGAGGTCCCCATCATCTTGACTACTGTAGCCAAGCAGCCTGGTTGGACAGAGACCTTTGCCACATCTGACATGGGGAAGATCCCACTTCCTGATACTCTCTAGAAAACCAGCATGAACAGGTTAATTGCTACTTCCTCTTTCCATCAGATGTGGTAGACCTGTGCCGCATCTGACATGGGGAAGATCCTACATCCTGATACTCTCTCAAGAATGGACAGAAGCAGTTTATTCTGTAGAAGTGGGGCATTCAAGAACCAGCATCAGCAGAGCATTTGAAATCCAAAAGCAAGCCCTGTCCTGGGCCATTTGCCCTACAGAGTGATCAGTGCTTGGAGGGGGAGCTCACGGCATCCACCATCTTCACTACCTGGCAGACCAGACAGGCAACACCAGGTACACAGAGACAACCAGAGTATAGTATTGCTTGGGACAAGGCACACTAGGGCTCCAAGGGCACCCAAGAGTAGAGCAGCACATCAGTAATCTGTGCCAGGGGAAACCTAGTCACACAGAAGTACAATAATATCCTTACAGGCACACAGGATGCCCAAGCACCAGCCAGTGACAGCAGGACCAACTAACGCTAGAGATAACCAGATGGCAAAAAGCAAACACAGGAACATTATTAACAGAAATCAAGGCAATATGGCAGCATCTGAACCCAATTTTCCAACAACAGCAAGTCCTGGATACTTCAACACACCAGAAAAACAACATTTGTATTTAAAGTCACTGGTCATGGTGTGCTAGAGGAACACAAAAAGGACATAAATAAACCTCTTAAATAAATACAGGGGAACATGATTAAGTTAGAAGCCCTTACAATGAAAACGCAAAAATCATTTAAAGAAATTGAGAATATGGGTCAACAGATAGAAGCCAATAAAGGGGAAACACAAAATCACTTAAAGAAATGCAGGAGAAATTGATTTAACAGGCAGAAGTCATGAAAGAGGTAACACAAAAATCTATTAAAGAAATACAGGAAAAGACAAACAAACAAGTGAAGGAACTGATTAAACCATCCAGGATCTAAAAACAGAAGTTGAAACAACTAAGAAATCACAAAGGGAGACAACTTTGGAGATAAAAAACCTTGGGAAGAAATCAGGGGCCTTAGATGCAAATATCAACAACAGAATACAAGAAAATGAAGAAAGAATCTCAGATGCCAAAGATAACATAGAAACTTTTAACTCAATAGTGAAAGAAAAATGCAAAAAGCAAAAATCTTGTAACCCAAAACATCCAGGAAATCCGGGACAAAATGAGAAGACCAAACCTAGGGATTATAGGTATAGATGAGAGTGAAGATTTAAAACTTAAAGGGCCAGCAAATATCTTCAACAAAATTGTGTAAGAAAACTTCTCTAATGTAAAGGGAGAGTTGCCCATGAATATACAAGAAGCCTACAGAACTCCAAACAGACTGGACCAGAATAGAAATACCTCCTGTCACATAATAATCAAAGCCCCCATATGTACTAAACAAAGAAAGAATCTTAACAGCAGTAAGAGCAAAAGGCCAAGTAACATATAAAGGAAGACCTATTAGAATTGCACCAGGCTTAGCACCAGAGACCATGAAAGCTAGAAGATACTGGGCAGATCTCATACAAACTCTAAGAGAACATAAATGCCAGACAAGACTATTATGCCCAGCAAAACTCTCAATCACTATAGATGGAGAAACCAAGATCTTCCATGAAAAAACCAAATTTACACAATATCATTCCACAAACATAGCTCTACATAGGATAATAGATGGAAAACACCAATACAAGGAGGGAAACTATACCCTGGAAAAATCAAGAAAGTAACCTTTCATCAAACCCAAAAGAAGACAACCACTCAACTATGAAAATAACATAAAAAAGGACAGGATATAATAATCACTATTCCTTAATATCTCTTAACATCAATGGTCTCTATTCTCCAATAAAAGGACATAAACTAACAGATTGGATATGTAAACAGGACTACACATTTTGCTGCATAGAGGAAACACACCTCAGTGTCAAAGACAAACACTACCTTAGAGTAAAAGGCTGAAAGAAAATTTTATAAACGAATGCTCTCAGGAAACAAGCCGGAGTAGCAATTCTAATATCTGATAAAATTGACTTTCAACCTAAAGTCATCAAAAGAGAAACAGAAGAACACTTCTTGCTGGTCAAAGGAAAAATCCACCAAGAAGAACTGTCAATTCTAAACATCTGTGCTCCAAAATTCAAGGGCACCCTCATTCATAAAAGAAACTTTACTAAAGCTCAAAGCACACATTGCACCTAACACAATAATTGTGGGTGACTTTAACGCTCTACTCTCCTCAATGGACCGATCAGGAAAACAGAAACTAAACAGGGGCACAGCAAAACTAATTGAAGCCTTGGTCTAATTGGATTTAACATATATATATATATATATATATATATATATATATATATATATATATATATATATATAGAGAGAGAGAGAGAGAGAGAGAGAGAGAACATTTCATCCTAAAGCAAAAAAATATACCTTTTTCTCAGCACTTCATGCTACCTTCTCCAAAATCGACCCAAGACAGATCTCAACAAAATTGGTCACAAGACAGACCTCAACAAATATAAGAAAATCAAACTAATTCCAAGCCTCCTATCAGATCACTATGGAGTGAGAGTGATCTTCAATAGCAACAAAACAACAGAAAGCCCACATACACATGGAGGCTGGACAATACTCTACTCAATAATACCTTTGCCAACGAAGAAATAAAGAAAGAAATCAAAAACTTTTCAGAATTTAATGAAAATGAAGGCATAACATACCCAAATCTATGGGAAACAAAGAAAGCAGTGCTAAGAAGATAACTCATAGCCCTGAGTGCCTCCAAAAAGAAAATGGAGAGTGCACACAATAGCAGCTTAATGGCAAACCTGAAAGCCTTGGAAAAAAAGAAGCTAATTCACCCAGGAGGAGTAGAAGACAGGAAATCACCAAACTCAGGGCTGAAATCAATCAAGTAGAAACAAAGAGAACCATACAAAGAATCAACAAAACCTGGAGCTGGTTCCTTGAGAAAATCAACAAGATAGATGACCGCTTAGCCAGACTAATCAGAGGGCACAGAGACAGTCTCCAAATTAACAAAATTAGAAATGAAATGTGAAATAAAACAACAGAAACTGAGGAAATTAAAAAAATCATCAGATCCTACTACAAAAGCCTGTATGTAACTCAACTGGAAAATCTGGAGAAAATGGGCAATTTCCTAGACAGATACCAAATATCAAAATAAAATCAGGATAGAATAGATCATCTAAACAGTCCCATAACACCTAAAGAAATAGACGGGGTCATAGAAAGTCTTCCAACCAAAAAAAAAAAAAAAAAAAAAAAAAAAAAAAAAAAGCACAGGACCAGATGGTTTTAGTGCAGAATTCTATCAGACCTTCATAGAAGATCTAATACTCTTCAAATTATTCCACAAAATAGAAACCGAAGGAACACGACCCAAATAATTCGGCGAAGTCACAATAAAGCTGATACCAAAACAACACAAAGATCCAATAAAGAAGAACTACTAGCCACTATGAATATCAATGCAAAAATACTCAATAAAATTCTTGCCAATCAAATCCAAGAACACATCAAAATGATCATTCACCATGAACAAGTAATCTTCATCCCAGGATGAAGGGACTAGATAAGGCTGCCCACTCTCTCCATATCTTTTCAATATAGTACTTGAAGTTCTAGCTAGAGCAATTAGACAACATAAGGTGGTCCACAGGATACAAATTGGAAAGGAAGAAGTCAAACTATCACTATTTGCAGATGATATGATTGTATACTTAAGTGACCCAAAAAATTCTACAAGAGAACTCCTACAGCTGATAAACAACTTCAACAATATGGCTGGTTATAAAATCAACTCAAGCAAATCAGTAGCCTTCCTATACTCAAAGGATAAAGAGGCTGAGAAAGAAATTAGGGAAATGACTCCCTTCACAATAGCCACAAACAATATAAAGTATCTTGGTGTGACTCTAACCAAACAAGTGAAAGATCTGTATGACAAGAACTTCAGGTCTCTGAAGAAGGGAATTGAAGACCTCAGAACATGGAAAAAAATCTTTCATGCTCGTGGTTTGGCAGGATTAATGTAGTAAAAAAAATGGTCATCTTGCCTAAAACAATGTACAGATTCAATGCAATCCCCATCAAAATCTCAACTCAGTTTTCATAGATTTAGAAAGATCAATTCTCAAATTCATCTGGACTAACAAAAATCCCAGGATAGCTAAAGCTATTCTGAACAGCAAAAGAACTTCTGGGGGAATTAGTATCCCAGACCTCAAGCAATACTACAGAGCAATAGTGTTAATAACTGCATGGTATTGGAACAGTGAAAGGCAAGTAGATCAATGGAATAAGATTGAAGACCCAGAAATGGACCCACACACCTATGTTCACTTGATCTTTGACAAAGGAGCTGAAAACATCCATTGGAAAATAGATAGTCTTTTCAACAAATGGTGCTGGCTCAACTGGAGGTCAGCATGCAGAAGAATGCGAATTGATCCGTTCTTATGTCCTTGTACTACGGTCAACTCCAAGTGGATCAAGGATGTCCACATAAAATCAGACACACTGAAACTAATAGAAAATAAACTGGGGAAGTCCCTTGAGGGCATGGGCACAGGGGGAAAGTTCCTGAACAGAACACCAATAGCTCATGCTCTAAGATCAAGAATTGACAAATGGGACCTCATAAAATTACAAATTTTCTGTAAGGCAAAGGACACTGTCAAAAGGACAAAATGGCAACCAACAAATTGGGAAAAGATCTTCACCAATCCTATATCTGACAGAGGGCTAATATCCAATATATACAAAGAACTTAAGAGGTTAGTCTCCAGAGAGCCAAATAACCCTATTTAAAATGGGGTACAGAGCTAAACAAAGAATTTTCACCTGAAGAACTTCAAATGGCTGAGAAGCACCTTAAGAAATGTTCTGCATTACTAGTGATTAGGGAAATGCAAAACAAAACAAACCTGAGATTTCACCTCATACCAGTTTGAATGGCTAAGATTAAAAACTCAGGAGACAGCAGGTGTTGGGGAGGATGTGGAGAAAGAGGAACACTCCTTCACTGTTGGTGGGAATGCAATGTGGTACAACCACTCTGGAAACCAGTCTGGCAGTTCCTCAGAAAACTGGGCATGACACTTCAGGAGGACACTGCTATACCACTCCTGGGCATATACCAAGAGGATTCCCCTGCATGCAATATGGACACATGTTCCACTATGTTCATAACAGCCTTATTTATAATAGCCAGAAGCTGGAAAGAACCCAGATATCCCTCAATGGCAGAATGTATACAGAAAATGCAATATATTTACACAATGGAATACTACTCAGCAATTAAAAAGAATGAATTCATGAAATTCTTAGGTAAATGGTTGGAACTGGAAAATATCATCCTAAGTGAGGTAACCTATCACAAAGAACACACATGGAATGCAGTCACTTATAAGTGGATATTAGCCCAGAAGTTCTGAATACTCAAGACACAATTCGCACATCAAATGATTCCCAAGAAGAAGGAAGGATCCAGCATTGTAGGGGAGTACCTGGACAGAGAAGTAGGAGGAGTTGATGGGAGAACAGGTGGAGGGAAGAAAGCTTATGGGACTTATTTAGAGGGGGGAACCAGGAAGGGGAAAATCATTTGGAATGTAAAGAAAGAATATAGAAAAAATGACAAAATCATAATAAAAAAATCCTGTAGAATAAAAGAACTTCTGGAGATAACATTATCAGTGATTTGTACTATAGAACAGTAGTATTAAAAATATGGCATTGGCACAAAACCACACATTGGACAATGAAATAGAATTTACCGCCCAGAAATTAAACCCACACATCTATGGACACTTGACTTTTGACAAAGAAGCCAATACCATACAATGGAAACAAAAGCATCTTCAACCATCTGGTGTGGATGTGGAGCAGGGGAGATATTTCTCCATTTTTGGTGGGAGTGTAAACTTTAAAAATCAATTTGACAGTTCCTAGGAAAACTTGGAATAGATCTACCTCAATATTGTGGGCATATTCCCAAAAGATTCTCCATCATAAGGATCATTGCTAAACTATATTCATTGCAGTTTTGTTGATAATGGCCAGAAATTGGAAGCAACTTAGTTAGGCCTCAAATGAAAGACAGATAAATAAAACTTGGTAGATTTACACAATTTATTAGTATTGAGATATTAAAAGTAAAGACATCATGAAACTTTCTGGCAAATGAATGGAACTAGAAAATATAATCTTGAGTAAGGTAACTTACTCCATAAAGACACAAATAGAATGTACTTACTTACAAGTGGATATTAGCTATAAAGTACAGGATAAACTTGTTACAATCCACAGACACAAAAAAGCTAATTAACAAGGAGATATATATCAAGGGTGGATGGAAGGAGAGTACTGGTTAGGTAACAAGGAAACCTAGGACAAGGGACTCACAGCAGCGTGTGAGTGTGACCCAAGCTAAGACTCCTAACAATAGAAGATATGGAATGTGAAATGACTCCCTTCTATAATGAGGCAAGACTTCCAATGGAGGGATAAGGACAGCAGTCCACCCATAAGACCTTCAATCCACAATTTATCCTGCCAATAGATGTTTGGAGGTAAAGATGAGGCAGAAATTGAGAGAATGGCCAACCAATGACTGTCCCAACTTGACATCCATGAGAGATCAGACCTGACACTGATAATGATAGTCTCATACTTGCAGACAGGTGCCTAGCATAACTATTCTCTGAGAGGTATCATCCATCAGCTGATGGAAAGACCCACAGCCAAACATTAAGTGGAACTCAGGGAATCTAGTGTCAGAGAGAGAGGAAGGATTGAAGGAGCCAGAGAGGGGTAGGACTGAAGGACACCACAAGAAAACCTACAGAATCAACTAACCTGGACACATAGGGGCTCACAGATAACTGAAACACCAGAGAACATGCATGGGATGAGACCTAGGTCCTGTACACATTTATAATACATATGCAGTGTGGTCTTCATGTGGGACCCTTGACAACTAGAGTAAGAACTGTGTGACTCTGTTGCCTGTCTTTCGGTCCTTTTGTCCTAACTGGGCTGCCTTGTCTAGGCCTATTAAGAGAAGTTTTCCTAGTGTTATGCTAACTTGATATGTCAAGGTGGTTTGATAGCCATGGGATGCTTCCCCTGCAGAAAGCAGAGAAAGATGATAAAGCTGGAGCAGAGGAGAAACAGCAGGACTGGGAGGAGCCGAGAGAGGAAAAGTTGTGGTCAGGAAGCAAAGTAAATGAATAAATCAGTAAAACAAAACAAAACAAAACAAAACTATTTTAGTTAATTTTTTTCCATGAGGTAGCAGAAAGATATGTGATATTTGAGCCTAACAAAAGATCCAGGGCTTCTAAATCAAAGAGATGATCCTGTCTGAATTTGAAGGTCTTGCCTTTATGGGAATAATTAATTTCTTTTAAGTATGTAGAAGAAATTATTGTTACTGAATAATGTTTAAATTTCTTCAGACCTAGGAATGCTACCTGTCTCAGAACCAGCTATAATTAGTCACCCTCCTGTCCACTCAATTGACTGTGGCAGAGAGAGAGAGAGAGAGAGAGAGAGAGAGAGAGAGAGAGAGAGAGAGGAAGACAGAGAGAGACAGAGAGAGAAACAGACAGACAGATACAGAGACACAGAGAGATATAAGAGACACACAGAGGGAGAGAGAGAGAGAGAGAGAGAGAGAGAGAGAGAGAGAGAGAGAGTAAAATAAAAGGAGAAATCGTACAACTTCACATTACATTAATATCTCAAATGAATTGCCCCACTGAAAAGCACAAATCCAAACCACAATTTTTGGATTTTATACTTGAATGACATTTTTTTTTTGGTAGCAACACACGGCTCTCCTGAATCTTTACTTTAAAAAGTATGGGATTTGTAAACTTTGGAATGGTAAAAATTTCCTAGCCCACTTGGAATTATTATATCAAACAGAAGACATTCAGTCATTTCTAAAAGAAATATGAAAACTCAAATTTTAAGTATATCTAAGCAAACACAGGGAAGGGAGCATGTTTCAAAGGTGGGAATAAGAATAAAGGGTGATCTCTGCAAGAGTGAGCAGGGTAGAAGAGAAGTGGAACCCCAAGTCTCACGAGCATCAAGATCTTACAGAGAAAGGCTGCTTCTACCTGTATGCATCTTTTGATTTAATTTTGTTTTCTCTGTCTTTGTGTCTTGCTGAATTATTTTCAATGGGGCAGGAAATTTAGGGATCCTCCCTTCTTTTCCAACACTATACTTGACAATGACATCTACTGTATTCAAATATTTCAAATAAAGGAAAATGTACCTACTTCTTTTATGTTGCTTAAACAGGAAATCACATTCTGGTTGATATTCTGAATGGAACTAGAATTCTTAAATAAATTTCTTTCTATCTTTCATGTGAACACTGATCTAGATGACAACCATCTATGCACTATGTAGATAAACCTGAGGTGGCAGTTACACTTCAATGAACTTTTCCTGACTCTTCAGCTTCCCAATGTGGAACTGAATTTCTGTTGTTTACAAGCCACACAGTTTGTAAATTGTGCTGTACCACTGAAAGCAGATTCTTCATTATTTGAAAGTAGTGTTTTACTTTAGGCTTCAATTTCCTTGTTTACTTAGAAAAGTAAGGAAATATTTCCAAATGAACAGAAATATGGATGCATGCATGTAGGTAAAATTCTTTGAAACCAAAGAATACATACTAAATGTAAGTATAAATAAATTCGTCTATGCTAGGCAAAATTCTGAGCTGTGGACAAAGGCCTCTTCATTTTCTTCTTTATTCTTTCTTTTCTTTTCTTTTTTTTTTTTTAGACAACCTCAAGTTAATTGTGCATGTTCCTTTCAATGTTATAAACATTAAACTCGTGCTAAGTGATGAATATCACAGCACTTCAAATCTTTTTACTTGCTTGAAAGGCTAGCAAAGGCTCCAGTGAAATTATGGTAGGAGGCACTTGAGGCTTCTCACCTGTGAAAGACAAAGAGCACAAGTATTTGAAGTTCCTTAGAGACCATTATAAAAGATTCATTTGCAAATAAGCAGCTAAGTAAGAGGCAAGTTTTAAAGTACAGAAAACATATTCAATCTTGGCTTTTCCTCTCCTATTACTATAACAATTGTGAGCATTAATAGATATGTTTTGGGGAAACCATGGTTTTCTGAGGATAATGGACATGCACTGAATGTTATATCTCAATAAATGTTTTATAGTAGTTAAAAATGAGCATTCTAAAAGAAATTTGGAATAGTTTTGCTAGTAGAAGGTTCATTACCTGAAGTCATTATTTTGAACTCTTAAGAAATGCAGGCATCTTAGAAATGTACACTTCACTGCTCATGATGCTGCACACTGTATTTAATTCTAGGCTCTTCATCCTTACCCCCAGCTCTACATATTTGTTCTCTATTCATCCTTCTGACCTCCCTCATGATCTCTCTTGAATTAATTTGTGTAGACTCCCACCTCTCCTCTAATTTTTGTTAAATACTTTTAGCACCTCATGCAAGTTTACAAAGATTTATTAACTTTAAATAATTAAAAGAATAGCTATCTACACAAAATCTTTACCCCTATGGAATAGTAGTTCCAGGAGATTTAGGCGTTTATTTTCAGTGACCTTTAAAGTGCCAATCACATTCCATTTTATGAGAGAGAATTTGCATTACATCAAATTTAAAATCTGTGGAGATATTTTTAGGTCAAGGCTAAATCAACATGTCAATCTTCATAAATTCTGTTTTGTTGATATTTAAGGAAAGAATAAATACCATGGATTGGGGCATGACTTATCTTTGTAATGGTATATACTGACCTTTTCAATTTGTAATGGTCAATGAATGATTACCACAAATTCATATTTATGAAAAAACTGAACACTGTCAGCAACGTACATACTTTACATTAAAAATAGAAAAGCTGACTCACTTCCACAAATCATGTCTAAAGATAAACAGATTGTAAACCTTAATGAAAAAAAAGAAAAGTTATATTTCAAAACACACACTTTTAAGAGAAATTGAGCTCAGAATATTAAAATTCAATGATACCAAGAAAATTTAATATTTTGGTGTCTTTTTGCTATTTTGCTTTTTGTTCTTTTGAGTTTTTTTATGCTGGCATAATTTGAGATAATTTGAAGGTGTGATGACTTGGCAAATAATATGTAGAATACCTTTTCAGAGGCTCATTAAACATGGGGAAACTGAGCTGGTGCCTAAATAGAATCTTCCTCCCTGTGTTCTAATATCTTTGCTATGGAAAAATACTCTGCAGTCTACCAATGGAGAAGCTTTATTTAACAACCCATCCAGAAAACCTTTAATCTGCAGTACTGTCCATCCTGAAATATAGGCCAGTGCAATGGTGTCACGAAGCTTGTCTGAGTAACCAACCAATGTCTGGTTAGACTTAAGGCCCACTGCATGACATGAAAACTATACCCAACACTGGATAATTCAGATCCAGAGACCTAGGGTAACACCAAATACTACCGCATTAAAAAAAAAAAACATGAAAAGGAAGTAGTGATAAAATATATCAACAGAGAAATGAAATCATCATGAATGCAAGAAAAATCTTCAAAAGCTTGACTAATCTGGAATGTGGCAGTTTAACTGCACCTTGAATGATGCTTTGAGGTGATACAGTGAAAGCAGTGACAAAATATAGACTCTTTTTTTGGACACACACAAAACATACATTCTTCTGGCTCTAGTATATTAGAGGACACACAGAAGCCTCTTATTTTCTAAAGAGAGACAGAAGAAAAGTGGATCTAATGGAAGGGGAGGTGGAATAAACTTGGAAGAGTAGAGGGAGGCCCAGTTGTAATCAGGGTATATTGTATGAGAAAGAATCTATTTTTATAAAAGAGAAAAATAAAGTAAAATGGTCACAGCATACAAAAAGGAATTTGGGGCTAGAGAAATGGCTCTGCCATTAAAGGCTAGGCTCACAACCCAAAAAAGGAATCTGAAAATGTTATTTCCAGGCAAATTATCTTCTAGTTAGAAAACACTCACATTAAAATTCATAACTTCATGTGATGAACCTGATGAGAGCAGACAGAAGCAAATTGTTAAGTGACATTCATAAGTGACAGCGGTGGTGGGGCTGGACTTGAAGTCTGAGAAACTCTTAATAATTACCTGTTGCAGGAGGAATAAGAGAAGTTAAACCCTTTTGGCAGAAGTTACCAGTAGCTTCATAAAATAGTTGCCACTGTTGCTAATATAGCTATCACTGGTGACTCTGAGACAGTTCAAAGCAAGCATAGAAATTCTTATCATTTCAATAAAATCCAAACAGCTTGGATTTCCTTTGATATATTGAAAATGCCAGGCATACCCTCAATAAGGCATGGAAGCAATGCACAAGAATTATGTTTATAATTTATTTGAACAAGTTTTACACTCAAAAATGTTATGTCCAATAATATCTCATACTGCAGAGACTTTTGAGAAAACCAGACTACTCAAAATCCGTTTTAACTACAGATTCCAGCTTCTTACTTATTTAAGTAATTGTGTTAGATGGGTGCTCACATTTGTGATCAGTTTGTCTCAATAGTATTATAAATGGTAATGTTTATCTCAATTTAAAGGTTCCACATATCTTTTCATTTTCCCGCTAACTTCCCAAGAGCTCTTCAATTCGAAAACATGAAAATGTGTACAGAGGCAACCAGATAGAAACAGAGACATCTGCACAGACATCTGCACACACTGTACACAAAGCCAGAGTCAGCAACCTGGAGTCAGCAAACAATCCTAATGTTTGCACTGGATAAATATTTTCTCACTGTGATTTGGTTTCCTTTAGATTTTTTAAACAATCTGTAGATTCAATCTTTCATTCATCAAGTGCCAAGCTGTTGATAGAGGTTCTCAATTCAGAGACTGCATTTTCAATATTTTAGAAGTGGTGGGATTTTGCCTTTCATAATATAACAGGCATGGAGCCTAGAAGGCAGAAACTGAAGTTCCTATGTACTCCTGTCCCTTTGCAAAGAATGGTTCAGAGGCATGGATACTTATAGGAATGGAGGTACTTTGTTCTTGAGGACAAAAGATGGAGCCTGCAGTTGTGCCTTAGCTTGCTTTTGGACAGCCTGCACAAAAGAATCAAGGGAAAAAGTTTTATACTTAGGTCCTTAGTAACATTTTATGATCATCAATATCACTTCTCAATTTCTCATAATGAACACCATTGTTTCAGAGCATATATCGTGGAATGAATGAAATCCACATAAATTAAGGACTGTCTGTCTTCCCACAGCTTCAACTGTACATATGTAAATATTTGGTGTTGGTGTGTTCTGCAACACTACTCTCTTCCCTGTCTAAATGGTAACTTTTCCAAAGAACTTTCCAAACTGATTACATGACTGGATTACTTCTCAAAAAAAAAATAACTTACTGTGGAGGACCATTAATGTTTTCACTTCATCTGTTCCACATAGCAATCAGCTGTTTCTTTCTTAAGTATACATTAAGCTGGTGTAAAAAACAATGTGACGAACTTTGATATCTTCATCATATATATGATATATACTCATCTCATACACGCACACACACCATATGTGTGTGTGTGTGTGTATGTATATGAATATATATAAAACCTCCCACTGATTCCCTTCTTTAAATACTTCTTATGCTCTAGTGGTTTCCTTTGCAGTTTTACACACCCATTCTCACACACACAATCACACACAATCACCCAGACACTCACTAACAGAAATAGGGACACTTTTATCTACATGAAAGATTATCCTCATGAAGAAAACAACTTTCACCTCACAGGGATTAAACTTTTGTTTGAATTATCAAGACCCAATCTTGTGTGTGATTTCATGCTCATGTTACCTCATATTTCATGCTATAGTGTGATAACTGACGTTTTGTAGTAACTCTAAGTCAGGCACTTAGAAATGGTAACATTGAATATGTAGCTTGAAGAAAGGCTAGGAAACCTCCACTAGAATAGAGCTCTCAGATGCTACCTAGTGTCATCTTATAGTTTAAGTTAGTAGAAACTGTGGTCTTCCTAATACATGCTAAATACATTTTTATGTGTGAACCAAAGAAGATCAGGTCCCATAGAGAGGTAAGCAAGGAATGGCTGTTTAGGAGACTAAAGATAGCTTAAGATAAATTGTAATTAGGATATGGGTCTCCTACTTTCCTCTCTCTCAATAGCCATTGAAGTTCCAATCAGTTATTAGCCTTGCGGAAGGTCCAGATGAAGCTCCAGTTTCTTTCTGGGAACTTTCATTCATAGGAGAAGCCTGAACTGTTTTTTTTTTCCAATTTGGGGTTATTGTGTGGAACACAACAATTTTAGCTCCATTCATTTTTGCGAAAATTTCTTGATTTACTATTCCCTTGTTGTTGAATTAAATTCTATCATGTATATATACTGCATTTCTCTCCTCATTCATCTGTTAACCGAAACATATATATATATATATATATATATATATATATATATATATATATATGCCAATAGCCAACTGCTAACAAATAAACCAAGAAATATTTTATTACAATTAATTTTGGAACAAAAGCTGTCTAGAAATGAACCCAGAGAATAGATGAAAGACTTCTTTCAAAATAAAACGTAACAACAAACTGAAGACAATCCCAGCAGTTGGAGAAACATTCTATGTTTGTTGATCAAAAGTGTTACTATTATCAAATGACTCCAAAGAAGAAAGAAGGAGAGGTCCTGGATCCTGAAAAGGCTTGTTCCAGCATTGTAGGGAAGGACCAGGACAGAGAAGTAGGAGGGGGTTGATAGGAGAATAGGCGGAGGGAAGAGGGCTTAGGGAACTTATGGGGAGGGGGGAACAGGGAAAGGGAAAATCATTTGGAATGTAAATATAGAATATAGAAAATAAAAATAAAAAATAAAAAATAAATAAAAATTATTATATTATTGGAAATGATGTAAAAATTAGATGCATCAAAATTTTATTATATTCTGATTAGAACTACAAAAAATATTTCTAAAATTCATGACTGAAAACAAAAGGCCTTAAACTGTCAAAACAATTCTAAGCAAAAGAGAAACATTGGAAATACTGCAATGTCTAATCTCAAATTATGTTATAAAGTCTTAGTAATTAATACGTATTTCATAGTATTAATAGAGGGGACAAAACCCAAAATAGCATGCTTGTAGACAGATGGAATAAGACAGATACCTTCCATGCCAACAACACCTATGCTGCTACAACCACCATTTTGACCTAAGTGTCAAAAGCAGACAGACATTGGTTTTAAAAGGGTTCCTTCAAAAACTGTTACCCAGGAAACCCAGGCTACCATAGATCACGGAATGAATTCAATCCTTATGTGGATACAAATGTCAACTCCAAACAAATCTGAAACCCTAATGTAGGGCTTGTAAGTTGGAAAGTGCTAGGGAAAAACACAAAAGGTGATCCAGAGACTCTGACATTGTAGACTCAGCTGTCAGCTCTTATTTACCGTTGTTAGATATCTGCAGATGCAGGGATGCTCATAATCATCTCTGTAACCATGCTTACCAACAGACAGCTTGCTGGGAAAGGAGCACACTTAATGACTTTTCAATCACTCTGGTTTTCTCAGTTACTTCTTCATGGTGCATTTCTTCTAGAAAGGTAGTGTCAAACCGGAGACTCAGCTACCAGTTTGTTAATCAAAAGACAAGACTTTTTTTTAAAGGAAAAAGCAAAAGAAAATACAACAACAACAACAACAAAACAAAACAAAAAAACAAAAACAAGGTGTGCTGTTATCTCTGCCTTCATATCCAGTCTTTTGCCACCTGTCAATGATGTCAGAGGCTTCTAGGACATCATTTAGCCTCCTTGCAGCCTCTGTCATATTGTTTCATTAAACATGCTATCATTGATGATTTTTGACAATTTCTGAGAGAGACAGGCATTCCTACCCACGCGCTATAAATTTCCTATTACAAATGAGGTGTATTTTTATGGTTATTTTAACACTGAGTCAAAATAACTTGGTATATTGAGATTAAACCAGAAAACAAAGGTAAAACAAATGTGTATAAACACCAAATTTCTTTTGTGAATTTCCATTGTTTTATGACCAAAAAATAATTTACACTTGTATAAACTAGGCTAATTTAACGAGAGGAAGGGAAAGAGAAAAAAAATCTGTCTTGCAGCAGAGATAGCCAAGAAATGATTCACAGAGGTCAAAGTTATAATCAACTATGCTTTCTTTATTAAGGCATGTAATTCTGGCTTGATGAATAAATAATCACAGCATAGACATTTTTATGCCACTTTGAAGATAGGATATGTGTATAAAAGTAAACATACAAACCTTTACCTACAGTGGTAGTGTCGTTGAGCTAACTTTTAGGGCATAAATTCCTTGCCACTAAAAGCAGAAATTAAAACAGTACAAATATAAGCAATGTGCTGCTAAATGGGCTAGTTAATGAAGGTAGGAATTATGGCTGAAAAAAAGAAAAACATTCCAGAATAAAGTCCTGAATGATGAAAAAAATCTTACAGTAAGAAAGTAAATAATTATAAAAGACATAGAAAGTGTAATGATATGATCTGGATAATAATTTTAACTTTAAAACATATTTATTTATTTATTTATTTATTTATTTATTTATTTATTTATTTATTTATTACTTACTTACCATGGGTGTGGGGAATGATTCACTTAAACATGTATAGATAAAGGGAGACAAAATCAACATTATGGGAGTCACTTCAGTGTTCTATTACTTGGGTCCTAAGACTCAGTGGAAAATATCATTACCTGCTAAACTTGTCTTACTGGCCTAGTAATGCTTATTTCTCCCTCCTTTTCTGAGGAGCAGCAAGTGATAAGTTTCATTGTTAGGAAATAGACACAGAGTTTCTTAAATGTTAGACTCTGCTGCAACTGTGCTACTTCCCAGCCCTGGATAGAATTTCCAATATTCATATAGAACTCTTAACTTCCAGGCAAAATGATTTTGTGCCTTTTGAGGGGTGGGTTACAACTTTGCTAAAAAATATAATGGTTTTTGATTTGGTATATTTCAATGAGTCATTTATTTGAAACATTTTGTTTCTACAGAATCTGGGTACCTTTTCAGAACACTCTAATCCACACAGATAAGAAAGCACCTTAAGTACAGTTTTACTAATAAATGAATTCCAGTACTGTGTACATATAGGAAGTTTATTTGCTGTGCAGTAAGCTAGTGTGAAAGTATGGTTGTCCTCTATAATTGCTATTAACAACAACTGTGGAAATTCTTTTTCTTTTTTTATTTTAAGATATTTTCTTTATTTATATTTTAAATATTATCCCCTTTCCTTGTTTTCCCTTCAAAAACCCCCATCCCATCTCCCCTATCCCTTGCTTACTAACCCACCCACTCCTGCTTCTGTGTTCTAGCATTCCCCTACACTGGGGCAACTTGCCTTCTCAGGACCAAGGGCCTCTCCTCTCATTGATGATCAACAAGGCCATCCTCGGCTACATATGCAGCTGCAGCTATTGGTCCCTCCATGTGTACTTTTGCTTGGTGGTTTAATCCCTAGGACCTCTAGGGTTACTGGTTGACTCATATTGCTGTTCCTTCTATGGGCTTGGAATTTTTTTTTATTAGATATATTCTTAGTTACATTTCAAATGATTTTGCCTTTCCTGGCCCCCCTCGAAAGTCCCATAAGCCATCTCCACTACCCCTGTTCCCATATCAACCCCTTCCCACTGTCCTGGTATTACCCTACATTGATGCATTGAGCCTTTCCAGGACCAGGGGCTCTCCTTGCTTTGACGGCTAACAAGGCCATCCTCTGTTGCCTATGCATCTGGAGCTAACACCATGTGTACTATCTAGTTGATGTTTTTGTCCCTGGGAGTGAAATTGTTAAGATTATAGGTATCTTTGGGAATTTTATCTTTCAGTTAGTAAATTCTTCAGTAGCTTTTCACTGGTTAATTTCAAAGCCTAGAACAGGCACTAGGAATATTTTTTTTTAATATAGTGACCAGGTCCAAAGCCTAAGCATTATATAGATGTGATTTAGAACACCAGAGTTGAGAAACATATGAATGGTGTGGGGACAGTTTAGTAGAATTTGATTTCAGAATTAAAAGGTAATTATTCTCAGTGTGAATGGAATCAATTGTAATTTCTTGCCTGACTGAGATTGAATGGGTGTGTCCTACTGGTGAAAAAGAACGAATTCACCTTTGCAGTTGTGCCAGATGAAAGCATATGTGGGCTGATCGATAGATAGACAGCTTGATCCATGATCGGAGGCCTGGTTGAAAATTCTTCACAATAAAAACTAGCATTCTCAGGTTTCTGTAACATGAGGTGGTTGCACTGCTGCAAATATTTCATTTGTCTGTGTGAAGATGCATGTTAAAAGCATTTCAATGTACTAGAATTATGTGTGTACTTTAAGTGATTTTCTGACAAACCTAGACAGTCCCAAAAGAAATGGAATGCAAAATTGCTTGAGGAGCAGCTCCAAAAGAAAATAATATTAAATCAAAATTCCCTTGTGTATAAAAAAAAAGGTAGCATTTCAGTAATTTAAATGAGTTTTCCTGGCTTAAAATGTAACAGAAAATTGTAAAATAATTTAGAAGTACCCCACATATACCTTACTTAAATAATATTAAATGCTTGTTATTGTTATCCAAGGTACAAATATTAGAATGTAATCATAAAAAAATTTCCAGTTGATGTCAAAATTGTTAAAAATAAGAAGTTAGTACCTTAAGTGATGTCTCATGTCTATAGTAAAAATAATCCTAAGGTCACTAAGACAGTAGTACTTGTCCAAATCTAGATTGGTGTACATAGTGACTTTCAAGGCAGCTTGTGATTCAGAGTTTGGAAAACATGCCATTTAAGGTTGTCTCAGATGTTTGCTGATAAAGAGCAAAAGAGGGGTGTTTAATAGTGACAGAATTTTGGTGCCTGTGGTAAGCCATGATTTGAAGGAGTGGGGTCTCTGGAAAACACACATCACCAAAGTCATTCTGGGCTAGTGTCTCCTAGATTGATCTTGCAGATTCTAAGAATGAGACTTAGGGGAGCCAACAGGGTAAGCTTTAGAAATGATTGTATTATGTGTCCATAGACAAGAGTTTAAGAGCAAGGAAACAAGGAGTCCCAGGCAAAATTTTACCATTGAGTTGCTAATCTGGACACTTTTTATTAGGACTCATAGCAGCAACTTATGCACAATGTGGGTGAAGGAGTACATATAATAGCTTGATTGATATAGATAATCACTTCAAATGTAGAAAAATGCCAAAAATATATAACTTGAATATGCATAGTTTTGTCAGTTATACCCAACTAAAAGTAGGATAATTTAATTTTTTTCAATTATTAACTAAGTGCGAGCAGATTTGAAGTTCTAATCCAAGATCGACTGCTGATTTAAAGTAGCCCAGCATACAGCCATCAGGCATTCATATTCCTGCTCTCCCCTTCTATGCATTCCATTGGCATTGAGTGATGATAAATCACTATCACTGTTCCTTTTGTTATTTATAAAATAGAATTAGATTAAGCTATTTTCCCCCATAGAAACTCTAATTGCAGTGCACTTTTTATGACCTGAGCACTCTGTTTTTTCGTGATTGAAGACTTCAAACAGTCTGATTTCATCGGTTATTGAAGCTGTGTGTTCAGATTGCTGCAGCTATTAGATCATAAAATAATCATCTGTTGTTTATAAGAGAACAAATCTTCATTCAGGATATATAAAAGGCTCTTATACAGAGCTATAGATTGCTCTTATTCTATTCATTCTGCATACATTATGAAAAACCATTGTATAATAGCTATGAAGCACAATTTCGTTTTTCCAAAGAAAGTCAAATGCAAACTAAGAATGCATTAACTCCTCTATATGCAAGAGGCGTCTTTATTTTCTACAAAAGGAACACTCACAACAGGTATGAAATTTGTGACAGTTGGTTGAAATTTTATGCCAGTATAGATTTCAAAGTTGTTTAGTTTAGGTGAAGTGGACAGAAGAAAGAAGATTTTTCACTAGAAGAATGTGCCGATTTAGTCTGTAACAGGATAGAGAAATACTTACCGTGAGCTGAAGAAATAAAAATCCAGTCAGATTTATTCGAATATGTTTTCAGGTTGTTTAAAAGTTATTTTCTATCACAAAAAGTAAATTTTAAGCTTTTATAATATATGTATCTATGATGTATATATGAATATAAGTTTATGAATATTCTGTGCATGTATTCCTTTATTGTACATATCTTGAGGCAATGTATTTAATTAAGTTAAGGTATAATGATTAAATTATGCATAAGTATATCTTATGTTTACTTAGACCAATAATGGACATTTGTAGCATTTGGAATCATATAAACTCCTTTTTAAAAACTATAACAAAAAAAAAAACCTGGGTAGTTATTTTTCTCTATCATTGCTCCTACATCTTGTTTTTTTCTCCAAGAGTATCATTGTTCCAAATACTCAGGGTCTGGGGAAAAAGTACTGTGGGAAATAATTACTAAGCTATACATGATTGATTAATGTATTGCTATGTTTTAGACTGTCAATATCCAGGAAGAAAACATTATATATTAGCCTGACTGATGCTATTATTGTAATAAGTGTTAGAGACTCCAAAGGTAGACCCAGGCAGGAAGTCATTAGAAGAGTGCATGTGCCATCTACATGATCACAGTACACTCCCATTCTTTTTTTTCTTTTCTTCTCTTTTGCATTCTAATGAGAAAGTGAGCAGTTTGATGATTTCCATCAACCAAAGGAAGCAGACATATTAACCAGTTATGAATCAGACTTTCTAAGATGGCATACTAAAACATTTTTTCTTTCATTATCAAACATCTCAGATTTTTCTTGTTTTGGTCATAGAAAGAAAACTAACAAAGATATAGGACCAGTATTGATAAATCTAAACCTAATTCCTTATTTATCACTTTGAGGCAAAGTCTACTCAATATTTCCACTGAGATGTTACTTTGACAGCTAACATAGAAAAATATTCATACTCAAAATGATCTGTCTCTCATATGCACACTGTCCCTGTATTTGTCCAGTTCAAGAGTGTCCTGCTTCTACCCACTGGCCATCCTGTACACACAGGAACCTTGTCTTCTTCGTGTATTTTTTCTGTATACTTGCCTTCCAATTTTTCACTGTATTCATTGTTTGATTCTGTACTCCCTATATCCTCAGCTAGCTCATTTCTTTTTATTCCACCTCAACCCCATTACTAATTTAGCTGAAAAACGGAGATTTTTATTCCTATTTCCTACATTGTGCATGCTTATCCATTTTACCAAACATAAACAAAACATTCTTTGAAATGCAAATATATTTAAAATATCCCAACAGCACTGTCTAGGCATAGCCTTAAAATGCTTACCTTAGAGAATATGAGTGCAATTCTATTTGATATATACCCATTATTTCCCTCTTTTCTCTTTATTTTGAACTATAAGCTATCATTGAACTCATGAGCCCCCTGGCTCAAACTCTCTAGAGCTCGGATGCAGGCCTGTGCAAGCAGATTTTCTGGCATGCCTCATTTCTTAATTCTCCTTTATCTTTTGCACTACAAAATGCACCTGTCCATCTCATGCCCTCTGGCTTCACAAACCTCTTCTCTGCTGGATGCATGTTCTTCTTGTTCATTACCTAAACTTTGAATTTCTTTCCCAGTATGGAGCATAAGCATCTGATCGACAATGACTTACCCTGACACAGGGTGATAGTCGTTATCCTGGCTCCTTTCCTGACCACACAGAAGAGTGTGAAATCACAGGACCCTGCAGACACTACACTATTTTGTAAACATTAATGTTTGTCTGTTTCCTTATAGCCAAATAATAAACTAGCATAGGGTATGAGAGAAAATAAGTATCTTAAAACAAATGCTACACTCGGCATTATACATAGATTGTCTTATAAGTTAGAGTATAAAAGAACAAAAAGTGTCACAGAGAAGCCAGCAATGCATTCAAAGTCACTTTGCAAATACTTAGATAATTTAACAAATTAAATTTTTTTGTGGGATGAAGGGAAGGCCATCCAGAGACTGCACCACCTGGGGATCCATCCCATGTACAATTAGCAAACCCAGACACTATTGTGGATGCTAACGTGTGCTTGCTGACAGAAGCCTGATATAGCTATCTTCTGAGAGAGACAACTGCCAGAGACTGACAAGCACAGAGGCAGATGTTCACAGCCAACCCCTGGATTGATCATGGGATCCTCAATAGAGTAGTCAGAAAAATGGCAGAAGGAGCTGAATGGATTTTGTCCCCATAGGAAGAACAACAATATAAACCAACACTCCCCAGAACTCCCTGGGACAAAACCACCAACCAAAGGGTACACATGGAGGGACCCGTGTCTTCAGCTGCATATGTAGCAGAGGATGGCCTTATTAGACATCAATGAGGGGAGAGGCCTTTGGTCCTGTGAAGGCTTGTTGCCCAATGTAGGGGAATGTCAGGACAGAGAAGCCCGAGTGAGTAGGGGTGGGGGTAAGGAATAGGAGGTTTAGGAGGGGAAAAGTAGAAAGGCGCTAGCATTTGAACTGTAAATAAAAAATATCTAATAAAATTTAAAAAATATTTTTACATTTATAAATAAAGCATTAAAACTATATGACTAGCTTTCCCAAGTTGGGACAAGTAGAATTGTTTGCGCAAAGAACAATGGCTAGAATAAACCCACATGAACACATCCTAGAGTTCTCTTTGAGAATCTTTGAGAAACAAGCCCTTCAGACATCCAAGGAAATGTAAAACATTGTAATAGAGGACTAAATAAATCCTGATGCATGCATTAATATAACATTCTCAGTCAAATTAATAAAGTATGCTCTATATCACAATCATGTACATTTATCCAAATATGTAATGAGGATGTGAATTCATCAACTAAGATCAAAGCTTTGGTGACTTTTGTCCATGTTACCACATTCAAATATCTATAGACAACATGGATGACAGCTAACTGCCGAGTATCCAATAAAGTCACAGAACATCCCAGAAAAGCAAACAAAAAAACCTAAAACTCACAACTATAGACCAATTAAAACTGACACATCTAAGTACTTACATCTTTGACTCTTCAAAGAAAACATGTTATTTTAGCTTGTTCTTCTGTGCTAAGCTATTTTACATTATATGTCTTGTGATTTTAAAATTTTTTTAAAATTTATCACTGTAAGCATTTACTGCAAAACCTATAAAATCCTCACATCTTTAAAATCATCTTACTGTTAATTTGTTTTCCCTTTTGGATTTACTGCTGTAATAAAAATGGGACAGATTGTTCTATACATATTTTTCATATGCCCAGTGTTGTAATTGAGATTGGTGTTCAGGTATGGACTGCTTCTATAGAGTTGCGATGTTAGGATAAATCAGTATTTGTGTAAAACCTGATGATAATGGTTATTTAAAGCGTTGGGCACTCATTGCATCAAGGTAATGCCATGAACACCTTTGGTCTCATACTCTGTCTTCATTATGAGCATAATTATTTTGATAGATAAGAAGGTTTACATTTTTCATTCTTTAATTTCTATATCTAACAGCTATAAAGCAAATTCTTTGCCATCTGAGAATTTAGGGTTCTTGTTATTTAAAAAAGTGCCCATACTTTCTATGTTTTTATAAAAACGATGTGAGTCTGTACTGGTTATATTTCATATTATATTCATATTCATTGTCATATGTATGAATAATGCATTTTTACTCATTTAGAAATGTTCTAAAACCACAATCTGGCTGATGTATTGTGTGGTGGTGCAGGCTTAAATATATTCATTTAGGTACAATTTTTCTCTCAGTACAGATTTAGAATGGTTATGTATCAGTAGTTAATATTCTTTAATTTCATTAATTTTTAAAATATACCATAATCATTGTTTGTCTTGACACATGAAATGGTATTAATCATTTTCTGAAACACTTTTTACTGGATTTTATGGAATACAATAGATATTTTTTCAGTA
Organism: Apodemus sylvaticus; assembly: GCF_947179515.1. NCBI lineage: Eukaryota > Metazoa > Chordata > Mammalia > Rodentia > Muridae > Apodemus > Apodemus sylvaticus. The sequence continues at coordinate 91,094,050 of NC_067475.1, read as the reverse complement.
GATGTATTTTATCAGTAGAATGTAATTTTACACAAAATATTATTAATGTATAAGATTGTAACTATAAAATATACTTCAAAGGGTTATAGCAAAATATTTATATAAGCCAAGTAAGTCAAAGCTAAGTTTGAATCTATTAACACATTTAAGAAAATATGTATTAAAAAGCAATTTCTTCTAACACCATTGATTGATCCAAACCCTAATGCTATGTGAGCATAAAATGCATCCTCAACAGAGACATTACATCTTTTTTGAACAAGATAAACATGTTTAAATGGTGAGGAATCTCTAAATTTAAAGTGTGAATTTAGAGGGTACTGGGAGGAAAACAACCCAATAAATAACTGTTTGCTTATCCTGGGCACTGCTTCCCAGGGTTGCTTGTTTGTTTTGTTTAATTAGATATGGCTATACTAATCAAGTTTCTGCACTTAAATTCAGCAGATTTGTAAGTGTGATTCCAATCCAAGTCAATAAGGCAGTGAATAAGTCAATGAATAAGTCATTCCTCATTTTCTAAATATCAAGGAGAATTCTTAGGTATGAGATGTCTTCTCTCCAAATTTCCATATTGGTGACTTAGCACTGTTAAACTAGCAGCATAGGTTCTTCTTTTGTTCTTGGAATAGCGAATGTGATAAGGATGTGCAAGGGCAGCTTTGAAATAACAAAAAGTTTCCAATCTTAGATGCCACTGTCCTCAAGCTACATACAATGGCATGCATTATAGCAGGAAACACATTCTTTAAGTTTTTAGTGCGCATGGTAATAAATTTGAGAATTTATAAATGGAAAGAAAATAAAAAATACAGAGGGTATAGATATAAATCAGCTACCAGATTGCCAAAGTATTACTGCATGATTTCCTTTTCTGCAAGTAGAACAATTTTTTTGTTAGAGAGGAAACTCTTATGTCCTTTCTATGCTTCAAAATGTTCACTATTCAGTGCTCTGTGGTAAGATATATGTCAAGCAGTGGTGGCTTATGCTTTAATTCCAGCACTTGTGAAACAGAGGAAGGCATATCTGTGTGAGTTTAAGGACATCCATCTCTGCAGAGTGAGGTACAGCACAGCTAGGACTGTTATACAGAGAAACCCTGTCTAGAAAACAAACAAATAAGTAGAGCCATTGCTCTTCTAAATAATCAATCAATCAATCAGTCAATAAGTCAATCAAACCGAGCAGTGGTGGTACATGTTTTTAATTCTAGCACATGGGATGCAAAGACAGGCAGAACTCCAAATTCTAGGCCAGTCTGGTGTACAGAGTTAGTTGCAGGATAGGCAAGACTGAAAATAGAAACCCAGTCTTCAAACCAAACCAAACCAAAGCAAAGAAACAGACAAAAACACAACAAAAAACCCAACCAAAAAAGTGCCTTTAATTACTATTTTTATAGTTGCTAAATATGAAAGCCATGTATCAAGTATTTTGTTGTGCTTTAAAATCTGTCCCTGAGTAATAAATACATAACAGAAAAAGTAATATATGCATAGCAGTATATTAAAACAGGAAATGTAGAATAATTCTATTTTGGGTCTAAAATGCTTAAAATGATTCATTAATCATAAATCCATAAATAATTTGGAAACTATATGCCATTCTCTCTCTCTCTCCCTCCCTCCCTCCCCCCCTCCCTCTCTCTCTCTCTTACACACACACACACACACACACACACACACACACACACACACACACGTGTGTGTGTGCATGTGCACTGGTTACTTTTGTTTGAAAATCTATTTTATTATATATTAGAGTGGCTACACTAGGTAGTTTCTTATGTTAATTTGTTCAAAAAACATTTTTCCAGTTCTCTACTCTTTGATATACTTAATTTGTTGCAGAGGTGTGTCTGTTTTATGCAGCAGAATGATGGATTCCTTTATGCATCCTTTCTGTTAGTTTGTATCTTTCTACAGGGAAATTGAGTCCAGTGATGTTGAGAGATCTTAATGATCAATGACTTTTAATTCCTTCTATTTTGATTTAGCTGGTGATAGTGTGTGTTTCTTCTTTTGTTTTAATATTGTGTAATTATTTTTTCTTGTGTTTTCATGAGTTTAGTTAGCCTCATTGGGTTGGAGTTTTGCTTCTTGTGCCATCTAGGCTATTTTTTTTCCTTTTTTTTTTATTCGATATATTTTTTATTTACATGTATGTTTAAATTTGGTTTGGTCATGGAATATCTTGGTTTCTTCATCTATGGTGATTGAACATTTTGCTGCTGGATATAGTACTCTGGGCTAACATCTGTGATCTTTTAAGGTCTGCAAGCCATCTGTCCAGGAACTTCTAGATTTTAGAGTCTTTCTTGAGAAGACAGGTGTAATTCTGAGAGATTTGTCTTTGTATGTTACATGGCCATTTTCCTTAGTCACTTTTAATATTATTTCTTTATTCTGTATATTTAGTGTATTGGGTATTATATGACAGGAGGATTTTCGTTTCTTCTCCAATCATCTTGATGATCTGTAAGCTTCTTTTATATTTATAGGCATCTCTTTCTTAGGTTATGGACATTTTCTTCTAAGACTTTGTTGAAGATGTTTTCTGGGCCTTTGAGATGGAAATCTTCTCTTGCTTCATTGCCTATTATTCTTAGGTTTTGGTCATTTCATAATGTCCCAAATTTCTGGATATTTTGTGGCACAAACTTTTTTAGATTTTGTATTTTCTTTGACCAATATATCTATTTTTTCTATTGTATCTTCTATGCCTGAGATTCTGTCTTCCATGTCTATATTCTGTTTGACATGCTTATTTCTCTAGTTCCATTGCTTTTTTACTAGGTTTTCCATCTGCAGAATTTTCTCAGCTTGTGTTTTCTTTGTTGTTTATACTTCCCATTTCATTTCTTGGTAAGTTTTAATCATATTCAACTATTTTATTGTATATTACTGTATTTTTTATATTTATTTGTTTACACTTTTAATGACTCTACCAGTTTGTATGTGCTTTCTTGTATTTCTTAAGATATTTATTTATTCGGTCTTTAAAGTTGTCCATGAGGATAACCAGGACTTGTTGTTTCAGGATAGCTGGGCTTTGATGGTATCATATTTCCCTGGCTCTGTAGATTGTGTTCTCATGCCACCCTTTATTTATGGCTTTCCCTGGTGTTACCTGGATGATCCTGATGATAGAATGATTTCTCAGAAAGGAAGGGGGAGCCATGTGCCAGACAATGATGGTCAGGGAATGTGACTCCACTCTGCTAGCTGTGAATCCCACTGGTAAGTGTTCCAAGCTGGTAGGTTTTTGGGCCTGCCTCAGGACTTCACAGGGGAGGAGGATGTTCTTCTTGGGACTGAAGGACAAGCCAAGAGCCAGACATTGGGTTTCAAAGGACCTAACAAAAATCACTTCTACAGGTTGTTTTCCAAGCAGAGAGGACTGGAAAGAGATTGGTGGAGCAGTGTTCTAAGCTTGCTATTCTTGGGCCCCGCAGACTTCCATGTGAAAGCAGGATGCTCTTGTTGTCCTGTAAGCCTCCTTTGAACCTAAGGGTGAACCCAGAACCAAACAGTGTAGCTCAGAGAACTGCCCACTGCCTACCTCTATCCTATCTGACCTCTCTGAACCTTCACTGTATAAATTGTCTGAGATTCTGAATAAAGTTTTATTCTGATTGAGACAGTAGTATGTGATATTTATTGGTTCAATTCCCCAAGGTTCCACCACATTTGGAGCAGTGAAAACTGATAGATCATAAAAAGATGAATTTATATTTGCAAAGGTGTGAGGGGGCCAGGGAAGTATTATCCAGGGAGCATATCCAGGGAGATATGCTCAAGAAAAGAATATATCCACACCTCATTTAATAATTGAATGTAAAGTAGTAGAACTTACTGAAGCTGACAGAAGGGTTTTTGCTGGTGTACATCAAGGAAGGCTGGACCATATTAAAGTGCTGTGTGAATGGCACTAAGTGTATAAAGGAACAAGATCTGAAAATTGTGTGCATGGCATAGTGACTATGGATATTTTAATGTGTTTAAGAATAGCTGAGAGAATAGATTTGAAAAGAAGAAAATAGGATATTAAGTGACAGTTGAAGTTAATTACATGATTCATCCATTGTGCAATGTGCACCTGTATCAAGAGAACATCTTTCTGTTTTGTTCTGTAAGTAGACATAATTAGTTGTCAATTAAAATAAATGATTTAGCTAAATTCTTTTGAAAATGACAAATAGATGATTAACTGAAGTTTTAAAAAGCATTTTAAATGCAAGTAAACCCTAACTTACTGGTACTAATACTTACACAGTAGGAAAACAAAGGAGAAATAATACAGAAGGGACTTAATGACAACATTGATTCCCAAAAGGACTTGATAACACGGAATATGAAAAAATAAATATTTACTGTAATTATTTTCAGATGTTTCAGAAGGATCCAGAAGAAACAGGTGAAATGCTTTGTTTTATTTCTTATATTTTAGGCAGGGTGGGAATGGGTAATGTATAAGGAGAAAACTGTTGAAAGAGAGATAAGTACTTTCAAGAGTAAGGCAATAACTCATGAAGTTTGGACGGAAGATTAATAAACCATAGCAAGCTCTTTTAAATATATTTTATAATTAATTAATTAATTAGATGCAAGCAATGTGAGTCTATATTAACATGCACCAAAGGAAGCCTCACCTTTGTTTGGGTGTGTTAAAAATCAATTGCTTATTTATAGAATTAAAGTGTTTGATCTATAAGACAGTATCAGTGAAGACTGTATGAGAAAAGGTGTTGCTTTTCCATTAAATACAAGACAATGTATATAATTGCAGTGATTTAAGAATGAGCGGTGATCAGTAGTTAAAGTACAGTGAATCTTTGGCTGCAGAATCTAGAGCCCAGAGATCAGGAGTCAATTAGAATAAAACAAATTGTCCTGTAATCATCTGCAATTATTCAAAATAGGTTGATGTCTTGGTCAAGTTTCTTCTCAGATCTTCTAGGTTTTGGATTCTGTTTTTCCTTGGCTGATATTTTTATAATTAGAGTATAAAATAGATACTCTTTAGAAGGGAACAAGGAAGAACAGAGGAGATATTTTCTCAGTAATATTCTGAGATTTTCCTCCAGAGACTAAACAATCTACCTGTGCATATCTCTGTGACAGATACTACTATAGCAATGTCAGCTAACAATTTTGACCACAGGAGGCATTCTTGACCAGAGGAGGAGGCATTCCTAGCCAGAGGACTGCATTATGTTTGTCTAGATTCTCATAAACAAAACTACTACAGTAATGTGTAGTATCCTTACAAAATGTCTACCTCTATTTTCAGTTTTCTATATAATTCTCTTGCATCCTGAGAATCAAATATCTATAGCTACTGGCAGTCTTCTAAATAGGTCCTTCTAATGGAAAGATCTTACTAGAAAATTATGTTAATATTGTCTTTCTGATTATAATTTTTGGCCCATTTGTTTCCTCTATAGTGCTAGCCACAGGGAGATCACTGAACATGCAAATATGAAAAGGGCACAAACTTGGAGTAGAGCACTAACATCCGATATTCTGTACCATCTATTTTGTAGAACTTACCTTCCATAGCATTGAAAACTTGAGCTAGTTAACTCATATAGTTAAAATAAATAAATTTAACACAAAATAGCAAAAATTCATGGAGATTGGTATAGTGATGTCAATTTAGATTATCATAGAATTACAGCAACAGATTGTGTGAATTATGTGTACCATTATTATGTGTGTTTTACAATAACTTTGCCAAAACAAGAATTAATTGGACAGAGTAAATTGCAAGTTAGTGATCTGAAGTTTTCCATAGTCACTTTTCTTTAAATTCTATCTAAGTGATTCTTATGAACCAGTCTCTTTGCTCCTAAAGTGCTGATAAAAAAATATCCTAGAGCAATCTAACAAACCACAGTAGAAAGAGAAAAAATGGAAGAAACTGTGTAAATAGAACACAGGATGATGCGTTTAAAAACAGAGTATCTCTGTATTTTCAGGCAGGATGATAGTGAAGTTCACTGCTTCAGAAATCAATAAATGTTTAAATATCTAACAACTGCTAAAATTTGAACATCACAGTGTTTAGCTGACTCCAGATGCCTTCTTATGTGCTAATTGTTAACTTGTTAAAATATTAGCTACTTCAGACTCCTCATATAAAATCATAGTACTATAAGTTCCAGGACCTTTCTATGCTAAAGTAATCAATGAAAATAAAAATAAACAACCTTCCCTTATATAATACCTATGATGAATATTAAATATGTTTTCCTAATATATGAAATCAGGACATGAATGTCACCTTTCAGTGACTTTAAGCAATACAACACGAGATAGTCACAGATCCTTAAGAGTTCTTGAAATTAATGGTATGCAGATACCCCAAGTATCTGACAGACATGTTTTGAAACTATTGGCAAGTTGGTAGGAGTGAAATTAAACTAAAGGAACATCTTTGCCCTTCCTCTTGACTATTGAATATTTGCAAGATAGTGTTCCCCAAAAGAATTGCAATTCCCCAGGGTATCTAATTCTGGGATAGAAAAATGCTGAAAAGTGGTAGGAGCCAGAGTATAAGTTTATATCCCAGAATTTCTAAAACTGTCAGGCTACTTGAGAAGACTGGAGTGATAAAATGACAGGCCAATAATGGAAGGCATGACAGTTTTGTCAGGACTGCTTAGTGATACATATTCCTGTTCTGTATCTAAACCCAAATCTCAAATTAGAACCCAAAACTCAGGCTGTAGGGAATGGTATGACTGTATATATCTGGGTCTCTCCAGAGGGGTCACACTGAAACTTCCTCGACTTTTCTCTACTATTACTTACCTAATAGGGTTACTGAAGAACATGCCTAGCTCACAGGCTAAGCTGTACTCTCCTGCATCCTAAAACCTTTAGTAACAATGTAACAACAGTGCCATAGGCATGAAATCAATGGCTGGGTTTTCTGTGGCCCTTTCCTTTCTTTCCTTTCCTTTCCTTTCCTTTCCTTACCTTTCCGTTCCTTTCCTTTCCTTTCCTTTCCTTTCCTTTCCTTTCCTTTCCTTTCTTCCTTTTCTCTTCTCTTCCTTTCTTCTTTTTTTTTTTTAACTTGTCTTTACTTTTTTTTAACATTCCCAATTTTATCCCCCTCCAGGTCCACACATTGTTCCAATTCCCATACCTTCTCCCCTTCCCTGCCCCTCCCTTCTCTACAAGGATGCTCCTCCCATCCCCACCCCACCCCACCAGACTTCCACACTCCCTGTGGCCTCCAGTCTATTGAGGGTTAGGTTCATCTTCTCTGACTGAGCCCAGACCCAGAAGTCCTCTACTGTACATGGGTTGGGAGCCTCATATCAGCTGGTGTATACTGCCTAGTTTGTGGTCCAGTGTTTGAGAGCTCTCAGGGCTCCAGGTTCATTGAGACTGCTGGTACCTCCTTTTTAATGGAATCATCTAAGGGATCATTCTTAAAGGTAAAAATAATGATGTGATTTTTTTTCCTCATCATGGACACATCTTTAGTATCTTTCTTTCTGACTGGTTAATTAAGGTGAAACATGGGTGCAGAAATGTGTGTCTGTGTTGTATGTGTGTATACATATATATATATATATATATATATATATATATATATATATATATATATATATATATATATAATTATAACACTCAGTCAAGTTTTAGAAAACTAAATCAGGCTAAATTCCTTCCTACATACCTCATTTAACTTTAATTTTCTGTTACCATGTTTTATTTGCAATGCCATTTTTTATAATGGACATAAAAGAAATTGGAGTCCCACAATGGATAATTGAAATAAACATTTTACCTTTTATCTTTAAAAAATTTATTTAATCTTATGTTTTTACACTCCAGATTTTATCCCCATTCTGGTCCATCCTCTGACTCTTCCCTATCTCATACCTCCTCCTCATCCCCCGTCTCCAAGAGGCTGTCCCCAACTCCATACTCTCCAACCCATCAGACCTCTAAATGCCCTGGGGCCTCCAGTCTCTTGAGGGTTAGGTGAATCTTCTCTCATTGAAACCAGACCCAGAAGTCCTGTACTATAAATGTGTTGAGGGCCTCATATTAGCTGGGATATCCTGCCTGGTTGGTGGTCCAGTGTTTGAGAGACTTCAGGGGTCCTGGTTAATTGAGACTGGGTCTTCCTACAGGGTCACCCTCTTTCTTGGCTTCTTCCAACTTTTCCCTAATTTAACCACAGGGGCCAGCACCTTCTGTCCATTGATTGGGTTCAAATATCTGCATCTGACTCTTTCAGCTGCTTGCTGGATCTTCCAGAGGGCAGTCATGATAGCTCCCTTTTTGTGAGTGCTCTGTAGCCTCTGTAATAGTGTCAGGTCTTGGAGTCTCCACTTGAGCTGGATCCCACTTTTGGCCTGTTGCTGGACCTTCTTATCTTCAGGCTTCTCTTCATTTCCATTCCTGTAGTTCTTTCAGACAGGAACAATTATGGGTCAGAGTTTTGACTGTGGGACGGCAAACCCATTCCTTACTTGATGCCCTGTCTTTCTGATGGATGTGGGCTCTGAAAGTTCCCTCTACCAGCTGTAGGACATTTCATCTAAGGTCCATCTCTTTGAGTCCTGAAAGTCTCTCACATTAAGTTTTCCAATATACTTTTATTTTTTTTTGAAAAATGATTTATGTAAAGGAGTGTTAATTTTCCCATCTGTCTAAGATAAGCATTCGGTTTATTTGGTAAAAAGACATTAAAAACTGTATTCTACTCTAATCCTAATATTTGAGTAGTGGAGCAAGAGAATTTGGTCAACATCATCCTTATCACACAGACACACACACACAGATACACACACACACAGACACATGCACACAGACACACACACACACACACACACACACACACTTTCCATAGTCATTTAGCATGAAATAACCGATTTATACTATTGATATTAAATGGAAGAATTGATGACCTAAAAAAAAATACAATACACTTTCTTTAGTGGGTATAACCTATGATTAGTAGCATCATTCCTTGACCCATGAAGCATCCAGACTCTACCAGTACCAAGTTTCTTCGTACAATTTTACCCTAACCAGGAATTCTCTATTGAGTAAACATGTCTATTGTGTTGACAACAGATCATTTTCTGGTTCTTTTTTTGCCTTGTAAATGCAAACATTTAATTGGGCCTGACTTACAGTTTCAGTCCATTATCATCATGGCAGGAAGCATGGCAGCATGTAGGCAGACATGGTGCTGGAGGACCGAAGAGTTCTACATGTTGATCCTTCAGAAGGAGACTCTCTTCTGCAAGCAGCTCAGAAGAGGGTCTTTTCTATACTGGGTAGACCCTGAGCACAGGAGATCTCTACACTCTACCCCCATAGTGACATACTTCCTTTAACAGGGCCATACCTCCTATTCTATTATATTCAACACAGTATATATTTTTTCATACCAATCATAAAATAATGGACATTTTATTAAGTGAACATAAATAAAGTCTTTTCTGTTTATTTGTTTGTTTTGTTTTGTTTTTAGTAGAGCTTAAAATCTTGGCTCTTACTGTGGTACAAACCCAACATAAGAACAATTTTTAGACATTGAAGCTCAGTGGAATAAGGATGGACATCAAAGTCCCTCAAATCACCAATGGACTTTACGCCCATAGCTAAGCTAAGAGTTGACAGTTCTGCATCAAGGAATCAATTGTAAACACAATTATTTGGATACAGATTTCCTGCTATGGTAAAAGTTATTTGACTTGAGTGATTGTCATTATTCTCAGCCCACAGGGAACAGGTTACATTCATTTAAGAAATAGTGTGTATATTAAGATGGTTTATCAATGAACTCATTCATCAGCTGTTTCAATGAACAATGGTTCTGCTTAGAGGGTGGCACAGACATTAGGTAAGGGTTATATTCTGATTCATTGGCTGTGATGATTTTAAAAATCAGTCATCTCAGAAAAAGAGAAATGTATAAGGGCCTCTTCTTCAAAGTTGATACAGTAATTATAAACATCAAGCAAAATATTCAGTCTTTCTCTTTGTTGTTCTCTTACAAGCCACCTCTAAAAGAATATACAGCCAAAAGAAACATAGACAATTATGTTAATTTTTAACATAATTAGTTGTCTATGTTTCTTTTGGCTGTGTAAATAATTTTGAAATATGTAAACGGTTCTAAAAAGCATAGTATAGTGTAAAACATAAAAAAAAAACAATCCTACTAATAGAGAGGTTGAGATAGGAGAAGCATGATTTCAAGACCATTATGTGGTACACAGCAAGACACTGTCATGTACAAACAAGCAGAAAGTGTATATGGGTTGTACAGTATTGGATCTATTTCTCCAATTACTAAATCAGAGAGACAAGTGGATTACAGCTAACAAATTTCTTTATTTAAAGATCTATTTATTGTTATATGTAAGAACACTGTGGCTGTTTTCAGACATACCAGAAAAGGATGTCAGATCTCATTACAGATGGTTGTGAGCCACCATTTGGTTGCCGAGAATTGAACTCTGAACTTGTGGAAAAACAGTCATTTCTCCTAACCACTGAACCATCTCACAGCACTGCCAACAAATTTCTAATTCATCATATTTTTGAATTTCAATCGCTTAGGATATGTTGGTATTATTGATTTTCATATGATGAGATATTAAGGAAAAGTGATTTTTTCATACTGTTATTTTTTACGTTAGAGGTAGAATTATGTTTGTGTGGGTTTGTTGAAAGATGACTTTCTTGATTTTCCTAGGATTTAGTTTCCTTGTGTTGGTGGTTTCCACCTACATTTCCTTATAGGGATGGATTTGTGGAAAGATACTGTGTATATTTAGTTTTTTCATGAAATATCTTTTTTTCTCTGTCTATGGCAATTGAAAGTTTTGCTGGATACAGTAGCCTGAGTTGGCATTTGTGTTCTCTTAGGGTCTGTGTGAGATCTGCCCAGGATTTTCTAGCTTTTACAGTCTCTGATGAGAAGTCTGGTGTAATTCTGATAGGCCTGCCTTTATATGTTACTTGACCTTTTTCCCCTTACTGCTTTTAAAATTCTTTTTTTGTTTGGTGCATTTGGTGTTTTGATTATTATGTGACAGGAAGAATTCTTTTCTGGTCTCGTCTATTTGGAGTTCTGTAAGTTTCTTGTATGGTCAGGGGCAACTCTTTCTTTTGGTTAGGGAAGTTTTCTTCTATAATTTTGTTGAAGATATTTACTGCCTTGTAAGTTGTGAATCTTCATTCTATTCTATACCTATTATCCTTAGGTTTGGTCTTCTCCATGTGTCCTGGATTTTCTGGATGTTTTGGATTAGGAGCTTTTTGCTTTTTGCATTTTCTTTGACTGTTGTGTCAATGTTTTCTATGGTATCTTCTGCACCTGAGATTCTCTCTTCTATCTCTTGCATTCTGTTAGTAATACTTGAATCTATGACTCCTGATCTCTTTCCTAGGTTTTCTAATTCAAGGGTTGTTTCCCTTTCTTATTTCTTTATTTTTTTCTAGTTCCATTTTTAGATCCTGGATATGGTTTTGTTCATTTCCTTTGCTTGTTTGATTGTGTTTTCCTGTAATTCTTTAAGAGATTTTTGAGTTTCCACTTTAAGGACTTCGAGCTCTTTATCCATTTTCCCCTGTATTTCTTTAAAGGAGTTATTTATGTCCTTCTTATGTCATCTGATGATGATAGTCTTCTATCATAATCATGAGAAGTGATTTTTAGATCTACATCTTGCTTTTCCAGTTTGATGGTGTCCAAGACTTGCTGTGGTGTGAGAATTAGGTTCTGATGATGCCAAGTAACCTTGGTTTCTGTTGCTTATGTTCTTATGCTTGCCTCCTGCCCTCTGGTTCTCTCTAGTGCTACCTGCCCTCTCTATATCTGATGGGAGCCTGTCCTTCCTGTGATCCTGGTTGTGTCAGAACTCCTCAGAGTCAAACTATTTCTGTGATTCTGTGATTCTGGAATACTGTGATCCTCAGATCCTGATGTGTCCAAGTTCCTGGCAGTTAAGCTTCCTCTGGGACCCTGAGATCCTGTTGTGACCAAGATCCTGGGATCCTGGGTGTGTTAAAGTGCCCTGGAGTGGAGCTTCCTCTGGGTGTTGTGGCACTGGTTATGCAGTTTGCACCCAAGGTCTCCTCAGTTTGCTGGCCAAGACTGGAAGGAATCCATGCCACTGGTCTGGTAGAGCTCCTGTGTGCCTGAGTCCTGCTGGTCCCAGTTACTCCTGGTGTTGGGACAGATATTGTGTCCTCCTCACCTCTGATCCTATGATCTTGGATATGTTAGAGCACCTGGGAGCAGAACTTCCTCTGGGTGTTGTGGGACTGGCTGAGCAGTTTGCCCCCCTACATCTGCTCGGTGTGCAACCCTAAACTAGAAGGCCACCTTCTAGTTCTATACACCTAAATATTTAGAATATTCATAACTAAAGGGTCCAATTTATTTTTATATATTGCAAATCATTAAGATGTATAAATTATGAGATATGATTAATTATATCTATAATTCTTAGAGGTAGTTTGTATGGTGAGGAATCCCTGTTATATTCTTAATATATTGCAATATGCTCATGTGTAAGGCTGTTTTTTGCTTGTATTAATCAGAGTAAAATTATTAATTGTTTACAGATTTCCTGAAAACTAACTGGAATGATTTTTTTTCATGGATATTCTTTACCCAAGAAGTAGTGGAAATAAACATTAAATGGGATTTTTATTCTGATATAGACATAAGTCTATATTATGCATGCACAAAATGAAATGCATAGTCAAATAAGTACAATTGCTATCTAGTAAACTTAGGACAATGAGAAATAGGTGAGAGTATTGTCCCAATAATCACCAACTTGCTTTAAAAAATTAGGGTCAAGTTATTTTAACAGTGTGCCTTACTTTAAGCAAATTATTTATCTCTCATAATTGTAAAATTCTCTTTGCTATAATGAATATACCAGTGTAAAATCGTACATCATTTGAAACTAGGTACATACTGAAAATCATAAAGGATATGAATAGTAACAGGCAATGTGTGCTTATTGTTCCTTCTTACAATTCACAAATGTCATAAGCCAAAGGCACAAGTGTGTAAATTTAGTAGCCAAACAGGTCAGCTCATTTGCTGAAACCATCACCAGTTTTATGGATGGTCAAAATTTTATCAGATCAATTTCAGGTGCCTGGAATATTTCTTGTTTTGTTTTTGTTTTTGTTTGTTTGCTTACTTCTTTTTTGCTTGTTTTATGGTGTTTTCATTGCTTCCTTTCCGTGGTGTATCTTTCAGATAGTTCCGCACCTTGAATTCAGCAGCTCTCCTTTGCAGAGTCTAACATCTCTCCCACCTACAGTATCTTCCACCACATTTTCAGAGCTCCATAGGCTTCTCGGAGTCTCATGGACTCTATCACTGTTACAGGCTGTTTGGCTCCAGTGCATCTCTGAAACATAAAAAGAAAATCCCATGATTCTTCTATTCTTACATCTTTTTTTGTCTCCAAATCCATTACACTGAGAAAATATGCTGCCAGCATAAAAATTCTGGTCATCTTGGACCAGCGTTATCTGCAGCTTTTGTATGCTGTTGCTGGGAAAGCAATAAAAATAAATAGACAAATAAAACAAAACAAAAACCCACTTTCCAAAGATACATTTTTATAATTGAGAATGGTCCTTATTCCTACCCTTCTAGAGTTAGAGCCTTAGCCAAGTTGTGTTTCCTCCGCGGTTCCTTTAAACCCAATGCAGAGGAAGAGACTAACTGGAGCTAATTCCTAGCATTGATAGCTTTGTTTCATCATGTGATTTGGTTACAATCTCCCTGCACAAACTACACATTTTTTTTTTTTGAATCTGTTTCTGCCCCACTTGTTGCTCTTTGTAATTGCAGACCTGAAAAAGTATAATGGACTCAATGTTATGCTCCTGTGAAAATTGCTTATGCAAAGCAGTTCATCATTTCCTAATTCTACCTCAGACAAATTCTCAGGAAATGACAGAATGCAACCAGATTGTCCACCAAAATATCATATGTGCAACCTCTACCCTATACCCAAATTAGAGTCATATCTGAAATCTCATGATCTAATACTCTTTCTGTTACATGTCTTTCTCCAATTCTATCTCCTGTTATGCCAACAGATTTCTGCATGAATGGCTTCTGCAGTTTAAAGTTCAGAGGTTATCCACAATCTTTTCAGAAACCAAAGACTCAAAATCAATATAGTCAAGTTTAACACAGCAATTATTCCATTTTATCTACCAATTTATGCATTATTTCATTTACTGTTGCTATGTTGGAAGACTGAAAAAGAAAAAAATAATATATTTGGCTTAAGATTTCAAATAAATAGAGTGTATGACAGCAGGTATACGTGTTACCATTCAGGGAAAACATGGTATCAGAAGCCAGAAGATGGCTGATGACATTTTAGTCCCAAACAGGAAATTCTCTCTTCTGGAAAGAACAGAAAATGGAACCAGATCATAAACCCCAAAGCCTGCTTTCAGTGACATACTTCCTCCAGTAACACAGACTATATCACCAAAGATTTCTAGAACAATCCTAAACAAACAACGTCTAGGGACCAATTTTCCAAATATAAGAGCCTATAGGGGACAGTTTTCATTCAAACTAACACATTGAGGTAAGAAGTTATTAGGTTTACTGGGATTATTACCAGATTTGTACTACTGGGGAAAAAATAAGAACATACCTCAATAAAGAAGAGTTTGGAAGGCTCCTATTTGTGGCAAAACAATCATAGCTCATTTTCTCATTGACTGAATGTTCTGGGTTTATATAAATATATGCCTGTGGCCCTTAAGTTCTATTCTTCTTTGATATGAATGCATTTCACTTCTCACTCTGGCTGTTCACCCTAGAGACAGTCCAGTACCCATGGTTTTGCTATCAATTAAGACAGGCTACAGGTACTTTTTGTTTAGGCAATATATTTTTTATATTTTAGCATATATTTTTATATTATTTTAGGCAATTTTAGGCAAATAATTTTTATATTATTTTAGGCAAAATATGTCTTATTTTTCCACTTTCATCACATTATCCCTCTTGACGGGTCATTTTCTTCATCTCCTAATTTGTTTTCTGACCAACTTTTGGTGAAATAAAGCATCATTTACATTTTGTTTTGGATAGAGGATCCAAATTGTCCTTGTATGTAAGTATGTTCAAGTTAGAAAAAAAAACAGGGTTGGAATTTGATGCAAAGTTTCCTGGCTATAAAACAACAAAGGGGAAAGATTTCCTCTGTTTCCTATTCTGTGAATTGTAGTCAAGACATTCTCTGACATTCTGCTAGGTGTGAGCCATGAGAGGATCTACTCTTTAATTCATGATGTCCTTGAGGGGTGATTGGCTCTAGACACACCAGCACAGTTGCCCTCTCATACCAAAAAGCTATGAAGGGAAAGAACTCTTGAGTCTTATCCTCAAGCTTTCTAGTTCATAGAGGTGAAATCGCCTTTTATGGTTTACAAGCCAAGAATAAAGGCACACTCTGCAAGGGAACTCTTAGGTCACCATCAGGAGTAAAATGTATTTGACCCAGTAAGTAAACTGTTAGAAAGCTTTTAGTACCAAGGAGAAATATTTTAAAGGAAGTATCTTATATTTTACAGAGGGATATCTTATAGAGGTAGATATTTTATAGAAAGTAAAGAGGTGCAAACAGAAGCTTCTTATGGCACAGGTAAGCAGTCTCAATAACTTGGTCCAAATTAAATCCATGTATAGTTAAGGGATCCACCAAAATATTTCTTATTCTTGTTTTCAATGGACTAAGGATCCAAGAAAAATTAATCTCTTGATTCACATTCTTCCTGCAGTTTTTCAGGTGTGGGATTATGGGACCCAGAGTAAACTTAACAGATGAGAACCTGCAACATTTCTGGTTTCTTTTACCATCTATGTTGCATGAGATTTTGTAGATCTAGAATTTTGTCCTAAGAAGTCAACACCCCAATTTTCTATCAGCACCTGGAGAAGGGAATGGAAGAAATCCATTACCCCTGAGGGACTTCATTGTTTCATGGTAGACAGAGAAAGTTCTGTGCATCATTGGAAGAGATACTACACGGGAGTGTTAATGATAGCACAGCCAGATCGCACAAAACGGAGTTACTGAGGGAATCTTGGAGCATCTCTATTCCATAGAAAAGTGGTTAGAATATAGAGAGATTATTTTTCCAGATACACATTCATGAGGGTGCAGTCTCAGTCAGCTGAAAGAGCATCCCATTCTCATTGTATGTCCTTACCAAGGACACCTCTATTATCTATTTCCTGGAAATCAGTCTGAGGCAAAACCATTTTGGTGGATAACCAATATTCCTGGCCATGACCAAAGTGGAGATTAAGGGACAAGCCTCTGATATCTTATGGGGTGCTGTTAATGGCAGCTGAGTTTCCAAGAGAGATGATCTCATCCATTCTATAACTGGACATTGGGGACATGGGTTGGTCCTAATGTTTTGAGGTCATTTGACAAATACTAAAAGAAACCAGGACTGCTAGTACACTGTCATAGATTACATTGTTTTAACACGGGTGACAATGGAGTCAGAAGACTCATTAGGGTGCACGTGATCAGCTAGTTTTCAGAGTTAAAGAGTTAAAGAGAAACTCTCTCAGGTCAGGCTGAACACCAAGAGGAGAGGACACTCAAGCATCCCTGTGCAGCAGTTTATAAGATGACACTAAAGGGAAAGGTAGAAGATACAAATGCCTTAACACTTTAACACTTTCCAGTGTCAGGCTCTTGGTATGCTATAAATAAAATGATGGCTAATTTAAAGGTCACCATGTTTAGGATTGTCACCATCCAGGAAATAAGGCTATTGGGATTGGGTCACCATCCAGGAAATAAGGCTATTTGATAATGTTTGTTTCCCAGATGGCCAGGATTTCCATTAGGTCCTATACCTTACTGCTCATGCTCCATCTGTTTCCTAACTCAGAAATAGGATGGAAAACTACTATGCCTTAGGGTATTTGAAGGTAAGCTTCAAACTACCAGGTCCTGCATGACTGAAAAATGCATTAATTTTGCAAATGAAAAAAAAGGGTTTGAAAGAAGAGTGTTGCATAATTTCTCTCTTTGGCATATCTATTATTATTCCAGAGAATCAGTATAGGATTATCATTACATGTACAAGACTTAGGTAACTGTGGTTATAGTTAATGGTAGAATTTTATGAAAGAGGTTTCTAGTTCGACAATTATGAGGACTGAAAAATATTCAAGATGGACACTTTTACCTCCAGTTCTCAAAACTGGCTGTAGATCCTACGTTTTGTTTCTGTAATAACTCAATAATTTTATGAAATTAAAAATATCACACTGGCTTTCCTAATAATTTGAAATACAGAGTTAAGGAATAGAGGTGACATCATAGAAATCTCTCTTTAAGGCTAAGTGATGTGAGCATGAGAAAGATGGAGATATTATTGCTGAAGCCCAGAGGAAAAGCTTTTTTTCTATACTCACAGGAGGAAATATGGAGACAATGTGTGGAGCAGAGACTAAAACAAATGCTATCCAGAGACTGCCCCATCTGGGGCTCCAGCTCCATATACAGACACCAAACCCAGACACTGGATTGCCAAGAAGTGTTTGCTGACAGGAACCTGATATAGCTGTCTTCTGAGAGGTTATTTCAGAGCCTAGCCAATAAAGAGGCAGATGTTGGCTGCCAACCATTGGACTCTAATGGAGGAGTTAAAGAAAGGACTGAAGATGCTGAAGGGGTTTGCAAGCCCATAGGAAGGGTAACAATTTCAACCAACCAGACCACCCAGAACTCCCAGGGTCTAAACCACCAACCAAAGAGTACACATGGAGCAAACCATGGCTTGAGCTGCATATGTATCAGAGGATGGCCTTGTGGGACATCAGTCAGAGGAGAGGTGCTTGATCTTGGGAAGGCTCCATGCCCCAATATAGGAGAATGCCAGGGCAGGGAGGCACGAGCAAGTGGGCAGGTGGTTGAGCACCCTCATAGAAGCAGGGGGAGGGAGCATGGCATTGGGTTTTCAGGAAGAGGAACCGGGAAAGGGGGATAACATTTGAAATTTAAATAAAATATCCAATAAAAAAATGAAAAGAAGTACATTTTTTTCTTTTCATCTTTCCAATCTTCATTGTGACTTGATATTTGGGTCAAAAGAATAAGAACCCTGTTCCTCTTTCTCCACATCCTCGCCAACACCTGCTGTCTCCTGAATTTTTAATCTTAGCCATTCTGACTGGTGTAAGGTAAAATCTCAGGGTTGTTTTGATTTGCATTTCCCTAATGACTAATGAAGTTGAGCATTTTTTAAGATGTTTCGCCGCCATCCGAAATTCTTCAGGTGAGAATTCTTTGTTTAACTCTGTACCCCATTTTTTAATAGGGTTGTTTGGTTTTCTGGAGTCTAACTTCTTGAGTTCTTTATATATATTGGATATTAGCCCTCTATCCGATGTAGGATTGGTGAAGATCTTTTCCCAATTTGTTGGTTGCCGATCTGTCCTTTTGATGGTGTCCTTTGCCTTACAGAAACTTTGTAATTTTATGAGGTCCCATTTGTCAAATCTTGATCTTAGAGCATATGCTATAGGTGTTCTGTTCAGAAACTTTCTCCCTGTACCGATGTCCTCAAGGGTCTTCCCCAGTTTCTTTTCTATTAGCTTCAGAGCATCTGGCTTTATGTGGAGGTCCTTGATCCATTTGGATTTGAGCTTAGTACAATGAGACAAGGATGGATCAATTTGCATTCTTCTGCATGCTTACCTCCAGTTGAACCAGCACCATTTGTTGAAAAGGCTATCTTTTTTCCATTGGATGTTTTCAGTCCCTTTGTCGAGGATCAAGTGGCCACTGCTGGTGGGGTTGCAAATTGGTACAACCACTCTGGAAATCAGTCTGGCGGTTCCCCCGAAAACTGGACACCTCACTTCCAGAAGATCCTGCTATACCACTCCTGGGCATATACCCAAAAGATTCCCCAGCATGTAATAAGGATACATGTTCTACTATGTTCATAGCAGCCCTATTTATAATTGCCAGAAGCTGGAAAGAACACAGGTATCCCTCAACAGAAGAGTGGATGCAAAAAATGTGGTATATCTACACAATGGAGTACTATTCAGCCATTAGAAACAATGAATTCATGAAATTCTTAGGCAAATGGTTGGAGCTGGAGAACATCATACTAAGTGAGGTAACCCAGACTCAAAAGATGAATCATGGTATGCACTCACTCATAAGTGGATATTAACCTAGAAACCTGGAATACCCAAAACATAATCCACACATCAAATGAGGTACAAGAAGAATGGAGGAGTGGCCCCTTGTTCTGGAAAGACTCAGTGAAGCAGTATAGGGCAAAACCAGAACATGGAAGTGGGAAGGGGTGGGTGGGAAAACAGGGGGAGGGAAGGGGACTGATGGGACTTTTGGGGAGTGGGGCGCTAGAAAAGGGGAAATCATTTGAAATGTAAATAAATATATCAATAAATTAAAAAAAAGAATAAGAACTGTGTTATTTTTCAGTCTCTTTATGGAAACATGAGATTCTAACCTGCCCAAGAGTTTAAAAATTATAATTTTTTACTATGGGTCCCTTTCTTTGACTTAACCCAAAAGAAAGAAAGGCAAGTAAAAGAGGAATGCCTCGAGCTTGACATTCTGTAATACTTAAGGCTGAGCCAGGACACTCACTGTAAGTTACAGACTATTCTAGCAAAACTAGTAAGCTTTAGGACAGCCTGGGCTACAGAGGAAGATTCAGTCTCAAAACAAAGGAAAAAGTTAGCCAAATATTCCTTTCAATTACTTCTGTAGAAGAAATCACCCATGAAATCTTATTTACATAAAAAAATCTGGAAAAAAATGAAATAGCCATATCCTTATTGAGATATTTGCATATTCAACGTGAACTGAATTTACCTGAAAAGAGACAAATCTTTGTTAAGCAATTTATATGCCAATTATATAAACAGAACATCTCTGCTTTTAATGAAAGACAAGGTTACAGGTTTGAAATCCAATTATTCTAGACCATCTTATTCCATTTAGTTTACTGTCATTGTCCACTTTGTGTTTGATTTCTGTTCTGCATGCATAACTATTAGTTATCTTCTTTTTTTCTTTTTTTTTTAACTTTTTTTTTTATTCGATATATTTTTTAATTACATTTCAAATGATTTCCCCTTTTCTAGCTCCCCACTCCCCGAAAGTCCCATAAGCCCTCTTCTCTCCCCCTGTCCTACCACCCACCCCTTCCCACTTCCCTGTTCTGGTTTTGCCCTATACTTCTTCACTGAGCCTTTCCAGAACAAGGGGCCACTCCTCCTTTCTACTTGTACCTCTTTTGATGTGTGGATTATGTTTTGGGTATTCCAGTTTTCTAGGTTAGTATCCACTTATCAGTGAGTGCATACCATGATTCACCTTTTGAGTCTGGGTTACCTCACTTAGCATGATGTTCTGTAGCTCCATCCATTTGCCTATGAATTTCATGAATTCATTGTTTCTAATGGCTGAATAGTACTCCATTGTGTAGATATACCACATTTTTTGCATCCACTCTTCTGTTGAGGGATACCTGTGTTCTTTCCAGCTTCTGGCAATTATAAATAGGGCTGCTATGAACATAGTAGAACATGTATCCTTATTACATGCTGGGGAATCTTTTGGGTATATGCCCAGGAGTGGTATAGCAGGATCTTCTGGAAGTGAGGTGCCCAGTTTTCTGAGGAAACACCAGACTGATTTCCAGAGTGGTTGTACGAATTTGCAACCCCACCAGCAGTGGAAGAGTGTTCCTCTTTCTCCACATCCTTGCCAACACCTGCTGTCTCCTGAATTTTTAAACTTAGCCATTCTGACTGGTGTAAGGTAAAATCTCAGGGTTGTTTTGATTTGCGTTTCCCTAATGACTCATGAAGTTGAGCATTTTTTAAGATGCTTCTCCGCCATCCGAAGTTCTTCCGGTGAGAATTCTTTGTTTAACTCTGTACCCCATTAATTTTGGTATTTGATATCTGACAAGGAAATTGTCCATTTCCTCTAGATTCTCCAGTTGTGTTGAGTATAGGCTCTTGTAGTAGGATCTGATGATTTTATGGATTTCCTCATTTTCTGTTGTTATATCCCCCTTTTCATTTCTAAGTTTGTTAATTTGGATACTTTCTTTGTGCCCTTTGGTCAGTCTGGCTAAGGGTTTATCTATCTTGTTGATTTTCTCCCAGAACCAGCTCCTGGATTCGTTGATTCTTTGTACAGTTCTCTTTGTTTCCAATTGATTGATTTCAGCCCTGAGTTTGATGATTTCCTGTCTTCTACTCCTCCTGGGTGAATTGGCTTCTTTTTGTTCCAGGACTTTCAGCCTGGAACAAAACTAAACTAAACTGGGACACTGTGTCCTTAAGCCTCTAGTGCATGCTCTCTCCATTTTCTTTTTGGAGGCACTCAGGGCTATGAGTTTTCCTCTTAGCACTGCTATCATTGTGCCCCAAAGATTTGGGTATGTTGTGCCTTCATTTTCATTAAATTCTAAAAAGTCTCTGATTTTTTTCTTTATTTCTTCTTTGGCCAAGGTGTCATTGAGTAGAGTATTATTCAGCCTCCATATGTATGTGGGCTTTCTGTTGTTTTTGTTGCTATTGAAAACCACTCTTACATCGTAGTGATCTGATAGGAAGCATGGGATTAGTTCGATCGTCTTATATTTGTTGAGGTCTGCCTTGTGACCAATTATATGGTCAATTTTGGAGAAGGTGCCATGAGGTGCTGAGAAAGGTATATTCTTTTGCTTTAGGCCGAAATGTTCTATAAATATCAGTCAAATCCAATTGGTCCAAAGCTTCAATTAGTTTTACTGTGTCCCTGTTTAGTTTCTGTTTTCCTGATCAGTCCATTGAGGAGAGTGGAGTGTTGAAGTCCCCCACAATTATTGTGTTAGGTGCAATGTGTGCTTTGAGCTTTAGTAAAGTTTCTTTTACGAATGAGGATGCCCTTGCATTTGGCGCATAGATGTTCAGAATTGAAAGTTCTTCTTGGTAGATTTTTCCTTTGACCAGCAAGAAGTGTCCTTCTGTGTCTCTTTTGATGACTTTAGGTTGAAAGTCAATTTTATCTGATATTAGAATGGCTACTCCTGCTCTTTTCCTATGACCATTGGCTTGTAAGATTTTCTTCCAGCCTTTTACTCTAAGGTATTTTTTATGTTTGACACTGAGGTGTGTCTCCTCTATGCAGCAAATTGTAGAGTCCTGTTTCTGTATCCAGTCTGTTAGTCTATGTCTTTTTATTGGGGAATTGAGACCATTGATGTTAAGAGATATTAAGGAATAGTGATTATTACTTCCTGTCATTTTTGATGTTCTTTTTATATTTGAGTGGTTATCTTCTTTTGGGTTATCTTCTGAATGTATAAACAAACTCTTAACTCTTATCAACTAAAATGCCAAGAATATAGTCAGAAAAAAAAAACTGAGACCTATAACAAAGACATATTTTTATTTCTATCTAATTATCTTACCTGATATTTCTACCAATATATTATTTTAAACTCTTGATTTATGATTTGTCTTAGTTCTTTCACTATGAAACCTTAATAAAAATTCTACCTTCTTGGAAGGTGGTATTTAGGAAATTTCAACATTTTCCTATGTCATGGCCACGCCTAATTAGCTCCAGAATAAACTTTCCCTTATAGAGTAAGATAACAACTTTACTTTGGTGTCAACAATATCCAAGAAGCCCCTTCCTCACTTTAGTTGCTGAGAAATCCCTGCTGCTACACCTGTCCATTGTTTCTGAGCTGTAACATGAAACAGTGTAACTTCCCCCTTGTTAAACTTTTCTTTCCCTTCCTTATGCAATGGCCCAAACCCTAAGCCTGCTGATTCTGACTTTCTGGCTATTCATACTCTTTCTCCTTCTACCCTCAGTGCAGGTGCTTACAGATGAAAAAAGTTTATTTCCGCCGATGAGCTGGCTTTTTTTAATCTCAAATTCCAAATGCCTGGCTTTCCTTCTCTTCCTGTGCACATAGCTCTTCATGGTAACTATTGCAATTAGAATGGGTTTTTGTTGTTGTTGTTCTGTTTCTCTCTTAAACTTTAAAACAAGAAGTGAACTCAAGCTTCTTTCTGAGTATATTTTAAAATCCCTTTATCTATAAGAGTGACAACCTTGCAAAAGAGACCTTCTAGTCCTCTGGTACCAAGTTCTTTCCAGTCTTCTTTCTCACCAGAACACTAGTATGGCTGAATGGTGTAAGATTTTTGAGAATAAACAAAGTAATGGTTTAATGACAGCAGGTATTTTATTTTACTGATTTACATGTTAATTTAATTAACTATTAAAGAAATTACTAAAAATCACTGATGCTATTTGCAGTTTCATATAAGTTACTCAGTGGAGGTTTTTTGTCTAAGATCATAAATAATACTGGTTAGATTCGATCTGAACTTTGCCTGACTCCAACATACATCTGTGTGATCCTTCCACACACATTTATGGCTATATACCTGATATCTGATAAACATTTGGCAAACATCAATTATTTTCATTAGCTTATCTTTTAATTAAGTTTCTGCCCAGAAAAAAAAAGAAAGAAAGAAAAAGAAATTCTCTTCATTGCAATGGAACTCAATTAATCTTTCATTATTTAGCAAAAATAGAACACAACAGAGCATTCTTATGTGAATGAATAAACATTCTCTTAATCACTACCCTGGTAAGTAAACATGAAGAAACGTGGGATTTCAATGGAAAACTTTGAACGCCTGTTATATCTTCCATTTAAAAACAAATACTTAGGTTTGTTTTGCATCTCAACTGGTCATAAGTCAATTGCTGAATACAAAGGACCTTACCCATAAAAGCCAAGACAATATCTTTACCATTAGAAAGCCACAAAACACACAGGCCACTGCCAGTCCAGCAGGCAGCATTGGCATGAGTAAGTCATAGGTAGCTCATGCCTTCACTTTGCTATCTTTGTCCAATTTTAGCACCCAGGGCCGTGTAGATATCCTTTGTCCGTGATGAAGCCTGAAGTCATGTTGATGTCTGTGGTCCTTACTGCCTTTGAGGACCTTGCTGTGTCCCGGGTCCTACTGCAGCCAAGGGCTGGGACTGTGGTCTGTTTTGTTGTTGGAAGCCATGTGGAGGCCTGCAATCCCGGCTTGCACTGATCGAGAGCATGAAGTTTGGTTTTGCTGTGGTATAGATTTCTAGAGATGCACAGTTAGGAGGAAAGGATATGGAAGGTTTCTCAATCCTCCCACCCTCCAGTTCCTCCCCAAAAAGTAACAGCTGAGACAGGAAGCCACTAAAGAAACATTTCTAGAGGGGACACTTGGAAAGGGGATAACAATTGAAATGTAAACAAAGAAAATATCCAATAAAAATATATGTAATAGGGATGATGAAGTATAGCTCTCCACAAATGATAGAGTTTTGTTGGGATAAGAGATGGGAAAGACTCAGTTTTCTTTAAGGGGGACAACTTCTGAGAGTTTGATCATGCTGCAATAAATATATGGATAACATAAATTGTGTTGTTTCTTTCATCTTTTAAAACTTATTTTAAATTGTGTTGTTTCTTTCATCTTTTAAAACTTATTTTTACTACTTTGGGGGAGCATCACAATGGTAGGGGCAGACATGGAAGAACTAGAAAGTCCATGTGATTTGGGTTCATGATGTGAAATTCTCAGAAAATCAGTAAAAATGCTATGTTAAATAAAGGGGAGGTTCACATAGCAAGCACTATTTCACAATAAACATTGATATATATCGATAATGCATCATAGTGTAGCAAAACACAATTTATAATACATTAGCGCTGATATATATTTTAGTTTTATTTACAGATAAATACATGCTTATTTTTTGCTATTCTTGGTTTTTTTTTTTTTTTGATATTTTGCTTGTTGTTTTTTGTTTTGTTTTACATAGGATTTCTCTGTGTAACCTTGGCTGTTCTGAAATTTGCTCTGTAGACATGGCTGAGCTCGACCTAACAGAGATCTGCCTACTTCTGCCTCAGGAGGACTGGGATTAAAGTAGAATATTGTTGCCACAACTTCATGTTTATTTCTTTGACAGGTTTCTAAGGGAAAATAGAAACAAGCTTGCATGTTCTTTGCTGATGAATGCCATATTTTATGGCTACAGTAATATGGTTAATTTTATTCTTTGTTTACTTTTTTCATACTTAATGACATGGGAAAATCTGTGGTGAATGAACAGGGTTTGAAAAGGAGCCTTAAGAATATATTTCCTTGCTACCTTTCCTTTAGACTTTACAGTTGTAGATAGAAATAACTTTGAAAAATAGGGCAGGCACTGAATCCTTTTTAAGTACTTTATTTTTGTTTTGTTTTAACATCAGAAGTGGCTCCCTCAAGTGAAGAGGGTAAAACTCCTAGACTCGGTAAGGATTCTGAGGAAATTACCTGTGGCCTGAAGTGTACTTGGGAAGGACTCTTAGTCTTTATCAAGATGTAATCGAAAAGCTCAGTGGGACACACCTGTTAGATCCACACCTAATACAACATAAAACAAAATAGCACAGTGGCTCTGTATTTATATGAAACTCTATAAAGAGACCAAAGGAAAAGGATTTTACTGAGTTCTCTAGATTTTCAAATTGTTCTGGATAAGTAATCACGCTCCACGGTGCAATGAAAATGACTCAATTGAGATCCTAGAAGTCTAAAATATTGATAGCTACTCATACCTGGCATGTTTTTGCTAAACTAGAATGTCTGACATTTCCAAGATGGTCTGTTTTGTCACTGCAATTTTAACTAGTCAACTTTCTTTTTGACAATGCAAGCAATTAACTACTTTGTTTCCACAGTATCACAGCTTTGAGAGTATACTGTGATTTTTGACTATTTAATTTTATTACATATATCTTTTAATTGATTACATATATCTTATCATACCAGAATATTCATAGGACTATCATGTCATACGTTTGTATCATTAGGAGGTAAACTCCCAAGAAGTAAGGTCTATTGATCAGGGTAGACATTTAAAAGCATTTTATTTTCATAAACTTCTGATGCACTTACAGATTTCAAAATAGGCTTAAGGTTTATAACTATCAGGATCAAGAAGAAAAACAATGCAAGTTTTAATTAATTGTAATATTTATTTATAGCAATAAAATATAAAACTGATTCAAATTCCCATAAGAATATGCCAATAACTAGTTTGTCACCTACTTCGGTAGTATAATGAAAGAAAAGAAAGGACTAAATGCAAAGAAACCATAGTCTGTAGCTGAAAATGAGAATATATTAGTCAAAATGACATTCTTTTACTCTCAATATTTAGGTATATCTAAAGTCACCCTGTCCCAAGCCTCTGAGTCAGGAATAAAGCATTCCTGGTGTGGCTTAAGCTTTATGGAGGTGTTAGAAGACTCTAAGTCAGGACTTATGAATGGAAAGGTAAATTAAGCCATCTTGGTGAAAGCTCTATTTTCAGGTCTTTTAAGGCAATACTTATATTCTCTTCTACTTTCCTGTGCAGATTAAGTCAAAGGGAATTTTCTTATTATTTTCTTTATTTATATTTCAAATGTTATCCCCTTTCCTGGATTCCCCTCTGAAAACACCTTATCCCACCCCATTTCCACTGTTTACCAACCCACCCACTCCCACTTGCCTGTCCTGGCATTCCCCTATATTGGGGCATTAAGCCTTCTCAGGACCAAGGGCCTCTCCTCCCTTTGATGCCCAAAGAGGCCATCTTCTGCTACATATGCAGCTATAGCCACGAAGGAAAAAGAGAAATCCAGTGATCACTGGACATATCCCAAGCCCAAGCCCTGACTTACCAGGACATTGTTCCCCTACTTCAATATTATGGTGCACTTACTCTATGGTAATAAGATGAGTGAATATTTTATCATTATGTGTAAAAATATTTAGGGAAATATACATATAAAGAACTCAGATGTGTCATAGCAAAGAAGTGATAACTTTTTTCTTTTCTCTCTTTCTTTTTTCTTTTTCTTTTTTTAATATTTTTATTTTCTATATATTTTGTTTACATTCCAAATGATTTCCCCTTTCCCAGATCCCCCGTCCCCATATGTCCCATAAACCTTCTCTCCATCCCTTCTCCAATAACCTCCCTCCTTTTTCTTTGTCCTTATATTCCCCTCCAACCTTAGATCAATCCTTTCCAGGATCAGGACCCTCTCCATACTTCTTCATGGGAGTCATTTGTTATGTGCTTTGTGCCTTGGGTATTCAGAGCTTCTGGGCTAATTAATATCCATTTATTAGAGATTGCATTCCATGTGTATTCTTTTGTGATTGGGTTACCTCACTTAGGATGATATTTTCCAGATCAAATCATTTGCCTAAAAATTTTGTGAATTCATTGTTTCTAATTGCTGAGTAGTATTCCATTGTATAAATATACCACATTTTCTGTATCCACTCCTCCTTTGAGGGACATCTGGGTTGTTTCCAGCTTCTGGCTATTATAAATAAGGCTGCTATGAACATAATGGAGCATGTGTCTTTATTGCATGCCGGGGAATCCTTTGGGTATATGCCCAGGAGAGGTATAGTAGGGTCCTCTGGAAGTTTCATGCCCAGTTTTCTGAGGAATCATCAGACTGATTTCCAAAGTGGTTGTACCATCTTACAGCCCCACCAGCAGTGGAGGAGTGTTCCTCTTTCTCCACATCCTCGCCAACACCTGCTGTCTCCTGAGTTTTTGACCTTAGCCATTCTGAGTGATGTAATGTGAAATCTCAGGGTTGTTTTGATTTGCATTTCCCTAATGACTAATGATGTTGAGTACTTCTTAAGGTGCCTCTCGGCCATCTGAATTTCTTCTGGTGAAAATTCTTTTTTAGATCTGTACCCCATTTTTAATAGGGTTATTTGGTTCCCTGGGGTCTAACTTCTTGAGTTCTTTGTATATATTGGATATTAGTGCTCTATCAGATGTAAGGTTGGTGAATATCCTTTTCCAATTTGTTGGTTGCCGTTTTGTCCTTTTAATAGTGTCCTTTGCCTTACAGAAACTTTGTAATTTTATGAGGTCCCATTTGTCAATTCTTGATCTTAGAGCATAAGCTATTGGTGTTCTGTT
This sequence comes from Apodemus sylvaticus, assembly GCF_947179515.1. NCBI lineage: Eukaryota > Metazoa > Chordata > Mammalia > Rodentia > Muridae > Apodemus > Apodemus sylvaticus. The sequence goes on along the minus strand of NC_067475.1, from coordinate 91,065,927 downwards.
CAGGAACTTTTCCCCTGTGCCCATGTCCTCAAGGGTTTTCCCCAGTTTCTTTTCTATTAGTTTCAGTGTGTCTGGTTTTACGTGGAGGTCTTTGATCCACTTGGAGTGAAGTTTAGTACATGGAGATAAGAATGGATCAATTCGCATTTTTCTGCATGCTGACCTCCAATTGAACCAGCACCAATTGTTGAAAAGGCTATCTTTTTTCCACTGGATGTTTTTGACTCCTTTGTCGAAGATCAAGTGACCATAGGTGTGTGGATTCATTTCTGGTTCTTCAATTCTATTCCATTGGGATGCAGGCAGGCTTCAATATAAGGAAATCCATCAATGCAATCCACAACATAAACAAACTCAAAGAAAAAAAAACATATGATCATCTCATTAGATGCAGAAAAAGCATTTGATAAAATTCAGCATCCTTTCATGCTAAAAGTCTTGGAAAGAACAGGAATTCAAGGCCCATACCTAAACATCAATAAAGCAATATACAGCAAACCTGTAGCCAACATTAAACTAAACTAAGAAAAACTTGAAGCAATCCCACTAAAATCAGGGACTAGACAAGGCTGTCTTCTCTATCCATATCTTTTCAATATAGTACTTGAAGTTCTACCTAGAGCAATTAGACAACATAAGGAGGTCAAGGGGATACAAATTGGAAAGGAAGAGGTCAAATTATCACTATTTGCAGATGACATGATAGTCTACTTAAGTGACCTGAAAACCTCCACCAGAGAACTCCTACAGCTGATAAACAACTTCAGCAAAGTGGCTGGTTATAAAATCAACTCAAGATAATCAGTTGCCTTCCTATACTCAAAGGATAAGCAGGCTGCAAAAGAAGTTAGGGAAATGACACCCTTCACAATAGCTACAAACATTATAAAGTATCTTGGTGTGACTCTAACCAAACAAGTGAAAGATCTATATGACAAGAACTTCAGGTCTCTGAAGAAGGAAATCGAAGAAGACCTCAGAAAATGGAAAAATCTGCCATGCTCATGGATTGGCAGGATCAATATAGTTAAATGACCATCTTGCCAAAAGCAATCTACAGATTCAACGCAATCCCCATCAAAATCCCAACTTAGTTCTTCACAGAGTTAGAAAAAGCAATTCTCAAATTCATCTGGAAAAACAAAAAACCCAGGATAGCTAAAACTATTCTCAACAACAAAAGAAATTCTGGGGCAATCAGTATCCCTGACTTCAAGCAATACTACAGAAGTGATGACTTTGGACTAAGGAGTGCCTCTATATTGCTTACCATTGTATCATGATCTACTGTAAGTTTATTTACCATTGAAACTTCTTACTCTTTATTCTTTTTTATTTGATATATTTTTTATTTACATTACAAGTGATTTTCCCTTTCCTGGATCCCCCTTCCCTGAAAGTCCCATAAACCCTCTTCCCTCCCCCTGTTCCCCAGTCTACCCTTTCCCACTTCCCTGTCCTGGTATTTCCCTACACTGCTGCACTGAGTCTTTCCAGTACCAGGGGCCACTCCTTTCTTCTTCTTGGGCATCATTTGATATGTGAATTTTGTCTTGGGTATTCCAAGCTTTGAGTGCATACCATGAGTGTTCTTTTGAGATTGGGTTTCCTCACTTAGGATGATGCTCTCCAGTTCCATCCATTTGTCTAGGAATTTCATAAATTATTGTTTCTAATGGCTGAATAGTACTCCATTGTGTATATATACCACATTTTCTGTATCCATTCCTCCATTGAGGGACATCTGAGTTCTTTCCATTTTCTGGCTATTATAAATAGGGCTGCTATGAACATAGTGGAGCATGTATCCTTATTACATGCTGGCAAATCCTCTGGGTATATGCCCAGGAGTGGTATAGCGGGGTCCTCAGGAAGTATCATTCTCAGGTTTCTGAGGAACTGCCAGACTGACTTCCAGAGTGGTAGTACCAGCTTGCAACCCCACCAGCAGTGCAGGAGTGTTCTTCTTTCTCCACATCCTCGCCAGCACTTTACTCTTTATTCTTACTAAGCACTCATCTGTCATTAGAGCCTCCTATTCTGAATCTATCTTGGCTTTATTTTCTCTACTTCAAATGTTTATATAAACAGTAACTAGTAGCTAGGGATGTAACTAGGTGGAATAGAATGATTATAAAGCATTCCCAGGGCCATCAGTTAAACACTAGCACTGCACAAATGTAATTTCTGTGGGAGGAATATACAGAAAGATCAGTAATATTTCCCATTTACATAGTATGTCCAAGTTCAGCATGCACTACCTATGAGCAGGTCTCAAGGAAATAAATGTCTATGTAATTACAATCATACAATATAAATTAAGGCTTCTTTTCCATTAAAACCCTATTAATTTCTCTCACAACCTAGGAAGTGGCATAAAGAGACTAAATGAGCAGTGACTAAGTTAAGAGTTGAGTCAGGTCATGTAGACTCAACTCATCATATCCCAGATTAGAAGTTCATGAATGTGTTTCAGAATTCATGTTCATGAGTGATGTGCTGAATGTGTATTTACTTGCATTTCCATATGCTGATGTTAAATACCAAAATATCTAATAACTATCTGAGTTAGTGTTTTAATTGCATTAGAATGTATTATTATTATTATTATTATTATTATTATTATTTAATTTCTTTGGGTCAGTCTTCCTCTTGTATCATTTTAGCATGATTTGATAGCATGATAAATAGAAAATGCAGAACTAACACAATTATTTAAATGCTCAAAGAGAAACTAATGAACAGTCTGAGTGAATAACATTATTGTATCTACATTTATTTTGATGTGAGTTCTCAAAATTAGGCTTTTAATGTACCCTTTCATCCCTCCAATGATTACCTAGCTACAAATGAGTTAAAGCAGTACAAAAAATTTTTGTCAATATAAAAGTGTATACAATTTACACATTTAAACAAAGTACAGTTTACAATAAAATTAATGGGGTCTTTAGCTTAATTAATTTTGACAGAAATATTGATAAAGGGAAATTAGCAATAGTAGCAACTGGGATTTAACAGCATAGTAGTATTGTGCTAATATTTTTGAAGATTGATATTAGTCAGTTCATGCTATTATGATCTGTGCAACATTTTACAGCAATGTGTCATTACAGAATTCTTTGGTTAAATTACTTAGTGGCAATTCTGTCACAGCGGTGGTCTGAAATACTGTCTGGGAGTGAATTGCTCTAAGCTCTTCATAAGCTTCCCAAAGGAAAAACATTCTTTACTAAAATTTAAAAGCTCTCATTAAGATCTCAGAAGAAAATTATTGACAAGCTGAGGGAATGTCCAGAGTAAGCAGCAAATTCTGTTTTCTTAACATCATGTAAAAGCCGTGGTTACACATATTGAAACACGGGAATAGAGGTGCTGATGAACGCAAAAAACTACTTCTTTAGAGGATTAATGAATCCTCCTTGTGTTGTTTCTGGTCACTTAATTGTTTATATTATGGGTACTGTTGAATGTGTGTGCACTCATTTTGATGGTATTTTCCATGCAAAAGCATTCAAGTTGGCATTTTAACTATTTGTGATTGCAATCTGCTCCTTCCTCAACACCTATAGGCCATTTTTTTCATTAACCCTGGTAAACTAAAATCATTTGAATTGAATGAATAGTAATGGGATTTATATATTTCACATATAAGCTAATTGACAAAAACTGTGTTTTATATTAACACTATTACAGAGAACAGCATAGTTGAGATTATGCTATCTTTATCTTCAGATGAATTATGTAAAATATAGCTTCAAAAAGAATGAAATCATCTCCAAAAGGAGTGAAACTTGTCTCTTTTTCACAATCGTATCTTAGATAAACAATGTCCTATAGTCTCTAGGGTATCATAGCATACAAACAAATGTGTAATATATCCTGGGTGTATAATATATACTCCTAGATTGGGAAGAAATTGGGAGGAAAAAATACTTTCTTGGTCTGTTTTATACTGTGATGTGCAGACTAGCTACATTCAACAGTCACTGCCATAAGGGAAACATCTTTTAAAGATAAGCATACAATGCCTTCAGGTGTATTGCTTAGAGTGATAAGTGATCCAAAATATAATGTCTAGTGGTTTGTATTACTGGACCATGGTTTTAAAGTGTACATGATTATTAGGAGGACAGATGTCCATGTATTTGAGCCAATATACATAAAATATAATTGTTAAAGTATACTCATGAATCATTTGTCTTGATCAAAGGCAAGTATTGGAAATCTCAGTCATGTAGGATAGTTTAAAGACCTCCGACACTGATGGCAGTTTTCATTCTCAAATTGTTTTCCTCCTGTGTCTTTGCAATTATAGGATTATTGAAAGAATGCCATTTCTTTGCCCTTAGATTGAAACCAAATCTGGCTGAATTATTTTACTTAAATTATTATTATTATTATTATTATTGTTAATCATTATTATTATTATTTACATCCTGACTATATTTTCCCCTTTCTCCACACCTTCTAGTCCTCTGCACCACATTCCTCTAACCCTACATCTACTTAGCTTCCATTTATCTTCAGATAAGGCAGGCCTCCTGTAGATATGTGCCAAACTTGGCATATCAACATGCAATGAGACCAGGCCCCTGCTTATGAGGCAATCGAGTATAACGAAATGAGTCCCAAAAGCTAACAAATGAGTTAGAGACAGACCCTCCACCCACTGTTAGGATTCCTATAAGAGGACCAAACTATACAATTATAAAATATATGCAAAGGGCCTAGGTCATTCACATGCAGACTCCTTGGTCTGTGAGACATTTTGTTCTCAGGGTGCTGCCCTGACGTGTCTGTCTTCAGCTATCTCTCATATACCTCTTCGTCAGGATTCCCTGAGCTCCACCTAATGGTTGGCTGTGTGTTTCTGAATCTGTTTCCATCAGTGTCTGGATGAAGCCTCTCTGATGATAATTAGGCTAGGAACCAATCAACAATTATAGCAGAATTATCATTAGGAATAATTTTCATTGACCTTTTATTTTAATTGCCAGTTGTGTTTAATTCCATCCCAGGTCTCTGGGCTATCCACTCTATGTGTCCTGGCCTGACAAGTGCAATCAGGGGTGAGTTCCCTCTCATGCCATGGTTATCAAGCTGAACCAGTCATTGGCTGGCCATTCCCACAAGCTCTGTCCCACTTTTACCCTGCATGGAGAACACAATGTAGATTTTATTATAGTTTCGTTGATCTCTCAGACCCAACACTGGAAGCCTTGACTTGTTCCAGATAGCAGTCTGTTCTGACTCCTTATGCCACAATACTAGGAGTCTTTCCTATGGTGACCCTCATAAATTCCATGGAATTTCCATTGCACTAGTTTCTACCTTGTCCCTAAAATAGCCCCCAATTTCAGTTGACTCTCACAGTATTCAACCCCTCTATGCCATCTGATCCCTTCTAGTTCTACCCCTACCAGCCCCCAGTCCATGAAATCTGTTCTCCTCCCCCTTTCCAGGAATATTATTCATTATACCCTGAGCTCTCCTTGTTACTTAGCCTCTTTGGGTCTGTGGATTGTAACATGATTATATTTTATTTTAAGGCTACTATCCTTGCAGAATTAAGCACAAACCATGTTTGTCTTTCTGGATCTGGGTTTCCTAACCCAGCATGATTTTTGCTAATTCTATTGTTTTGCTTACAAACTTCAAGATGTAATTGCTTATAACAGTTAAGGAATACTCCATTATGTAATATATACAATATTGTCTTCGCTTCCTTCCCTCCTTTCTTCCTTCCTGCCTTCTTTCCTTCTTTCTTTTCTTTTCTTTTCTTTTTCTTTTCTCTTTTTCTTTCTTTCTGTTCTTCAGTTGAGGGATATTTATGTTGTTTCCAGTTTCTGTCTATTATGAATAAAGTTGCTGTGAACATACTTGATTGATAGTTCAGTAGGACATCTTGTCTTGGATATATGCCATAAGCCCAGGAGTGGTATTCTTGGGTGTGGAGTAAATTGATTCTTGATTTTCTGAAAAAAAATATCATATTTGATTTCTAAAATGTCTATACAAGTTTGTACTCCCACCAACAATAGAGGAATGTTCCTTTGCTCTATATTCTTGTCAGTATGATCTCGCACTTGTAGTTTTGATCTTATCTACTCTAACAGGGATAAAATGGAATCATTTTCATTTGCATATCCCTGATGGCTAAGGATATTCAACATTTGTTCAAATGCTTCTTGACCATGTGAGATTCCTCTGGTAAGACTTCTCTACTTAGATCAGTACCCCATTTTTAAATTGGATTATTTGGTTTGTTTGTATTTGCTTCTTGAGTTTTTTTTTTTTTATAATTTGGAAATTTGTCTTCTGTCCAATGTGGGGTTGGTAAGATCTTTACCAACCCCACATTGGTAGGATGCCATTTTGTAAAACAGATGGTGTCTGTTGCCTTCCAGAAACCTTTCAATTTCATGAGGTCCCATTTATTAATTGCTGATCTTAATGACTGTATGTGCTCTGTTCAGGAAGTTGCCTCCAGTGCACATTAGTTCAAAGTTATTGCCCAGTTTCTCTTTTATTAGGTACAATGTACCTGGTTTTATATTGAGGTCTTTGATCCACTTGGATTTGAGGTTTCTTAAGGGTGATAGGTATTAATCTATTTTCATTCTTTACATGTTGACATCCAGTTAGAAGACCACCATTGTTTTTTTTTCTATTGTATAATTTTGGCTTCTTTGTCAAAAGTCAGGAATTTTTAAGAGTAAGGATTTACCTCTGGGTCTTAGCTTTAAATACATTGATCAACCTTTATGTATCTATGACAATACCATGTAATGCCATGTGGTTCTTATTACTATTGCTCTGTAGTACAGCTTGAAATCAAGGATGATGATACCTCTAAACAATTCTTTTATTGTACAAGAATGTTTTAGTTATCCTTGGGTTTTTTTTTTCATATGAAAGGTATGTAAAAAATTGTGTTGGAATTTTGGTGGGGAATGTGTTGAATCTTTAGATTGAATTTGATGAGATAGTCAGTTTTCTTTTCTTTTTCCTACTGATCCACAAACATGGAAGATTTTCCATCTTTTTACCAGAAGGTTTTTTGTATTATATTAATATATTGAATATGTAAATATGCAAATACATATATTTCCTAATTTTTCTTAGTCCATTTATTATAGTAAGGCTAGTATTTTATTTTACTTAAATCTTGTGCCATATAATAAATTATCAAAGTAAAAAATTAAATCAAAGAGGCTAAGACTTGATTGGAATCTGGCTGTTATAACATTGTACACAAGTAAATTTGAATCTGGCATCCATTTCCTTTCAAATTTTATTATTATAATAATTATAATTATTATATCAAACATCATAAATCAAAAGTAGCCAGACCCAGATCTACATAACTCAATGGGATTAAATTTAGAATTTAGGATACATATTTAATATGTACTGTATATTTTATGTATATATCTAGTGCCCAAGTGAAAATTCTATGAAAGGATTAGAGCTAGAAAAAAATTAGGTTTCTAGTGATTTTCATAATGTTGTTTCTACAAAATTAAGGTTTTTATTTCTTTGAGAAGCATGTGCTTAAACTGTAAATTTTAAAGAAATTAAAGAACATACATCTCAAAAAGCATACAAAATAATTTATGAACAAGCTTTTAAAAGTAAGTGCTATTTAAAGAAGAAGAGATCAGGCATCCATAATTAGGAGTCAGGCTGTGTAATTTTTTTTCATACTGTTGGCAAAAGAAACCTATCTTTAGTACATGAAGATGTTAGTAGTCCGGGCTCATGGCAATGTCGAGTCATACACTTAACGTCTTTTACCACGTTGTTTTGCTTGCTTGCTTTCTTGTCATGATTCCCTTAAATATCCAACTCATTTCTAAACTCTATTTTATGTTTTCATAATAAATATACTTTCCTTTCAAAATTTTAGATTTATCTCTGATTTTCTATTTCTTTTCTTGTTTCAGAGACATTAAGTTTTCTAAGGCAGTCCATTAACCCAGTTTTTAATATGCAGTAAAGGCTCTTGATTGTATATTAGTAATGTTGCATAGGAAAAATGTAGAGAAATAATTCTCAGAGTCAAGTTTCCACTTTGAAAGCTTTCAGTGAACATATTGAGGAAAATTATCCAGAAATTTTACAGATGGAATAAGAAATAGAGATAAGAAGAGGTAGAAGGTTTATTTGCATGGGTATAGGGTTTTGCAGATATGGTCATGGCTTTGATTAGAGATTGGTTAAATGTACCACAATTGAAATTGACAAAACTTGTGATTATATTACATGCATTTTGATATATTTTTCTTAGAAATTCTCTTGAGTATATTCCTATATTCCTTTTAATATGGTATTTGGGGAGTTTTAATGTCATATTTATGAGCATTTGTTGTTTTTCTTCATTGCAGATCATCTTTGTTGATATTCATTGCATGAAAACAGAAGCATACATCCTTTAAGTATAGTTTGCAGAGAATAAATTCTAGTCAAGAGGAAACAAAATAATGCACATTATAAGTGTATTAATTTAACTATCAGATTATGCTATCATGGTACATCTCAGGTAGACTTTAGATAGGCTCTTTTTGTTTTTGATGAAGTTCTTGTCTTTACCCTTATTATACTGCTTCATTTTTGTTTGTTTTGTTAATTTCAGTTCTTGAGAAGTACAAATACTACAAGCATGGATATGTAGGGAACATTTCTTGGTTATCTTTGATATTTGTATTGCATGTCTTTCGAAGTTAACCAATACTTTTATTGATAGTTTCCAAACTTCTTTCAGTGGTATTTTGAATTTTGTGTGTAATAGTTCCTTGTCTACTGATGTGAAGAGACAACATGACTAATGCAATTCACAGAAGAAAGAGTTTACTTGGGGCTTACACTTTCAGTGGATTAGAGTCTATTACCATTACTATGGAGAGAACAACAGCCAACAGGCAGACTGGTGCTGTAGCAGTAGCTGAAAGTTTGTAACTCATCTTTAAGCAAGAGGAAAGAGAGAACTAACTGCAAATGGTATAGCATTCTGAAGCCTCAAATCTCAACTTCCAGTGATGCATCTCCTCCAACAATGTCCCACTCCTAATCTCTCTGAAAATGTTCCATCAACTGAGGGCTAAACATTTAAATTTATGAGCTTGTGAAAGAAAGACATTCTCATTTAAACCACTATATTGTGGTAATAGACTGTTTATCTCTTTTGTCCTTACTAAAGAGTTCTTTTTTTTCTGGGTAATTTCCAGTATGTGTGTCTCTTTGTTTGGAATCCCACAGGAATGTATCAGGAATCATTTATTTATGTCAGTAAATGTAAGAGAAAGAGAACTCACATTTATTTTTATCTTCAATTTTAAGAGGCAATCAAAGATATTTAAAATTAATTACTCATTTAAATATCATTAGAAGTATATGAAATATCTTCTTGTTTTCTTATTAGAAATGATGGAACAAAATTTAGGTATGTAAATAAAGCATGCTAATTATTTTCCTCAATAACTTTTGGTCAAAATATATTTTATTAGAATGTGTTATCAAATTCCATTTCAAGTTAAATTCAGCAATTCCCAAACCTGTATTGGACCCTGTATTGTAAACATGAAACTCATGGAAAGCAGAGGCCCCAAGATGTGAAATCTGAAAAGAAAAAAACCATTCCTTCCTTACCCAAAGCTACTGACATGAATTTTGTACTCCACATGAAACTGTGTCTTACGAAAGGGATTATATGTTCATGAGCACAAACTTGATAGTCAATGGCATTGAATTTCCCCCTCAATATTGCTGAGTACTACAGACCTAACTTCCAGTTCTCTCCAATTCCTCAGGTCTGATCTTGTACATGACTAATTCTATTCATGTTCTGAAACTCTAGAAGAGAAAAAACAAATCAATACACAAAGAACAAAGAATAAAAATACAAGAAAGGAGAAACTGTGTTTGTTACAAAAACCAGATGCTATAAAATTACCTCTAGAATTTAAAAATCATGCAGGAAAAAAGAATAACCTTTAGATTTTATTTTCTACCTCTTTGTTAATTAAAAAATATTTATGATGAATTGAGGGGGGTAGTTCTAGGATGATGATTGTTTGATGGATTGAACTGCTATCCTATTTACTTCTAAAATAAAAAGTTGCCAGTACATTGGCACCATTCATTTCCATATAATTTGTAATGTTATTACCTACTTGCAATATTAGCCACTTTTTTCATGTACAACATAAAAATTTATGATGGATATACTTTAAATGTGTATCTAAAACTGTGCATTACAATGAGGTATGATTCATGATGGGAACAAGCATTGCATCTTCAGTTTTAATTACTTATCTCTTGTAGACAAACTCAAAGAAATATTAAAACAAAATGTATCTTACCACAGAGGAATACATTGGACTAACTCACATAATATATCAAGCATTCTGAGCATTAAGAATAGGAGCTATTCCATTATTAAATAACCATCTTGGTCTGAGTTCTGGTTATTTTATGCAGATGATTATTGAATTATGCGATCTACATTCTCTTGCTCATTATACCACGATAAAGATTTCTGTGTGCAAGAAATATTTTTTGGATGTAAGATATGCTCATTGAGTTCAGGAAATTTCTTTTATGTATTTCCTATTGTCTTAGATGACAATTATGTTCATATATTCTAGGACACTAAATGATTCATGGATGCTGCTGTCCTATGATATTTTATATTGTGCCATAAAATGTGGAGTGGTGTGAAATAAAACTAAGCAAGAATCATCTTAGAAAAATGAACCTTTCTCCTTAAATTTTGATGCTAAAACTTTATGAATAATGTAAAGTGTCAGCAACTCTGCAGAGAATAACTTCAGAAAGTATGTACCAAGCATAATGCATAGCAAAAAGAAGAATGTTAAAAATACAGGCTCATTTTGTATAGCAGAGTGTTTATGATTGTCTTATTTAGTTACTATTGCTATGATGAAATGCCTTGATGAAAAACAAACCATGATGAAACCCATGGGGAGAATGGGTTTGTATCCTCACTTCCATATAACGGATCACAATCAATCATGAGCTCAAGCAATTCAAGAACTTGGAGTCAGGAGCTGATGCAGAGACCTTGGAGAAGTGATGCTAGTTGGCTTGATTCCTAATAGCTTGATCAGTTGTTTTCTTATCGATCCCAGGACTACTAGACCACGGGTGACCACACACATAATTGTCCAGGCCCTACTATGTCAATCACTATTTAAAATAATGCTCAACAAACTTCCTTGCCTACACCCAGATCATATGGTGGGATTTTTCCTCAATTGAGGCTTCCTCCATTCCTATTACTCTAGTTTGTGCCAAACTGATTTAAAAATAGCCAACACAAATATATATGGAAAATCTTTGTGACATACAATAAAAAGGTAAACATAGCACATTGTAGAATAAGTATCCTTGGGGTTTTGGTCAGTGTCTTAATAGTGCTCTGATGCAAGTTTCAGCTCACCATCTTCCAAATGACATCTTAAGCTATCCTCTGCTTTTCAGAGCAGACAATCTCCTTCAATAGTTGACAACCTAAGTAAATCAAGGAAACTGTTGAGAAGCATGTATCATACCCAACTCATGGTGATGGAGAACATGAAGGTCAAATATAAACCTCTTGATTTATTACATGCAGTGTGCTATCACCAGAGGTCTCATTTTTACAATGACTACTGATTCATGGGACCAAATTAATTGACTAGATCTGCATTTATATTTAAGATCATTCAAAAGTAGGATATTAACTCTTCGGAAAAGTAGAGAACATTGTTGGAAAATTTTTTTCCAAAGCACTAGCAGAACAATTGTATGAATTTGCAATTTTGGAACAGTGACTTATAAACATTTTCAGTTCACTATTGATATATGGAGTTGACCAGAACCTAATCGTACAGAATGTTCAATGTTCAATATTGTCCATAGGTCCTTATTCTGTAACTCTTGTTATATATATATATATATATATATATATATATATGTATATATATATATATGTGTGTGTGTGTGTGTATGTGTGTGTGTGGGTGGGTGAGTGTGTGTGTGTGTGTGTGTTTGTCCAGAGAAGTGACATCTACAAAAAGGAGAAAATTATAGAAATGACAGTTACAATAACTGGATTAAAATTTTGTATTTTTTTCTGCTCACAGAAATGTTGCTATCTAATTAAGAGAGAAAAATAAGATTGAAGGAAAAAATATACAACAAAGCTGGAAATTGTGGTAATAAACCAGTTTAGTGTACATAGAAGAGTTCCATAAAAAAAAACTATGCACAGGTTAGAACATTTTGAGAAGAAAATTGAGAACAATTTCCTAAGAATGAGAGGAATGAGTCAAAACACATATTCAAGTACATTCAAAAGGAAACCAAAATCATATGAACAATTATGAGAAAAGAATATTTTTATACTAGGAATCAGTACCATAAATTTAAACCTACTCATCAAAAACAACAGAGATTCCAGAATCAAAAAATGATGTTTCAAAAGGCTTGCAGAAACAAACACAGGCAGAAAAGAAGTGTGATTTAGATTCTCCAAGTTCTAATTTCTTGGAAAATCGTCATTAAAAAATGTTAAAATCATATATTGGCTTGAAAATGCAGACTGTAAGAAATGCTCAAGGATATTTACATGTGAATGGTTATAGGATCAAATGTAGCATGTATGTTTAGGAAAAGGAGCCAAGAAATGTGACCTCAATATAGAATGCAACAATTGTCATTGTTGTTTTGTTGTTCTTAAATCCTAGACTTAGGATTTAGTTGTGAATATATTAAAATAAAATCAATGATTTCTAACTGTATAAGAATCCTAGCTGTGATGATAACCTACAGAATGATATTTCCATGTAGGAATAAGAGCAGCTACCTGGAATTATGTTCCTAAAATAGGATTTTCTTTGAGAGTTCTCAAAAATAGTTACCATTTTTGAATAATCACTAAAATGTCAAATCAGGTAAGGTTAGTTATAATATAGAGGCAACTCCTTCATGAAAGAATATTAGAGCACCATTTGAGCTGGTGAGGTTTCATCAACACAAGTGAAGGGTGAACTTGGAGCAATTGCCTGATAACTTTGTCTTGGTGCCATATCTATTCAAGTATGTTTTGATTAATAATCAAAGTGAGATTAAGCCAGTTCACTGTGGGTTGCTCTATACCCTGACAAGTGGTGTGGGTAACTCTGTTGGGTTTTTTCTCCAGGTTTCTGTTTGTATTGCTGCCATGACTTTCCTCAGTCTTAGACTTGCCTGGAAGTGCAAGAAGAAATGATCTCTTTCCACTGCACATGACTGTTAGTAAAGTTTATCAGAGCAAGAACAACAACAACAATAAAGACAAAAACCAAACTGAAATACTGCTATTCCCTATATTTGAACATTGGTACTAACTTTACCCTTTTTTTGTAAAACTTAGCTACAAGACACAATTTTAAATAGCTAAAAAAACTTTTTTGATGCCCTGATTCTCACTTATGGCTATCATTTTCTTATGCCTATGAAAATCCTGTTCTCTTTTTTAATTATATACTTCATTTACTTACAGTTCAAGTGTAATCCCTTTCCTTGTTCCCCCCCCCAAAAACCCCTATCCCACCCTCCCTCCCCCTGCTCACTAACCCACCCACTTCTGCTTCCCTGTCCTGGCATTCCCCTATATAGGAAATAAGAGCCTTCATAGTACCAAGGGCCTCTCCTCTCATTGATGTCCAACAGGCTACCTTCTGTTACATATGCAGTTGGAGCCATGGACCGCTCCATGTGTACTCTTTGGTTGGTGGTTTAATCACTAGGGCCTAAAGGGGTACTGATTGGTTCATATTGTTGTTCCTTTTATGGGTCTGGAAATTCTTAAGACTATATGTCTGCTAATCCATTCAGCTCCTTGGGTCCTTTCTCTAGAAAATCCTGTTCTTAAGCAATGGTTGTCACATTATCACATACTTAGACAGATGCCTGTGTTTGAATAACTGTAATGTTCTGAATTTTGTAATCACTTTTCTCATACAGTTTTCTAGCTCCGCAGATTGTCTTAATGAATAAGGGCTTCTTTTGAAGATCAAACTAAGTTAGTATGACATAAGGTCACACAGGAAGAAATTAAGTAACCTTCAGTTTCATAGGGTTCTGAGTTGGGGAATAATTAATTTAACTATATATTTTTCATTTTTTTCCAGAAATAACACATATTTAAGAAATTTTTGAGTGCTTATGAATGTGCTGTTATCGAAGCAGTTAGGTTTGCTATGAATTTAGTGATCTAATGACCTTTCCAATGAAGTGTTTCATTTTACTGTCCCTTCACTAGAAATGTCTAATTGAAAGACAATACTCCCAGAAACATAAAGATGAACTGGATTTACATGGTCATAATGACCAGTGGCAAAGAGAAATAATCACGGAGGTTACAAAATAAATAACACAAACATAAAAATAATTAATTTTCAAAAAATAAATTTTCAAAAAATGTGTTTTTTTATATCTGGCATACAATTGCAAGCTGGTCATGAATGTGAGATTTAGGCATTATTAGATAATGAGTGAAATCAGGAAGGCTATGCAGTTGTCTTTTTTTTCTTTTTTTATTATACAAAGTGTCTTTAAGCTTATCTGCAGTGGGAAATAACCTGGGAGTCTATTATCTGGACAAAAATGACTTTCAATTTATTTGCCTCTCCATTTCACACCTTGGCCAATACATCTCCAGGAGACTCTCCTTGCTGGGAGCATTAATTCTCGAATTTGATTAGATGACACTTAATGGGCTCAAGCTGACACCTATTTTACCTCCCCTGGACATTCTAATTGCACATTTATGTTCTATAAATAAATATAACTAAATATACAGCAAGGACTGTATCACACTTCACTGGAAACCAAACCCACACTATTGATGGCATCATTATAGGAAAGAAATGCCTATCTGAGTGTCTCCTGGACATAGGTTTAGAAAACAAATTCTTATTTCTTAATTTCTGGTAGTTTTAAAAATGTTTTCCAGATTTGTATTTTTTGTTAACATAACAACACTGAACCTAGGAACTTGACAGATAACTCAGAAGTTGGGAGTACTTGATATTCTTGCAGAGACACCCTAAGTTTCCTTTCTAGCACTCATATAACAGTTTATATTCCAGGAGATTTCACATTCTCTTCTGTCCTCTGTATACATGTAGTCCATAGACATGCATGAAAACAAACATTCATCCACATAAAAATAATCAACTTGTAACTGAATATAAGGAATAAGGATATTCAAGTGAAATATGGTCAATGAGTTGGGAGAGAAATTACTTGGGTCAATTATACTGTTTTCTTCTCCCTTGTTAGTATGCACATCCTTCCACTGATAAAACAAGTAGTGAACACAGTTCTCCACTTACAAGTAGAACATAAAATACGTTCAACATTATGCAGAGAGAAAGAGAGAGGGAGAGAGAGAGGGGAGAGGGAGAGGAAGAGGGAGAGGGTGGGGGAGAGGAAGAAGGGGGAGAGGGAGAATGAGAAAAAAGAAGAAAGCTACACATGGCATATTTGCTTTGCAAGAAAATTTAAGGGTGTTGCATGCCTGTATGGCTGAAGTCATTCTAAGTACATAGATTATATTATCACTAGAATAAAGAATAAGGTATATCTATACATACATACAGACTAGAGTAGGAAACAAATCTGAGAATGATTGAAAGGACTGTTAAATACACACTATAGTCTTTAAATCACTATGTTTATGTTTTTAAAGGGTTGACAAGTATAGCATACTAATTGCTAGAAATAAAAAAAATGGCTGGATAAAAGGAGGATGAATTTGTCTGTATATATTGAAATGTTATGTTTAAACTTTCTTGTGTATGAAATTAATACATTTAAAATATGACTACAAATTATAAACCTAAGAAATTGGTAACTTTAATTTATCCTGATATCTAATAAATGTATCAGTCATACTATGAATCTGAAAATTATGACTTATTACTTGAAGAAAAAAGATAAATATGAGCAATATAAAAATGTAAATAATATAATTAATGAAGTTAACTGAGTTATAAATATGCATAATAATTTAAAGAAGGCAAGATATAATTAAAGATATAGAAGACACTTTAGGTAGACAATACTAAAATAATAGTGTAATATTAAAAAAGTGCATTATAGGATCTTAAAAACAAATGCTCAAAAATATCATAACATTGAGTTTTATAGTTATTCAAATATAGTCATTTATAGTTACATAAATGATTCAAAGTATAACATTGGATTAAAAAGATGCAACAAAAGAGGTGAGGAAAAAGAATCCCTCTCTAAAGTAACAAAAATTTCAGTTTTTTATATAAATTAAACATATAAAAATAAAATGAAATAAATGAGCTCATATGAGCTGTATATTCAAACACTCTCAGATTTTCGAGATAAAAGAAACCATTGCCTTGGTGAAAATCTGCATGTACACAGAGGATTGAAATGTATCATAAAAGCCACTCTTTTAGTCTATTGTTAGTGTTTTTAACACTTAGGTTTTACAAAGTAACATCTGTCAAAATTACCAGTTAATAGTTATTTAAAAGGCTTGGGTTTCTTGCTTTTGTTTTGTCATCCTTTTCTTGTTAATTTTTCTTTCAGGGAAGAATCCAGAAACTTGAGCATGCATTTTTTTTCTAATATATATATATATATATATATATTCCCTATCTATCTATCTATTCATATATGTATATGTATATACCGCATATACAAAACTAAAGTCATCTTCAAAATTTCAAGAGTAAGGGGAAGAAAATAAAAACTATAGTTTGTAAACTTCTTACAATTTATGTGAAACAATACTTTATTCAGGAAGCGATGATAAAATTGTATACTGTAACATTAGAGTAAGCAATGAAGACAAGAAGTATTAGTTTTAGCTCATTATAGATTAAATAAAATAATGTTTAATTATTCTAGAAGAAAATAAATTTAAAACAACAAGAGAAGAGGATATTTGGAAAACAAAACGATATAAAAAGTACAATAATTGTAAGCAGTACATTACATTAAAATAGCTTTACAAATGTCAAATATAAAAGAGATGATTCTAATAGATAAGAATGTATTTATCTCTATGAATACAAGAAAAGCATGTTAATATGATCAAGGATATTTAGGAAATGTGAAAAAGTAGAACCAGGGAAGATTACTAATTTTTTTGTTTAAAACTCTAGTTCACTATGCCTAGATGCTCAATTTCAGTCTCCTAGAGCAGCTTCTGGGAATCTAGAAACACATATAGATTATGCTCTTGCAGTTCTGTGGACTGATGAACTCTATTTTACGTACCTTGGCCATGATTCCTCTGATCCCAAGTAAGAGACCTGGCATCCCTCCTTAGGCCTTGAACCATCAAAGGCTTAGGTATTCTCTTCAACCTGCCTAGTCCTCTGTCCAGTAGTGGCATTTTCTCATCACCCACTATCTTACTAAGAGGTCAGTTCTATATCATGCCCTAAGAATGCTCACAAACCACCAAGGTAACCTCTCCAACTCAGGCCAAGTGGACAAAGTCTTAAGACGAAACATACAACTAACAACATAACACCAGATATATGAGTTCCTTATGAAATTACAAGGAATATGAAAATTATAGAAAGTATTCTTTCTGACTTCATCAATCACATAACAATAATTCTTGTTTACAACAACTTAGACAAAAACCAAGATACTATTCAAAAGACCTATGCTCAAAGAAGGCAGAGATTACAGATAAATGTGTAAACTAACAGAGGATAAGGGCAAGGTATTCAATGACAATGAAATTAAACAAAAATAGAGGAAATAAATACTGAGTTCAATAAACAGAAAGGAATACTAAAGAAAACCTAAACTTGAACCAAAATGGAAATGACTAAATCAATAAATCAAAGAATGCGAATTGATCCATCCTTATCTCCTTGTACAATGCTCAACTACAAATGGATCAAGGACCTCCACATAAAGCCAGATACTCTGAAGCTAATAGAAAAGAAACTGGGGAAGACCCTTGAGGACATCAGTACAGGGGGAAAGTTCATGAACAGAACACCAATAGCGTATACACTCAGATCAAGAATTGACAAATGGGACCTCATAAAATTACAGTTTCTGTAAGGCAAAGGACACCATCAAAAGGACAAATCGGCAACCAACACATTGGGAAAAGATCTTCACTAACCGTATATCAGATAGAGAGCTAATATCCAATATATACAAAGACTCAAGAAGTTAGACCCCAGAAAACCAAATAACACTATTAAAAAATGGGGTACAGAGTTAAACAAAGAATTTTCACCTGAAGAACTTTGGATGGGTGAGAAGCATCTTAAAAAATGCTCAACTTCCGTAGTCATTAGGGAAATGCAAATCAATACAACCCTGAGATTTCAGCTTATACCAGTCAGGATGGCTAAGATTAAAAATTCAGGAGACAGCAGGTGTTGGCAGGGATGTGGAGAAAGAAGAACACTCTCCACTGCTGGTGGGGTTGCAAATTGGTACAACCACTCTGGAAATCAGTCTGGTGGTTCCTTAGAAAACAACACCTCACTTCCAGAGAATCCTGCTATACCACACCTGGGCATATACCCAGAGGATTCCTCAGAATGTAATAAGGATACGTGCTCCACTATGTTCATAGCACCTCTATTTATAATAGCCAGAAGCTGGAAAGAACCCAGGTGTCCCTCAACAGAAGAATGAATGCAAAAAATGTGGTATATCTACACAATGGACTACTATTTAGCCATTAGAAACAATGAATTCATGAAATTCTTAGACAAACGGATGGAGCAGGAGAACATCATACTATGTGAGGTAACCCAGTCTCAAAAGGTGAATCATGGTATGCACTCACTAATAAGTGGATATTAGCCTAGAAAATTGGAATACCCAAAACATAATCCACACATCAAATGAGGTACAAGAAGAAAGGAGGAGTGGCCCCTGGTTCTGGAAAGACTCAGTGTAGCAGTATAGGGCAAAACCAGAACAGGGAAGTAGGAAGGGGTGGATGGGAGAACAGGGGAAGGGAAGGGGGCTTATGTGACTTTCGGGGAGTGGGTGGCCGAAAAGGGGAAATATTTTGAAATGTAAAAAAAAAATATATCGAATAAAAAAAGAAAAAACAAACAAACAAAAAAAAACAAACAAAAAAAATCAAAAGAAAACAAAATAAAACTTGTGATCCTAGAATGAATCTGAAGATTTGTTGTTCATTTAGATATATTTGACAGTGATATTGGAACCAGCAAATTCTCAGGCGATGTGACATTCACACACTATAGACTCATATCTACTGAATACCCATAGGAGTGTTCTTAGTGATCCTTCATCCTGGGAACACTTGCACCATTGTTATCAACACTGTGTGCTCCTCTCTTACCTATTCCAGATATTAAGGACCAAAAAACAATTCATAGTATAAAGAAGAAAATGACAGGTCTGTATTAGGTCACTCACATTGGGACTAGTAGAGGCTTTAGTCCTGAAAATGTCTTTGCATGCTTATCTCTTGTGCATCAGAGTATACTCGTTTTACATTTATTTATCCATTTACTTTATAGTTACTTCACTATTTTGTTTTGCCAAAATCCTTATTTAATGATATCTCCTAACATCTATGTAAATATACCCATCTGAAGCATCAAAAAGTATACATGTCTATCTGGAGACTTCAATTATGTGAAAACAAAATGAAATGCTAATTTTAGTTTTATTAAGTGATATAGTTCATTTCAGCTTTCATAATGTATTAAGAATAAATATTTACCTTGACTTTTCTTGTAAAGTAAAAGAGAAAGGAAGTGGGGATAGAAAGAAAGAGCAAAAGAAAGAAAGAAAGAAAGAAAGAAAGAAAGAAAGAAAGAAAGAAAGAAAGAAAGAAAGAAAGAAAGAAAGAAAGAAAGAAAGGAAGGAAGGAAGGAAGGAAGGGAGAGAGAGAGAAAGAAAGAAAGAAAGAAAAAAAGAAAGAAAGAAAGGAAAGAAGGAAGGAGGAAGGAAGGAAGGAAAGAAAGAAAGAAGGAAGGAAGGAAGGAAGGAAGGAAGGAAGGAAGGAAGGAAGGAAGGAAGGAAGGAAGGAAATGACCCAATGAAGGATTAGGAAACAAAAACAGCACTCCCCCTCCAGAATACCAAGCTTTTTTTGGTTGACCATCTACATCTGGGCATGGAGATTGTCCTCCATTTTTGTTTATATGACCAGAGACTCTATACAGGAGAAAATGTAATTTCCTCGGTGATTGGCTATCAGTTGGAGACAGCTTCTGAGTTGGAATGGGGGCTTGCATGCACTTCGGCAATCACTGCTGGGACCCTACCTGGCTTAGACAGCAGTACCTGAATATGATGTCAGGTTCTCTGGGAATTCACAAGTGCCACTGTCCTACTTCATCTAGAAAGCTATATTTTCTTGGAGTGGTCCATCCTCATTGGCTATTATAATCTTTCTGCCTCCTTTTCTGAAGAGTTCCCTGGTACTTGAGGATAGGAATTTGATGACAACATCTCATTTTGGTTGAATGTTCCAAGATCTCCTATTCTCAACAAATTGACCATTTGTTAGTTTTTGTATTGTTCCATTGTGATGGTTTGTATACGCGTAGACCAGGGAATGGCACTACTAGAAAGTATGGCCTTGTTGGAGTAGATATCTCTCTGTGGGCATGGGCTCCTCCTAGCTACCTTGAAGCTAGTATTCTGCTTCCAGCCTTCAGATGAAGATGTAGACCTTTCAGCAACTCTTGCATCATGCCTCTCTGGATGTTGACATACCCCTACCTTGATGATAATGGACTGAACCTCAGAACCTGTAAAGCAGCACCAATTAAAGTATGTCCTTATAAAAGTTGTCTTGTATATCTTGGATATAAGCCCGTTGTTGGATGTAGGGTTGGTAAAGTTCTTTTCCATATTTGTTGGTTGCCATTTTGTCATTTAGACAATGTACTTTGCCTTACAGAAACTTAGTAAGTTTATAAGGCCCCATTTGTCAATTCTTGATCTTATAGCATAAGCTATTGGTGTTCTGTTCAGGACATTTTTGCCTGTAGCCATGTCATCAAGGGTCTTCCCGACTTGCTTTTCTATTAATTTTGGTGTATCTGGTTTTATGTGGTTGTCTTTGATCCACTTGGACTTGAGATTAGTACAAGGAGATGAGAATGGATCAAATTGCATCCTTCTGCATGCTGACCTCCAGTTAAACAAGCACCATTTGTTGAAAAGGCTATCTTTTTTGTACTGGATGATTATAGCTCCTTTGTCAAAGATAAAGTGACCATAGGTGTGTGGGTTCATTTCTGGGTCTTCAGTTCTATTCCATTTATCTACTTGCTTGTCACTGTACCAAAACCATGCAGTTTTTAACACTGTTGCTCTGTAGGACTGCTTGAGGTCAGGGATACTGATTCCCCCAGAAGTTCTTTTACTGTTGAGGATAGTTTTAGCTATCCTGGGTTTTTTTGTTATTCCAGATGAATTTGAGAATTGATTTTTCTAGCTCAATGAAGAAATGAGTTGCGAGGTAGACTCCAGAGAGCCAAATAAACCCATTAAAAAGTAGGGTACAGAGCTAAACAAAGAATTTTCACCTGAGGAATATAGAATGGCAGAGAAGCACCCAACAAAATGTTCAACATCCTTAGTCATCAGGGAAATGTCAAAACAACCCTGAGATTTCACCTCACACCAGTCAGAATGCCTATGACTCAATTCAGGAGAAAACAGGTGCTGGTGAGAATGTGGAGAAAGAGGAACACTCTTCCACTGTTGGTGG
Organism: Apodemus sylvaticus; assembly: GCF_947179515.1. Classification (NCBI taxonomy): domain Eukaryota; kingdom Metazoa; phylum Chordata; class Mammalia; order Rodentia; family Muridae; genus Apodemus; species Apodemus sylvaticus. The sequence continues at coordinate 91,044,149 of NC_067475.1, read as the reverse complement.
GGTTGCAAGCTGGTACAACCACTCTGGAAATCAGTCTGGCCATTCCTCAGAAAACTGGGCAGGATAGTTCTGAAGGACCCTGCTATACCACTCCTGGGCATATACCAGATTATTCCCCAGCATGCAATAAGGATACATGCTCCACTATGTTCATAACCAAAAGTTGGAAAGAACCCAGATGTCCCTCAACAGAGGAATGGATACAGAAAATGTGGTATGTATGCACGATGAAGTACTATTCAGCCATTAAAAACAATAAATTCATGAAATTCTTAGACAAGTGGATGGAATTAGGAATATCATCCTAAATGAGGTAACTCAGTCACAAAATAACACTCATAGTATACACTCACTGATAAGTGGATATTAGCCTAGAATACCCCAGACATAATTCACATATCAAATGATGCCCAAGAAGAAGGAAGGAGTAGCCCCTGGTCCTGGAAAGTCTCGGTGCAGCAGTGTAAGGTAACACCAGGACAGGCAAGTGGGAAGGGTTGGATTGGGGAACAGGGGAAGGAAAGAGGACTTATGGAACTTTTGAGGAGGGGGATCCAGGAAAGGGAAAATCATTTGAAATGTAAATAAAGAATATATTGAAAAAATAGTTGTCTTGTTCATGGTGTCTGTTCACATCAGTAAAATCCCAAAGACACCCATCTACTTCAGGAGGAACTAATCTGGGTATGTTGCAAGAGAAGCTAGTGTTCTTACCCTCTGAGCCATCAATGGAGCCCCTCTTAACATACTCTATCCATTGTCATTCATTCCAGAAGTTAACAAAATTACTTACAATATTATGTCAGGGTTATGTTAATTTTCCTCCACATTTACATATTTATGCAGAATGATATTTAAATGTATTTGAAATATACTTTTTTACTCTTTTAGGCATTATTTAGTATAAGTGTAATTTTTTAGTATAAAATTCTGAAATACTTTCAGCAATGTATCTGAAAAAGATGTGGTGAAAAAGACATGTTTGCAATGAGAATTTGATGGGTCCATTTGTGCCAAAAATTTGGGCAGACACGTTACTTCCTGTAGGTTTCACTATTGTAGTTTCAGTCTCTGTGTTCACCCTTGATTCCTGCCTAGTTAATTACTGGGCCTTGTTCCCTCTGTGTCTTTAACTACTATGTCTCTCATAATTCCTCCTCTCCCTCATCTATAATCTTTCCAGAATTCTAAAAGGAAGGAAATGACTTCCAAACTGAGTTATCTCTTCAACTAATGTTTGGTTATAGTTCTCTGCTTTTACTCCCATCAGCTGAACATCATTAGGAATCATTTCATTTCAATGATTTTTTTTTCAGATTTATTTGAGTCTACCCTCAGTTTCTGGAATACACAGCCTTTAGTTCCTAATCATCCAGGCAATATAGGGCAGGGTCTATATCTCATGGCATAAGGCACTATTTAGAAGAATCATTGGTTGACCAGTGCCACAAGTTTTATATTCCCATTGCTGTGGCACACCTTGCAGGCAGGAGAGACTTCAGGTTGAAGGTTCTGTGACTATATTCATGTCCCAAGGAGTTTTCTATGCAGTAGGTTTTAACATAATGTCCATGATGACACCAGTCCTCTCCATACACTCTCTTCCCTTTTCATCTTCCTCAACTGATCTCTGCTATTCCTGTATCTACCCACCCCCAGTCCACTTGCAAAATCTATTCTATTTACCCTTCCCAGATAGATCTATGAATCCCTGAAGTGAACCCTCCTTGTTACATAGCATTTCTGAGCCTGTGGATTGTTATCCTTCACTTTACAGCTAATATCCACTTAAAAGTGCATACAGACAATATTTATTTGTCTTGATTACCTTGGTTCTATTGTTCAAGATGACATTTTTTGATAGTACTTGCCTGCATATTTTGTGGTGTTATTATTTTAATAGTTGAGTAATAATTCACCATGAAATATACATATTTTCTGTATCCATTTTTTCAGTTGAGAGACATCTTTGTTGTTTCCAGGTTCTGGCTATTATGAATAAAGCTGCTCTGAACATATCTTAGAAATTTTGTATTTATTTGTTATTTGACAGTGTCAGTATTATAACCTTTGTTACATGAGACTAATCATGTATATTCATTTTAGCAATTATATTTAATAGCAACATATTAATTAGTTGTATGAATTATATTAATGTTATTAGATGAGATATTTCTTAAAGTACTTAACATATTTACTAACTAATAAAAACATGGATACTAATAAAATATGTTTTGGGGGAAATAACAGTTATTAATAATAGCATCAATTATTGTCACATGAGTTTGGAAACAAATATTCTCAGTAAATTGTAAAATATTGTGATACACAAAAAATACTTTTGTCATTGAAAATTTTAAATAAAAAACCATGGAATAACAACAATGCAAAAAATTAAATGCAAAAGTAATCAGTACATAGGAGCCAAGTAATGAAATAGAAAGATGAATTATTTTTGTTAATTAGTCAGACAAAATCCCAGTGATGAATGTTGTTTGACAGCTACTGGAGGGTTTTGGTTCAGTGCTGTGAACCTGCCAAATTGGAGTTCAAGTGGTGACCAGCTGTGTAACCTTGCTGTCAGACATTTTTTATTTTTGTCAAAAGAATTTGTGTTAATTTAGAATATACAAAATATCTCACTATTTTTGTTTCCTAGGCATAGATAAATTTAACTTTACAAGGCATAAGAGTTAAATTGAATAACTAATTATGAGACAAATAGGGAAACTCATGATTCTAGCTATGTTTGTATGTTTTTCATACTCAGTGTAGTATTGAAAAATAACTTATCCTTCCTTTGTTGACAGGTGATGAAATGAAAGTTCAGAACTGAAGCTGTTCATTAAATCACTTTACGAACCTTGCTGAAAAGCTGTTTTAAATTCATGAACTAATATCCTAATAAAATATTGTAATAAAGGGAATGGAAGTAGAATGGAGAAGAGATATTAATGAAGAGGAAATGAAAAAGGATGAAATATAAAACTTACAAGAGAAAGACGGAATAGAGGAAGTTCTCAAAAAGGGAAAGAAACATAAATTGATGAAGTGCATGAGTGGGAAGAAGACAGCAAGAAGAAAAAGAAAGAAAGAAAGAAAGAAAGAAAGAAAGAAAGAAAGAAAGAGAGAGAAACAGAGAGAGAGGCAAAATGAGAAAGAGGGAGACAGAGTAAACAAATCTTGCAACTTATTAAAGCAGTCATTGTCCAATGTGCTATAAAATTATTTCCATATGAAAGTCCATTTAAATATACAGTTAAAAATATCCATATTCCAAGGGCTAAGGGGATAACCCAAGTAATAGAGTCATTGTCATACCTATGATAGCCCTGGGTTTGATTCCAGCACTGCATAATCAAACCTGCATTATATGCACACTGTGATGCCACTTATCAGGAGTCAGGCTGGTCAGAATCTCAACAAAGTCCTAAAGGACTTGTAAGCTACATAGTGAGACTCAGGTTAGCTTGGGAAACATGAAATCTTGTCTCTAAAACAAAACTACATGGCAGTAATATACACATTTCAAAGCAAAGAAAATATCAAGTATTTGATTGATTTATGATTGATATTAATTTATATAAACATAAATTTTTATTTTTTGCTCATTTACATTGATTTAAATTCAATGATTGAAAAATATTGGACACTCAAAATACTTCAATCATTACATTTTTCTAAAAATCACCAGTAAAATACCACATTTCTAATTTTCTAAACATTTACTTAATGTCTTTCATAAGCACCTATTTATCTATATTGTAAATCAGAAAAACCAAATCCCAAATACAGACTCTTGAGCAATATTTGACATACAACTCAAGATCTTAATTTGAATAAAACCAAACATAAGCAAACTGCACAAATAAAGTGAAGAGAATAAAAGAGTAAGGATGATGATGAAATATATGCCAAGGAGTAAAGATATTCAATATATTTTACTTTTCTAGAGATATTATCAACTCTATGATGCCATTATTTCCATAGGAAAGACCATTTAAATATACAGTTCAAAAGTATCCATATTCCAAGGGCTAAGGAAATATCCCAATTAATAGAGTCATTGCCATCCATATAAGAGCCCTGAGTTTGATTCCAATCCTTCCTTCCCGCAACTCATGCCAGTTACCAGGCCCCAAACATCAGTAGGCATTGTTAACTTTTCATTTGATTTCAATTAAAAAAGAATTACATCAATTCCCCTTTCCCTTTCCTTCCAACCATATGTAAGTACTCTCGCTTAAATCCTGCCCACACCTCCTCACTCTCAAGCTAAACACTTTGCTTGCTTATTACTGTTTTACACACACACACACACACACACACACACACACACACACACACACACACACACTTTATTATGTAAGTGTATATGATACCAGAAGTGACCATCTTGTACTGGATAACCAAAATAGGGTCTTACCCTTGGGTGAGGCTAATTCTCCCTCTTCTGAAGTCATTTGTTGCCTGTAGTTCTTTGTTTTGGGCTGGGACTCCATGTGATGTCCTTACTTCCTCAGGAGTATGTATTGATATTTGTCATTGTTTTGGTCATTTTTTATTCAGCAATTTATGAAGATCTTCATGGAGTTCTTCTCCCCTCCACCACCCTCCTTCTTTTTTTTTTTTAATGTTTCCAGAGCCACAGATGCAGAAACTATGACTAAGATATATCCTGAGTTTAGGTTCCCCATAATCTGTTCATGTTTAAATTATGATTCTCTATTACCTGTTATGTCCTATTCTGATTGTTTATGTTAGATTCCAATTATAATAGAGAGAATGAGGAATGGTAGCTACATTTATCTGTAGGTAGGAGAATATGATTGAAAATGTAGACAGGAGGTCTCTCTTCTCCAGTTTTATCTTAAACTCTGCAGCAGAGCACCAGGTTCAGCCTCCCTGCATACTTCCCCACATGTCCTGTGGATCCCATAGACCATCTGCTCCTATCCTCCCTAATCTCACTCACTGCTGTATTCCAAGCCAAAACTTCAACAGATACCACAGATAAGTAACTAGCCATGCCTGCCAAAAAATGATTAGAAGGCTAGCCTTAAACTGTCTTGTTGCTTTCTTCCCCCCACCAGAAAGAATACCACAATATCAATCCTAGCACTGAAAAAGAACACTTCTATCAGGCCTACCCACATCTCCTGTGGATCCCTCAAAGCATACTCTTCCAAACTCCTCCTCCACCACCACTTATTGCTTTGTCCCAGACCCTAGTTCCAGCAGGCACACCTACTAGCACAAGGGCAACTCCTTTTAAAGCAACAAATAGGCCGAAGAAAAACCCACATCTCTGCTACTGCTCTTGAGATTTTTCCCACCAATTCTTATCTCCATCATTGTAGCTAGAAACACACTACTGTAGTCTCCCTTTCTTTCTGACCCTATCACCAACAGATCAAAAGGAACTTCCCCTCAAATCCTTCCTTCCCTCAAGTCATGCCAGTTTCAAGGCCTCCAACATTAGTAGGCATTCTGAATGAACAAAAATTACCCCAAAAAGTGGGTCATAACCACAGACACCAAGGAAATCTAAAGAATCATTAAGTCATATGTCAAATAACTGTACTCAGAAAGTTGAAAAATCTAAAGGAAATGGACAAATTTCATGTTATATACCACCTACTGGAGTTAAATGAAAATCATATAAACAGTTTAATAAGCATATAACTGCCGCTGAAGTAGGAGTCATTAAAATCATCCAACCAAAAACAGCTCACAGTCAGACACTTTTTTCATGGAGTTCTATCTGACTTTCAAGGAAGAGTTAGTATTGATAATCCTCAAATATTCCACAAAATAGACACAGAAAGAACACAGACTAATTAACTTTATAAGTCTAAACTTACAATGACAACCAAACCACATAAATACTCATCAAAGAAAGAGAATTACAAACCAAGTTATTTCAGAACCATATATGCAAAATGACTCAGTACAACACTTGCAAACCGAATAAAAGAACACAACAACAACAAAAAAATCACCCACCATGATCAAGTAGGATTCATACCAGAGATGCAAGGATGTTTCAATGTACAAAAATGAGCTTTAGTTAGTTTGAATAAGGCTCTGTCTATCTTATTGATTTTCTTAGACCAACTGTGGGTTTTGTTGATTCTTCGTATTATTCTCTTTGTTTCTATTTTATTGATTTCAGCACCCAATTTGATTTTTCCTGCTGTCTACTCTTCTTCAGTGAGACTACATGTTTGCTTGTTTATTTATTTATTTTTCTTTAGAGCTTTTAGGTGAGCTGTTAAATTGCTAGTATGAGGTCTCTCCAATGTTTTTATGTAGGGCCTCAGTGCTATGAAGTTTCCTCTTAAAATTGCTTTCACTGTGCTCCACCAGTTTCAGTATGCCGTGTGCTCATTTTCATTGAAATCTAGTCTTTAATTTCTTTATGGCTGTCTTGACTCCTTTTTCATTCAGTGGAGAGCTGCTCAGTTTCCATGAGTTTGTAGACTTTCTATTGTTTCTGTTGTTACTTAAATTCATCTTTATTCTGTGGTAGTCTAAAGGTAATGTGAAATTTTATTTCAATTTCCTTGCGTCTGTTGAGACATACCTTGTGACCATGTATGTGGTTAATAGTTAAGAAGGTTCTGTCTGTTTCTGAGCAGAAAGTATATTTTTTGTGTGTTTAGTAAAATATTCTGTGGGTGTCTTTTAGTTCTATTTGATTCCATTATTTTCCTATTTAGTTTTGGTCTGGATGACCTATGCGCTGGTTAAAATGAGGTAATAAAGTCTGTCAGTACTAATATATCAAGTGTGATGTGTGAATTTAGCTTTAGTAAAGTTTCTTTTATTAACTTGTCTGCTCTGGCATTTGTTCAGTGATGTTCAGAATTGCGATCATCTTGATGGACATTTCCTTTAATGAATATGAAATGTCCTTCTCACTCACTTTTAGGTAAAGTATTTTTTGTTGTTATTTTGTTTTGTGTTTTGTTTTGTTTTGTTTTATTTGGTGGTAAATTGTGTTTCTTGTTTGTTACAGGATGAATCTGTGCTTCCAGACATTCTGTTAACAAGTGTCATTTACTGAGGAATTGAGGCCATTGATATTGAGGCACTTATGACTGATGATTGTTGAATTCTGTTATTTTGTGGTTAATTTTGATAGTGGTACTGGTAGTGGTATAGTGAGTGTTTGTGTGTGTGTGTGTGTGTGTGTGTGTGTTAACATCCTTAGGTTGGAATTTTCCTTCTATTACCATCTGTAGAGCTGAATTTGTAGATAAATAATGTTTAAATTTGGATTCTTCATGAACTATCTTGTTGTCTCCATGTATGGTGTTTAAAAGTTTTGCTGTGTAGTCTACATTAGCTTATTTTGTATTGTAAAGCCTGCAAGACATATGTCTAGGCCTTTCTGGCTTTTAGTGCCTTCCTGGAGAAATCGGGTGTAATTCTAATAGCTATGCATTTTTATGTTACTTAGCCTTTTTTGCTTATAGCTTTTCATATCTTTTCTTGGTGTTTTATTTACCTTTTATTTAGTGTTTTCATTATTATGTGGATTGGATAGTTTCTTTTCTTCTCTTATATGTCTAATGTTCTCTAAGTGTCTTATTCCCAAATAAGCATATCTTTCCTAAGGTTAGAAATGTTTTCTTCTATAATTTTCATAAAACACATTTTCTGAGCTTATGAGTTAGGATTCTTCTTCTTCTTTTAATCATATTTTTCTTAGCTTTGATCTTTTCATAGGTCCAAGATTTTGTGGATGAGTTTTAATATTAGGCATTGTTTAGATTTAAAATTTTCATTTACCATTAATTTTGATCTATCATATCTTCTATGCCTGAGATTCCCTCTCCCATATCTTGTATACTCTTGGTAATTTTTGCATGTAATACCTGCTTGCTTAACTAGATTTTCAATATCCAGTATTCCTTTAGTTTTTCTTTTCTTTATTGTTTCTATTTCTATTTCCATATCTTGAATGGTTTTATTCAATGTTTTATTGAATGTTTTGCTTGTTTTGTGGCTTTTAAAAAAGAGATTTATTCATTACTTCCAATTGTCTGTGTTTTCTTGTATTTCTTTAAGGGATTCATTATTTCTTTTTTAATGACCTCTCATATATATCTTTATAAGGTCATTTTCCTGTTTTTCAGCTGTATTGAGATATTCAGGTGTGTCTGAAGTAGGACAGCTGAGGTGTGGTGGTGCCACACTTGCCTGGCAATTGTTGGTTACATTCTTATACTTGAATAAATGAATCTTGATTTGGGATGAATATAGATCTAGGTGCCAATTTTCTGAGTTTTTCTTTGTTGGATGAGTAGGTTTTTTTTCTCTTGGTTTATGTTTCATCTTTGGGTATAGACTTTGTGTTCTGTATTTCTGGTGGCCTGTTTGACCTCTAGTCCTGCAAGGAGTTCCAGTTAGAGTTAAGGCTGGACTTCTGATATCAATACTAGCCTTTGATCCATCAGGGAGTCTCTATTCTTGTAAGTGCCATACCTGTACCAGAGCAGTTTGAAATTTTCCCTGCCAATCTTATTAATCAAAAACTCTTCAACTTTGCATCAGGCACCTTTTCAAATAAGGGAAAAATAAGACATGTTCTTTACAAAATATCACAAAATAGTCTCTATCCCACATATTAATATTATTCTCCTGTGAAATCTCTTGATCAAGGACCCACCCCACAAATCAAATCACCCTCAGCACTACTGTGATTTATATTCTTCCTAATATGGCCCACTAAATAGTGCTTAAAACATTCCACAATTTTCCTAACCCATAGTCCCTAATGTCAAATTCTTTTGAACAAAAATATAGTCAGGTCTATCACAGCAAATCCGTAACCCCTGGTACAATGTTTTGTCCCAGTTTGGGTTCTATTGCTGTAAAGAGACACCATGATCATGGCAACTCTTATAAGGAAACCCTTTAAATCAGTCTGACTTATACTTTTGGAGGATTATTTTATTATCATCTTGGCAAGGAACATGGAGGCCTGTAGACAAACATGATGCTAAAGAAGGAACTGAGAGTTCTTCATTCAGATCAACAGATAGCAAGAAGAGACAGTAAGATACAGGCCTGGATTGAGCATCTGCATTCTTAAAGACTTCCAGAAGAAAAAATTTCCTCCAACAAAAACACACCTATTCCAACAAAGACATTCCTCACTATAGTGCCAGTTCCTATGAGCCTATGGGCCAATTTTTATTCACACTACCATACTAAGATAGTGTTCATAATCCTAAAAATCCTACCAGGCATCTCCTACAACTGATAAATTCTTTCACCAAGGTGGATGAATATGGGGTTAACACAAAAATTAATAGTCCTACTAAATACAAATAACAAATAGACTGAGAAAGAAAAAAGTGAAAAAACAACCCTTATATTACCTCTAATAATATAAATATCTTAAGGTAGCTCTAAACAAATAAAAAAAGACAGGCATCATGAAAACTAAGTTTTTGAAGAAGGAAATTGAAATTGATATCAGAAGAGGGAAAGTGTACTGTGTGGTTTTAAAAACAACAGTAAAAATGTTCATAGATGTGTAGGATTAACATACTAAAAAACTGCCATCCTAATAAAAGCAACCCACTACATATTCAAAGCAGTAGCCAATGAAATTTGAACAAAATTCTTTAATGCTATTGAAAAGACAATTCTTAACCAAATATGGAAAAACAACAAAAAGCCTCTAGTAGTTACAATATTACTAAATAAAAACAGAACTACTGAATGCCCCACCATTCCCTATTTCAAGTTATACTTCAAAGACGTAGCAATGAAAACTGCAAGTTAGTGGCAAAAAAATCAGATATGTAGATCAAGAGAATCAAACTGAAGACCCAGGTACAATTTCACATGTACATATGAGTATCTGATTTGTGATAAAGAAACAAGAAAGGCATACTGAAAAATAGGCAGCATCTTCAGCAAACAGTAGTGATCTAACTGAATAGAAAAATTTAAATAGATCTATATTCATCCATGATGATCCTACACAAAAATGACGACCAACTAGATTATATATTTCAACACAAAACCAGATACACTGTGCCTGATAAAGGAGAAATTTTTGGAATAACATTAAACACATTGGCACAGGAGACAACTTTCTGAACAGAACACTGATAGTGCAAGCCCTAAGAATTGTAGTTGGAACCTCCTGCATCTAAAATTCTTCTGTATGTCAAATGAAAATCTAAATCTGACAAAGTGGCAGCCTACAGAAGGAGAAATAGTTTTACCAACTCAACATCTGATAGAAGACTAGATTTCAAAATATATAGACTCAAACAACCAGATATAAAAAAAATAATTCAAAAATAAAATATGGACCACAACTAAATAAAGAATTCTCAACAGAAGAATCTCAAGTGACCAAGAAATACATAAAGAAATAATCAACATCATTAGCCATCAGAGAAATGCAGATCAAGCTACTTTTGGAGTCCATGTTAAATCTGTCTGTGTGGCTAAGATCAACAGCAAAGGTGCCAGCTCATCCTGGATAGCATGTGGAGTAAAATGAACACTCATTCATTGTTGCTGGGTGTCATAGTTTTATAGCAACTATGAAAGTCACTATTGGAGTTCCTCAAAAATTATGGAAATGATCTATCAAGACCCAACTATACTACTCTTGAGCACATGTTGAAAGTACACTCCATCCTACCAGAAGGCTCTTGTTCAAACATGTTCATTGTAGCTTCATTCATAATAACCAAAATATAGTAAACAATATAAATATATGTGCTATATTCACACAAGGGAGTATTAGGTAATTGATACAAAATAAAAACAAAAACAAATAAACAAACATAACAACAACAAAACTGTCACATCAAGAAATTTGCAGGACCATGCTTGGACTAGAATAATCATCCTGTGTGAGGTAATCCAGAACCGGAAGTGTAAGTATTTATTTTTCATTAGCCACTAAATAAATGATAGCTAATCTATAATCCATATCCAAAGAGAATTTAAGTCAAGGTCATTAGTTTTGTGGTAGGGTACTTGGATCTTACTTGGAGGGGAAAATAGAAATAAATTATGGGCAGACTGGGCGTGCATGAGAGCTAGGAAAGGGTATCGGGGGCAGAAAGTTCATGGGGGAGGGATAGCTTGGAAAGAGATTTTCGAAATTGGTCAGAATATGGTGTGTGTGTGTGTGTATGTATGTATGTATGTAAACCAAATGCACTGGAAACTTCCTCAAATCTCTTACGGTGATTCTAATAATGACTCTTAGTAATATATGATACAGAGTTTTAGTTGGTCTTGTAGCCATGTGAGGCTTCAAGTATTGGAACTAGAGATTATTCAATTTTATAGTTGTCCAAGTAGATACCATGAAAATCCCCCCAACTCTAGGCTCTTGCTAAGAAAAAGAATGTTCTTCACAAACTAACAGCAGAGAGAGAGAAAGAGAGAGAGAGAGAGAGACAGACAGATAGACAGATGGACAGACAGACAAAGTCAGAGAGACAGAGACAAAGATCCATATATATATATGGATCTTTGTTAATATATATATATATATACACACACATATATATGGATCTCTATGATAAAAAGATAGATAGAAGGATAGATAGATAGATGATAGATCTAGACACACACACACACACATATACACATCTGTATTTGCTTCGTATTTTCATGCAACTTCTGATTGTGAGAAAGAGTGGGTTCCTGACATTTTGGATCTTGTTCAGGGAATTATTTCCTACTGTTGGATTACAGAGTCCCACTTCCATATGGAATATTTACTCTATCTTACTATATTTTATTCTCTCATGCTAAAAAATAAAATGTAAGAAATTATGCTTCGGGTACGAAAGTGGTAGTAGTAGATCATTTTTCTTATGTCCATGATAACAGTAACCCCAATAAACTGGGTGAATTTCTAGTCTATGCATGGTTTCTCTCTGAGTGAGTTAACCCTAAGTCCAATTAGATAGGTCTTGTTTATCACCAATGTGTGATTTCAACTTATTGTACCTTTGTGTATATTTTTGCCTTGCTGGACATTACTGTGATTCATAGATGATGTCTCTGAGTAAAACTGTTAAAATTTATATTGATTTTAGTACCTTTAGGCTGTAAGTTTCAATGTTTTATTATCAGGACAGGAAAACTAGAATTGTATTCTATGAATATTATCTAATCAAACAAGTTTCTAGTGGGAAAGGTTATACAATCTTATACCTCATCATTCTCATAATTATCAATTAAATTTAAATGATGATAAAAGAAAATAATGAAGAGCCTAGGCTAAGCCATTGCTACATCTTGGCTATCTCAGAAACTATTAGATTGTGACCAGAATTTGAAAAACTAAAGTATTTCAAAAGGCACCTCAGTTTCATTAAAGACTATTTTCTACTCAGTTAAAAAGTGAAAAATTGTGTATCCCAGGGTGGGCACGAAATTGTGATCCTCCTGCGTTTGCTTTTTTCAGCAAATCCTACCAGTGAGCTGCACCACAAGTGGCAAACACACAGCAAAGCAGAGATAAAGCCTGTAGAGACCACCTCCATTAGATAAGCACGACCCTTTGTTGAGGGATGGGACTACCCACCCCTCTCAAAATTGTTAACCCAGAAATATTTCTGACCAAAGGAAAGACAGGGACAAAAAATGGAACAGAGACTGAAGGAAAGGACATTTAGAGACCACCCCACCTAGACCATCCCATTTGCAGACACCAAACCTTGACATTACTGCTGATGCCAAGAAGCACTTGCTGACAGGAGTCTTTTATGGCTGTTCTCTGAGAGTATCTACCAGCACCTGAACAATACTGATGCAGAAATTCACACCCAACCATCATAATGAACTCAAGTACCACAATAGGAGAGCTAGGGTAAAGACTGTAAGAGATGAAGAGGATTTGCACCCTCATAGGAAGAACTATATTAACTAAACAGACCCCTCAGAGCTCTCAGGGACTAAACCACCAACCAAAGAGTACATATGGAGGAATCCATGGCTCCAGACACATATGTAGCAAAGGATGGCCTTATCTGACATCAATGGGAGGGGAGGCCCTTTGTTCTGTGGAGGCTTGATACCCCAGCATAGAAAGATGCCAGAGTGGTGAGGCAGGAGTGGGTGAGTGGATGGAGGAGCACTCTCATAGAGTCAAAGGGGAGGAAGGACAGGATGAATGGCTGCAGAGGGGAAACCAGCAGTGGATACCTTTTGAAATGTAAACAAATAAATGGCTAATTTTAAAAAAAAGTGGAAAACTGGGGATGGAGAGATGCTCATCTTTTAAGAGCACTGACTGTTTTTCCAGAGGTCTTGATTTCAATTTCCAGAATCCACATGGGTGGTTCACCATCTGTGATGGGATTCAAAGGCTGATGCCCTCTTCTGGTGTGTCTGAAGACAGCAATAGTGTATTCACATATATAAAATAAATAAATCTTTAAAAATGATAAAGGAAAATTACAGTTCAGTATTTTTAGAAAAATGTGTTTATATGCCTTTTTAAGTTTTGTGATAGGTTAGTTAATTGAAGATGACAATGGGGGAGTTCTACTTCCTGTCATCCTTGTAAAAATAGGTTTAATTATAGTGAGCTTTTCTACTAATTAGAAAGTCTAGATTCATTGAGTGCCAAAGTAATCAATAACAGTAAATATGTACACTTAGCTCCAAAATTAAACAACTAAAAATCTAGTCATCATTTTGAATTTGTGCAATTAACTTCATTCTATGAGTTGAATAAAGTTTATGATATACTTAGGAATATTTGTTTTCATGTATTGCTCTTCCAATGTTGCCCAAATCATACAAATGATGTTGATGTTTACTCTGCTGAATTATGGGTTGTGTCATCAGTAACATGACTACCCAGCATCTGCAGAAACAGCAGATTCCATGAAACACTTTCAGGGGATATAGGAATGTCCATTGTGTCTACTCTAGGTGTATCACTTGGCATACAGGATTCATTCATTTCTACATGTAGTAATGTTCATGCAAAGCAATAATAGATAATAAAAATTAAGTTTCCTTGAATTGAATTGTTCTGAATAGGGTAATAATTAAGCACTGGATTTTAAATAAATGCATACTAATCTTACAGGTAAAGCCAAGCCTATAAAAAAAAATAAAACCTCAGATTAACTGTAATTTAATTTTTTCTTCATCTTTCCTTTAGGCTAATGAACTTACAAAAAATAATTTCCAAAATTAAATTTGCTTTCTTTTCCTTTGGACTCATGAATACACATAAAAAATTTCTAAAATTAAATTTATCTCTAATACAGTTGTTCTCTTTAGAAATACAGTTTTCTCATTTGTTTTTAGACTGTTTCTTGTATGGATTTGTATGGTCACCACGTAAGGCTTTTGGACACATTTACCTTGTATATGAAAGTTTCTCCAAGATGTTATATGAAAGAAATATGGACAGAAGTAAGCCCACTGCCTCTCCTCATTGTAGTTGTCTGTGAGATTTCCCTGTTTGGTAAAGAACATATAATAAATAGAAAAGGTTTTACAGGCAAAGATTATATATATATATATATATATATTTATATATATATATAAAATGTAAGAATACCAACACATTAGAAGTTATAACACAAACAGTTTTAAGTATAAGGTCATATAAGTTAAACCTATTCATGTTTTTATTCATAAACAAGCCATTAAATTTTTTAAAAAATTTTTTCCTTAATTGATTTTTTTTATTTACATTTCAAATGATTTCCCCTTTTCTGGGTACCCACTCCCCGCAAGTCCCATAAGCCCTCTTCCCTCCCCCAGTTCCTTCCCACGTCCCTGTTCTGTTATTCCCCTATACTGTTGCATTGAGTCTTTCCAGAACCGGGGGCCACTCCTCTATTCTTTTTGGACATCATTTAATATGTGGATTATATCTTGGGTATTCAAAGTTTCTAGGCTAATATCCACTTATCAATGAGTACATACCATGATTGACCTTTTGAGACTTTGTTACCTCACTTAGTATGATGTTCTCCAGAGACATCCATTTTTCTAAGAATTTCATGAATTCATTGTTTCTAATGGCTGAAAAGTACTCCATTGTGTAAATATACCACATTTTTTTAATCCATTCCTCCGTTGAACGACACCTGTGTTCTTTCCAGCTTCTGACTACTACAAATAGGGCTGCTATGAACATAGTGGAGCATATGTCCTTATTGCATGCTGAAGAATCCTCTGGGTATATGCCCAGGAGTAGTATAGCAGGGTCCTCAGGAAGTGTCATGCCCAGTTTTCTGAGGAACTGCCAGGCAAATTTCCAAAGTGGTTGCACCATCTAGCAATCCCACCAGCAGTGGAGGAGTGTTCCTCTTTCTCCACATCCTCGCCAACACCTGCTGTCTCCTGAGTTTTTGACCTTAGTCATTCTGACTGGTGTGAGGTGAAATCTGATGGTTGTTTTGATGTGCTTTTCCCTAATGATTAATGATGTTGAACATTTCTTAAGGTGTTTCTCAGCCCTCCAAAGTTCTTCATGTGAAAATTCTTTGTTTAGCTCCATACCCCACTTTTTAATGGGGTTATTTGGTTCTCTGGGTTTTACCTTCTTGAGTTCTTTGTATATATTAGATAATAGTCCTATGTAAGATTTAGGGTTGGTGAAGATACTTTCCCAATCTGTTGGTTGACATTTTGTCCTTTTGACAGTGTCCTTTTCCTTACAGAAACTTTGTAGTTTTATGAGGTCCCATTTGTCAATTCTTGATCTTAGAGTGTAAGCTATTGGTGTTCTGTTCAGGAACTTTTCCCCTGTGCCCATGTCCTCAAGGGTCTTCCCCAGTTTCTTTTCTATTAGTTTCAGTGTGTCAGGTTTTATGTGGCAGTCCTTGATCCATTTGGAGTTGAGCTTGGTACAAAGAGATAATAATGGATTAATTCACATTCTTCTGCATGCTGACATCCAATTGAACCATCACCATTTGTTGAAAAGACTATCTTTTTTCCACTGGATGCTTTCAGCTCCTTTGTCGAAGATCAAGTGACCATAGGTTTATTGGTTCATTTCTGGGTCTTCAATCCTATTCCATTTATCTGCTTGCCTGTCATTGTACCAATACCATGCAGTTTTTTATCACTATTGCTCTGTAGTAAAGTTTGAGGTCTGGGAAACTGAATCCCCGTGAAGTTCTTTTACTGTTGAGAATAGTTTTAGCTATCTTGGGTTTTTTGTTATTCCAGATGAATTTGAAAATTGCTCTTTCTAGCTCTATGAAGAACTGGGTTGGGATTTTTATGGGGATAGCATTGAATCTGTAGATTGCCTTTGGCAAGATGACCATTTTAACTATATTAATCCTGCCAATCCACAAGCATGGAAGATTTTTCCATTTTCCGAGATCTTCTTCAATTTCCTTCTTCAGAGATCTGAAGTTCTTGTCATATAGGTCTTTACTTGTTTGGTTAGAGTCACCCCAAGATACTTTATGCTGTTTGTGGCTATTGTGAAGGGTGTCATTTCCCTAATTTCTTTCTCAGTCTGCTTATCCTTTGAGTATATAAAGGCTACTGATTTGCTTGAGTTGATTTTGTAGCCAGCCACTTTGCCGATGTTGTTTATCAGCTGTAGAAGTTCTCTAGTAGAGTTTTGGGGTCACCTAAGTATGCTATCATACCATCTGCAAACAGTGATACTTTGACTTCTTCCTTTCCAGTTCTATCCCTTTGACCTCCTTCTGTTGTCTAATTGCTCTAACTAGGACTTCAAGAACTATATTGAAAAGATATGGAGAGAGGGGGCAGCCTTGTCTAGTCCCTGAATTTAGTGGGATTGCTTCAAGTTTCTCTCCATTTAGTTTGATGTTGGCTACCAGTTTGCTGCACATTGCTTTTACTACTTTTAGATATGGGCCTTGAATTCCTGTCTTTTCCAAGACTTTTAGCATGAAAGGGTGCTGAATTATTTCAAATGCTTTTTCAACATCTAATGAAAAGATCATGTGGTTTTTTTTTCTTTGAGTTTGTTTATGTAGTGGATAGCATTTATGGATTTCCTTATATTAAACCATCCCTGCATCCCTGGAATTAAGCCTACTTGATCCTGGTGGATGATCGTTTTAATGTGTTCTTGGATTCGGTGGGCAAGACTTTTATTGAGTATTTTTGCATCGATGTTCATAAGGGAAATTGGCCTGAAATTCTCTTTCTTAGTTGGATCGTTGTGTGGTTTTGGTATCGGCGTAATAGTGGCTTCATAGAAGGAGTTGGGTAGTGTTCCTTCTGTTTCTATTTGGTGGAAATGTTTGAAGAGTATTGGTGTAAAATCTTCTTTGAAGGTCTGATAGAATTCTGCACTGAAACCATCTGGTCCTGTGTATTTTTTGGTCGGAAGCCTATCTATGACTCCTTCTATTTCTTTTGGGGTT
Source organism: Apodemus sylvaticus (assembly GCF_947179515.1). Classification (NCBI taxonomy): domain Eukaryota; kingdom Metazoa; phylum Chordata; class Mammalia; order Rodentia; family Muridae; genus Apodemus; species Apodemus sylvaticus. The sequence continues at coordinate 91,026,759 of NC_067475.1, read as the reverse complement.
ATGGGTCTGTTTAGATGGTCTCTTTGATCCTGGTTTAATTTTGGTAATTGTTATCTATCTAAGAAAATGTCCATTTTCTCCAGATTCTCCAGTTGTGTTGAGTACAGGTTTTTGTAGTAGGATCTCATGATTTTTTGAATTTCCTCAGTTTCTGTTGTAATATCTCCCTTTTCATTTCAAATTTTGTTCATTTGTATACTTTCTCTGTGACCTTTGCTTAGTCTGGCAAAGGGTTTATCTATCTTGTTGATTTTTTCAAAGAACCAGATTTTGATTTTGTTGATTCTTTGTATGGTTCTCTTGGTTTCTACTTGATTGATTTCAGCCCCGAGTTTCATGATTTCCTGTCTTCTTCTCCTCCTGGGTGAATTAGCTTCTTTTTGTTCCAGGGCTTTCAGTTGTTCCGTTAATATTCTAGTGTGTGCTCTCTCGAGTTTCTTTTTGGAGGCACTCAAAGCTATGAGTTTTCCTCTTAGCACTGCTTTCATTGTGTCCCATAGATTTGTGTATGTTGTGCCTTCATTTTCGTTAAATTCTAAGAAATCTTTGATTTCTTTCTTTATTTCTTCCTTGACCAAGGTATCATTGAGTAGAATATTGTTCAGTTTCCATGTGTATGTGGGATTTCTGTTGTTTTTATTATTATTAAAGACCACTTTTACTCCATAGTGATCTGATAGGAGGCATGGAATTATTTCAATCTTTTTATATTTGTTGAGATCTGTCTTGTGACCTACTATATGATCATTTTGGAGAAGGTACCATGATGTACTGAAAAAAGGTATAATCTTTTGCTTTGGGATGAAAAGTTCTATATATATCTGTTAAGTCCATGTGGTCCAAAGCTTCAATTAATTTCACTGTCTCCCTGTTTAGTTTCTGTTTGCCTGATTGGTCCATTGGTGAGAGTGGAGTGTTGAAGTCACCCACAATTATTGTTTTAGTTGCAATGTGTGCTTTGAGCTTATTAAAGTTTCTTTTGTGAATGAGGGTGCCCTTGTATTTGGAGCATAGATGATCAGGATTGAGAGTTCTTCTTGTTGGATTTTTCCTTTGACCAGCAAGAAGTAACCTTCCATGTCTCTTTTGATGACATTAGTTGAAAGTCAATTTTATCTGATATTAGAATGGCTACTCCGGCTTGTTTCCTGGGACCATTTGCTTGTAGAATTGTCTTCCAGCCTTTTACTCTAAGGTAGTTTTTGTCTTTGACACTGAAGTGTGTTTCCTGTGTGCAGCAAAATGCAGGATCCTGTTTATGTAACCAGTCTGTTAGCCTATGTCTTTTTATTGGGGGGGAATTGAGTCCATTGATGTAAAGAGATATTAAGGAGTAGTGGTTATTGTTTCCTATCATTTTTGATTTTAATTTTATACGTGTGTGGTCATCTTCTTTTGGGTTTGATGGAAGAATCTAAATATCATGCTTTTTCCAGGGTATAGTTTCTCTCGTTGTAATGGTGTTTCCCCCCTATTATCCTTTGTAGGTCCGTGTTTGTAGAAAGATATTGTGTAAATTTGGTTTTGTCATGGAATATCTTGGTTTCTCCATCTATAATAATTGAGAGTTTCGCTGGGTATAGTAGTCTTGGCTGGCATTTGTGTTCTCTTAGAGTCTCTACATGAGCTCCGCCCAGGATCTTCTAGCTTTCATGGTCTCTGGTGAGAAGTCTGGTGTAATTCTGATAGGTCTTCCTTTATATGTTACTTGCACCTTTTCTCTTACTGCCCTAAGTATGTTTCTTTGTTTAGTACATTTGGTGTTTTGATTATTATGTGACAGGAGTTAGTTCTCTTCTGGCCCAGTCTGCTTGGAGTACTGTAGGCTTCTTGTATATTCATGGGCATTTTTCTCTTTAGGTTAGGGAAGTTTTCTTCCATAATTTTGTTGAAGATATTTGCTGGCCCTTTAAGTTGTAAATCTTCACTCTCATCAATGCCTATAATCCTTAGATTTGGCTTTCTCATTGTGTCCTGGATTTCCTGGATGTTTTGGGTTACAAACTTTTTGCATTTTGCATTTTCTTTAACTGTTGAGTCCATGGTTTCTATGGTATCTTCGGCATCTGAGATTCTTTCTTCCATCTCTTGTATTCTGTTTTTGATATTTGCGTCTATGGTCCCTGATTTCTTCCCAAGGTTTTCTATCTCCAAAGTTGTCTCCCTTTGTGCTTTCTTAGTTGTTTCTACTTCTGTTTTTAGATCCTGGAAGTTTTTGCTCAGTTCTGTCATTTGCTTGTTTGTGTTTTTCTCTAATTCTTTAAGAGATTTTTGTGTTTCCTCTTTCATGACTTCTGCCTGTTGATCAAACTTCTCCTGTAATTTTCTAAGTGATTTTTGCATTTCCTCCTTATTTGCTACTAACTTCTGACCATATTCTCCTGAATTTCTTTAAGTGTTTTTTGTGTTTCCCTTGTAAGGGCTTCTAGCTTTTGATCATTTTTCTCCTGAATTTCTTTAAGAGATTTATTTATGTCCTTCATGTGTTCCTCTATCAGCATCCTTATCAGTGCTTTTAAATCCAACTCTTGTTTTTCTGGTGTGTTGGGGTATGCAGGACTTGCTATTGTTGGAGAATTGGGTTCAGATGCTGCCACAATGCCTTGGTTTCTGTTAGTAAAGTTCCGACATTTGCCTTTAGCCATCTAGTTCTCCCTGGTGTTAGATGGTCTTATTGTCACTGGCTGGTGCTTCAACCTACTGTGGATCTTTAAGGTTATTTCTGCAACACTGGATGACTGGGTTTCCTCTGGCACAGATTACTGATATGCTACCTTCCTCTTTTGTGCCTTTGGAGCCCTGTTCAGTCTTGCCTCAAGCAATGTTATACTTAGGACTTCGGTTGTCAAGGTCAATCAGGTGTTCTCTGATTGCTCTGTTATGGAGCGAAGATGGTGTGGTGGGGGTCACTCCCTCTGTTGATTCTCACATAGGACACAGGTCCTGCGGGTGGACAGGCTTGCAGATGAACCACCTATGTGCTCAGTTCCTTAGTGCAGGCAGACCCCTGGAGATTTGAATCCCCCAGAGATCTAAAGCTCAGGGTGATACAGTACCTAGTGATGCTTTTCTGTACTGGTAGGGTGCGACTCTGGCCGAGGGCTGGCAGACATACCACCTATGTGCTCAGTTCTTTGGCACAGGCAGACCCCTGGTGGTTTGCACCACCTGAGATCTAAAGCTCAGGGTGATACAGTACCTAGTGACCCTTTTCTGTCCCTGCAGGGAGCAACTATGGCCGCAGGGCTTCTCTCCTTCTGCTGCTCTCCATGCAGGACACAGGCCCCACGCCCGGCAGACTGGCAGACAAACTGCCTATGTGCTCAGTTTTTTGGTGCAGGCAGACCCCTGACAGTTTGCACCACCGTTGATCTACAGCTCAGGGTGATACAGTACCTTGTGACCCTTTTCTGTCCTGGCAGGGAGTGAATATGGCTGAGGCACTTCTCTCTTTCTGCTGCTCTCTGGGCACGACACAGGCCTCACGCCAAACCACTACTTCTTATATTTATCTTTGTCTGCAGAGATTCTTCTCTGCATAGAAATGGTCTTGTTTCAAAACATGAACATCATTTGCTTAAAAACTTTGCTTGCTCTAGGCCATAATAGTTGGCCTTTATGTCTTTGTCCAGAATAATATTCAAGGACACAAAGGCAATAGTCATCCATATAAACATCCCTTAATGACATGTTTGCTAGGTTCCCCAGCTTGAGGGCATGTTCTTTTCTTCATAGGTTATGCCATTAGAAATGAGTCCTGGTAACTTGGACCTTCTATTTCTGTTTGCTTTTGGCAATAATATTATGTTGAATAAAGTTACAATTAGGTTATTTCTATCAATAGTGAATGAAGTTGATCCAAGAATAATGGTTGTAATTGTTTTAGAAATCCATCAGAATCTAGAACTCTTGCTCTAAAATGGGACAATTAATAACCACTGAGCTGAAAAGAAGACTCACCAAAGTTATCCCACAGTTTATCAGAAAGATCCAGGAGGTATGTGAAAAAAAATAATTCCAGACAGGGGCAAAATGAAGGTACATCAGCAAATAAATATATGAACAAAGAATGTTTCACCATTTCAAGTGCTTTTCATAATCAGCTAAAAACGAATGACATTTGAACCCTTTGAGAGAGTACAAATATATTTATTAGAAGGGGCCTGACAAGATTTTATTGGAGAGGGGAAAAACTATATGTGACAAAAATATTGGATACAAAAATGTGTGAAAGTTATTTTTCTTAATTTACATGTTTTATTGTTTTATTATGAATCATGAAAATACAGTATATTATAAAAAATAACAGCAAATGAAATTGAAAAAGAAATTACACAAAAAAGCCTCACATGTATTAAATTGGTTCTACATTATCTAGGGACATAATGAATGCTTTGTTTTCAGATAAGTTTATTCAATTTTCTTGCCTTACAATTTCCCATCTGTATAATTTTGTTTAAATTGTTAATTCTCTCCATCTATATTTTAAAGTATTTCTTAAAAGACAACTGTCTATTCAGAAAGCATTACATCCTTTCTTCCATACTAGTAATAATTTATAATTTTATTTTTTACAATGCTTAAGATCATCATTTCTATAATTTTCATAATAAGAATTTCTCTAATAGGTTTGAATTTTCCTAAATTTTAATAAACAGATTTTCTGTACTTCTGCACATACCAGAATTTTAAATATGGGTTTTTTTAATACATGAGGGCAGCAGTAAAACTGGGATCATCAATTGGTATTGATTTTGAAGCCACAGAGAATTCAGCATCTAAGGACAGTCACCTGGAACACATTTGGCTCCTTTTTTCTTCTTTTTTACCCTACATTTTCCCCCAGAATAATTGCTAATTGCTTTTCAAGAATTTTCTCAAGTTCTAGTTCTTTTTACTGTGCCTGGGGGAGTGTTAACCAGTTTGAGCACTATTCAGAGTGCTCTGTTCTTGAAGTGCTTTCTTTCTTCCCTTTTTATAAAACACTGTCAGATTTCCTCCCTCACACCTTTTAACTTTATACACCTTTTATCTTTATAAAAACTGGTATTATCTTAAAATTACTAGTAGCAATCAGAACTATTTGAATTTGCAATCAGGGATGTATACACAAGAGAAAGAACTGTGTGAGTACTATGGATATTGTTTCCAAAAATTAGTGAAAAATACATAAAATAAGAAAAGAATTAGATTTGTCAATCACACCTGCTTAAAGATGAACACTAATAATTTTCTCTCTATAACACATTTCTTTCAATTTTGTACATGGGCTTTATAGAAGGTAAGAATACACTTCATAAGAGAAATAATTATGCATTTAACAGATGAAATTCCTGTGGCATTATCTTTCTTGCTTTGTTCCTTCAATGCTTCCTGTGTGAGGTTCTGAGATGGTAGAACATGAGAGGTGTGGCCTTGTAGGGGTGGCTAAGATTAGATAAATTTCAAAGTTTTATTTCATCATTAAATAGTGTTCGTTTCAAAAAAAACCCTGAAACTTGAGGGTATGTGTTCCTGTTTGTTCAGTATCTAGTCGTTTTGTCCTACAAAAATTTACCAACAACAGGACTAATACTAGATGTTGAGCTTTGACGAGAATTATGAGCCAAAATAAGCATATTTCTTGTCATATCAGTCTGTAATATGTTTTACTAGCACCAAAACATGACTTAAAAAGTTACTGAATAAAATGTTTTCATTATTTAAAATGGAAACCAGATGACTCATTTAATTCTAAGTTCTGGATGACTCTAATGTTGACAATGAAGACAGTTAAATATACCCACGTAGTTTTACTTATATTTTTGAGAATTCCATACATAAGAAAGTCTATTATTATCACCTACATGTTTATCTCCTCTAATTCCTTCAACTCCTTCATATCAAAATCATAACTTATTCTTTAAAAGTTATATTTATTTTTTATTAAAAATAGATTCTTATTTCATACAATAATTCCAACCGTAGTTTCCCCTCCCTCCTTTCCTCTAAGCTCATGCCTCCTCCCTTCTACCCTGGATCCACTCCCTTACTTCCGCCTTTAGAAATAGCAGGTCTTCTAGTTAGTTTGCATAGAGTTGTGTCTATCTTGTTAATTTTCTCAAAGAACAAATCATTGTTTCATTGTTTCTTTTTCCTTTTTTGCATTGTATTTCATTAATTATTTGGGAATTTTGTACAAGGCACCCTGCTCACACATGCTGCTCATTCCTTCTAGTTGTGTCCTTCTATTCTTGTGCCCCTGCCCCAAGACAAGGTCCAAACCCCACCAAATCCAAATCATTTTGCCAATATACTCATTAGAGTATGGGCAAACTCCTAGTGGCCTTTTAAAGAAAACTGAGCCCTTTACTATCGTCCTACCAGAATTGTGAAGAACTACATTTCAGAAACTTTCTCTCAGGTTTTAAGAACTCTCTTCAATAGCTTTCTGTCTGGACATTTTTTCCTTCTTACTTTCTCTCTCTCTTTCTCTTCCTCCATCCTCCCCCTCTCTCTCTTTCTTTTTCTTTTTGGGATGTAGGCACACTGCTATAAGCTTCCCTTTATCAGAGAACCCATTAATGTCTCTCATTCTACTGTTTGTGTTGGTTTCTCTTTTATTGATTTCATACTTCACTTTGAATATTTCTTTTTAAATTATTTTATTTATTTACATCACACATATTTTGGTCCCTCCCAGTTCACCTTGGCAGAGTTCTTCACATCTCCCATCTCCCTTGCTTCTGAGAGGATGCCCACATCCTTGGGAATCTAGTCTCCAAAGCATTAGGCACATCCATTCCCACTGAGGCCAGACAACGCAGCCTTCAGCTACATATGTGCCTGGGGCCCCAGACCAGCCTGTGTATGCTCTTTGGATGGAGGCTCAGTCTCATAAGCTCCAAGGGGTCCAGGTTAGTTGATGCTGTTGGTCTTCCTATGGGCTTGTCATCTCCTTTAGCTTTTCTGTCTCTCCGTAACACTTATATAGTTACCTTACCTCTGCCCAATGCTTGGCTGTGAGCATGTGCATCCATATCCTTCAGATGATGGCAAAATCTCTCAAAGAATAGACATGCTAGGTTCCTGTCTGCAAGCACAACTTACCATCAGTAATAGTGTCCGTATTTGCTTCCAGCACAATGGATGGATTCCATTGGGCAGGTCAGCCATTCCTTCAGTTTCTGCCCCATTATTGCCCTTGCATTTCTTTTAGACAGGAACAATTTTGGGTCAAGTTTCATAGGTGGGTTGGTGTTCCTATCCCTTCACTGGGGAGCCTCTCTAACTAGTGGATGTGGTCTCTTCAGGTTTCATATTCCTACTGTTGGGCATTTCAGCTAAGGTCAGCGACATTGAGTCCTGCAAGCCTCCTCCATCCCACATTAGTGGAACTTTCTAGATGTTCCCCTAACACCCTGCCCAGCAGGTACACATTTTCTCCATTCATTCTCCTGGTCATATAGGCGTCTCTTCTGTCTCCCCTCAATACCTGATCCTGCCCCCTTTCCCTCATCCCTTCTCCCACCCAGTTAACTTCATCCCTTCTTCCCTCCCCCCTCCCTTCCTCCCTTCCTCCCTCCTTCCATCTACCTCCCATGATTATTTTGTTTGCACTTCTATGTAGTATTGAAACATCCTCACTTGAGCCTTTCTTCTTGAACTTCTTAGGTTTTGTGGGATATATGAGGGGTATTCTGTTCTTTTTGCCTAATATCCATTTATCAGTGTGTACATACCATGAAGGACCTTTTGGTCTGGGTAACCTCATTCAGGAAGATATTTTCTAGTTCCATCCATTTGATTACAAAATTCATGATGTCCTTGTTTTTAATAGTTGAATAGTATTGTATTGTACAAATTAACTACATTTTCCATATTTATTCTTTGGTTGAGGGACATCTGGGGGTTGCTTCCACTTTCTTACTATTACTAATAAGTCTTCTATGAACACAGTGGACCACATGTCCAGCTGATATGGTGGAACATCTTTTGGGTATATGCCCAGGAGTTACCACAGTTTCTCTAGGTAGAACTATTTCCAATTCTCTGAGGAACTGCCAGATTAATTTCTAGAGGTTTACAAGTTGGCAATCTCACCAGCATTAGAGCAGTGTTCCCCATCCTCTACATCCTCATCAGCATATGTTATATTATGAGGTATTTTTTTTTAATTTTCTATATTCTTTGTATACATTCCAAGTAATTTCCCCTTTCCTGGTTCCCCCCTCCCCATAAGTCCCATAAGCCCTCTTCCCTCTGCCCATTCCCCAATCACCACCCTCCCATTTCTCTGTACTGGTACTCCCCTATAATGCTGCATCAAGCCTTTCCAGGACCAGGGCACTCTCCTTCCTTCTTCTTGGGAATTATTTGATATGTTAATTGTGTCTTGAGTATTCAGAGCTTCTGGGTTAATTAATATTCACTTATCAGTGACTGCATTCCATGTGTATTCTTTTGTGATTGGGTTACTAACTTAGGATGATATTTTCCCATTCTAACGATTTGCCTAAAAACTTCACGAATTCATTGTTTTTCATTGCTGAGTGCAAATATACAACATTTTCTGTATCCATTCCTCCATTGAGGGACATCTGGGTTATTTCCAGATTCTGCCTATTATAAATAAGGCTGCTATGAAAATAGTGGAGCATGTATCCTTATTGCATGCGGGGGAATCCTCTGGGTATATGCCCAGGAGTGGTGTAACAGGGTCCTCCGAAAGTGTCATGCCCAGTTTTCTGAAGAACCACCAGACTGATTTCCAGAGTGGTTGTAGCAGCTTGCAATCCCACCAGCAGTGGAGGAGTGTTCCTCCTTCTCCACATGCTCACCAATACCTGATATGTCATGAGTTTTTAATCTTAGCCATTTTGACTGGTGTAAGGTGAAATCTCAGGGTTATTTTGATTTTTCAATTCCCTAATGATTAATGATCTTGAACATTTCTTAAGTGCTTCTCAGCCATTCGAAATTCTTCAGGTGAAAATTCTTTGTTTAGTTCTATATCCCATTTTTCTAATAGGTTCTCTGGAGTCTACCTTCTTGAGTTCTTTGAATATAGTGTATATGAGCACTCTGTCGGATGTAGGGTTGGTGAAGTTCTCTTCCCAATCTGTTGGTTGACGTTTTGTCCTTTTGACAGTATCCTTTGTCTTACAGAAACTTTGTAATTTTATGAGGTCTCATTTGTCAATTCTTGATCTTTGAGCACAAGGTATTGGTGTTCTGTTCAGGAACTTTTCCCCTGTGCCCATGGCAAGAGTCTTCCCAGATTCGTTTCTATTACTTTCAGTGTGTCTGGTTTTATGTGGAGGTCCTTGATCCACTTGGAGTTGAGCTTAGTACGAGGAGATAAGAATGGACCAATTCACATTCTTCTGCATGCTGACCTCCAGTTGAACTAGCACCATTTGTTGAAAAGGCTATCTTTTTTCCATTGGATGGTTTTAGCTCCTTTGTGATCAAGTGACCATAGGTGTGTGGGTACATTTCAGGGTCTGCAATTCCATTCTGTTGATCTACCTACCTGTCACTGTACCAATACAATACAGTTTTTTATATGAATTTATTTATTTTTTTATTGGATATATTTTTTATTTACATTTCAAATTATTTCCCCTTTTCTGGCTCCCCACTCCCAGAAAGTCACATAAGCCCTCTTCCCTCCTGCTGTTCCCCCATCCACCACTTCCTACTTCCCTGTTCTGGTATTGTCTAATACTGCTACACTGAATCTTTCCAAAACCAAGGGCCACTCCTCCATTCTTCTTGGACATCATTTGATGTGTAGATTATGTTTTGGGTATTCCAATTTTCTAGGCTAATATACACTTATTAGTGAGTGCATACTATGATTGATCTTTTGAGACTAGGTTACCTCACTTAGTATGATGCTCTCCAGCTCCATCCATTTGTCTAAGAATTTCATGAATTCATTGTTTCTAATGGCTGAATAGTACTCCATTGATTATATACACCACATTTTTTGTACCCATTCCTCTTTTGAGGGATACCTGGGTTCTTTCCAGCTTCTGGCTATTATAAATAGGGCTGCTATGGCTCTATAGTACTGTTTGAGGTCCAGAATACTGATTTCCCCAGAAGAACTTTTACTGTTGAGAATAGTTTTATCCTGGGTTTTTTGTTATTCCAAATGAATTTGAGAAGTGCGCTTTGTAACGCTACTGATTTGCCTGAGTTGATTTTATAACCAGCCACTTTGCTGAAGTTGTTTATCAGCTGTAGGAGTTCTCTGCTGGAGGTTTTTGGGTCACTTAAGTATGCTATCATATTATCTTCAAATAGTGATAGTTTGACTTCTTCCCTTCCAATTTCTATCCCTTTGACCTCCTTATGCTGTCTAATTGCTCTATCTAGAACTTAAAGTAGTATATTGAAAAGATATGGAGAGAGGGGGCAGCTTTGTCTAGTCCCTAATTTTAGAGGGATTGCTTCAAGCTTCCCTCCATTTAGTTGGATGTTGGCTACCGGTTTGCTGTATATTGCTTTTGCTATGTTTAGGTATGGGCCTTGAATTCCTGTTCTTTCCAAGACTTTTAGCATGAAAGGATGCTGAATTTTGTCAAAAGTTTTTTCAGCATCTAATGAAATGACAATGTGTTTTTTTTTCTTTGAGTTTGTTTATGTAGTGGACTGCATTGATGGATTTCTGTATATTGAACCATCCCTGCATCCCTGGGATGAAGCCTACTTGATCATGGTGAATGAACTGAATGATCTTTTTGATGTGTTCTTGGATTCAGTTGGCAAGAATTTTATTTAGTATTTTCGCATCCATATTCATTAGGGAAATTAGTCTGAAGTTCTCTTTCTTTGTTGGATCTTTGTATGGTTTTGGTGTCAGTGTAATTGTGGCTTCCTAGAATGAGTTGGGTATTGTTCCTTCTGTTTCTATTTTGTGGAATATTTTGAAGAGTGTTGATGAAGAATTCTTCTTGGTGGATTTTTCCTTTGACTACTAAGAAGTGTCCTTCTTTGTCCCTTTTGATGACTGTAGGTTGAAAGTCAATTTTTTCTGATATTAGAATGACTACTTTGGCTTGTTTCCTGAGACCATTTGCTTGTAACATTGTTTTCCAGACTTTTATTCTGAGTGTTTGTCTTTGAAACTGAGGTGTATTTACTGTAGGTAGCAAAATTTACATAGCCGGTCTGTTAGTCTATGTCTTTTTATTGGGGAATTGAGTTCATTGATGTTAAGTGATATTAAGGAATACTGATTATTACTTCCTGGTATTTTTGATGTTATTTTTATGTTTGAGTGGTTATCTTTTTGGGGGGTTGATTAAAGAAAGTTACTATCTTACTTTTTCCAGGGTGTAGTTTCCCTCCTTGTATTGATATTTTCCACCCATTATCCTTTGTAGGCCTGGGTTTGTGGAAAGTTATTGTGTGAATTTGGTTTTATCATGGAATATATTGTTTTCTCCATCTATTGTCATTGAGAATTTTGCTGGGTATAGTAGTCTTGACTGGCATTTGTGTTCTCTTAGAGTCTGCATGAATTCTGCCCAGGATCTTCTAGCTTTCATGGTCTCTGTTGAGAAGTCTGGTCTAATTCTGATAGGTCTTCCTTTATATGTTACTTGGCCTTTTGCTCTTACTGCCTTTAATAGTATTTCTTTGGTTAGTACATTTGGGGTTTTGATTATTATGTGACAGGATGTATTTCTGTTCTGGTCCAGTATTTTTGGTGTTATGTAGGCTTCTTTTATGTTCATGGACATCTTTCTCTTTAGGTTAGGCAAGTTTTCTTCTATAATTTTGTAGAAGATATTTCCTGACCCTTTAAGTTGTAAATCTTCATCTATACCTCATCTATACCTATAATCTTTAGGTTTGGTCTTCTCATTGTGTCCTGGATTTCCTGGATGTTTTGGGTTACAAACATTTTGCATTTTGCCTTTTTTTTTTGGACTGTTGAATTAATGCTTTCTATGGTATCTTTGGCATCTGAGATTCTTTCTTCTATCTCTTGTATTTTGTTGTTAATATATGCATCTATGACCCCTGATTTCTTCCCAGGGTTTTCTATCTCCAAAGTTGTCTCCCTTTGTGATTTCTCAGTTGTTTCTATTTCTGTTTTTACATCCTGGATGGTGTTGCTCAGTTCCTTCACTTATTTGTGTTTTCCTGTAATTCTTTAAGAGATTTTTGTGTTTCCTCTTTCTGACTTCTGCCTGTTGATCCAAGTTCTCCTGTAATTCTTTAAGTGATTTTTGCAGTCCCTCTTTATTGGCTTCTATCTGTTGATCCATAATCTCCTGAATTGATTTAAATGATTTTTGCATTTTCCTTGTAAGGGCTTCTACATTTTGTTCCATTTTCTCCTGTATTTCTTTAAGAGAGTTATTTATGTCTGTCTTGTGTTACTCTAACAGGATCATGACCAGTGATTTTAAATCCAATTCTTGTTTTTCCAGGGTGTTGGGGTATCAAGGACTTGCTGTTGTTGGAGAATTGGGTTCGGATGCTGCCATATTGACTTGATTTCTGTTAGTAACGTTCTTAAATTTGCCTTTTACCATCTGATGATGACTGGCCTTAATTGGTCTTGTTGTCACTGTCCAGTGCTTGAACATCCTGTAAGCCTGTAAGGCTATTTCTGCTCCTCTGGATGTCTGGGTTTCCCATGGCACAGATTGCTGATAGGCTTCTCTACTCTTGGGTCCTATTGGAGCCCTGGTGTGCCTTGCCCCAAGCAATGTTCTACTCGGGGTTGTCTCTGTGTGGCCTGGAGCTGCCTGTCCTGTCTGTCTGGGAACAAAGATGGTGGTGGGGAGCCCCTGCAGGTGCTGATTACTCTGCAGGGCAAATGACCTACAATAGACTGGCACACAGACGAACCATAGAGCTGCCCAAGTCTTGGGCGCAGGCAGAAGACTAGAGGTCTGTCTCTCAAGTAAGGTTAAACTCAGGATATCTTTTTCTACCTGGAGCTGCCTGTCCTGTCCGTCTCATGAGTTCTTGATCATAGACATTTTTATTGGTGTAAGGTGGAATCTTAGGGTCATTTTGATTTGTGTTTTCCTGATGACTAAGTACGGGAAGGTGTAAAGATCTCTTATGTTTATGGATCAGTAGGGATAACTTGGTGAAAATGGCTACTTTATGAAAAGCAATCTACAGATTCAATGCACTTCCCATCAAAATTCTAACACAAATTTTTACAGACATTGAAAGAGCAATTCTCAACTTTATATGCAATAACAAGAAACCCAAGATAGCCAAAATAATTCTGAGCAATAAAAGAACTTCTAGAGGAATCACCATCCCTGACCTCAAGCCATACTACAGAGCAATAGTGATAAACCTGCATAATATTGCTACAGAAACAAATACTTTGATCAGTAGAATAGAATCAAATACCATGAAATAAATTCACACATCTATAGGCACTTGTTTTTTGATAAAGAACACAAAAAGATACAGTGGAAAAATAAAGCATCTTCAACAAATGGTCCTGGTCTGCTTGTAGATCACAAATTGTTCCATATCTATCATTCTGTACAAAGCTCAAGTCCAACATAAAACCAGATACACTGAATCTAATAGAAGAGAAAGTGAGCAATCACCTTTGCATTGGCAAAGAGAAAATTTCCTGAATAGAACATCAATAGCACAAGCTCTAAAATCAACAATTGATAAATGGGACTTCTTGCCAAACTGCAACCCATATATATGTATATGTGTGCATGTGCATGAGTGTGTGAATATATGTAAAAGTATAGGTTGTGTATATATATATATATATATATATATATATATATATATATATATATATGTGTGTGTGTGTGTGTGTGTGTATGTGTAGGTGTAGGTGTAGGTATAGGTATATGTATATGTATAAATGTATGTATACATATATATATGTATATGTATAAATGTATGTGTATATATATGTATATGTATAAATATATGTGTGTATATATGCATATGTATAAATGTATGTGTATAAATGTATACACATGTATAAATGCATGTATATATGTGTATATGTATAAATGTATATATATATATGTATAAATGTATATATGTATATGTATAAATGTATGTATATATGTTTATAAATGTGTATATGGATATGTATAAATGTATGTATATATGTATATGTATAAATGTATGTATATATATATGTATATGTATAAATGTATGTGTATATATGTACATCTGTAGTTTTACTTATTCATATGTATATATATAAATGTGTATATGTATATATATATATATATATATACATATATATATGTATAAAACTGAAGTAGATAAACTGCAAAATAATAATAATAATCCAAGTTAAAAATGTGGTACATAGCTAAACAAAAAATTCTTAATAGAGAAATCTTGAATGACGAAGAAGCACTTAATGATTATTTCTTGCTATCTCCTCCTTTGAGGTAAGCTTACATTTTCTTCTAGAGATTTCAGGTGTGTATGAAGTTGCTACACGTAGTGCTATTAACTTTCATTTTATCACAGGTTTCATGGTGTCCCACAAGTTTTAGTGTGCTGTTTTTCAATTTCACTGAATTCTAGAAAGTCCTCTAATTGTAGAGACTTACAGAAAACAGTCTGGATTATTCTTTTTTTTTTTTTTTTCAAATTCTTTTTTTTTATTCGAAATATTTTTTATTTACATTTCAAATGATTTCCCCTTTCCTAGCACCCACACTCCCCGAAAGTCCCGTAGGCCCCTTCTCTCCCCCTGTCCTCCTACCCACCCCTTCCCACTTCCCCGTTCTGGTTTTGCTGAATACTGCTTCACTGAGTCTTTCCAGAACAAGGGGCCACTCTTCCTTTCTTCTGGTACCTCATTTAATGTGTAGAATATGTTTTGGGTATTCCAGGTTTCTAGGTTAATATCCACTTATTAGTTAGTACATACCATGATTCACCTTTTGAGTCTGGGTTACCTCACTTAGTATGATGTTCTCTAGCACCATCCATTTGCCTAAGAATTTCATGAATTCATTGTTTCTAATGGCTGAATAGTACTCCATTGTGTAGATATACCATGTTTTTTGCATCCACTCTTCTGTTGAGGGATACCTGGGTTCTTTCCAGCATCTGGCAATTATAAATAGGGCTGCTATGAACATAGTAGAGCATGTATCCTTGATACTAGGTGGGGAATCATCTGGGTATATGCGCAGGAGTGGTATAGCAGGATCTTCTGGAAGTGAGGTGCCCATTTTTCAGAGGAACCGCCAGACTGATTTCCAGAGTTGTTGTACCAATTTGCAACCCCACCAGCAGTGGAGGACTGTTCCTCTTTCTCCACACCCTCTCCAACACCTGCTGTCTCCTGAATTTTTAATCTTAGCCATTCTGACTGGTGTAAGGTGAAATCTCAGGGTTGTTTTGATTTGCATTTCCCTAATGACTAATGAAGTTGAGCATTTTTAAAGATGCTTCTCCTCCATCCGAAGTTTTTCAGGTGAGAAATCTTTGTTTAACTCTGTACCCCATTTTTTAATAGGGTTGTTTGGTTTTCTGGAGTCTAACTTCTTGAGTTCTTTATATATATTGGATATTAGCCCTCTATCTGATGTAGGATTGGTGAAGATCTTTTCCCAATTTGTTGGTTGCCGATTTATCCTCTTGATGGTGTCCTTTGCCTTACAGAAACTCTGTAATTTTATGAGGTCCCATTTGTCAATTCTTGCTCTTAGAGCATACGCTATTGGTATTCTGTTCAGAAACTTTCTCCCTGTACCGATGTACACAAGGGTCCTCCCAGTTTCTTTTCTATTAGCTTCAGAGTATCTGGCTTTATGTGGAGGTCCTTTATCCATTTGGATTTGAGCTTAGTACAAGGAGACAAGGATGGATCAATTCGCATTCTTCTGCATGCTGACCTCCAATTGAACCAGCACCATTTGTTGAAAAGGCTATCTTTTTTCCATTGGATGTTTTCAGCCTCTTTGTCGAGGATCAAGTGGCCATAGGTGTGTGGGTTCATTTCTGGATCTTCAATCCTGTTCCATTGATCCTCCTGCCTGTCACTGTACCAATACCATGCAGTTTTTAATACTATTGCTCTGTAGTATTGCTTGAGGTCAGGAACACTCATTCCCCCAGACTTTCTTTTGTTGCTGAGAATACTTTTAGCTATCCTGGGTTTTTTGTTATTCCAGATGAATTTGATAATTGCTCTTTCTAACTCTGTGAAGAATTGAATTGGGATTTTGATGGGTATTGCATTGAATCTGTAGATTACTTTTGGCAAAATGGCCATTTTAACTATATTGATTCTACCGATCCATGAGCATGGGAGATTTCCCCATTTTTGGAGGTCTTCTTCCATTTCCTTCTTCAGAGTCTTGAAGTTCTTGTCAAACAGATCTTTCACATGTTTGGTAAGAGTTACCCCAAGATACTTTATACTGTTTGTGGTTATTATGAAGGGGGTCGTTTCCCTAATTTCTTTCTCAGCCTGCTTATCCTTTGAGTATAGGAAGGCCACTGATTTGCTTGAGTTGATTTTATAACCTGCCACTTTGCTGAAGTTGTTTATCAGCTGTAGGAGTTCTCTAGCGGAGTTTTTTTGGGTCACTTAGGTAGACTATCATGTCATCTGCAAATAATGATAGTTTGACTTCTTCCTTTCCAATTTGTATCCCTTTGACCTCCTAATGCTGTCGAATTGCCTGAGCTAGTACCTCAAGTACAATATTGAAAAGATAAGGAGAAAGGGGGCAGCCCTGTCTAGTCCCTGATTTTAGTGGGATTGCTTCAAGTTTCTCTCCATTTAGTTTGATGCTGGCTACCCGTTTGCTGTATATTGCTTTTACTATGTTTAGGTATGGGCCTTGAATTCCTGTTCTTCCTAAGACTTTCATCATGAAAGGATGCTGAATTTTGTCAAATGCTTTTTCAGCATCCAATGAAATGACCATGTGGTTTTTTTCTTTGAGTTTGTTTATGTAGTGGATTGCATTGATGGATTTCTGTATATTGAACCAACCCTGCATTCTCGGGATAAAGCCTACTTGATCATGGTGGATGATCGTTTTGATGTGTTCTTGGATTCGGTTGGCAAGAATTTTATTGAGTATTTTTGCATCGATGTTCATAAGGGAAATTGGTCTGAAGTTCCCTTTCTTTGTTGGATCTTTGTGTGATTTTGGTATCAGCGTAATTGTGGCTTCATAGAAGGAATTGGGTAGAGTTCCTTATGTTTCTATTTTGTGGAATAATTTGAAGAGTATTGGTGTTAACTCTTCTTTGAAGGTCTGATAGAATTCTGCACTGAAACCATCTGGTCCTGTGCTTTTTTTGGTTGGAAGACTTTCTATGACTCCTTCTATTTCTTTAGGCATTATGGGACTGTTTAGATGATCTATTTGGTCCTGATTTAATTTTGGTATTTGGTATCTGTCAAGGAAATTGTCCATTTCCTCCAGATTCTCCAGTTCTGTTCAGTACAGGCTCTTGTAGTAGGATCTGATGATTTTTTGGATTTCCTCAGGTTCCGTTGTTATATCTCCCTTTTCAATTCTAAGTTTGTTAATTTGGATACTTTCTCTGTGCCCTTTGGTCAGTCTGGCTAAGGGTTTATCTATCTTGTTGATTTTCTCAAAGAACCAGCTCCTGGTTTTGTTGATTCTTTGTATGGTTCCCTTTGTTTCTACTTGATTGATTTTGGCCCTGAGTTTGATGATTTTCGGCCTTCTACTTCTCCTGGGTGAAATAGCTTCTTTGTGTTCCAGGGCTTTCAGGTATGTCATTAAGCTGGTAATGTATGCTCTCTCCATTTTCTTTTTGGAGGCACTCAGGGCTATGAGTTTTCCTCTTAGCACTGCTTTCATTGTGTTCCACAGATTTGGGTATGTTGTGTCTTCATTTTCATTGTGTTCTAAAAAGTCTTTAATTTCTTTCTTTATTTCTTCCTTGACCAAGATATCATTGAGTAGAATATTGTTCAATTTCCACGTGTATGTGGGTTTTCTGTTGTTTTTGTTGCTATTGAAAACCACTTTTACTCCATAGTGATCTGATAGGAGGCATGGGAATAGTTAGATCTTCTTATATTTGTTGAGGTCTGTCTTGTGACCAATTATATGGTCGATTTTGGAGAAGGCACTATGAGGTGCTGAGAAAAAGGTATATTCTTTTGCTTTAGGATAGAATGTTCTATATATATCTGTTAAATCTAATTCTTCCAAAGCTTCAATTAGTTTCATTGTGTCCCTGTTTAGTTTCTGTTTTCCTCATCGGTCCATTGAGGAAAGTGCAGTGCTGAAGTCACCCACTATTATTGTGTTAGGTGCAATGTGTGCTTTGAGCTTTAATATGGTTTCTTTTACGAAAGAGGGTGCCCTTGCATTTGGAGCATAGATGTTCAGGATTGAGAGTTCTTCTTGTTGTATTTTTCCTTTGACCAGCAAGAAGTGTCCCTCAGAGTCTCTTTTGATGACTTTGGGTTGAAAGTCAATTTTATCTGATATTAAAATGGCTACTCCAGCTTGTTTCCTGAGACCATTTGCTTGTAAAATTGTCTTCGCCTTTTACTATAAGGTAGTGTTTGTTTTTGACCCTTAGGTGTGTTTCCTGTAAGCAGCAAAATGTAGGGTCCTGTTTACATATCCAGTCAGTTATTCTATGTCTTTTTATTGGGGCATTGAGTCCATTGATGTTAAGAGATATTAAGGAATAGTGATTGTTACTTCCTGTCATTTTTGACGTTATTTTTTTTAAATTTGATTGCTTAACTTCTTTTGTGTTTGATGAAAGGTTACTATCTTGCTTTTTGCAGGGTGAAGTTTCCCTCCTTGTATTGGTGTTTTCCTCCTATTATCCTTTGTAGGGCTGGGTTTGTGGGTAGATATTGGGTAAACTTGGTTTTGTCATGGAATATCTTAGTTTCTCCATCTATGGTGATTGAGAGTTTTGCTGGATATAGTAGTTTTGACTGGCATTTGTGTTCTCTTAGAGTCTGCATGAGATCAGCCCAGGATCTTCTAGCCTTCATAGTCTCAGGTGAAATGTCTACTGTGATTCTGATAGGTCTTCCTTTATATGTTACTTGGCCTTTTTCTCTTACTGCCTTTAATATTCTTTCTTTATTTAATTCATTTGGTGTTTTGATTATTATGTGACGGGAAGTATTTCTGTTCTGGTCCAGTCTGTTTGGAGTTCTGTAGGCTTCTTGCATATTCATGGGCATTTCTTTCTTTAGGTTAGGGAAGTTTTCTTCCATAATTTTATTGAAGATATTTGCTGGCCCTTTAATTTGTAAATCTTCACTCTCATCTATGCCTATAATCCTTAGGTTTGGTCTTCTCTGAATTTCCTGGATATTTTGGGTTACAAGGTTTTTGCTTTTTGCATTTTCTTTAACTGTTGAATCCATGGTTTCTATGGTATCTTCAGCATCTGAGATTCTTTCTTCTATCTCTTGTATTCTGTTGTTGATATTTGCATCTATGTCCACTGGTTTCTTCCCATGGCTTTCTATCTCCAAAGTTGTCTCCCTTTGAGTTTTCTTAGTTGTTTCTACTTCTGATTTTAGATCCTGGATGGGTTTGCTTAGCTCCTTCACTTGCTTGTTTGTGCTTTCCTATAATTCTTTAAGAGATTTTTGTGTTTCCTCTTTCATGACCTCAGCCTGTTGACCAAAGTTCTCCTGTATTTCTTTAAGTGTTTTTTGTGTTTCCTCATTATTCGCTTTTGTATTCTCCTGGATTTCTTTCAATGATTTTTGTGTTTCCCTTGCAAGGGCTTCTAACTTTTGATCCATTTTCTCCTGAATTTCTTTAAGTATGTCCTTCATGTGTTCCTGTACCAGCATCATGACCAGTGATTTTAAATCCAAATCTTGTTTTACTGGTGTGATGGGGTATCCAGGACATGCTGGTAAAGGAGAATTGGGTTCAGATGTTGCCATATTGCCTTGATTTCTGTTAGTGACGTTCCTGCGTTTGCCTTTTGCCATCTAGTTCTCACTGGTGTTCGTTGGTGTTGTCAATGCTGGACTCACCAGTGCAAGCTGCCCCTTCCCAGTTGGCCTCTGGTGCACAGCTTACCTCCTGCACTGTCTGGAGACAGGGTGCTGTTGCCCAGGCTGTTCAAACCCAAAGCAGACACCTGAAGGCTCCTGCTGGGGCCCGCTGGATTCACAGGAGCACACCGACTTCTCCCCGCTGGCCTCCTGGAAGCTCCTCTTGCCTCTTTCAGTACCTGGAGATGTGGTGTTGCTGCCCAGGCTGATCTGGATCCGGAAGCGGAGAGGTCTGAGGGCTACTACCAGAGGCCTCAGGACTGAAGCCTAAGCTCTGCGCCTCAGGAATGAGCTGTGCTGTGAGCTCCCAGACTGCCTCTGGGTGCACACCAGGTCTCCTGCACTTCCTGGAGACTGAGTGCTGTGGCCCAGGCTGTTCAGATCCCAAAGCAGGCGCCTGAAGGCTCCTGCTGGGGCCCGCTGGATTCACCTGAGCACACCGACTCTCCCTGCTGCCCGCCCGGAAGCCCCACTTGCCTCTTTCAGGACCTGGAGATGTGGTGTTGCTGCTCAGGCTGATCTGGATCCGGAAGCAGAGAGCCACTCTAGAGTATTCTATAGTCTTGATTTATTTCTATCATTTTTTAATTCAGTGGAGAGTTTCAATTAATTGGTCAGCTTTCTCTTGCTTAGGTTGTTGATATCCAGTTTTATCCATGTTGGTCAGATAGGACTCAGGGAGTTATTTAACTATACTATTAGTAACTATTCTATAAAATAACTATAGTATACTAACATATACTAGTTGAGAATTGTTTTGTGTCTGAATCTGTGGTCAATTTTGGAAAAAGTTTAATCATGTATTTAGAAGAAAATATGTTCTTTTGTGTTTGGAGACATGTTCTGTGAATATCTGTAAGGACCGTTTGGTTTATAGAGTCTATTAACCTCAATGTTTTTTTCTGTTTAGTTTCTGTCTGCAGGTCCTGTCCATGGGTGAGAATGGGATAGTGAGGTCTTGCACTATCACTGTGTGAGGGTCAGTATGTATTTGAAGCTATAGTAGTGTTTCCTTTACAAAAGCTTGAGCCGTTTTGTTTGAGGCACAGATGTTAAGAATTGAAAAGCCATCATTATGGGTTTTTCTTTGATGTGTATGAAGTGTCTATCACATCTCTTCAGTTTAATTATATGTGTGTGTGTGTGTGTGTGTGTGTGTATTTCATGTATATATAATTTTATGTACATATAATTTTATGTATATATAATTTTATGTACATATAATTTTATGTATATATAATTTTATGTATATATAATTTTATGATAAATGGCTGAAGTGATAAATCCATTTGGAAGTTTGGTGACTAACTTCCAAAGGTCTCTTTGCTTAGAATATCTCTTGCCAACACTTTACTCTGAAGTAATTTCTATTCTCAATATTGACTTGTGCTTCTTGTAAGCAGATCTTGTGTTTTACAATCTCAATATATTTTTAAAGTCTAAATGGGAGATCAAAGAACAGGAAGAGTGATTGTCACCATACCAATAAGTGTAAATTGAGACTATTTCATGGGGTGGGAATACCTAAATAACCAAACATGGTGGATAAGGCTGACTGTATGTAAGGTAACACTGTTAAGTTAAACCTCCATTTTATTTATTTTTTCCTTTTTTTTAAAAATTTATTTTCTATATTCTTTGTTTACATTCCAAATGCTTTCCCCTTTCCCGGTTCCCCCCTCCCTATATGTCCTGTAAGCCCTCTTCTCTCCACCCATTCTCCAATCACCCCCTTCCCTTTTCTCTGTCTCCCCTCAATGCTGGATCAAGTTTTTCCAGGATCAGGCTCTTTCCTTCCTTCTTCATGGGAATCATTTGATATGTTAGTTGTATATTGAGTATTCAGAGCTTCTGGGCTAATTAATATCCACTTATTAGTGATTGCATTCCATGTGTATTCTTTTGTGATTGGGTTACCTCACTTAGGATGATATTTTACAGTTCCAACCATTTGCCTAAAATTTTCATGAATTCATTGTTTTTAATTGCTGAGTAGTATTTCATTGTGTAAATATACCACATTTTCTGTATCCATTCTTCCCCTGAGGGATATATGGGTTCTTTCCAGCTTCTGGCTATTATAAATAAGGCTTCTATGAACATAATGGAGCATGTGTCCTTATTGCACATCCTCTAGTTGCTTTCACAGCTCGATTTCCAGTGAAAGACCTCCATGTTAAAATTAAGAATTTTTAGTTTCCTGTTATTATGCAAAATACCTTTGGTCTCTAGTATATGTTGGACCTATATATTTCTTAAAACAATAACCTTCCAAATAATATAAGCATTGAGAAAAATTAACATATGTATATACAGTATGTTAAAATGAACTAAATTAAGCCTAACATATAGATGGGCATCTATTCTTCCCTAGAGTTTTCTGAGTGTTTTTCTTCTATAGATCCGTGAATAGTCAGTTTTTATACCTGATTAGAGTGCAGCTAGCATATTATTAATGGAATGTTTCTGTTGACAACATGAAAAAAGCTGATAAAGTATGACTAGATGAAATGAGAACTTACAAAGTTAAAGATAATTTATATTACATTACCATAAGTCATCTCAGCAGGCAGATATGGGTGGTTACAATTCAGACTGACTAATAGAGAATTACTATAATTTACATTATGATGAATAAAATATTTGTTCAATAACCAAGGGGAACTTTTCATGCTATTTTGAACCTTCACTATTGATTTTGTTTTTGTGTTTGTTTTTGTTTTTGGTGTGTGTGTGTGTGTGTGTGTGTGTGTGTGTGTGTGTGTAAAATACCTTAGTCACTGATTCCCAAGACTATTTTCATGTAATTGTAATGTATGATAGTGTACAAAGGTTAATATCATTGTCCCTCTATTTATCATTGTGTGATAGTACAAATTGTTGCTTCAATACAGGGCCACATAATGATAGAAAATAAAAAGTAATTACATAGAATATATGTCTTACTGTGAATGTCTTACAGATTTATCAAAACATCTGGAAGACTAGTAAATAAGCACTATTAAACAGCTCAAATACAGAAGGCGCCATTGTATAAAAGGTAAACAATTTACTTGGAGCATCTTGTCACTTTTTAACTGCCTGTACTTTACTAAGGGTCCTTTAAATAACTGTAATAATCTTATTAGCTTCCTAAAATAGATTAAGAAAACAATCTTTACTCTGGTCTGTAGTGTTATTGTTATCTAGAATATAAAGACATTTCTTTATATCCCATAAAACCTTACATAAAAATTTCCTTGATTTGTTAACTCCAAATAACACCAAGATGAACCTAAAGAATATATGTATTATATATATATATATATATATATATATATATATATATATATATATATATATATAAATAATAAAATGATCATAGATAAAATAAAATAACTTTAAGACATGCAATGTCTTGTATTGATTCACAATGATGGATCTATACACACTGAAGGGACATTTCTCAGTGATTATCTGTAGAAAAATGTTTTAATTTATAATTATTTATATTACTTTATTTAACAAATAAATAAATGTATTTAGCTTACATCCTTATCACTGTTTTTCTTCGGTCTTCTCCTAGTCCTATCTTCCCATATTGCTCCCATTCACTGTACCTCCTTCTCTTCAGAAAATGGGAGGCCTCCCTTGGATATCAAACAGACTTGGAATATCAAGTTATAGTAAGGAGGATATGTGAATATCCTATTGAAGTTAAAAGAAATAGTCCAGTAGGGAAAATGCATCTCAAACTTAGGCAAAAGTATCAGAGACTGTCCCTGTCACTACTGTTAGGAGACTCACAGGAAGACCAAGCTACACTAATGATACATATGTGCATAAGGCCTAGTAAGACCCATGTATGGTCTGTTTGGTGGTTCAAAATCTTTGAGCAGCTATGGGCCCAGGTTAGTTGATTTTGTGGGGATTTTGTGGTGCCCTTGATCCCTCTGGCTGCTCAAATTCTTCTGCCCCCTCTTAAGCAGGATTCCCATGCTTCACCTAATGTTTGGCTGTGAAACTCTGCATCTATTTCTATTCATGGCTGGGTGAAGCCTCTCTAATAAGAGTTATGCTAGGTTTTCATCTGCAAGCAGAACAGAATATCATTAAGAATATCAAGGGTGGGCTCCTATGGTATAGGTCTCAAGCTGGACCAATCATTGGTTGGCCATTTTCTAGGTTTCTTTTCCGTCTTTAACCTGCATATCTGTAGGCAGAACAAATTGTAGTCTGAAGTTTTGTGTCAGGCTTGGTGCCTAAATCCATTGGAAGTCTTGCCAGGTTATATTGGAGATACCCTGTTTGTGCTTTGCTTTTCTTATTTCAAGGGGTCTTAGCTAGTGTCAACCTCATAGATTGCAGGGAGTTTCCATTGCCTAGGCCTTTAGCTCATCGCACAGGTGTCTCTGCCCCACTAATTTTTCTAGAACAGCATTTTCTTCCTCTATATTTCCCTACCCTCCCACTCAAATCCCCAAGAAAGATGTCTGTTTTATTTCCTTTTCTCAATGAGATTCACACACATGCCTTTCTGCATTCTTTATTTCACTTCCTGGAGTCTGTGGATTGTAGAATAGCTTTTTTTTCCTTACAGATAAATATCCACATATATGTGAGTACATATCACATATGTATTTCTGGATATGGATTACTTCACTCAGGATGATCTTTTTGAGTTCCACCAATTAGCCTGAAAGTTTCATGATACCACTTGTTTTAATAGCTGAGTAATATTCCGTTGTGTAAATGTACCACATTTTCATTCTTCATTTTTCAGATGAGGGGTATCTAGGTTTTCCACTTTCTAATTATTACAAATAAATATGTTTGAACACAACTAAGCGAGTGTCCTTGTAATATGGTAGAGTATATTTTGGGTAAATTGCCAGTAGTGATACAGCTGGGTCTTGAAGTAGATCTAGTCCAATTTTTCCGAGTAACTGTCAAATTGGTTTCCAAAGTGACTGTTCAAGTTTGTACTATGATCAGAAATGGGGAAGTGTTCCCCTTGTTCCATATAATCACTCACTAGCATGAGCTATCACTTCAGATTTTGACCTCAGTTATAAGCTTTGATGTGAAGTGGAATCTCACAGTCATTCTGATTTGCATTTTTCTGATGACTAAAAATGTTAATTTTTTTAATGTTCCTTGGACATTAGAAATTCTGCTGTAAAGAGTTCTCTCTGTAGATCTTTATCCAATTTTTAATTGGGCTATTTGTTTAATGATATTTATTTTCTTGAGTTCTTTGTATGTTTTGGATGTCAGCCCTTTGTCAGATATGAGGTATTGAAGATATTTATACATTCTGTATCCTGCTTTGTCCTTTTGATGGTGTCCTTAGCCTTACTGAAGCTTTGCAGTTTTATGAGGTCACATTCATTAATTGTTGAACTTAATCTGTGAGGAATCAATATCTGCTTAAGATGCTGTCTAATGTCCCAATATATTCAACCATTCCCTGTTTTTTTTTCTCTCAGTTTCAGTATTTATTTTTATGTAGAGGCATTTGATCCCATTGCACTTGAGTTTTGCGCAGGGTGATAGATACAATTCTATTTGCATTCTTCTAAATGCAAACATCCAGTTAGATCAAAATCTTTTTTTTTTAAGGATACTTTCTTTCTTTCATAGTAAGATTTCTGCTTCTTTGTCAAAAATCACTGTGTATAGGTATACAGATTTACTTCTGGACCTTCAACCTTTATTTCATTTATCAACCTGTCTATTTTTATGCCAACACCACACAATTTTTAATATTATTGCTCTGTGATATTATAGGGTTGTAGGCCTGCATCTGCTCTGCCACTGAGCGTGGTAGGTTGGGGAGTTATACTATCCTGAAGTCAGGCACTTATCCTATCTCACTGGGTAGGTGCTAAGTTATAGGGAAGCACCAAGTCACCACTCCAGGGGTGGGAAATCCAGAGTTGGTCTGTGAAAAGGCCGGGGGCGTGGTATTCTTAGACATAGAAATCCAAGCACCTCAGAGAGTTGCAGAAGAGCAGAGAACTGAGTCAGGATGATCCTTAGACTGGGGACAGCATCTTGTCTGGGGCCAGGGCCTTAGGGTGCTTTGGCTTGTCCCAGCAAAGATTATTGTCATTAGGTTGGTGGTGGGAGGCTTTTGGCTGAGAGTGCAAAGAGACCTTCTACAGGAAATTATACTGCAAGCCAAAAACTTCTTCATGGCTCTCTGTGGTGGATCTTGGTGAAACAAGACAGTCCATGATTCTAAACAGTTTATTGTCGTGGTGGAAAGTAGCTTCTTAAAACCATAACCCACTTCTCCAGGTGGGCCTGAGATTAAATACCTTTTGCTGGTAGGGATGTTTGGGAAAGAAAGCTTATTGGCTAATAAGACCTCAGTGCCTCTAGGTTTCTCATTAGTATGGATAATTCTGTTTTGGTCCTATGTGATGGTGGTCAGTTCATGTGGAAGGACTTGGGGGTATTACATGACTTATGACCACAAATCCCTCTTTGGGGCAGGTGGCTACAGCTATGTGACAGGGGCCTGGTGCCAGGAGCAGGCGAAGATCCACTGTTTCTTCAGGATCTCCCAGGCTCCTAGTCTTTAGCGGGACATTACCAGGCTTTCTTTCACAGTCCACTGCCCTGTATAATACACCTTGAAATCAGGAATGATGATACCTCTGAACTTCCTGCCACTTCACAGGAGATTTTAGATATCCTGAGTTGTTTATTTTTTCACATAAATTTGAGTATTGTTCTTTAAAGTTCTGTAAGTAACTATGTTAGAATTTTGATGGGGATTAAACTGTATCTGTAGATGATTTTTAGTAAGATAGCCATTTCTTACAGGGAAAATCCTACTGACACATGACCATGGAAGATATTTTCTCTTATAATATCATCTTTAAATTTTTTCTTCAAAGACTTGAAATTCTTGCCATGAAGTTCTTTTACTTGATTTGTTTGAGTCTCACCAATGTATTTCATATTGTTTGTGCCTATTGTGAAGTTGTTTCCTCAATTTCTTTCTTAGAAAATTTATCAGTTTTATAAAGTAGGTCTACTTATATATTTTGAGTTAAATTTTATCCAGCCATATTGTTTAAGGTGTTTTCTGCTATAGAAGATCCCTGGTAGAATGTTTGGTGTCACTTACATATAATATCACATCATCTGCTTATAGTGATACTTTGACATCTTCCTTTCCAGGTTTATCCTTTGATCTCTTATTTCACTGGTTATAATTTCAAGTACTATATTAAAGAGAAATAGAGAGAGTTGGAAGCCTTTTCTTGACTCTGGTTTTAGTGGAATTGCTTTAAGGCTCTCTCCGTTTAACTTAGTGTAGGCATCCACTTGCTCTATATTTTATAGTGTTTATTTTATATAGCTTTGTGTCTTGTATCCCTGATCTCTCTCAGACTTTTATCATGAAGAGTGGGTTTTTATAAGGAAATTTTAATATATTAACACAGCTTCTCTGCCAAGGGATCACATTCAAAGTTCTGATCTGGATGGAATTAGATGGAAAATTACAGTATTTTATTGCAGACATACAGACACTCCCTTAATACTCACATTTAATTCCTGAAAGTAGTTTGTATAAGGAATAATAATTTTTGAAAATGACCTCTAACTGAGGCACAGAAGAATAGATGAATAAGAGAAAGGTATGAAAAACTGAGTCAGAGAAAATATAGGTTGAATTCTCAGAAGAGACAGAAGGAGAGGCTATGGGTTTGTCTATCTCAGGAAACAACTGTTTATTTTATTGATTATTTGAATTATGCTTTTTGTTTGTATGTTATTCATTTCAGCCCTAGGTTTGATATTTTCCTGTTCTCATTCATGTGTTTGTTTCTATTTGTTCTAGAACTTTTAGGTATACTCTTAAGTCACAGTATGAAATATGATTAATTTAATGACAAAGCACTTAGTGTTATGAACTTTCCTCTTAGCACTTCTTTCCTTTCATTATCTTCTCTGGGGCCAGATTTATGGACAGACTTTGTTTAAATTTGGTTTTATTATGGATTATCTTGTTTTTTTTCCATATATGGTAAAGGAAAGTTTTGCTGGGTATAGTAGCCTGGGCTGGCATCTGTGATCTTTTAGAGACTAGAAAACATCTGCCCCAGAATCTTCTTTAAAGTCTGTTGAGAATTCTGCTGTAATTCTAATAGGTCTGCCTTTATATGTTATTTGCCCTTTGCCCTTGTAACTTTTAATAAACTTGCTTTGTTCTGTACATTTATTATTTTGATTATTATATGACAGGATTTTTTTCTTTGTCAAATGTATTTTGTCTTCTATCAGATTCTTGTAAGTTCACTGATATCTCTTTCTTTAGGTTAGGAAAATTTTTTATATGATTGTATTGAACATAATTTTGAGCGGACAATCATCTCTTTCCTCTGTTCCTTTAATTCTTAAGTTTGGCCTTTTGATATTGTTTATCGGGATTTGGTGAGCATAGATCATAGAGCAGAGTCATATCCGGGGTCCCTGCTGCTGCTGTGGCATGCTAGAAAGTAAGTGGAATTATGAAGCATATAGCATAATGTTTAGATTAGACTGAGACTAGAACATGTTCCATGAATGTATTACAATGGCATGGGCTGAGGTTCAGAAAAAATACAAAAGGGAATGAAGAACATAAACACTTTTCTACTCTTTGCTTAATGGTTTTGAATACAATGGATCAGCCACTTCTAATCATGAGTTTCATATCCTCCTTGATGTAATAAACAGTATTGGGTATAACTATATATGAAAAGAATCCTCCATCTCTTATGTTGGTTTGTGGGGGTGTTATACTGTAGAATTAAGACAAGTTGAAATAGGCTGTTTTCCTCCCAGTTCCAAGTTCCTGGAAAATCAACTTATGAAATTCAAAATATGCATTTACAAATACCTTGGTCAATGGTTCCCCAATAGCTCATATATTAAGATAACCCATACTAATCTACATTCTGCCATGTGGTTGCTTTATAAGGGCCCTATCCACATGGAATAAAGTACAAGTATTATTTCATCAAATATTACTTGAGAGTGACTATTTTATTGAGTTGTGACATTCTGGGAATAGTTTTTCTCCTAAAGCATTATCTCTGGGCCTTGGATCCACCAACATGCCAGTCTCATATCCCCAACTCTGACACTTGCCCAGGGACTCGAGCTTTAGTCAGTCTGCCACTGCTGCTGCCATTGGCATTGGCAATGCAAAGGTAGCAGGAAAAACCCCAGCTACCTTTGGCCAGACCAGAGCCTCTCGGAAAATTTCTTTTCAGATGGACCAAAGATTTATCTCTTCTGGTTCTACAAAGAACCATACCTGGAGACCTATATCATGAACTGCGCTCTGCTTCCCCTAATAGGTTGTAACACCCCAGTGGTGAGGCAGACAGGCAGCCTAGCAACAGATCCAGCATCTGTCTTCCTCACATCATGCATGATGACACTCCTGCCATGAATAGGTCTAGGCCAGTATACTCCTGCCTATTGGATGTCACACTTCCCATTTGCTGAATCAACTATAGGCCAATCAGCTTTAATTGACAGGTGTTGCATCCTTACTGCATACAGAGATTTTCTGTACAAGTAATGCAAAAAATTAGTATCAAGGTGTAAGGTTGTTGCTGTGTTAAATTGGGCTGTGTGGATCATAGGCCACAGGAACTGCTCTGTAGAAAGGATGTCGAAGAGTTTAGAACTCTGGAGCCATTTTAGTGGAAGTCTGGAAGAACAGATGGCTCAGAAAAACATAAGATTCTGTTTTGCTCATGAAGCTTTAGTAGGAAAAAGAATTCAAACTGAGTTAGATGTCTTCCATCTAATATGTTGGCAAAGTATATGGTTATCAGTATCCTTAGAATAAATATGAATGAGATTGAATTTCAAGGTAAATGAATTTTAAAGTAATAAATAAGTATGTTTGGCACAGAATCTTTTAAATCATAGTGGATTTCAGCCTATGGCCTAGTTATTGTTAAGAAAGATTATTATCTGTGTCTATAGAGAAAAGAAGTAACAAATGGGCAAAATAGCTTTAGAACGTAGTTTGTTAAAGAAGAGAGCTTAAGCAAAGTTTAAAATAAAGTTACTCAAAAGAAGCAAAACAGTTAAACATAAAACTAGTGTTCTAAATGGGGACACTAGGATAGTTACCCTGAAGGCGATACTTCCTTAAAAGACTTCCCCTTCTGAAGACGCAAATTCTTTTGGAAGTAAAAATGCTACTGAGGGGGTTATCTGTTCTCAAAAGCAATTTTTAAGAGAAGTATTTCCTCAGGGTCTTTCTTTTTAACCACACATGAGGCAACCAAATAATAAGTTTCAGCATTTCAATTCTTCAAGTAATTATTTGAAAGCAGGTTTATCCTACGGTATAACAAAATCTCTTATTTCCTTGATTACAAGACTATGTTGGGCAAATTAAATAAATTTACCTTTGGCTGATGTAGATTTCACTAAAATTTATATATTTCCATGCTTTAATGTGAAACTTAGAGAATTAAAAGAAGAAAAGGAAGACTCTTGTCAGCACGTTGGGCTAAGAGGCTTTGCAGGCTAGGAACAATCTTCAGAATGAATACTGCTGAAGAAATTCAACCAAGCTTTCCAACCCAGTGAAGCAGAAATTTTCATTTTGTCTGAAAGCTGGTTTCTATTTTTTCTGATTGTAAGTCATTCCTTTGTCATTTATCTTTACCATGTTTCTTACAGTATTGTCAATAACGTCTCATGAACCCCCCAGGATGGGAAACATATCTTATGGAAGATCGCTGTACATGGAGAACCAATGTTGTTGGATAGTGTCCATCTTATAGTTTCTACTGATAGTGATACCTAGAAAATATATTTTAAGAACAACCGCAATCATTTTTATAAAAATATGATTATTCCAGATTTATCAAGTTTATCATTAATATGGATGCCCTGGAACCTAAAAAACATCAAAAAATAATTTCAAATATCCTATAGTTCTTTCTATTTAATTTGTTATAGATTACATTATGTTATATTTTTTTCTGGCTTTAACTGCATCACCCATTACCCTTCTTCATCTTATAGTAAGATGTCCTAAAAAAAGATATTGTGGTTTACTTCATAAATAATACAATGAGTTTTAAGTTATCTCATGGGTAGTATCTATTATCTCTTTGGTAACTTTTTATGAAGTATTTATGATGCTTATCAAGTAAGTAGATACAAAATTTCTTTTCTAATAATTCAAAAATAACTTGAGTGAATAAAAGAATTTGTTCAATGATCCAAGTTACATCAGACATTTACTTATAGTCAAGTAATCAAATGTTATTCAAACATCACTGGGATTTAGCCATGGAAATGAGACTACAGGAAGGAAAATTACTAATGAACTTGTTATTCATTTTGGGAAACAATTCACACAGTTTAACTTAATGTCGGCTCTTGATCAGTTTCAAACACACAAATATTGTTGTAATGCCTTAATATTAGTAATGTATCATTAGTAATTTATTAATATAATATATTATTAATAGTATAACTATAAATAAAAATGAAAATATCCATCATACACAAGTTTGGCAAATATAAGCAGAAATTTGCAGTAAGTACAATTTTTCTGCATTGGATATGATAAATTGTAAATGTTAAGTATTGCTACCAATTACACATTTTGGCTTTAGTCATTAAAGTAATGGACATGTTGCTGAACATTATACTATCTAATATTAAGGGACAACTTAATGAACCTCTTTGTATTTGGAAGGTACATTTTTTTCCATTTATTTACAAACCCTTGCCTTTTACATAGGATCTGGAACATGAGAGTGTATGACCAGTATGGAGTTCTGTTTTCCTTGTCAGTCAGAACCTTAAACAACCTGTAAGATTCTTAGAAGATGAAGCAAATCATAATGTAATGACCCTAGCAAAACAAGGTTAATTTGCTCCCCTTAACTCAAATTAGCTGTTGAAAGAAAGTCACTATGGATTTCTGTGGATTTTGGAAAGATATATGATTATGATCAGAATACATTATGCATAATTCTCAAAAAAATGGTAAAGAAAAGTAAAAGGATGACAGCTTTTAAAGGAAAGTACTTGCTGAACCTCATTGATGGAGACTGAAAAATTGGCTTCTTTCCCCAGGAAATTAGTATTTACCACTTTAAAAATGTTTAACATTGTCTAATTTGACTGCCCATGTGAATCACATGTGGGTAGCTGAATTCTACTATCAAGCGGAAATTATATAAAAGGTCTAAATGAACTTAGAAAGCTCAATTTAATTTCAAATATAATTTTCATATCTCTAAACACATTTCTCCCATCCTGTCTTTGCAGAATATGTACTAACTTCCTATTTTGAACTCATGCGTGGCATTTTATAATCATGGTCAAATAAGAAACCAAAGAACAGATCATATGAACTACAGGGACATTAGATTCTAGATTAATGTGGTCATTGAGGACAGTAGAGAAGGGACATTTAATACCAGGTGTCACTACCACTATCACATTACCTTTGTGTTATGCCTATCAGGGGAAGTAACTAGATATGCTAGCTTACAGCAAGGAGTGAAGACTTAACTCTGAAATATTGGATGTATTGTTATCCATTTTAAATCTCATTAACAATACCTGGTATAGAAGATGTCCTTTAAAACTGGGAGCAATAAACACTCAAACACTAAACCATATTTTCTTCACCCAAACACCCATGATGTACTCATGAGGCAGATATGGAGGTCATCCTGCTGTGAATTTTTTAATCAAGATCACATATATACTTGGCTTTGTCTGGAGAATTGACTAAGTGGCTAATAGCACTAGTTGCTTTTGCAGAAGAATAGGGTTCTATTTCCACCACCAATAAGGAAGCTCACTACTATGCATACTTCCCATCATAGAAATCTAAAGTCTTATACTGACTTTCTCTGGCACCAGACATGTATGTGGTATACATGCATACATGCACACAAAACATTCATACACATAAAAAATAAAGTAAAAAATCCTGTTTAGCTTCTATTGATCAATTCAGTAAGAATTTAGATCAGTAAGATCTAAAAACCCTGAAAAGCAGCCACATCAGTTGGGCTTTGAGGACTAATGACTCTTGCCATTTCCACTTTACTCTCTGCTTCATGCTTGGTGTTCATGACATGATCCCTTGCTTCTTGCTTTTTCTGCCATACCTTTATTCTGCTCTCATGGACTCTAAGCCTCTGGAACTCTAAGTCAGAAGAAAATCACTCTTCCCTAAGATGCCTTGTCCATTGTATTTCATTAAAGCATAGGAAAGTAACTCCTTCAACATCACTATGGACAGTCAGTAGAACATCTATAGGAAGACCACAGTGATAGTGATGCTAAATTCCTGAGCCCATCATCATATGCATTATTGTTTTCTGAAGAGAGTGTTTTTCTACACCATTTGTACATTCAATAATATAGAGCATCACACACTACAACCTTGTATGGCAGGCCCAAATTCAGTGACAAATCATCTTCTCTAAACAACATAATATTGAATGAAAATAAACTTCCTTCTCTGTAAGCTGGTTATTCAGTGTATTATTGTAGTGACAGAAATCTACTATATTTATATAAGGCCCTTACAGTACAGAAATAATTCCAGTCATGGTGAGTTTTCATAAGTGTGATAGAGGGCATAATTTGACATTTTATATAACATCATAAACTAGAACTTTTGTTTGAACTATAAAATTTTATGGGCTTTGTGTTTTTCAAAAACAGCTGTTAAAGCAGTTCATTTCAAACACTGTTCTCATGAGTATCAATCAACATGCCTTTGAGAATTCCATAACACAATATGAATATTATAGTTCTTTTGATATAATGGTATCTTAACATTTTGCAAATTATACATCATTTTTGATGGATTGTAGCAATAGTTGATTTTATATTACATAAATTTTCTCATTGTTCCCTATTTCCTATACAACGTTGTTCAATTTTATAAAATTTGATTAACAGTTCTCATCACTAATATACTTATCCAGATGTGTACTAATTTCATATGAGGCTTTACTTATGCTCCTTGTTATACAGAATGTTTAGAAAAACGAAGTGAATACCAGAACTATGTTTTGTCCTACTCTATTCATATAGATAAGAATTATTATATTGGTTTATAAAGCAGTCATTTAAGTCCCTAATTATTTGAATATTATAGACTTAAATTATGTGCAAACATGAGTCAACTTATGTAATAAGGTATCAATAAAAAAAACGAGTGAAATAATAAAGTTTATGAAGCTGTGGGGAGTTAGTCAGACAACATCTAGTGACTTTCCTTGAATGGATCAAAATTCAAAATGAAAATTTCTTAGTTAATTTTACCTCAAGTTACTAGTGGGTATCTCATCATATGTAATCATGTGAGAACATAAATTCAATTAGAAATGAACAGAAAGCAGATAATTCATTTTGTTAGGATGGCTTGGAGAGACATGTTCTCTAGAGTTGATTTAAGCAGTAATCAACTCTAAATAATAGAAGCATCATGGTCGGCGACTATAGCCTGACTGAAGAGTAATACTGTTCAGAATCTTGAAGAAGCTTGTGCTGTATATGGGTCAGAAATGAGGAACATATTATATAATAACATATATCTCTCAATTTTAGTATCTCGTCTTAATACTGTCAGGCCAATCAAGTCCATTTCTACTCTTGTTCTCTCTCTCTGCCTCTCTCTCTCTCCATATATATATATATATATATATATATATATATATATATATATATATATATATAAATGTGTGTGTGTGTATATATATATACATACATATGTATATATATATATATATATATATATATATATGAATAAATTCTGAAATATTATTTTTGACATTTTATGGAGCAATATAGCAATTCCATATGCCATTTAATATGCTTGAATAAATAAATTTCACGTCTAGTTGCTTGGAACAGAAAATATTTTCTTACTTGGAGAACAGATCAATATTAGAATCAGAAGAAAAATATATGAAAGTTGAAGTTTTTAAAAAACATTTTATACAGAACAAATTGTTTTGTTATTAACTGGTCTTTTTTTCTTTTTTTTATTTATTGATATATTTTTTATTTCCATTTCAAATGATTTTCCCTTTTCTAGGTACCCACTCCCTGCAAGTCCCATAAGCCCTCTTCCCTCCCCCTGTTCCTCCATCTACCCCTTCCTGCTTCCCAGTTCTGGAATTCCCCTATAATCTTGCACTGAGTCTTTCAAGAACCAGGGGCCACTCCTCCATTCTTTTTGGACATCATTTAATTTGTAGATTATGTCCTGGGTATTCAAAGTTTCTAGACTAATATCCACTTATCAGTGAGTGCATACCATGATTGATCTTTTGAGACTGGGTTACCTCACTTAGTATGATGTTCTCCAGCTCCATCCATTTGTCTAAGAATTTCATGAATTCATTGTTTCTAAAGGCTGAATAGTACTCCATTGTGTATATATACCACATTTTTTGTATCCATTCCTCCGTTGAAGGACACCTGGGTTCTTTCCAGCTTCTGGCTACTACAAATAGGGCTGCTATGAGCATAGTGGCGCATGTGTCCTTATTGCATGCTGAATAATCCTCTCGATATATGCCCAGGAGTGGTATAACAGGGTCCTCTGGAAGTGTCATGCCCAGTTTTTCTGAGGAACCGCCAGACTGATTTCCAAAGTGGTTGCATCATTGTGCAATCCCACCAGCAGTGGAGGAGTGTTCCTCTTTCTCCACATCCTCCCCAACACCTGCTGTCTCCTGAGTTTTTGACCTTAGCCATTCTGACTGGTGTGAGGTGAAATCTCAGGGTTGTTTTGATTTGCATTTCCCTAATGATTAATGATGTTGAACATTTCTTAAGGTGTTTCTCAGCTCTCCAAAGTTCTTCATGTGAAAATTCTTTGTTTAGCTCCGTACCCCACTTTTTAATGGGGTTATTTGGCTCTCTGGGTTCTACCTTGAGTTCTTTGTATATATTAGATATTAGCCCTCTGTCGGATTTAGGGTTGGTGAACATTCTTTCTCAATCTGTTGATTGATGTTTTATCCTTTTGACAGTGTCCTTTGCCTTACAGAAACCTTGTAGTTTTATGAGGTCCCATTTGTCAATTCTTGATCTTAGAGCATAAGCTATTGGTGTTCTATTCAGGAACTTTTCCCCTGTGCCCATGTCCTCCAGGGTCTTTCCCAGTTTCTTTTCGATTAGGTTCAGTGTGTCAGGTTTTATGTGGAGGTCCTTGATACATTTGGAGTTGAGCTTGGTACAAGGAGATAAGAATGGTTCGATTCACATTCTTCTGCATGCTGACCTCCAATTGAACCAGCACCATTTGTTGAAAAGAGTATCTTTTTTCCACTGGATGCTTTCAGCTCCTTTGTCAAAGATCAAGTGACCATAGGTGTGTTGGGTCATTTCTGGGTCTTCAATCCTATTCCATTGATCCACATGCCTGATATTGTACCAATCCCATGCAGTTTTTTTTATCACTATTGCTCTGTAGTAAAGTTTAAAGTCTGGGATACTGAATCCCCCTGAAGTTCTTTTACTGTTGAGAATAGTTTTAGCTATCCAGGTTTTTTTGTTATTCCAGATGAATTTAAAATTGCTCTTTCTAGCTCTATGAAGAACTGGGTTGGGTTTTATGCGGATAGCATTGAATCTGTAGATTGCCTTTGGCAAGATGGCCATTTTAACTATATTAATCCTGCCAATCCATGAGCATGGAAGATTTTTCCATTTTCTGAGATCTTCGATTTCCTTCTTCAGAGATCTGAAGTTCTTGTCATATAGGTCTTTCACTTGTTTGGTTAGAGTCACCCCAAGATACTTTATGTTGTTTGTAGCTATTGTGAAGGGAGTCATTTCCCTAATTTGTTTCTCAGTCTGCTTCTCCTTTGAATATATAAAGGCTACTGATTTGTAGCCAGCCACTTTGCTGAAGTTGTTTATCAGCTTTAGGGGTTCTCTAGTAGAGTTTTTAGGGTCACTAAAGTATACTATCATATCATCTGCAAATAGTGATAGTTTGACTTCTTCCTTTCCAATCTGTATCCCTTTGACTTCCTTATGTTGTCTAATTGCTCTAGCTAGGACTTCAAGAACTATATTGAAAAGAAATGGAGAGAGGGGGCAGCCTTGTCTAGTTCCTGATTTTAGTAGGATTGCTTCAAGTTTCTCTCCTTTTAGTTAGATGTTAGCTACCGGTTTGCTGTATATTGCTTTTTCTATGTTTAGATATGGGTCTTGAATTCCTATCTATTCCAAGACTTTTAGCATGAAACGATGCAGAATTTTGTCAAATGCTTTTTCAGCATCTAATGAAATGATAATGTGTTTTTTTTTCTTTGAGTTTGTTTATGTAGTGGATAGCATTTATGGATTTCCTTATATTGAACCATCCCTGCATCCCTGGGATGAAGCCTACTTGATCCTGGTGGATGATCATTTTGATGTGTTCTTGGATTCGTTGGGCAAGAATTTTATTTAGTATTTTTTGCATCGATATTCATTAGGGAAATTGGCCTGAAATTCTCTTTCTTAGTTGGATCTTTGTGTGGTTTTGGTATCAGCGTAATAGTGGCTTCGAAGAAGGAGTTGGGTAGTGTTCCTTCTGTTTCTATTTGGTGGAAAAGTTTGAAGAGTATTGGTGTTAAGTCTTCTTTGAAGGTCTCATAGAATTCTGCACTGAAACCATCTGGTCCTGTGCTTTTTTTGCTTTTTATTCTGACAGTTTATATGTTTCTTTTCCTTATTTCTTTTTCTGTCCTCTGATGTGATTACATCTAGATTAAAAGTAAGATCAGATATTTTAATTGACTACAACAACTATGAAGAAATTTTATCATCTTTGCCAAGTGGAATAAGGATAAAATATTTATTTTATAAATTTTCTATGAAAATTAAATATAGAGAAGGTGTCTATAGCATATATAAATAGTGATTTATGTACAAGTATAATTGTGCTGATGCTTCTTTGATGCTTATTTTATTTTGAAAGTCGTGACTCAAGAGGCAAATACATGGTTGGTTATCAGCAATAATCTACATTGCTAGCTAAATATGCTCTTATGAGATAGAAACTCTACACTTTCTTCATTATTTTCTTTCTCTTTCTATTCCTCAATGGTATCATATACAACGAGAATGTCTAGTTCAGTAATTTTCTTTAAATAATTCTTAAAATAATTTCTTAAAATAATTACAACTCAGAGAAAGATGAGTCAAGTATTGTAAATAATAACAAATTTAAAACAAAAATCTTTAATTTTTATTTTCATTTAGTTTCATGCTAGAAACTTTTGAAAAACTTTTGAGTACAGTGGTACAGACATAATGATGTTATTTTTCTTAAATTCTTACTTTTATATCAAACTCTTAGTTGAAAATAATTGCAGGCATAGGTTATACAAAATATAATATGATAGATTTTGCTACACTGGACAGGGAAATTAAAGATTAACATAAAAAACCTTATGAGCAAGCACTCAGTTATAGAAAATACCAATATAGTATTGATAGATAGAACTATGTTAAATCTCTTTTCTTTGAAAATATATTTTTGGTAAGTTCATAAATCAACATAAGGAAAAATAATAAAAATAGATCTCACTTTTAATGTAGTCAGCAAATTAGTACAAAATTGGCATGTTTGAGCTGCAGGAGGAAATTTGACATATGGACTTGAAAATAGAGAAATATAAAAGACATAAATCTAAAAGTTAAAACAGTATCTATGAAGATATTCTAAAATAAAGATAGTATGCTACCATAACTGGCCCAAATACATCCACTAAAATGCTAGAAACTTTTGAAAAACTTTTGAGTACAGTGGTACAGAAGCTCTATGTTGTGATGAAAGGAATGAGAATTTTAAGGATCCCAGAAGAAATACTGTTCTAACAAAGAAAAAAATTGTATCAGAAATCACAAAGGAAAATAGAAGACAATAGTACAATTTCTAAGAGACAAAAGGACAACTGCACCGAAAGATGTAAGGAGCACAGTTCAGCTGAGAGTCCCACTCATGAACAGCTGGCAGAGTCCTCTTGCAAAAAAACATTAAGTCAAATGGCCTTAGTGTGTAAACACTGGCTGGTTTACTCAAATAATAAACACCCATGTTCCACAAACCTCAAATTTAGTTGGGAATTTGGGGAGACAGTGATCTTGAGGATGAGCAGATAAATCATAGACTCACCAAGCCAGCTCAGTCAGTCAACAGGTTTTCCAGCACAGCAGTGATAATCCTCAAAAAGAAAAAAGGTAATTAGACAGCATTGTAGAATGATTTCAGTGAGTTTTCAGGTTAAGGCGAGTTTATTTTTTTCCCAATCTGCTTTTATACCATTTTAATTACAAACAAGTCATAAGGTCAAGCCGTATAATATACACAAATAGTCAAGGAACAAAAAAGGCAACAAATGCAGTCCCATGATCACTCCCTTGATCACTGTTTCTAAGGGCTTATCAGGATGACAATGATAGCTAAGCCTACTTCCCAGTCTTAGCTCAAAGACATATTCGTGCCTGAAGCCTACTTCTTTGTTCTAGCCTAAAATTTACTCCTGCTTGAACTTACTTCCTTGTCATTGTCCATTGTCAGATTCCAGCCTGAAGCCCATTTCCTTGACCTAGCCCAAAGTCACATTCTTGCCAAGCTGCACCAAAAAGTTCTCCACAGATCTGTAATTCCTGATTTCTCACTACAAGGCTCCTGGCCCTCCCCCAAGCTGCCCAATCTGTCTCCTTCACTGTCCTTTGAGTGCTTAGGCCAAGCCTGTGCACAAGTCACTCTTACAACTCTTACATTCTGCCTGTGTACCAGCATCATGTGGGTGACTTCAGAATTTTCTAGCTGAGTTCTTTTGGAACCTGGCAGCAGGGGTCTGAATCTCAGGAGAGTCCTCATTTGCCAAGGAAAGCTCCAGGGAATGCAAGGAGCTGGCCCAGGGTGAAGCTCTATGGTCTGCACACAGCAGAACCATTAGGAGCAGGGCTAATGGAAAGCCTTTGTGCCTGAGTGTCACGTGTCAGAACACTCGACCCTCAGAACTCAGTTGCTTACTTTGCTGGGATTGGGCCTTGCCTTTCTATCCCCTTCCTGCTGTGATGGAAATATTCACTCTGCATTGTTTTATGCTGAAAGTATATAACATTTTCTTGATTTCATAGTAGTTTATTGTTGACACTCTTAGGGGACGTTTGAATGTGGACATTTTGAGATCTTGGATAATTGCCAAGACCATGGGAATTGCTAGAGCTAGATTAAATACCTCTGGAAGAAAACAAAAAAAACCCCAAAAACCTCTCCACAATAAACCCTGTATATCTCAACCCATATCTCAGAAAGTTGTTGCAAGTTGATATTTTGCCTAGGAATATACTCTATAAAATTGGGTGAAGCAGAGGAATTTAAAGCCAAGGAAATTTACATGTCAGAGATTCTAACATAGATCCAAATGGAATCTTAAAATGCATAAGATTTGTTCAAATGGTGGAGTGTGAAAAAGGATGAAGTCTGTTCCTGTTTATTTTAAAGCAGAACTTATCACATCTCATTAACTTTGAAGTCTGATAGAGGTCAGTATAGTTCCTGGCATGAAAAAATACAGGCTGTTCTTTTGCCACACCTGATGTTTGTGTGTGTGTATGGTGTATGTGTGTGTGTGTATGTGTGTGTATATGTGTGTGTGTGTGTGTGTATGTGTGTGAGTGTGTGCGTGTGTTTCTATCTCTTTCCCACAATTATTTCCAGTGGGTCTTTTCATTTCTTTATTATTTAATTTTGTCTAACCTAATTTTCCTGTTCCTTTCTTACTCTGGTTAAGTCATTCAATTACTATTTATGTATTATAATTCTTAACTATATATTTTTCAGTATTTTTATTTATGAGCATTGATCATATGATGTTGAATGTTAATCAAATGTCAGTGTATTTCTATATCTTATTAAGTTTCATGAAGTAGTTTTTTCTTTTCTTATTATGTGCTACTGGTGGTTTTCAAGCTGGCAGAGTTGCCTACTCAATAAAAATCCCCAATTAAAAATGGATGATATTTCCAAATAAAGAAATGAGCATGTCTCAAGATGCATAATGCGCCAATAAGATAACGCCTCACTTATTGACACCAAAGGTACTGACAGAGAAAATATCAGACTAAAAATTTAAAAGTATTCTTTTAAAACTAGTACATTGAATTTCAAAAGAAACAACCAAATAAATGATCTGAGGAGATCAGTGCAGGGTAATGACATGAAATATAGCAACATATGAGATAAACCCAGAATCATAGTTGAGAGATACATGAAAAAAGAGATGATACAAAGAGGAAATGTGGAAATTCTTCTTTTGTTTTTAAGTTTAATTATGATTTTTTTTAATCAATCCTGGCTTAAAAAGACAGGATATTATTTCTGGTCTTTGTTTCTTATAAAATCCCTGTTCATATATTTTTCCCTAATATTTTTCCCTATTATTTTTTACTGATTTATTTATTTACATTTTAAATGTTGTCTCTCCTCCCACTTTCCCCTCTGCAAACCCCCTATCTCATATACTCTCCTCCCAGCTTCAGTTAAGGTGCTCCCAACCCTCCCACCCCCTTCTCCCTCACTGCTGCAGCATTTCCTTATTCTGGAGCATCAAGCTTCACAGCAGCAAAGGCCTCTTTTCCTATTAATACCAGATAAGGCAATCCTCTGCTACATAAGCAGCTGGAGCCATGTGTACCACCATGTGTACTCTTTGGTTGGTGGTTTAGTCCCCGGGAGCTCTGGGGAGTCTGTTTGGTTGGTGTTCTTGTTCTTCCTGTGGGGTTATAAACCCCTTCAGCTCCTTCAGTCCCTCCCCTAACTACTCCATTGGGATCCCCTTGCTCAGTCTAAAGGTTGGCTGCAAGCTTCCAGATATGTATTGATCAGGCTTTGGCAGCACCTCCCAAGGGACAGAGATACCAGGCTCCTATCAGCAAGCGCTTCTTGACATTAGGTATAGTGTCTTGGTTTGGTGTCTGCAGATGGGATGGATCCCAGAGTGGGAATTCTTTTAAAGCTCAAATTAAATAAAAAAAACATTACCATAGTCTAGGAAAAGCAGGAGATGGAGTGAAAATATAAGGAAATGGTACATTTAAAATCCATTTAAAAACCAACAGTATCCAAAATATGTAATAATTCTAGGTTATGATCAATAATATGAAACAGGGCTAGAAAAAAGACCTGAGATGAAAACTAGACACATAGAATGTATCAATGAAATTATTGCATAAAATTTCTCTAATCAAGGGAAATAAATGAAGATCCAAGTACAGAGGTATCCTTAATTGGAATGGACACAGAAGAAACTCTGCACATGTTGAAGTTAAGATATCCAAAGTACAGATAAAGAAAAAAAAAGAAAGAAACAGTATTAAAAGGTATAAGAGGGCCAGGTGGTGGTGGTGCATGCCTGTAATCCCAGCTCTCAGGGAGGCAGAGGCAGGCGAATTTCTGAGTTCAAGGCCAGCCTGGTCTAACCGAGTAAGTGCCAGGACAGCCAGGGCTATACAGAGAAACCCTGTCTCAAAAACAAACAAACAAAAAAAATCCAAACAAAACAAAACAAAAGGTATAAGGGCAAATACCCACTGTTCTTAAAATGGCTAAAGTAAATTATTGTAAACTAAGATTGCTTAATCCAGCAAATTAAACTAAGAGGGAAATAAGAGTATTTCATAGCAGGTACACAAAAAAGAGATTTATCACAACCCCTGGACCCCAAAGATCCCTCATACCGCAGCAGTGCATAATGATACTTGAAGAATTCCTAAACAAGAAGAACAAAGAAAACCAGAACCACAAGATGCAAGGAAGAATATATTCTTGATTTGAATAGACTCCTACAAGAGAGGTAGGAAAAGATCTAACATGTCCAACACAGTAAATGATTGAAGTCTTAAAAGTAACAGGGAAATAGGTAATCTATCAAACCAGAAAAATGAGGAATAACATCATAAGGACTCACAAACTTCTTTCAGTGTTAACCTTAATGAAAATGCTCTAAATTCTCTAGCTAATAAAGGACACCAATTATTTGACTTATTTTAAAGAAAACAAGTAAATGTTCTGTAGTCTATAAAACAAACAAAAAACATGTCATTAACAAAGGTTTATACAGACTCCAAATGAGAGGAAGAATATATATCTATGAAGTAAATGAAAGGCATACAGGAATTAAGAATATATATTTACCTCCAATAAATCAAAATTTGTCTTAAAATTGAACAGAAGAGTTAAAGAGGAGCAGTATGTACTGATAAAAGAAAAATATCATTCAAAATATAATAATAATTATAAAAGTACATGTACCAAACATCAAGGTTCTATATTTCATTAAAAATAACTCAAAAGGGCAGCTCCGTTGGAAGATCAGTATTCTTAACTAAACTGGACCCCAAAGATCTCTCAGACACTGAGCCACCTACCAGGAAGCATACACCAGCTAATATGAGGCCCTTCGCACATATAAAGCAGAGGACTGCCTGGTCTGGCCTCAGTGAGAGAAGATGCACCTAATCCACAATAGATTTGAGGGAGTAGGGAAATCTGGTAGGATGGGGCTGGGGGTTGGGGACATCCTTTTAGAGACTGGGGAGTAGGTATGGGATGAGAAACAGTCAGAGGGCAGTCTGGGAGAACATAACAACTGAAGTATAAAAAAGTAAAGATTAAAAAATAATAACTAAAAAAAATAATTAAAAAGAGGTCTTTGCTCTTGCCAGTTCCAGAGACCACTGAATTTTCTTGTGCAGTGCCAGACTTATCCATCCCCTAAACATGGTTGTGAAGGATGGAGTGAATAAATTTGGCTGTATTGCAAGAGTGGTTACCAATGGGGTTGCCTTCTCATCTGCCTTTGACAAAGTAGAGATTGTTGGCATAAATCTCCCTTTCATTGACCTCAACTACATGGTCTACCTTTTCTAGTGTGACTACCCATGCAAGTGTAGTGGCAGAGTCAAGGCTGAGAATGGGAAACTTGTCATCAACATGAATTCCATCACCATCATCCAGGAGCAAGATTCTGCTAACATCAAATGGGGTGATGATGGTCTTGAGTTTGTTCTGGAATCTACTGGCATCTCCACCACCGCAGAAAATGCTGTGGCCCATTTGAAAGGTATAGCTAAAAGGGTTATCATCCCCTCTTCTTCTGTCAATGCTCTGGTGTTTGTGATGGGTGTGAATGAGGCAAGGTATGATAACTCGCTCAAGATTGTCAGCAATTCATCCTGCACTACCTGCTTTGCCCTCCTGGCAAAGGTCATCCATGGCAACTTTGGCATCATGGAAGGTCTCATGACCACAGTTCATGCCATCACTGCCACACAGAAGACTGT
This sequence comes from Apodemus sylvaticus, assembly GCF_947179515.1. Taxonomy (NCBI): domain Eukaryota; kingdom Metazoa; phylum Chordata; class Mammalia; order Rodentia; family Muridae; genus Apodemus; species Apodemus sylvaticus. Next base: position 90,982,391 of record NC_067475.1, on the reverse strand, counting down.
GGATGTCCCCTCTGGAAAGCTGTGCTATGGTGATCATAGGGCTACACAGAACAACATTCTTGCATCCACTGGTACTGCTAAGGTTATTGGCAAGGTCATCCCAGAACTGAATTGGAAGCTCACTGGCATGGCGTTCTATGTTCCTACCCCCAATGTAACATATATCTGACATGCCTCCTGGAGAAACTTCCCAAGTATGAGAATATCAAGAAACAAGAATCAGGAGGAATCATGGGCTACACTGAGGACTTGAATAGTATCTGCCACTACTCCACATTTGATGCTGGGGCTGGCATTGCTCTCAATGACAACTTTATAAAGCTCATGTCGTGATATGATAATGAATATAGCTACAGCAACAGGGTGGCAAACCTCAGGATCTACATGACCCCTGCAGAGAAAGAAGTTCTATACCACTCACCCCATCAAGCACAGGAGAACAAGAGACAGGCTCTTAGATGCTGAAGAGTTCTTCTCACAACTTAGCCCCTAACACTGAGCGTCTCTCTCATAGTTTCCATCCCAGACCACTATAATAACCAGAGGCGGCTAGCGAGCCTTACTCTCTTTAATACCATCAATAAAGTTTGCTATACACACAATAAATAAATAAATAAATAAATAAATAAATAAATAAATAAATAAATAAATAAATAATAAAATCCTAATAACATCTAAAAACATGTAAGAATATATAGCTCTTAATGTAATAGCACTTGGTGATTTGTATAAGCACCTCTTATAAGTATAGACTATTTAAAACAAAATGCTATGCATTAACTTCAAAATGAAAGAACACATATATTTAATAGACTTAACAGATATGCATATATATTCTATCTAGTGTCTATCAAATATGCATTTAGAATATATAATAGTTAATGCCATCAAACAACATTTTGTCCACTCAAAAGAATCTAAATATCTTCTTTTGAAATTTTAGATCATGACTGAATAAAACTAGAAATCAAGAAAAGATAAACCACAAAATTCATCCAAACTTTTTAAGACTAAGTAATGTATGCACGAGGTACTGGCTGAGCTTTGAACAAGTCCTGGGAACATCTTAACTGTTTTCTTGGATTAAGTATAGCTTTATATAAACTTTGACATATGATTAAAAAAAAACTGATTTAAAAAGTATGTTGCATTTACTGATAACATTGAAACAGTCATAGATTTATTAAACAAATAACTGAGCAATACATTTCTAGTTGTCATCAAATGAGCTGAAGTTTGGCAAATGCTTAAGCAAACTAAGCAAAAAAATAGAAAAATATAATTTCATAAAATTAAATATTTAAAATCTATAATTACAACAGATAGCAAGAAAGAAATTCAAAGAATCAGTAGAAATTATATTGTAAGGTCATACTTCCTAATAGAGAAAATCTAGAAAACATCGTTGCTCAAGTAGACATATAATAAAACTACAATTAAATCAAATTTGCATAAAATATGAAGAAATATATACGAAAAAGTGAATCTGAAGCAGTAATATTCTTCCAATAATTTAATTAAGACCAGACATGATCTAGAACTTTAAGAAACTAATGACACTAAGATTTATCAAATTGTTGCATGAAATGGGAAGAAGATAAACATTAGCAAAATAACTTTATGATGTTAATATTACATTGATACAAAAACCATATGAGGACACAACACAAAAAATCTATTGAATTATATCCTGATTAAAATAAATGTAAAAAAAATTCTTAGTAACATGCCTACAAACCTAAGAACACATTAACAATGTCATCCATATGACCTGACTGATTCTATTCCAGTATTCGAAGGTTGCTTCAACATACACATATCAATTAATGAAACACAGCACATAAGCAGTTTTAAAGCTAAACAGAGTAAGTCATTTAAGCAGACACAAAAATATACTCTGACAAGCATTCCTTTCCTGGAAAATGTCCACATGACTGTAGGAATAGAAGGACCATACTTCAAGATAGTAAAGGATACAGGGACTAAACCTACAGACAGGATCACACTAAAGGCTGAAATAGTGAAAGCATTTCTGCTAAACCTGAGTAAGTCAAAGCTATTTACTGTTTTCTTTTTAATGAATCATGCTGCACAAATTGTTAGAATGAAAAAGAAGTAAAAAAATAAGACCAAAGAAAAAATATTTCTACTTGCTATCTGCAACATACAATATTTGAAAGTTAAGTCAGAAGCTTTGCAACTTTATGAGGTCCCATTTGTCAATTCTTGATCTTAGAGCATAGGCCATTGGTGTTCTGTTCAGGAAATTTTCCCTTGTGCCTATGTGTTTAAGACTCTTTCCCACTTTCTCCTCTATAAGTTTCAGTGTGTCTGGTTTTATGTGGAGCTCTTGATCCACTTGGACTTGAGCTTTCTACAGGGAGAAAAGAATGGGTCAATTTTCATTTTTCTTCATGCTAACCACCAGTTGAATGAGTGTCATTTGTGAAAAATGCTGTCTTTTTTTCCACCAGATGGTTTTTGCTCCTTTGTCAAAGATCAAGTGACCATAGATGTGTGGGTTCATTTCTGAGTATTCAATTCTATTTCATTGATCTACCTGCTTCTCTCTGTACCAATAACATACAGTTTTTAATCACTATTGCTCTGAAAATATCATCTTGAGTGAGATAACCCAATCACAAAAGAACACTCAAGGTATGTACTCACTAATAAGTGGATATTATTAGCCCCAAAGCCCAGAATACCCAAGATATAATCACAGACCTCATGAAGCTCAAAAAGAAGGAAGACCAAAGTATGGGTGCTTTGGTTCTTCTGAGAAGGGGAATAAAATACTTGCAGGAGTACATATGGAGATAGTGTGTAGAGCATAAATTGAAGAAAATGTCATCCAGAGACTATTCCCTCTGGAAATTCATTCCATATACAGTCACCAAACCCCAGTACTATTGTAAATGCCAAGAAATGCTTGCTGAAAGCTTGATATGGCTATCTCTTGAGAGGCCCTGCCAGAGCCTTACAAGTACAAAGGTAGATTCTAGCACCCAACCATTGGCCAGAGCACGGTGTCCCCAATGGAGGAGTTAGAGAAAGGGCTGAAGAAGTTGAAGTGGTTTGCAACCTCTTCAGAAGAACAACAATATCAACCAACCAGAACCCCAGATCTCCTAGGGACTGAGCCATCAACCAAGGAGTACACATGGCTCCAGCATTATATGCAGTGGAGGATTGCCATTCAATGGGAGGAAAGGTCCTTAGTCCTATGAAAGCTTGATAGATGCCCCAGAGTAAGGAATTTGAGTGTGGGGAGGTGGAAGTAGACTGGCTGTAGGAACACCCTCATAGAAGCAGGGGGAGGGAGGATGGGATAGAGGGTTTCTAGGAGAGGGAAAACTGAGAAATGGAATAACATTTGAAATGTAAATAAAGCAAATATCCAATAAAAAATTAAGTCAGAAAATTCTGAAATCTAAAGTTGTCTTACAAAAAATTGGAAGGGTACAATTTAAAACTATTAAACCTTTTTAGATTTTCTCTGTAACTATACAATGTCATAAAAATTCCACTTAAACAGTAAGTGATAGGACTATTAGGAAAACTAACCAAAGCTGAAAGACCTTTATAATGAAAGCTTTAAAACACTGAGGAACATAAGTACATAAGATTTCAGAAGAAAAGACTTTGCTATGATCATAAAAAATGATTTCCAACATTAATATGAAAAGAAAAAAAGAATGCCCCAAATAACTGCAACACAATGTCAGATAGCTATTATATTCAGAAGTTGACAACAATTAAGATACTATATCATCTTACAATATGACGCTTGAAGTAACTATATCAAAGAACAGAGCAGCAGAGGTGACAAGAGATCCTGGCCAAACAACATATGTATGTAGCTAAATGATGAATTTGTTATGGAAGTCTCATTCATGCTTTTTATAGTTAACAGTGAAATATGTTGAAATGTGATATAGAAATAAATTTTAGGTATTCTTAACATAAAAGAATAGCATATTAAATATATATTAAATGCATAGTAAATAGAGCTATTCTGATATATATATATTTCAAAATATCTTTGAAAGTCCAAAAAAAATGGATAAATGAAAGCTTTCTTTATTTATATAGCAGGTAGGCTGCCAACTAACTGAATAGATGTTTAAATCCAAAAAATTTGAATAACCAATATAATTCACTGAAGCTAATATGTCACCTACTACATGAAAAAAATAATGTTTTTTCTCTCAGTCATATAAGTAATTATTTTCACTAGAGACAGATGATGGCAAAATTAGCAAAAGAATTTTGAAAAAAAGACATTGCACCGCCACTATCACTTCTTATATTTATATGACAAATAATTAATTGAACTCAAAGTAATATTGGGATAACTGGAAAATATTGTTTTTACTAACTAAAAACAAGTGTGTCCCTGTGCTCTTAATGGTTACTGGGTGCTCAGCAGAGACAGCCTAGCTGGATATATAATTGTTTATCACTTTCTTACTTGCCTCAAAGAAAGGCAAACTGCTATGGGGAAGGACAGGTAGCCTCAACATCAACTTGAAGAGTAAGGGATGTGGCTTTTTACATTAGAAAGAGTTAGGAGGTCAAGGGGATACAAATTGCAAAGGAAAAGGTCAAATTATCACTATTTTCAGATGACATGATAGTCTACCTAAGTGACCCAAAAACCTCCACCAGAGAACTCCTACAGCTGATAAACAATTACAGCAAAGTGGCTGGTTATAAAATTAACTCAAGCAAATCAAAGCCTTCCTATACTCAAAGGATAAGAGGGCTGGGAAAGAAGTTAGGGAAATGACACCCTTCACAATAGTCACAAACAATATAAAGTATCTTGGTGTGACTCTAACCAAACAAATGAAAGATCTATACAACAAGAACTTCAGGTCTGTGAAGAAGGAAATCAAAGAAGACCTCATAAAATGGAAAAATCTGCCATGCTCGTGCATCAGCAGGATTAATATAGTTAAAATCACCATCTTGCCAAAAGCGATCTACAGATTCAACGCAATCCCCATCAAAATCCCAACTCAGTTCTTCACAGTGTTAGAAAAAGCAATTCTCAAATTCATCTGAAATAACAAAAAACCCAGGATAGCTAAAACTATTCTCAACAACAAAAGAAATTCTGGGGGAATCAGTATCTCTGACTTCAAGCAATACTACAGAGCAATAGTGTTAAAAACTGCGTGGTATTGGCACAGTGACATACACGTGGACCAATGGAATAGAATTGAAGATCCAGAAATGAATCCACACACCTATGGTCACTTGATCTTCGACAAAGGAGCAGAAAACATTGAGTGGAAAAAAGATAGCCTTTTCAACAAATGGTGCTGATTCAATTGGAGGTCAGCATGCAGAAGAATGCGAATTGATCCATTCTTATCTCCATGTACTAAACTTCACTCCAAGTGGATCATGGTCCTCCATGTAAAACCAGGCACGCTGAAACTAATAGAAAAGAAACTGGGGAAGACCCTTGAGGACATGGGCACAGGGGAAAAGTTCCTGAAGAGAACACCAATAGCTTATGCTCTAAGATCAAGAATTGACAAATGGGACCTCATAAAATTACAAAGTTTCTGTAAGGCAAAGGACACTGTTAAAAGGACAAAACAGCAACCATCAAATTGGAAAAGGATATTCACCAACCCTACATCTAATAGAGGGCTAATATCCATATACAAAGAACTCAAGTTAGACCCCAGGGAACCAAATAACCCTATTAAAAATGGGGTACAGATCTAAATAAAGAATTTTCACCTGAAGAAATTTGGATGGCCGAGAGGCACCTTAAGAAGTGCTCAACACTAGCCCTTGATTAGCAATGTTGACTACTAAGCATGCATTTATGAGTTACACATTCCACATGAGATGAAAGGGCTTGAGAATGACAGTATTTTCCCATAGTTGTTTCTGTTTTGTTTTCAAATCAATATCCCCTGTGGGATTTTTTTTTTATCAGATATATTTACTCTGTCTGTGGGATACTGTATCTGTATAATGATGGACAGGGTCTTATCATTAATAGATAGGAACTGTTGTCATTGTTGGAGATTAATGTAGGTAGACTATTCAATCAGTCACATGTTACTTGCAAATAAGGTAGAAACAAAATTGTACATTTTTTTTAAAAAAAAAGAAGTGCTCAACATCATTAGTCATTAGGGAAATGCAAATCAAAACAACCCTGAGATTTCACCTTACACCAGTCAGAATGGCTAAGGTCAAAAACTCAGGAGACAGCAGGTGTTGGTGAGGATGTGGAGAAAGATGAACACTCCTCCACTGCTGGTGGGGCTGTAAGATGGTACAACCACTTTGGAAATCAGTCTGGCAGTTCCTCAGAAAACTGGACATGACACTTCCAGAGGACCCTGCTATACCTCTCCTGGGCATATACCCAAAGAATTCCCCAGCATGCAATAAAGACACATGCTCCACTATGTTCATAGCAGCCTTATCTATAATAGCCAGAAGCTGGAAAGAACCCAGATGTCCCTCAAAGGAGGAATGGATACAGAAAATGTGGTATATTTAGACAATGGAATACTGCTCAGCAATTAGAAATAATGAATTCACAAAATTTTTAAGCAAATGGTTTGATCTGGAAAATATCATCCTAAGTGAGGTAACCCAATCACAAAAGAATACACATGGAATCCAATCTCTGATAAGAGGACATTAATTAGCCCACAAGCTCTGAATACCCAACGCACAAATTACATAACAAATAACTCCCATGAAGAGGAATGGAGAGGGTCCTGGTCCTGGAAAGGATTGATCTAGCATTGGAGGGGAATATAAGGACAGAGAAAAAGGAGGGAGGTGATTGGAGAATGGATGGAGAGAAGAAGGTTTATGGGACATATGGGGAGGAGGGATCTGGGAAAGGGGAAATCATTTGGAATGTAAACAAAGAATATAGAAAATAAAAATATTAAAAAAAAAAGAAAGAGTTGACCACTGAAGGCAAATGCCAGGGCTGGGGAGGCAGGAATGGAACATGGAGGTAAGGCAGAGAGAGCCTCCTGGAGAGACACAACAGCAAACATCTAGGGCTGAGAAGTCCTGTTAAGTTTGAGGCTCTTTGAGATACTACCTCAGCAAAAAGACAAAAAGTCTTGTAATATGCAGTTGACTAGATATCTTTGCTATTTTCATCGTCCTTCTCCTCCTCCTTATCATCATCATCATCATTTATTATTATTATTATTATTATTACTTATTTACAATTCAACTCTTACTGCCTTCTGATGTCCTTTCCCACAGTTTCTCATCCCGTTCAAATACCATTCAGTTTTTAACACTATTGATCTGTAGTCCTGCTTGAGGTCCTAGATACTGATTCCCCAAGAAGTTCTTTTACTGTTGAGAATAGTTTTAGCTATCCTGGGTTTTTTGTTATTCCAGATGACTTTGAGAATTGTTCTTTCTAACTCTATGAAGACTTGAGTTGGGATGTTGCTGGAGATTGCATTGAATCTGTATATTGCTTTTGGCAAGATGGCCCTTTTTATTATATTAATCCTTCTAATCTAAAAGCCTGGAAGAGTTTTCTATCTTCTGAGGTCTTGTATTTTATTCTGCAAAGACTTGAAATTCCTGTCATACAGATATTTCACTTGTTTGGGTAGAGTCATACCAAGATACTTTATATTGTTTGTGTCTATTGTGAAGAGTGTCATTTCCCTAATTTCTTTCTCAGCCTGTTTATCCTTTGAGTATAGGAAGGCTACTGATTTGCTTGAGTTAATTTTATATCCAGTCACTTTGCTGAAATTGTTTATCAGCTGTAGGAGTTCTCTGGTGGAGGTTTCGGGTCACTTAAGTAGACTATCATGTCATCTGCAAATAGTGATAGCTTGACTTCTTCCTTTCCAATTTGTATCCCTTTGACCTCCTTTTGTTGTCTAATTGCTCTAGGCAGATAGATCAGTGGAATAGAATTGAAGATCCAGAAATGAACCCACACACTTATGGTCACTTGATCTTTGACAAAGGAGC